>NC_067400.1:425967823-426579073 GCF_016432865.1 Antechinus flavipes
TAATTAATAATTAATTAAAACATTATATTTATACAGAGTTCTGCTTTGATGGCTATTACTATATAAGCTGCAAAGGCTTTAAATACATAACTCACAACATATAAGTCTATGTTCAGCTTAGTTAAATTTAAAGATAAGAATCATCATCATCACCAATTATATCGGCTGTGATGTGACAAATTTCCTTAATCATAGGAAGTCATGCTCATGCCTGCATTGATAGAAAATAGGCTTTTCTATTGAACCAAAACATTTATTAAGCCCTGAAGAAAAAAGGAAATTAACAAAGACAGGTTTGTTTGGGGTTTTTTTATTTAGTTTTTTTTTTTTTTTTGTTTGTTTGTTTTCTAAATCTTGCTGAAAGTAGCCTGTTTGCCCAAGTAACAGATAAGCTGTTTCTCAAATCGTTACTTTTAAAATATAGAATTGGAGAAAGAGTTCTTAAACTTTGTGTCATGGAGCCAGTTAGCAGTCAGGCAAAACTGATGGATCCTTTCTCAGAATAATGTTTTTAAAAGCCAAAAGTAAAATGTGTATCGTTTCAACAGAACTCAATGATTAATGAAATTAAATATGTATAATTTTTCCTTGCACAAGTTCATAGAACCCTTAAAATGTTATCCATGGGCTCCAGGTTAAAAACCACTACATTAGAGACTGGAAGCAGAGTAAAATAAATCACAGTCAGAAGATCTGTGTTCAAATGCTGCTTTTTGATGCTTACTACCTATATAACCTTGGACAAGATACTTAATATTCTAATTTTCCTATCTATGCAGTGAGTTGGAATAGATCAGGGATTGTTAATAAACTTATTTTAAAATAATTGAATTCCTATATATTTTATTTTATATATTTTAAAAACTGATTCTGAGAAAAGGTCAATAGAGTTCACTAGGTTGCCTAAGGACATTTTAAAAAATTGGTTTTGAACAATTGACCAAGATAAATTTTTAGGTCTCTTCAGCTTTAATCTGGAAATCTTTGTCCTAAAATTTGCATGATATCACCATCTTGTGGTGAATATGGATAACACACCTTTCCAATCCAACTAATCAAAAAGAAAGCCCCCCCCCAAAAAAAAAAAATTACTACTTTTCTCTCATAACTGAAATTGTGCTGTTCAGGGAATCCTCAATTTGATTTTTGGAAGTTCAAACTTCTCAGACCCTGTAAGTAAATTATAAAAAAGAAGGTTGCATGCAGATAAGCATACCAAAATATGTAAAAAAAATTATTTTAGAAAACTTAAACTTGTATGCAATATATTTAAACCATGTTCTCACTCCTATAGTGATGAAAAAGCCAAATGTTTTTGTCACTGGATTTAAACTGCAAAGAAGTACTTAAAAGGATTAAGATATACTGTAGTTTTGTTGTCAGTGATACATGATTTGAAGTGGAAATATGATTTCTTTGAGGTCAAAGAAGTTAAGAAGAGTGTCATGGTATTGTATTATAATGGAAATAATAGGGCTCCATATAGAACCAGTGAGACTTTGATTGAATACTGCTATAGATTTTTGCTAACAGTATGATCATAGTATAAAATGTTGGATTCTGTGCCCTTGATGGATCTTTCCAGTCTAAATCTCTGACTCTTAGAAAAACAGCTCTGGCATATTACCATTTATAAGATTTTGGAAAAAATCCATTTTTTTTTCTCAAACTTTGCCTTCTTGATTACAAAATAATGGTGTTACTCTAAGTGATCATTAAAGATTGTTTTAACTCCAAATCTATAAAATGGTTTAAAAATAGGTGAAAAAAGGAAAATGGTGAAGAGAATAACAATAATAGCAGTGAAGAAATATAAAAAGGCATGCAAAGAAAATATCTCGAGTTGTGACTGAAAAGAGAATTTTGTGTTTAATTTTTTTAAAAAAAGAAATATGGTAAAAATCAAGGTCTCTTATCTTTCAAGTTAATATAGTTGTTCAAAGGTGAGAATAAGAACCTTCTTTAAAAACACACAAAAAAAGACTGATTAATATCCAGCTGCCTGAGTGACCTAACAACGGTATCCTTTGTTACTTTTAGCCATTCAGTAGAGGAAAGGAAAAGAGGAAAGGAAAAGTTTGAGCTATAGTGCTTTGGGATATTTGCTTCCAAAAGCATTTTATTGCTTTGAACTTTGAACATCTCCTTCCACTTTGCTCTGGGGAGTTTTGCTAACATTTTGAAAAGCAGTTTGTTTCCCCAATAAAAAATTTTCCTTCACATTAAAACATTTGTCAATGTTTCCAGATGACTGCTATCAGCTTGATAAAAGAGTTGGTTCATGTTGATACATTTCTTATCATCATGAAATCAGTTACTTTTTTTATTAAGACAAGATGCTATAAATTAGGTCCAAGATAAGCATATCACTCTCCTACCTTTTGAAGTTAGAATGATATGAGTGAAGGAAAAAAACATGAACATCTGTATATCAGAATGCACAAAATTGGTTAGCAAGCATTTATTTGAATGATTGCAAGATTATGTTTGCCAGGCTTACTTTATGAACTTAAAAAGAAGAAGAAAGAAAAAAAATAAAATTTGTTCCCTGATTCAAGTCTGTAATCTGGTCAAAATTTCACCTTCTTTATGAACACGACATTGTTTTCTTCCTAAAGTAAGTAAATGCAATTTTCTCTCCCCAATTTATGACAGCCTTGTTACTTTCTTTGCCCTTAGAAAATTTTACCTTGTGCCAGGCATCCACCACAATGTTTTGAATGGAACAGTCATTTAAATGTATGTGAGAATGAATTATTTCATTTTAATTTACAAATTCAACATAATGTGTAAATATATGATTTCGCTGTTCAACTAACATTCCTAAAACTTAGGTTTAACTTTGGTAATGCTCTCCTAGAAAAGTTCCCTATTAACCAGGATAAAATTGACACTCTTCTATTTGACTTTTCAAGCCCTTGACATTCTGGCCCCAACCTATCTTTCCAGGTTCTATGTTTTAACCAAATTATATGTGTTAGTATTCCTCTAAAATAACTTACCATCTCCCACTTTCATACCTTTGCATAGGCCCATATCTACCATGCTATTATTATGAAGCATTTGTCTTTTTTCCTCTGCCTTATGAAATCCTAAGTAGAGCTTATTTTACTTCCTACATTAAACCTTATCTAAGTATTCAGTTAATAGTATAATACTATAGTATTATTAGTAATAGTAGTAATTCAGTAATTCAACTCAGTGCCAATGTAGATACCTTGCATTTGCTATGTATACCTAATTTTTCTATTTCATACAATAAATCATTTGAAAGTAGAAGCAGTATTAATTTGATTTTTGATGCCTAGTGACTAGTACATAATAAGTACTTTAAAATGCTTACTAATAGATTTTTTAAAATATAGAGATTATTTGAAGATTATGCAACATAAGAAACATTTATGTTGTTAATATTCCACAATAAAAAAAAATTAGATTACTTCTATGGATTTCACTTTCATAGCCTTCCCTTCTCTGGTGCTGATCATAACCCACACATGTGTTAACTCTGTGTTTTTCTTTAGACTTTTTTGTTTATTTCTCTTTTAAATATTTTCTTTATTTTCTCTTCAGTCTTTCACAGAGTATTTATGGAAAGTTCTGGAACTTTCCGTCAGGTTATATTATTAGAATATTCATGCAACATTTAAATTTTCTATCTGTTATATCTTCTGCTTACTATATCATTACCTTCTCTTTTTAAATGATTATCTTTGTTCTTGATACTTACATTTAAATTTTTATTTAAAATAGGTGTTTGATAGTAGTACTATCTAGTTTAAATCTAAATAACATTTTTGAGAGAGAATAATTAGGTTAGATAACTTGATTAAGGTTATTTACATTCACAGTTTTCTTTTGACCTCCTTCTATGGTCTTTTGTGCCTTCTTAAAATCATTAGAATCTCAGAACAAAATGAATTTTTTTTCTAATTATAATAAACATAGTAGCCCAAAGATCTCTATAATCTTAAGAAAATTTTCTAACATCTCTGTAATCCTGGAGAAATCTTTTTGAATTTTCTTAGTTTTCATTAATATAACATTCCTTTTTATAAAGTCACTAGATTACAATTTCTTTCTTTATTTGATATATCTCCGTCTAAGTCATTATTTGGCTCATGTCATATTTCTACAACTTGGGATTGGTATATTCTCAGAATCTTTGTTTTTTCTTTCATTCTTCTTATGAGGAAATTCAAATATCTCTACTATGGACAATGGTTTACTTTTAAGATTCCCAAATAATCTCTGAGAGTAGTTTAAAAGCTGGAAAATTAATCATTCTTTCAACATATAATATGGAGAAATTTTCCATCAATGTGCAAATTTGTGCCTTTTTCTGAATACCAACTTTTCCCAGCAAACTAACATTTGCTTGACAGCAAATTTAGGTATTCTTCCACTGTTGCTATTAGAGATCTTCTCAGCTGAACCTAGCATTAGTTGAGAGGATTTCCTGAGGTCTGAGCTGAATGATTTAAAAGTTGTATGTTTATCTTCTCCATTCTGAGACTCCAAGTAAGGGTCCTCAAACTACAGCTCACGGGCCAGATGCAGCAATTGAGGGCATTTATCCCCCTCACACAGGGCTATGAAGTTTCTTTATTGAAAGGCCCACAAAACAAAGTTTTTGTTTTTACTATAGTAAGGACCTCCAACAGTCTGAGGGACAGTGAACTGGCCCCCTATTTAAAAAGTTTGAGGACTCCTGCTAGCATAAGCTGTCAATAAATTTGGCTCTGATTCAAAAATCAATAACAATATTGTATTACTTAAGCATCATTTCTGGTGGATTGTCAGCTAAATTCTGATATATGATATGTTGGTGCATGATATGTCAAAATATGTTATGATTTTTTAATGTGTGTTGCGGTATCAGTTCTTAACATGTTCCTTAGTGTACAATTTACATGCTTGAGTTGTGAGTTTCTTTGGAGATCATTCATAATTCTTTTGTATTCTTATATTTCCCTAAGTAACTTATTGTCAACATTTCTACCTTAATCAGAATAATTTCTATTATGGAGTTTATATACTGAGAATTACTTCTACCACTGTACTTTAGCAACAATGATTGGTTTTTGGTTGGGTATGCTTACACATACTTAGTAAAATGATCAATTGCCACTAAGGTATAATTGATATTTTTCTTATCTTCTTAAGTTATTAAAAGCCAATCAATATAGATAAATTCCATAATTTTACTTGTTTTTGTATTCTCTAAATAAGTATTATGAGATAATATCATTTTTCCATGAACACCTGATAAACAAATTGTATATGCAAGAATGACATATGATATCATATTAGGCTCATTATCAGCTCCAGTCCACTCTTTCCATATCCTTTCTTTCATCTTCCAGCCTGTATGTCTGGAAATCACCAATCCAAATGAGCCTCACTATATGTCTTCTAAGACTTCAATTCTCCAATTCTAGAATGATGTTCCATAATCTCCATAATCCATAGAGATCTTCCTAATCCTTCTTGGGACTCACCAGTCTAAGACACCTTGTTATATAGATTTTATAAATAAATACTGCTTTAAAACTTTTGGAACTTGAGTTTCTAAAATGAAGCTGAAGTATTACATTTTTTGCTACTATACTTTTGGGAAGTCATTAAAAGAGACATATGCAGAGGAAAATTCACATTTTTGCTTATGATATATTTGGTAATTTCACATAAGGATATCAATTTCATTATTTTTATCTATTGCTATATTTAACTTTTGAAGAATAAGAATAACCAATGAAGAAAATTTAGCAGAAGCCGTACCATGGTGCAATGAACAGCATGTTGAATTATTAGGATCAGGATTTAGTTTCTAAATTTCACATTCTTTACCTAGGTGACCCTGGTTGACAACAACCTGGGTCTCAGTTTACTCTTTAGTCTAATGAGGCAATGATACTAGATGATTTCTAAGGTCCCTTCTAACAATATGTGTGGGTATGTGTTTGTAACCCTGTGACATATTGATTAGTTTATCAGTGTTGAGGGAATTTATGTGCATACTTTCCTATACATCCAGATATGTGCCACTTTGTTTTTCTATGTATCCAGATGTTACAGTTTACTTTCTTACTAGGTAAATTATTCAAATTTTGTAGAGAATTGTTACCAAGTTACATCACGATAGCTTTCATTTGTCTTTGTTTTGCTGTGTGACAATATGTTAAACCCACATGATACAGCATAAGAGCTCTACAAAAGACACTTTGACCTGTGACATAACATTTTCCTACATGAATGTTTCCCACTTTACCCCATCAAATAGCAAAGGCTATTTAATAATGTTACCCATTGATGGCTAATCTTTTAATTGTGGGAAGAAAACTCTGCTAATAATATTGGAATGTTGTTTTGATTCATTCCAAAAGAATGAAAGAAAGAAAGGGGGAAAGGCAGCTATTCAGAAATGTGAAAAGAACCAGACTTGGGGAAAAAGTGCAAAAAATAAAATTGACATTTTTGCTTGCCTTGACATAAGGAGCTTAGTTGTAAATGAGACAGATAGTAGTGGAAGGGAATATCAGAAGAAAAATTCTGAATGCATGTGAATCACAAATGCATTTTTAAAATTATTATTATGAAAGCTTTTTATTTACAAAGCATATGCATGGGTAATTTTTCCAACATTAACTCTTACATTACCTTTTGTTCCAAATTTTCTTCTCCTTCCCTCCACCCTCTCCCCTAGCCAGCAAGTAGCCCAATATATGTTAAATATGTTGAAATATATGTTAGATCCAATATATGTGTATAAATATGTATATATTTATATAGTTATCTTGTTGCACAAGAAAAATCAAATCAAGAAGGAAGAAAAAGAAAAACTGAGAAAGAAAACAAAATGCAAGCAAATAACAAGAGAGAGAGTGAGAATGCTATGTTGTATTCCACACTCTGTTCCCATGGTTCTTTCTCTGGCTGTAGATGATTGTCTTCATCACTGCATAAGTAGAACTGATCTGAATCATCTCAATGTTGAAAAAAGCCACATCCATCATAATTGATCATTGTATAGTCTTGTTATCGCCATGTACAATGATTTCCTGATTCTGCTCATTTCATTTAGCATTAGTTCATATAGTCTATGATTTGCTATTTCACCCATTCATTTTTTAGGATGAGATTATTATTTAATTTCCAATTTCTTTTTGGCCTATTTCCCCTAGGCCCTTTAGTTGTCAATAGTTTTTTTTGTTTTTTTTTTTTTTTTTTTTTTACCTTTTTATGCTTCTCCTGAGTTCTATATTTGGAGGTCAAATTTTTTGTTTAGCTCTGGTCTTTTGATCAAAAATAAATGGAATTCACCAGTTTCATTGAATGTCCATTTTCTTCCCCAATAGCAAATGCTCAGTTTAGCAGGGTAACTTATTCTTGGCTGCATTCCAAGTTCCTTTGCATTTCAGAATATCAGATTCATAATATCAGATTGCCCTTCAACCCTTTAAAGTGGAAGCTGCAAGGTGCTGAGTAATCCTTATTGTGGCTCCTCAGTATTTGAATTGTTTCTTTCTGGCTGCTTGTAATATTTTTCCTTGGTCCGATAGTTCTGAAATTTACCCATGATATTCCTTGGGGGTTTAATTTTGGGATCTTTTTCAAGATGTGTTCAGGCAGTTCTTTCAATGGTCATTTTACCTTCTGATTCTATGATATCCTTGTAGTTCTATTTAATGATTTTGTGAAAGATAGTGTCTAGGCTCTTTTTTTATATGTATTTCAGGGAGTCCAATAATCCTTAGAATGTCTCTCCTAGATCTATTTTCCAGGTTGGTTATTTTCCCAATTAGGTATTTTACATTGTTTCTATTTTTTTTTCTTTTTTTTTTTTTTTTTTTTTTTTGGTTTTGCTTACTGATTTTTTTGTTTCATTGAGTCATTCATTTCTATTTGTTCAGTTCTGAATTTTAGTGAATTGTTTTCTTCATTTGCTTTTTAAACTTCTTTTTGTATTTGTACAATTGAATTTTTAAATGAGTTGTTCAGTGGAATTTTTTTTCCATTTCACAAATTCTGAATTTTAAGGAATTATTTTCTTTTTCTGTTTCACAAATCTGGTTTTCTGGGAGGTTTTTTTTTTCTTTTTTCCATTTTATCAAATCTATCTTTTAATAAGTTATATGCTTTTTTTCCATTTCACTAAGTCTATTTTGTAGTGAATTTTCTTCAGATAGTTTCTGTGTTGCCTTTTCCAAACCTTCTTGTAAATTTTTCATTTCCTTTCCCCATTTTTCTTCTAGCTCTCTTTTAAGATCCTTTTAATTTCTTCTAGAAGAGCCTTGAGTGACAGGGATCAGGTTATATCACCTTTGGGGGCTTTATCTGGAGACTATCTGCCTTTAGTCTCCTCAGGGTTTGAAAACTGTTCTTCTCTTTTGCCATAAAAGCTATCTATCTTCAGAATCCTCTTTACTTTTTTACTCATTTTTTTTTTTTAATTAAGGTCTGCCTTTGGGACAGAGGAGGGTTTCCAAGTAGGCACAGCTGTGCTGGATCAGTGTTGATTCACTCCTGGTGCTGGATGGGCATGGTCAGGTCCCATGAAATTCTAACATTTCAGGGTTCACTATTGATTTGTGTTTGTTTTGGATGTTTTATAACTTCTCTGCTGATCTACTGTCTTACAACTAGGGCAGAGTGGCCAACATTGCTGTAGATTCCTCCCTGTAGATTCTCTGCCATGCGGAGTCTGGATTCCCGGGGGAGTCAACAACAATGTGGACTCAGCAATGCCCTGGGACTCTGTGCTGTCTGCACTGGTGTTTGTACTTAGCCATCTGTGTTTCGCTGCCTCCCTCCCATTTCTGATTGAAACAGACCTTTTCTGGTCTGAGACCTTTTCTAGTCTGTTTCCTCCCTGTAGATTCTCCACCACATGGAGTCTGCACTGCCTGCTAAGACTGTATCACCCCAGGATTCTGCGCTGTTTGTGCTGGTGTTTATACTTAGCTGCTCACGCTGACTACCTCCCTCCCATTTCCAATTGAAATGGCCTTTTCTGGCAATCTTCAAAATTATCTTTGGCTGATAATTTGTTGCATTCTCAATATTTGTGGGTTCTGCTAGTCCAGAGCTAATTCAGAGGCTGGATTTTGTAATTAGTATGAGGGCTGTAGAGAAGGTCAGAGAAATATGTGTTGTCTCCACCATCTTGGCTCCACCCCTGAAGTCCATTGCAAATGCCTTTGATTAAATCATGAAACTGCTTTTCAACTAATAGAAGAATGCAGATATAATCTGTATCCATTGGCTAAATTGAACATAGTGCTTACTTAAAAAATGCAATGAGAAATATTCTAAATTATAGTAGCAGACTATTTTGTAATTATTATGCTGACATACATATACAGAAAACAGTTTATGGCCCTTTTATAAGCTTTTGGTTGGCAAGAAGGTAAAAGGATAAGGAGTTTCCAAATAGATTAACTAGAGATAGAGACTGGAAAAAACGGGACATCTTACAAATATAACACATTAATTAAGAGAAAGACTTTAGGAGAGAGTCTTTTTTCCCATTAGGATTTAAAGTCTTTGAAGGTAGATTTGTTTCTCCATCACCTAGTATAATTCTAACACAGAACAGGTAATTAATAAGTGTTTCTGAAAACTGGGAAGATACTCAATGAAAGTAAATGTGGGAAAATAATGGAGTATCAATAAAAATTTATGATACATCACATATATGTGTATATATGTACATGTTTATATGTATGTATATATTATCAGAAAAGGCTAGATTTTCAGATAAATTGTTAGTATTATTTTTGAAAATATTTTATTTTTGTGCAAGAAAGACTTGAGTTGAATCTAGAGTAAGAGATGGATAGAAATGTTGGTATTTTGAATGTCTATAAATTAAAGGACATGAGATTTTACAATCTTAATCTTACTCTACAAATTAACATGATACACTGAAAATAATAGGACCTTTGTAGTTAGTGAGTTTATAGTAGTACAGTAATCAGAGTTTCATAAGATTCTCTTATAAATGGCATGATCTTCCAAGTGCTCTTGTTTATTTACTTATTTATATAATTTATTTTTTAAATTAATTTATTTCTTTGTTGATTTCAAATCCAAGAATGTTACAGAGCCTATTCAATGAACTCTATCACTCAAAAGACTGCCATGTCTATCTGATAATCACAGCCAAGCAGAGCAAACATGTCTGTTTTCTGGTTTGCTTAGCAGTTGAGTAGCCAACCTATAGAGCTCATTAATTTTTATACGTATTTTGCACAGAAAATGCAGATCAACAGTATTCTAGGGACAAGAACTGAACAGGATAATAGAAGACTATGAATTTAGAAGAACTAAATTGTCTTTGGAGAATTGCACAATGACCTCAAATGTTTTCCTGAAACAAAACTCCATTTTTAACACTATTATACTTCCAGTAATGATATTTGGCTGTGAGGCATGGCATACTTCAGTCCCAAAATAGTCAAAGATTGAGAGTCATCCAAAGGGCAATGAGGAGTTGTGCACATTTCAGGCACAAACACACCACAGCATATCAAAAACATAGAATTGCATGGGAAAAAAACATTGCATTGAACCAATTTTAAATAATAAATGAAGCAATTTAAACACTTTTCTTGCTTACTTCCTGCAGAAGTAAATTAGAATACATTCATCTACCTGGAAGTTGATGAATTTTTGTCAACAGTGACAACATAAGAAGGAGTCTTATGAAGCCCATGTAACAGATGGGCCTGTTAGCTAATTGTTTTGATATCTTATTAATACCTTTTGAGTTTTTTTAATCTATGAAATAAAATAAACATTTCCATAATATAGTATAATGAAAATATGATTTCACATGAAACTATATATCTACATTTTGCTAATTCTTTTAAATATACTACAAAATAATTATGTAAATTTCTTTTTTTCCATTTTTCTTTCTGATGCTCCCCCATCATATGCCCAAGGGATGATCAGCATTAGACACCTATGTAAATATGTGTGTGAAATTATTCAAAAATACTACTATTATAAGCTCTTTCTTTGGTTTCAGATGGCAACTTTCTTAATATGGGTATTTATAATAGTCAAAATAACTTTTTCATTCAAAGTCCTCCTTAAAACAATATTGACATTATTGTATACAATTCTTGTTCTGCTCATTTTACTCTTCATTATTCTGTGAAAATCTTTCCGTGTTTTTCTAAGACCATTGAACTCATCATTTCTTATAACACAATAGTATTCCCTCACAATCATATACTACAATTTGTCCAGTCATTCCCTAATTGATGAACATCCCTAATATTCCTAGTTCATATTACAACACCTACGAAAAGAGGTGTTGTAAAGACTATTGAAAACTTAGGTTATTTTCATTTTCCCTTAATTATCTTTGAAAGTAGATCTAGTAGTCTTATTCCTGGGTCAAAGAGTATAGACAACTTAACAACTGTCTTTTGGTGTAATTCCCATTGTTCTCCAAAACGGTTGGATCCATTCACAGTTAACCCAGGAACTATATGAACAAAATCATAATAAATTCTTTTATGCAAATAATTTAAGATTCAAATAATTGGATAAATATTAATTGTCCATCCATAGGCAGGGCCAGTATAATTTTAAAAATCGCACCTTTGCCCAAATTAATTTGTGTATTCATTGTCATCCCAATTAAATTATTTAAAAAATACTGAATTGCAAAAATTAATAATAGAATTAATTGGAAAAACAAAAAGTAAAAAATATCAAAGCAAATAATGGGGGAAAATGTAAAAGACTAGTACTAGATCTTAAATTATATTATAAGGTAATGTCAAAACTACCTATTACTGGCTAAGAAATGTAAAGGCATATCAGTGGAATAGACTATACATATAATTTATGGCAGAAAATAAGTACAATAATATTGTATTGAATAAATGTAAAGATTTAAAATTTGAGGAAAAGAATTATTATTTGGGGAAAAATTGTTGGGAAAACTGGAATAGAATATGGCAAAACTTGGTGCAGACCAATATGCTATGCCATTTATTGGGATAAGGTCAAAATAAATATTACAAGAAAATTAGAAGATAAAAAATATGTTACTTATCAGATTTATGAATAATCTGTAAATAAACAAGAGATAGAGATGTAAAGTGTATAGTTTTTGTTACATCAAATGAAAAAGGTTTTGTACACTCTCCCTCAAAATAATAACACAAATATAGTTAACATTAAAAGGAAAACACAAAATTAAGTGGGGGAAGATTTTATAGACAGTTTCTCAGAAAAAAAATGTCTCATTTGAAATATATAAAGAACTTCGGCAACTTTGCTAAATTATAAATGGTCAAAGGATATGAACAGACAGTTTTACAATAAAAAAAATATATAATCACATGAAAAATGCTCTGAATTATTTATTGGAGAAATGCTAATTAATAATTTTATTTTATATATTATAGTCATATACTGAAATAATAATCTTTCTTCACTGAACTTGTCTTAGTAACAAAGAAAATCAGTGTAAAAATGACCCATCAAATCTCAATTTCTGATAATTTGTGCAATAATCTATGTCATGATCCCCTTTTTTTCTATAAAAAAGGGAAATGCATTTCATTGCCTACCCTCTGATAACAAAACTGATCAATGGGCCATTTATTCTTTTTTTTTTTTTTCATTTATTCTTTAAGAAGTATTTAAGTATTGCTAAGTAAAATGAACAGAATCAGGAGATTATTGTACATGGCAACAAGATTATATAACGATCAGTTCTGATGAATATGGCTTTCCTCAACAATGGCATGATTCAGACCAGTTCCAATGATCTTGTGATGAAGAGAGTCATCTACAACCAGAGAGAGGAGTGTAGGAACTGAGTATAGTTCGCAACATAGCATTTTCACTCTTTTTGTTGTTGTTTGCTTGCATTTTATTTTCTTTCTCACTTTTTTTCCTATTTGATCTGACTTTTCTTGTACAGCAAGATAATTGTGTAAATATGTATGTACATATTGGATTTAGTATATACTTCTACCATGTGTAACATATATTGGATTACTTGTCATCTAGGGAAGAGGAGGGAAGGTGAGGGAAAACAGTAACACAAAGTTTTGCAAGGGTTAATGTTGAAAAATTATCCATGCATATGTTTTGAAAATAAAAGGCTTTAATAAAAAATCCTTAACAAAAATTAATTTAGTAAATAATAAAATTATTTAATAAAATAATAAATTTAAGAAAAATAATAATAATGTTTTAATTTTTAAAAATTTTAAAGTATTTAAGTCTCAATTATAGCAGAGCTAAAATAGTTGCACTCCCTAAAAGATAAAACTTAAATATTTAAAGTTAGCAAAAATTTAAGCTCAGATTTTAAGGAATGTTTTGCCAACATGTTAAAGAGAGAAGTTTTGTTCAAACAAGAAACTAGATGATCATTTAAGGTACCTTCTTAACCCTATAGAAGACTGTGATTTGAGAGTATATTTTAGAACTAACTTAGTGATTTCATCAAAATACACTTCTGCTTGTAATGAGATGTTCTAAGTAAAATAATCTATATAAAGTGTCTGGCCCTCATAAACCCCCCACATCCCCTATGGGAGCATTTTAAGCATTCTTTTATGAACAAAGTGATTAGTTAATATTATCTGCCCTGATTTTTCTTTTCAAGATGAGCTCCCTCTTATTTTCTGTAATAAAGAGATTTGACATCGCAAGACAATATTGTACAAGAATTTGATGGGAATCCTAGAACATGTTTGAAGAATTTTTTGTGTAAAATATTATGGGATGCTTCAGGTAAGAATACTGATTTCATCTCAAATAACTATTAGCTCTATAACTTTGGAAAATTCACTTAACCTCTCTATGTCTTATTTTTCCTCATTTTAAAAATGGGTATAATATCAGCATCTACCTCACAGAGTTGTTGTGAAGATTAAATAAGGTAACATATGGAGCAACTTGCAAAACATAAAGATCTAATAAAAGGCAGTGAGGATGATAATGACAACTGGGAGATGTCTTTGTCTTCCCTTGTTGCCTGTGTTGGTAGTAAAATTGATTGATTCTGTCAGGGAGACACTCTTTAGCTTATTATAGAATTACCAGTTTGGTACCCCTACATTTGAGGATTCCAAAAGAAAATAGTGTTGTTGTTTTTTCAATCAACAACATAGAATATTGTACCATGAATCTGCTTAATTCTGGAAATTGTTTTAAATCCTTTTTATGCATAGATTGTATAATAAAACCTTTTATTTGGTTTATATTAATTATTGCTATTATATAAGGTATTATATATAGGTAAAAATCTCCATTCTCTGTTTCTAATGGATTCAATATTTAGGAAATTATATTATGTATCTTTTGCTACTTTAGGTCTAGAATAATGAATTTAGGGCTACTCAGTGATTCAAATGCTTAGAATTCTATCTTATTCATATCTTTGTTATAGAATTAATCATTTTTTTAATCCTGTTTTTGTTGAACCATAAGAGGTTCATGTAAATAATGTAATATTTTGTATTATGTAAATAATTGATAGGAAAAAAAAAAAAAACTTTTGAACCTTGATGACCTGGGGTCAAGTCCCTCCTTTCTCACCTTCTGGTTTTATGGCCATGCACAAATCATTTAACTTCTTAATGCCTTAAGCAATTTTCTACTGTTATACCTTTCAAAAGACAGTGTGCCTTGCACTGGTTGAAGGCATTTCCTCCTCAGGGAGTTCCCTACACCACTCAAACCACAGGTTCAGTACCCAGTTGTATTTTAGAATAGCTTTTCCACGCCTATCCTCTCCTTTCTCCCTAAATACCCTCTACCAATCACAAACACTCTTTATTAGGCCTAATATGATTTTGTAAAGTATGCATTCAATTTAATCTGGACTGGCATAAAGAAAGCAAAATTGGATAGTGTCTTACCATCCACGTTTTCAAGTATTAATAAATAAAACAGAGCCAAGTAAAAAATGCTAAGGCACATAACTAAAGACTTCTTACTAAGTTGACTTTGAACCACTATTTCTGAAACTAGTCATTCAACTAAGCCTAAAAACTGAACAAAAATAATTCCAATAAGACATTAATTGAAATTGAAGAAAATAAATAATGAAAAAAGTAGATGCTTACAAATCATTTGATCTGATTATTCAACTAATTTCTGTCAATAGCTTTCAAAAATTGAAGTACTTCAACTTTATTAGACTAAATGACAAATTACACAATTAATTGAAAGTAAGATTTCTCACCAGTGATAATCATGTTATTTTGCTGGACTTTTTTCAGGGATCATATTTTATTTATGTATTTTCTTTAGCATCAACTTTAATTACCAAAGAAATAATAGCAATATAAAACACAATAATCAGACAAGGAGATAACAAGACTTAATCTTTACAATCTGGGAAGACTTTCTGCAAGTGGTTAATTGAAATGAATTTTAAAGGGAACCGGCTCCATGGTTATGTATTAATAGAAGTGAATAGAAGGGAATGAGCGAAAGAATGCATTTTCTATGAAATCTAGCTGGTACCTCATGAAACTATTAATTTCAAAGGCAAAAGGGATCCCAAAAAATCCAATTTTTTCACAGTCCTGGTAAGAAAATAAAAATCTAAGAAAGCTAGGAGACTTCCTGAGGAGGTTTAAGGCTCTTACTCAAGGTCTCATAATTTGCATCAGAAATAAGAGATGAACCATTACACTGTAAGCTCCCTGAGAGCAGAAACTGTCTTTTGTCCTTTGCATGTTAGGTGCTTAGCACCATGCCTGCTGTTTAATAAACGTTTATTGATTGACTAGTTATTGAATCCAGGTCCAGGCTCCTCCAGAGCCAATGTTAATTATTTCAGAATGATTATTCTCACAGTTTTTGAAAAATTGAACAACTTTGGTCCTGGTCCTTTTTCTCTCATTCTTTCATTCCATCTATGGCTACTTGACACAGAAGTCAAGGTATCCTTTGCCAGCACAATGCATTTAAAATTAATTATATATGGATAGATAAATATTCCTTTATTGAAGCATTAAAGAGCACAGAATGATCACTGATTCTGACAAAGTTTGTACCTAATTGGAGAGATAAGAATCTGAATCACCAATTATAAAGCAGTCTCTAAATAAGAGGAGAATTGAGGACTCTCTCTTCTCTTTCTCTCTCTCTCTCTCTCTCTCTCTCTCTCTCTCTCTCTCTCTCTCTCTCTCTCTCTCTATATATATATATATATATATATATATATTTATTTCTGTACAATTAAAAAGGTGTACAAGAATGACAAGATTGAAGAGGTAATCCTGGGGAAAAAGTGAGTGTTAAGCTTCTAGAATGTTTGGCTGACAAATTAATATTATTTTCTGTAAGGGTTTTTGGATATGTATTCGAATATACAAGTATATTCAAATAAAAATTCTGATTAAATATTTGCTCATTTGAGTTCTGTGGTCACAAATAAAAACATATGTACTTCATGATATATTCCCTTTATCTCACAAATGATTTTGTTTTCACTGTTTTTCTTGTATGTGTGTGTGATTTTTTTTTTTTATTTCAGGGCTCTTTAAAAATCTAAAAGAGATTTAAAACTGACCACATAAAAAGATGGCAAGACCCAACAACTTCACCTACTTCACCAGAAAATCTCGTGTTTTTGCTGAAGAATGCACTGCTACCAAGAAAAGGGAGGAGGAGGAAGAAGGAGTAGAGCCAAATAATGACTTGGAAGCTGGTAAACAGCTACCATTTTTTTATGGCAACATTCCTACAAGCATGATGTCAGAGCCCCTGGAAGACCTGGACCCATACTACCTGGATAAAAATGTGAGCATTTCTTATAGGCACAGGGAGAATGTTTCTATTTTAGCCTCTACGAATGAAAAGATTCTCATCAGGACATAAAAAGGCTTGCTGAATATAAAGAGACAGTGAAATTTTAAATGTTGAAGTCTCAAGGTTATCTTCTTAGATTTAATTCAAGTTGATTTTGTTGCTGACATCTTGGTTACTTTACTTTTTGAGTAATAAATAAATATGATGCAATTCCCAACACAATGAAGATTTCATGGGGCTGGGACTGTTTAATTTTTGGCTTTTTGTCCCTAGTCTATAACATAATACCATATATATATATATATCATACTTGTGCATATTCAGTAATTATATGATGTGTTGATCTAATACCAATGACCAACCATTTATCAATCAACCAATCAGCATGAATTTATTGAGAGTCTACTCTGTGTAAACAATGCTAAGTATTCTAAGGCATTTTTTTTTAAAGTGGACATGACTTCTGCCATTAAGGAACTTTGTGAATAACTTAAAACTGTACTACTAAGAAGGAGGATTAGAACATGTTAGTATTCCATGATGTGACAATCTGAAATTTTATATAGTGTTTTAAATTTTGACAGAACATTTTATGTACTCTATTTAGGTGTACTGAAATTCATGAAAAGTTTTTGAGTTTTTATTTAAGTTATTATGATTTTGGTCACACCAAAATATTGAATCGTTGAGATTTCAAAAAAAAAAAAACAAACCTCGTATGCACAGATATTTGCATGAAAAAAAATCACTATAATTTGAGCTTTAATTTTTTTCAAGCCTTAATGCAAAACTTAGATTTATTCCCATGGGATTTTGTCATATTTGATTTAGTTCACTGTTTAATCTTGTTGAGATGTTTCTTGGATCAGGATATTATCATCTGATAAATTAATTCATTTAGTTTTACATCATCTGATAATTTTAGAAAACACAGACCCTTTACTTCAAGTATTAGGTATGGTATGTTTAGATTAGAACTCTCTTCTGGGCCCTATGAAATTTTTATCTGTCAATCTCACTTTCTTCATCTATTGAAATGATTAGATTTTCTCTACTACTTCTAATTTTTTATAATGCTACATTTGCACAGTCATAAAATTATAAGAAATGCATATATAACAGAAGACATATTAAACATACTCTGTATACACACAAGTGCAAAGCACATATATAATATATGATTATTGTATGACATTTATAAATATGTATGCCATGATATATGTGTATATATGTAATAGATGTAATATATGTTGCATGTACGTAATGTTATTTACATATGAAATATGTCATATGTAAATATATATTATTTATCCTGAATAAAGAATAATGTGAATCAATAACAATGAAGTAAATTAAATAGCTGTTAAATAAGAATGCTATCTTCTCACTGGATTCTTATTTCCTCTTGCAGACTTTCATTGTATTGAATAAAAGAAAAACCATTTTTCGATTCAATGCCTCCCCTGCTTTGTACATTTTAACTCCTTTCCATATGATTAGAAGAATATCCATAAAGATTTTGGTAAACTGATATCCTTTTCCAGTGATTCACCAAATATTATATTCTTAAAAGGAAAGTCAAACCAAAGGAATGCAATTGTTTCAACCTTCATATCTGACTTTTATTCCTTTGTCCACTTGAAAAGAATCTCCAATATTAGTCCACTGATTTCCTTTTAATTAAGTGTGAAAAAAGCATTTTTATTTGGAGAATAATCATGGTAGTAGTCTTCATTTGAAAATAACATTTCAAATATGTGTTTCATTTTGCAAAACTATGCAAAGTAGGAGAAATAGTTTTGTGAAAGTAATTTGACAATCATTGTATAGTGAGAAGTTGTATATTATCAGCATTTTGATAACTGTCTTCATCATATACATAGAAAATTCCTAACATGATTTATCATCTTATATTCCTTGACCCTCACCTACTTTATTCAACATGATCCTTATGGGCACTTTCCTGTTCAATTGTATTTTTCTGACAAACCTTAACCCTCCAGACTGGATATTTTATTTTGAGTAAGTTAATAAAATAACTTTAAAATAAATTTTAATGAGAATGTGTATTTTTCCATATTGAATCAAAGCCTACTGATTTCTGTATCCATTTTGTGTAGTTTTCTTTCTCTGGGGTTATAGCTATAATCATCCTCTCTTGGCCAATTGTAACATTGGGACTATATTGGGTCTATATTTTTTTTTTAATTTAGATAAATATCAAGAAAGCATTAGACTCTCCTACAGCTTTCTGGGAAAGGGAATTCCTAAGAAGCTTCTCTTTGCCCCTTGTTCATAAATTATTGGTGATAGCTAGCCAATATTTGACTGTCTTAGGAGGTATTTCATCTTAGAAACTGTTTGGTGATAATGTTAGGCATCTTTGCCAACTTTTTTTTTTCAAGTCATGATTTTTGGAAACCCTTATGATAACATCCAAGTCATTTCTGTCTTTAAAAGCCCTAATGCTAAAGTTCCATGACCTTTTCCTTGGGTTACAAGATACATTTATCTTTACTTTGGAGCAAGAATATGGCTAATGTCTAGAAGAGTCATTTAAAAATTCTGCCTCTGATCTTATCTGATATACAGATTTACAACAATTTTCAGATTTCTTTCATAACTATTGATGTGTCATTCTTCCATCTAATATATTTGTGGATACTTGTCTTCAGGTTATCTTTCATTGGATTATATACTTTTGAGATCCTTATAAAAATCCTCGCAAGAGGCTTCTGTATAGGAGCATTTACACTGCTTCGTGATCCCTGGAATTGGTTCTATATCCATATTCTTGCCTATGCGTAAGTATTTTCAGGTATTTTTTCTTAAAATTGAAAACCAGTAACATTTTTGCAAACAAATATTTTGCTAAGACAATTTGAACCTAAAGGATATTTTAGGAATTAATTCATTGGTATTTGGATCTGGAATTGTACATATTGTAGATTTCGTTTAATGAACAACAAGTATGCATATTTGTTACAACCTTTTCATCTTCAAAATTTGGTTATCAATTATCAGTGTTTGATTTTATTTCCATTTTAAAGCTAGGGGAAGTCATGTACAAATGACATTGTGCTTTGTCCAAGATGACCTAAAAATAGATAGAAATTAATTTAGGATCAACTATAAAAGATTTGCTTCTTCTCAGTGATTCAGTGATTTATCTTTTCCATATTTTTTCCTTTTTGCTTTGATTTTTCCTTCCCAATATCATTCATAAAGCAATGTGTGTTAAAAATAATTTTTTTAAAGTAAAAAGAAAAAAGAAATAAATATAAGAACTGGAACAGAGCCCTTGATGATTAGACAAATGTTCCTTTTACTAGCTTACATTACTTTCAAATGTCTTAAAATAAAGACTAAGTCATCTAACTAAAAGTCTTTAGATCCTTATCTTAAATATTTTAACTATGTATTTGATGGATTTTAAATCACTCAATCAACAAACATATGTTAATATGTCTGTTCTCTTCCAGGTACTATAAACAATGAGACCACAAAGACAAAAACAATACCTATCCTAAAGGGGTTTATATTCTAGCTAGGGATATTTAGCAAACTCTTTCCTTTTTTGCCTATCAATTAAATTATTGATTAATGATGTTTTTAGTGGAGATATGTCCATAGGGTTTCTTGTCAAAAATACTTACTTCTATAACAAAATCTCTTAATGTATCCATTTGATATTTTTAAAAAAATTAAATAGAAGGTGTTCATTTTTCTAAATATATTTGTCCAAGTCAAAGCAGGAAATGTAGACTCTCCTAATTCACAGTATATTTTCACACACAATATTGCTTCCCCTAGATTATAGCATCTCATAATTAATTTTATTAGCTTACAGAATTTGTAGTTGTAAGGAACTTTAAAGTACATCAGGTTCACCCCTCTCATTTCACAGATGAGGAAAGTGATTCAGAGAATCGGTTACTTGCCCAAAATCATACAGATAGTAAATGAAACAGAGTTTGAACTTGGTGGCTAACTAGAAATCCAGTTTTATGAACTATATCACATGGTCATTTGAAAATGTCAAAATAATCTTAATTGTGTACTATGTGGTTTAATTACTAAACTAAATGATGTCTAAAGATAGTGGAAGACAAGAGGGAAACATCTGGTAAATGGAAAGAAAAATAGAGAAATGTGATAGTTCTCCACAAGTATTTGATGGATTTTCATAGGAAAAAAAAAAGAAGACTGATTAAATTTATGTATTTGATAACAAATTTGATTCATGCCAGAAAGAACAAGGGGATACACTAATAGTCATAGGAAGGCATGTGTATCATTGTTCCAATGGTTTTCCCCTAAGGTTTATCACTACTAATCAGAGATGGCATCAGGAATTCTTGTTTCATTGGATAAGT
Organism: Antechinus flavipes; assembly: GCF_016432865.1. NCBI lineage: Eukaryota > Metazoa > Chordata > Mammalia > Dasyuromorphia > Dasyuridae > Antechinus > Antechinus flavipes. Next base: position 425,989,006 of record NC_067400.1, read on the forward strand.
TGATCTCTGAAATCCTTTACAGTTTTCATATTGTTGAATTCTTTCTCTTAAAATTATTTTCTTATTGATAAAAGGTCTGCTAAATATAGAAAGTAATATCTGATTATCATTTTCCCCAAGTTAAAAAAGCATTAAAAACTGATAATGTCCTTAGATTTCTTTGGAATCTGTCTAAATTTTTAATAATTCTAATTTAACTCTACAGGTATCTGAGCATATTTGTAAACCTAGAAAGTATTCCAGCTCTTGGAATTTTCTCATTGCTAAGAATTTTGAAAGCTATTTCTCTAACCACAGGTAAACATGATTTGCATAATCTTTAGAATCATTGCCCTTCCACTCTTGTGGGTATTTGGGATGGAGGTGGGAGTTGGAAAAAATTTAGTATGATTGTATATGAACTTTCTGATTATAGTTATTTAATAGTACATATGTAAGCTGAAACAATGTTTTGATATTGAAAATTTTTAGAATTGTTTCACTCCTAGGTCCCAGATTTAGATTTAAAAGAGACAAGTGTTCAAGAGAATATTTTTCTATGTGTATTGTGACCCAGGATCCTATATACTAGTACCACTACATGTTAACACTCTTGGCAACTTTAGCCTTTTAATGAAAACTACTTATCTTATGGACATCTAAATGGGGCAGTAGAAAAAGCATTAGGCCTGGTGACAAGAAGATTCATCTTCCTTAGTTCAAATATAGACACAAACACTTAACTAGCTCTGTGATTCTGAGCAAGTCATTGAACTCTGTTTGCCTGTTTCCTTATGGATAAAATGAATTGGAGAAAGAAATAGCAAACTACTTCAGCATCCTTGCCAAGAAAACCCCAAATGTAGTCACAAAGAGATGGGCACAACTAAACAACAAGACCAGGGTCACTTTTGGCATATGATCCTTGGTTCGATGTATTACATATGTTTTGCCACAACAACAACAAAAATGTAATATTGTATTGTCAGATCATTTCATTGTTGCAATGCTGCTTTTCCCCCCCTCCTTCTTTTCAGGTACAAGGATTATCATTGGAACCCTGACTCGGTCAGCAAAGATGTTTTGTCATATGGTGGTCCTAACTATGTTTTGTTTGAGTGTTTTTGCTGTCATGGGGATGCAGCTATTCATGGGCAGTTTGAAGCATAAATGTTTACCATGGCCTCAAGAAGAAGGAAATATGACTGAAATTATGTTGGACAATGAAAGTAAGCATCATAACTCCAAAAGTGTGCTCCAAAAACAGGCTTTAAATCACTCAATCCACAAACAGGCATTAATATTTCAATCAACAAACATGTTTTGGTGTCTATTCTGTTCCATACATTCTAAACACTGAGATCACAGACAAAAATAAAACAGTAACTGTCCTAAAGGAGCTTACATTCTTATATTCTAGCCAGGGATATTTACCAAGCTCTTCTCTTTTTTGCCTATTAAATGAAATATTTTTAAGGTTGTTTTTTGGAAAGATATTTCTATTAAAATCATTTTATTGATAAGAGATTTCTGTTATATATAAAAGGTACTATCATTGGTCTTAGCTTTGCTGTCTTGGACAAATCCAAACAAGGATAATCTTTCTTTTACTTCATCTGTAATTATTTTCTTATTAAGGAAATTCATTAAGTTACCAGTTATTTATAGATGAGAGTGAACATGTCTGAAAGTGGGAGACAATGCATGGCTGACCATGTCACTTTCTCTACTCAGTAAAATCCAGTAGCTCCCAATCACCTCCCGAATTAAAGGAAAAATACTCTCTTTAGCATTCAAAGTCCTTCATCACCTGTCTCCCCACCTATTTAGTCTTCTTCCTTCCACCTTTCCATGTACTCCACCATGGAGTCACTCTGACCTCTTTGCTATTTCTAAAACCCAACTATTCCATCTCCTGGCTCTGAGTATATCCATTGGTGGTCTTCCATGCATGAAGTGGTTTCCCTTCTCCTCTCTTCCTCCTACTTTTTATGTTATTGTGGGTCCTCTAAGAGATTATCTCTAATTTATTACATATATATATATATATATATATATATATATATATATATATAGCTTGTTTGGACATAACTCTACATAACATGTTGTCTATCCCCCTAGAGTGTACACTCCTTGAAAGCAGGGTTGACTTTTTGCCCTTTTTGTCTCCAGCACTTAGTGTAGTTCCTAGCACAAAGTAGGTAGTTAATAAATGTTTATTAGCTGTGAAGTAGTCACTATGAAATAGTGGAAAGAGCAGTGGATTTGGGGGCCTTAAACTGATATCATACTTGTAACTTTGAACCTGTCCCATAAACTCTCTGGGCTTCATTTTTTTTTCATCTGCATAATATGAGATTTGGACCAGGTGATCACTTGTGTTTCTTCCATATTTAAATCTATGATTTTACAAAATACAAGAAGTATAGGGAAAGGCAAATGTCACCCAGTATGCAATTTTGCATGATACGTGATAGAGCTATCCTTGTCTTGTGAAATCTGGTGTTATGTTGAAAGTTAATAAATTTACTCATTCATATTTTCAGGATTTGAAAGTTTTCTTCTGGAAAGAGGAATGAATGCTTTCCTTTGTGGCAACAGTACATTTGCTGGGTAAGAAGTCTTGGTTTGTACTGTGTTGTGTTTTTCTCCATAGGTTGCATCAATCTACCCACAAATATTCAGTGAGAAGTTATCATATGGAAGGAATTTAGAAATACAAAGACATTTAAAATAATATCCCTGTGACCCAAGTTTATAGAATCCTTTGCAGTTTGTAAAGCTCTGTCTTGAGAATGAATATTGTATTTTACATTGTTCAAATGTTCTCATTCCCATGTTATAGATAAATAACAAGGCTGAGAGGATAAATCCCCCTTTACAAGTTGTAGCAAAATCTGAAAGGATGAAGAGTTCTTTTGGTCCATTAGGTTCATTCTGTATAATTAAGAGCCTACTGTCTACTCAGCTTACTCAAGTAATCTAGCCTTTACTTAAAGAAGGGGTATCCATTACACATCTTGGAGGAGCTGAGTCAACTTTCAGATATCTGAGTGTGAATAAAAGGCATAAAAATCATCTTAATGAAAGGATATTCTTGGAAATTTTTTTCACAGAAATTACTTGAAATATGATATAAATTAGCCTTCCTACCATTTTAGTTGGGAAATATTCAGTTTAATAAGTGTCCACCACATGCCATACACTGTAGTAAGTTTTGTAGGGTATAAAAAGATGATTATGATATATCTCTGCACACAAGGTTTTATCCACTGATAAGAAGTAAAGCAGGATTTTGTTACCCAAGTTTGTTATAGAAGAAGGAGGAGGAGGAGCAGAAGGAGGAGGGAGAAGAAAAAGGAAGAGGAGGAGGAGAGGAAAGAGGAGAAAAAGGAAGAAGAAGAAGAAGAGGATCATGATGATCATGATGATAGTATGATGACTGTTAGGCCCTTATAAAATACATAGGTTGATTCTGACTTGCTATATAAAGGAAAATAAAATGCTTGGCATTCTGTTTCATATTTGGGTGAGAGAAAATTAGGTTAGAACTTGGTATTCATTACTTGTTCCTTAAACAGATTAAAAAATAAACTGAAATCAATTAATTCTTTCTCTTTTTATGTAGTCAATGTCCAGAAGGACACCTATGCGTGAAAACTGGTATAAATCCTGATTATGGCTACACGAATTTTGACAATTTTGGATGGGCTTTCTTGTCTCTATTCAGATTAATGACATTGGATTTTTGGGAAAGCCTTTATCAACAGGTGAGAATGAGCAATGTAAATTTAGATGGTAATATTAGTTAAACACAAATGGGTTGTTGCTTCCAAGAAAGACTGAGAAATATATAACCAGAGAACTAATGAAATCTCCAAATTTACTTTGTCAATAGGATTTATTTTATAGTAAATGATGTCAACTCACATTTCTTTTTTTTTTTTATTTTTTTTTTAAATTTTTTATTTAATAATTACATTATATTGACACTCATTTCTGTTCCGATTTTTTTTCCCCTCCCTCCCTCCACCCCCTCCCCTAGATGGCAAGCAGTCCTTTATATGTTGGATATGTTGCAGTATATCCTAGATACAATATATGTTTGCAGAACCGAACAGTTCTCTTGTTGCGTAGGGAGAATTGGATTCAGAAGGTATAAATAATCCGGGAAGAAAAACAAAAATGCAGATAGTTCACATTCGTTTCCCAGTGTTCTTTCTTTGGGTGTAGCTGCTTTTGTCCATCATTTATCAATTGAAACTCAGGTCTCTTTGTCAAAGAAATCCACTTCCATCAAAATATGTCCTCATACAATATCGTTGTCGAAGTGTATAATGATCTCCTGGTTCTGCTCATTTCACTTAGCATCAGTTCATGTAGGTCTCTCCAAGCCTCTCTGTATTCATCCTGCTGGTCATTTCTTACAGAACAATAATATTCCATAACATTCATATACCACAATTTACCCAGCCATTCTCCAATTGATGGGCATCCATTCATTTTCCAGTTTCTAGCCACTACAAACAGGGCTGCTACAAACATTTTGGTACATACAGGTCCCTTTCCCTTCTTTAGTATTTCTTTGGGATATAAGCCCAATAGAAACACTGCTGGATCAAAGGATATGCACATTTTGATAATTTTTTGGGCATAATTCCAGATTGCTCTCCAGAATGGTTGGATTCGTTCACAACTCCACCAACAATGCATTAGTGTCCCAGTTTTCCCGCATCCCCTCCAACATTCATCATTATTTTTTCCTGTCATCTTAGCCAATCTGACAGGTGTGTAGTGATATCTCAGAGTTGTCTTAATTTGCATTTCTCTGATCAATAATGATTTGGAACACTCTTTCATATGAGTGGTAATAGTTTCAATCTCATCCTCTGAAAATTGTCTGTTCATATCCTTTGACCATTTATCAATTGGAGAATGGCTTGATTTCTTATAAATTTGAGTCAGTTCTCTATATATTTTGGAAATGAGGCCTTTATCAGAACCTTTAACTGTGAAAATGTTTTCCCAGTTTGTTGCTTCCCTTCTAATCTTGTTTGCATTAGTTTTATTTGTACAAAGGCTTTTTAATTTGATGTAATCGAAATTTTCTATTCTGTGATCAGTAATGGTCTCTAGTTCATCTTTGGTCACAAATTTCTTTCTCCTCCACAAGTCTGAGAGATAAACTATTCTATGTTCCTCTAATTTATTTATAATCTCGTTCTTTATGCCTAGGTCATAGACCCATTTTGATCTTATCTTGGTATATGGTGTTAAGTGTGGGTCCATGCCTAATTTCTGCCATACTAATTTCCAATTATCCCAGCAGTTTTTATCAAATAATGAATTCTTTTCCAGAAGTTAGGGGCTTTGGGTTTGTCAAACACTAGATTGCTATAATTGACTATTCTGTCTTGTGAGCCTAGCCTTTTCCACTGATCCACTAATCTATTTCTTAGCCAATACCAAATGGTTTTGGTGACTGCTGCTTTATAATATAATTTTAGATCAGGTACAGCTAGGCCACCTTCATTTGATTTTTTTTTCATTAGTTCCCTTGAGATTCTCGACTTTTTATTGTTCCATATGAATTTTGTTGTTATTTTTTCTAGATCAATAAAATATTTTCTTGGAAGTCTGATTGGTATAGCACTAAATAAATAGATTAGTTTAGGGAGTATTGTCATCTTTATTATGTTCGCTCGGCCGATCCAAGAGCACTTAATATTTTTCCAATTATTTAAGTCTGACTTTATTTGTGTGGAGACTTTTTTATAATTTTGCTCATATAATTCCTGACTTTCCTTTGGTAGATAGATTCCCAAATATTTTATGGTATCAACAGTTATTCTGAATGGAATTTCTCTTTGTATCTCTTGCTCTTGGGTTTTGTTGGTGATGTATAAAAATGCTGAGGATTTATGGGGATTTATTTTGTAGCCAGCTACTTTGCTAAAATTATGAATTATTTCCAATAGCTTTTTGGTAGAATCTCTGGGGTTCTCTAGGTATACCATCATATCATCTGCAAAGAGTGATAGTTTGGTTTCCTCATTGCCTACTCTAATTCCTTTTATATCTTTCTCGACTCTTATTGCCGAGGCTAGTGTTTCTAATACGATATTAAATAATAATGGTGATAGTGGGCAACCTTGCTTCACTCCAGATCTTACTGGGAAAGGTTCCAGTTTTTCCCCATTGCATATGATGCTTACTGATGGTTTTAAATATATGCTCCTGACTATTTTAAGGAAAAGTCCATTTATTCCTATGCTCTCAAGTGTTTTTATTAGGAATGGATGTTGGATTTTATCAAATGCTTTTTCTGCATCTATTGAGATGATCATGTGGTTTTTGTTTGTTTGGTTATTGATATAGTCAATTATGCTAATAGTTTTCCTAATATTGAACCAGCCCTGCATTCCTGGTATAAATCCTACTTGGTCATAGTGTATTATCCTGGTGACAATTTTCTGTAATCTTTTTGCTAATATTTTATTTAAGATTTTAGCATCAATATTCATTAGGGAGATTGGTCTATAATTTTCTTTCTCTGTTTTCAGCCTACCTGGTTTAGGTATCAGTACCATATCTGTGTCATAAAAGGAGTTTGGTAGGACTCCTTCAATCCCTATTTTTTCAAATAGTTTATATAACATTGGAGTTAATTGTTCTTTAAATGTTTGGTAGAATTCACATGTAAATCCATCTGGTCCTGGGGATTTTTTCTTAGGGAGTTGATTGATAGTTTGTTCTATTTCTTTTTCTGAGATGGGACTGTTTAGGATATTTACTTCTTCCTCTGTTAGTTTGGGCAAGCTGTATTTTTGGAGGTATTTTTCTATTTCATTTAAGTTGTCGAATTTATTGGCATAAAGTTGGGCAAAGTAACTCCTAATTATTGCTCTAATTTCCTCTTCGTTAGTGGTGAGTTCTCCCTTTTCATTTTTAAGACTAACAATTTGATTTTCCTCTTTCTTTTTTTAATCAGATTTACTAAGGGTTTGTCTATTTTGTTGGTTTTTTCATAGAACCAACTCTTAGTTTTATTAATCAATTCAATAGTTTTTTTACTTTCAATTTTATTGATCTCACCTTTTACTTTTAGAATTTCAAGTTTAGTGTTTGACTGGGGGTTTTTAATTTGTTCCTTTTCTAGCCTTTTTAATTGCAAACCCAATTCATTGACCTTCTCTTTCTCTATTTTATACAAATAGGCCTCTAGAGATATGAAATTTCCCCTTATTACCGCTTTGGCTGCATCCCATACATTTTGGTATGATGTCTCATTATTATCGTTTTCTTGGGTGAAGTTATTAATTATGTCTATGATTTGCTGTTTTACCCAATCATTCTTTAGTATGAGATTATTTAGTTTCCAATTATTTTTTGGTCTACTTCCCCCTGGTTTTTTGTTGAATGTAATTTTCATTGCATCGTGGTCTGAAAAGGATGCATTTACTATTTCTGCCTTACTGCATTTGAGTTTGAGGTTTTTATGCCCTAATATATGGTCAATTTTTGTATAGGTTCCATGAACTGCTGAAAAGAAAGTGTATTCCTTTCTGTCTCCATTACATTTTCTCCAGAGATCTATCATATCTAGCTTTTCTAGTATTCTGTTTACCTCTTTGACTTCTTTCTTATTTATTTTCTGGTTTGATTTATCTAATTCTGAGAGTGCAAGGTTAAGATCTCCCACTATTATAGTTTTACTGTCTATTTCTTCTTGCAGCTCTCTTAGTTTCTCTTTTAAGAATTTAGATGCTACCCCACTTGGTGCATATATGTTTAATATAGATAGTGCTTCATTATCCATGCTACCCTTTAGCAAGATGTAGTGTCCTTCCTTATCTCTTTTAATTAGGTCAATTTTTGCTTTAGCTTGATCTGAGATCAGGATGGCTACCCCTGCTTTTTTGACTTCACCTGAAGCATAGTAAATTTTGCTCCAACCTTTTACCTTTAACCTGCATGTATCTCCCCGCTTCAGGTGTGTTTCCTGTAAACAACATATTGTAGGATTCTGGCTTTTAATCCATTCTGCTAACCGCTTCCTCTTTATGGGGGAGTTTACCCCGTTCACATTTATGGTTAGAATGACCAATTCTGTATTACTTGCCATCTTGTTAACCCCGATTTATGCTTTCCTCCCTTCTTTCCCCTTTCCCCCCTTCCAAGTATTAAGCTTGTGAGCACCCCTTGCTTCTCACAGCCCTCCCTTTTTAGTGTCCCTCCCCCCGCCTTAGAGTTCCTCCCCCTATCTTACCCCTTTCCCTCCCAGTTCCCGTATTCCCTTCCGCTTAGCTTATTCCTTCCCTTTCCACTTTTCCCTTCTCACTTTTCAATGAGATGGGAGAAGTTTCACCATAGATTGAATATGTCTTAAGATTTTTCACTTAAAGCCAATTCTGAAGGCAGTAAGATACCCACTATATTCATCCCCCTCCATTCTTTCTCTCAGATATAATAGGTTTCCTATGCCTCTTCATGTTATGTACTACCCCCACTTTACCCTTTTTCTGGTACAGTGTCCTTTCCACATCAATTTCTAGAACAAGGTATACATGTATTCTTTATACATCTATATAGTCAAAATATAATTCCCAAGATTAATCTTTACCTTTTTAGATTTCTCTTGAGTTCTATATTTGTAGATCAAACTTTTTGTTAAGTTCTGGTTTTTTCATCAGAAATAGATGAAATTCGCTTACTTCGTTGAATGTCCATCTTCTTCCCTGGAAAAAGATGCTCATTCTCGCTGGGTAAGTTATTTTTGGTTGCATACCAAGTTCCTTAGCCTTTCGGAATATCATATTCCAGGCCCTTCGATCTTTTAATGTGGATGCTGCCAGATCCTGGGTGATCCTTATCGTGGCTCCTTGATACTTGAATTGGGTTTTTCTAGCCGCTTGCAATATTTTTTCTTTCATCTGAGGGTTCTGGCATTTGGCCACTATATTCCTTGGTGTTTTGATTTTAGGATCCCTTTCAGTGGGTGATCGATGAATCCTTTCAATGTTTATTTTTTCCTCTGTTCCTATGACTTCTGGGCAGTTCTCTTTGATAATTTCCTGGAAGACAATGTCCAGGCTCTTTTTTTCATCATGTTTTTCTGGGAGTCCAATGATTCTCAGATTGTCTCTCCTAGATCTGTTTTCCAGGTCTGTTGTCTTCCCCAGAAGGTATTTCACATTTTTCTCCATTGTTTGATTTTTTTGGATTTGCTTGACTGATTCTTCTTGTCTCCTCGAGTCATTCAATTCCACTTGTTCAATTCTGATTTTCAGTGAAGTATTCTCTTCACTCACTTTTTTAAAATCTTTCTCTAATTGTCCAATTGAGTTCTTTTGTTCTGTGGAATTTTTTTCCATTTCGCCAATTTTGTTTTTTAGAGAGCTGTTTTCTGTTTCCAGTTCACTAATCCTATTTTTCAAGGATTTTACTTCTTTATCCACTCTCTCTTTAACTTTCTCCAGGCTCTTTTGCCAAGCCTCCCTCTCCTTTTCCCAAGCTTCCTTCTCCTTTTGCCAAGCCTCACTCTGCTTTCCCCATTTTTCTTCTAGCTCCCTTGTGAGAGCCTTTTTAATCACTTCTATGAGGTTCATCTGTGCTGAGGAACAGATGCTCTCCTCCTTTGGGGAATCACCTGGGGACTGTCTGTTTTTAGTCTCCTCAGGATTTAGAGTCTGCTCTCTATCTGTATAGAAGCTGTCAAGGGTTAAAGTCCTCTTCAGCTTCTTGCTCATTCTGTCTATTAATGAGAGACAAACTAGCAAAGAAAAACAGAAAAAACTGGAGTCTTTCTTTGGGGGGGGGGCTGGGTGTGTTATCGAGCTTCCTCTACAGACTGCAGGGGGCAGCAGTGAGGCACTAGCAGGACTGTGCTGCGCCTGCGCTCTGAGATCCCAGAGCGTGCTGAGTCACTGAGGGGGGGGAAGGGGGGGGCGGCCAGGTCCTGAGAGACTCCAGCTGTTTGCGGTTGTGTTCTTCAGCCCTGGTGTTTTTAGCTTCTCTGCTGGGCTGTTGACTTGCTGCAGGTTCCAAACCTGTAGCGAAGCTCTCCCCGCAGAGACGGCTACGATCACTCCCCACCCCCTCTCCAGTCTGCTCCTGTGCTCTCACTGCCGCTGCCCTCAGCCTGCGCCCGATCTAAAACCGTCCCAGCCCTCCAGTAAAGACAGACCTTTCTTGGCGGATCTCAAGGATGGCTTCTCTTGGTAACTATTTGTGGGTTTTTTTCAGTCAAGCATTGATTCAGAGGCTTGTAATGAAGTGGATAGTGAGAGAAAGCGTGGAGCTTATGCAGCTGTGAGCCTCCTCTCCGCCATCTTAACCGGAAGTCCTCACATTTCTTTTGAATTGCACAAATTATAAAGCATTTCCCTCAAAACTTTATGAATTAGATTATACCACATTGTTGGGTCCATTTTGCGAAAAGAAGAAACTAAGGCTGAAAAGACCTTGTTCACAGTTACTTTCTTGTAAATATACCAGGGTTTTTAATCTTTACCACTATCCTGCTTCCCCTTCAACACCACTTTTATTTCAACACTATTAGTCTCAGATAGGGATGAAACCCTATAGGGCAATGCCTGGGTGAGAGTTCACTCCTAGGTGCCAACTTGGCTCTGCCACTTGTATTATTTTCTGCAGGATTTCTCAGAAAAAAAGATATTTAGTCTTGCACTTCGTTCAACTCCTTCCATTCTGCTCATAGGATAACCTGTTTGCCCATTGCAGCTTGAGTCTGACACAGTCTAGGATAAATCACGTAGAGCTATGATGACTATATTGAAACAAGCCAACAGGAAATAGAATTTGTTGTAGGGACCAGATCATCAATCAAAATTAGATTAAACTGGAAATTAAGATGAAATCCCCCTATCATAATGAAAATAAAGAGATTTGGTTCCACTCCCAGACAACTTTGTACATATTTTCCTTGAGTGGTCGCTTGCTAGAACATCTTGTTAAGTTATATTCATTCGACTGCTTCCCTTGAATTTTTTCCTTATGAGCAATAATGTTGACCAATGGGAGAATAAGAGTGAATTTAAGTGGAAAAAAATTATTTCCTTGTAGTTTTTTGGAAGCTATTTGGAAGCTTCTTTACAGCTAATTTACTAGAGCTTAATAAACTATGTGGATGTTCAAATTGTCTGTGAATATCTTTTTTTTAATTCAAATTTAAAAGTTTCCCAATGTCTAGGTGGGAGATCAGGCTAGGAGGCAGCTCAGGAACATAAAAAAAATCCTCTTTCTGGGTCCTTGAACCTGATCAGTTTAAACCAGTTTCTAACCTTAACATCTTTATCAAAAGTTTGGACTCAAGTGAGTTTCTTCTGAAAGTTCACTGGTCAGTGATACTTATTATCTTACATTACCTTGAAGCTTACAACATTCTTTGGAAACTTGGCTTTTCAATTTCTCATTGCTGCTCAACGTTTCTGAAGAATTGAATTTTAATTGTTCTGTTTGTCTCTCACATGGGTTCATAGCTTTTGAGATAGAAAGGTCCTTTGGCACTATCTAGTACAATGTCTCATTTCCCAAAAAGGAAAACTAAGGCTTAGAGGGGTGACATGACCTGCCCAAGAAGAACAGATAGAGATTTGACCTCGGGTGCTCTAAATCCAAGTCCCTCACTGCATGATTTTTTTTAATATATAACTCAGGTTTTCAAAGGTCATATTACATGAGATTAATTAAACTCTATTTCCTCTAGCAAATTCTTAACCATGAAATTAAAATTATGAAAGAATAAAAATAATAGTAATAGCTAGTCTTTATATAGTACTTTAAGTTTGAAAAACTTTACAAGACTTTACAAATATGATTTCATTTGACCTTCACTCACAGTAACCCTGGGAATTGGGCACTATTATTTTTATTTTGCACATGCAAAGTAACTGACATAAATTAAATGGCTTGCGCAGAGTCACACAAATAGTAAGTATCTCAAGACACATTTGACCTGAGGTCTTCCTGATTCCAGAGTCAGGGATCTACTTACTGGAGCACATAACTGCATAATGACAGTTTTCATAACTTTTTTGGTCTTAAAACATAAAAAAAAATGTTTTTCTTTGTTTCTCTTTCTATCCCATTTAGACTCTACGAGCCGTTGGAAAGACCTATGTAATATTTTTTGTAATTGTCATTTTCTTTTGCTCCTTTTATCTGGTAACCTTGAAACTGGCCATAGTTGCCATGGGTTATGAAAAACAGAATCGGGCAACCATTAGAGCAGCAAAGCGGAGACAGGTGAAATATCAAGCCATGTTATATCAACGTGAAAAAGAGCAAGAAGCAACTGAGGTATTGTCATTGTGACTTTAAAATACTTAATAAAAATAAAGGACTCAAATGCAACTCCAAAGACCTGACTGTATATCATTCTGATTCCAAATTATTGTTCTCTCATCGCTTCATTCTAAGTTAACTTATGCCTATTTTTTGATTTGAAATATACTAAAAGGAGCTGTAATAGTTTTGCAACAATAGTACAATTAACTCTTTGTATTAGGGAGTATGATGGATTAAAAGGAACCAAAATGTCCAGTGGCTTCAGTCTCAATATAAAGTCCTTTGCCACTCAGTATCACATCTAGCTAACCTAGTTCTTCTCTAAGCTTAAAACCTCACTACTGAGGATGACCATTGGGTTCTACTTAGTCACTTCTACTTTTAAATTTCTGTAATATACTACAATGCATAGATACCATTGGTCTGAAGTACCAAATTTATTTAGTCAGAAAATTCGTTTACATTATATTGATCAAACTTAATAATGAGCTATTTTGAAAATGTATAGATAATTTTCAACTAGTTATGTATATATATATATTATATTTATCACTTGAAGCTTTATTTCTTGTTTTTATGTGACAGACAGCTAAGGAAAGAAAGTTTTCTTTCTTACAAATTAGACTTACAATTAAAGTGATAATGCTTTTATAAGTAATACAATAGTTACATACTAAAATATAATAAAAATCTAAAACATTTATTACATTAGCGATAAGAGCAATATCTACTTCTTAGGCTTTCCTAGTGAAGGAAAAAAAAAAAAACACAATAGTTCTCTTTGTATATGCAGCCTGAATTTGAGCTACAAATTAAGTATGTATTGAATTGACTTACAACATGTTACCTTGCTGATTGTGAGGGTTTTTTAAGAGGAAATTTCTTGATGTTGTGACAAAAGGCATAATTAAACTCTGGTCTAACAGGCAATGTCAGCTTTTGGAGCAGATGAAAAGAAAAAGGTTGGCAAAGATCAAAGTTATTCTGAAACATCCAATGGGATTTCAGATCTTACTGATGAGAGGACAGAGCAAAGGAAGAAAGAAAATCAGAATAAGCAGGCTAATCAAGAAGAAAAGGAAATTGATGCAAAATTGCATCAATTTGAATCAGAAGATTACATCAGAAGAAAATTTTCTCATCATATTAAAAATTCTCAGAAAAAAATGCATGAAAAAGAATCATTGACACAGGAGGTAACATTTTTTTCTTAAATAACCAATGATCAAATAAGCAAATGTTTGAGGACAAACAGTCTTAATCACATAGTCTTTTTGTTTAATGGGAAGGGGATATAGTTATATGTGGGAGAGGGAAAGGAGGGGTAACTTTGTGGAGAAAAGATAAATATATGTCTTTCTCCTTGAATCCGGCGTTTTTGCAATGAATCTGTGATTTTAAAAAGTCCAGACTTTGCATTGTACTTCAAAGGAGACAAATATTTTAAAACAAGTTTACTTTTTGAATATATATATAAATGAATCATGGATGTTGAAGTTATTTAAGAATGTTTTAAACTATGTTAATTTGTGAAATGTGATAAAATGACAGGAAACATGATGGATGGATAATTGTTATTGTTTTATGAATTGATATTTTATTATCATATTATTTGACTACAATAGAGGAATCAGAGGAATTCACATACAGCTAAATGAATGGTATAAAGAATACAAATAATGTCATTGTTAGAATTAATCTCCATGCTTTCATCGTCTTCTCTCAAATCCAACTTTCACCTTATTGTCAAACTAATGTTTATAATCCAATATCAACAACTAGTTATCATTTTCATAATGCTTAAAAGTTTACAAAATCCTTTTCAAATATTATGATTTTATCCTCACAACAAACATGGGAAATAGGTACTATTATTATCCCCATTTTACCTTTGAATAAACTGAAATTAACAGAGGCTCTGACTGGCCCAGAGTCACATAGCTAACAAGAATTTTAGACCACATTTAAGCTCAGAGTTTTCTAACTCTGGATCCAATATGTTATCTAATTGCCTATTAGTGAAAAGAATACTGGATTTGGGAGTATGAGGACCTGAGTTAATATCCTTAATCCATCAATTACTACTGTCTATATATTCTTATTCAAGTCTCTTCACTTGTCCCTGATTGTCTCCTTCTTTTATAACAAGTTGGGTTATGCTATATAGGATGTGAGCAGCAAATTATCTATCTCTGTACCAGCCAAAAAACAACAACAACAACAACAACAACAAAAACACTTTTGTTCTACCATTACACTGTACACTGTGTTTTCTTTTAAATCTAGACATGACTTTTTAATAGTGTAAAGGCAAAATTAAGTCATCTGTTCAATGGTTCTCAAATAATTGTATTAATAGAAACAGCTCACATTTTATATGAATTTAGGATATATACTTAATTCATCCCATCCCTGTGAATAGGCAGTTTATTATCTCCATTGTATAAATTGGATAGAAAACTATATAGAGGATTAATTGATTTGCCCTTGGCAAGATCTATATCTAGCAAATGTCAGAGCTGGCATTTAAAAGAGATCTTTTTGTTTGACATTAGGTCCTTTTCATCATTAAACCCTGCTGTTTTTCTTAATCATTCAGGCATGAATATTAAATTATTTTCAGATTATACATGAAACTATGAATAATTTTCTACATAAATTAGAAATATATAAATCATATATTAAGTACTAATTGTATATCAACCACTATACTAATTACAGTGAATTTGTCAATACAAATAAAAGATAAATAAAAGAATATCACTCCTTGGCCTCAAAGAGCTGACATTCAAATAAAGAAAGATAGCACAGAAAAGGAAACCAAAGGGGTAAATGAAGGTGAGGACATAAGAAAGCTTGGAGCAAAGTTAGGAAACAGTGCAGAGATTCAGGAGCTGAGCCAGGTAAGAGATGAGTATGGTTGTGATGGATGATAACTCAAGTGGAGGGTCCAAAAAGGAATTACCAATGAGAAAGAAAATATAGGAGCAAAGGCAGTTTTATCTTGTGAAAGAGAGTGATTTGGAGGTAGAAAAATAACACAAGGAATCAGGAACTGAATTGGGTAAGGATCATTAACAGTGCCTTTGCACAGACTGTCATTTGCCTAAAATGATCTCCTTCCTTATCTTGCCTGTTGGAATCTCTGGCTTACTTCAAGACTCAAGACAGTTGATACCTCAAACATTAGTTTTTTCCTGATTTTCCTTCTTCAATGTTAGTACTTTCCCTCTTGTTTACTTTTTCTATATTTTTGTATTGACTTCTTCTGTGCACATAGGCCTAGTAAAATGTAAGCACTGAGCACAATAATGTTCACATTTTTAAAGAAAGATTGTCATTTTGTTTACATGGGAAACACTCCATGAGGAAGTTACTTCTGTCAATGCAAGCAAATCCCATTGTAAGACATTTGTCATTTTAGAGAGTCATCTATGGATTTTAGAAGGTTAAATAATTTGCCAAAAGTTTCATAGTCAATATGTGTTAAAGATGGAATTTAAACCTAAGGCCTCCTGGAGATTCTGAGACCAATGGTCTTTTCACAATGCCACTGGTCACCTACTATTAATGCATTTCTAAACTAAAACTAATGTCCTTGAGGATAAACAATTTTTTTTTGTTGTTTGTTTGAGTTTTTTGACTCAGCTAGCACGCTTAATAATTGGATTAAATCACTTTCCAGATAAAATGTCAGCTATGCAAATGTATCTAAGCATGTTAAAGATGCTAAGACCCTACTTTTAGACTCTGTATTTATTAGGACAAGAAATCTGAACTTCATGAAAATGTTAATTTTGGCAGGAAAACATGACTATCCATCTAGACCCAGATGCTGAAGATTTGTAAACTAAGATAACTTTTTGAAAAAATCAGTCTAAGGTTGTTTTAACCCAAAGACTTGCTTTTTCTACCCTGACATACAACTGACCCATTATTGATGTTGTTTGTTGTTTACTCATTTTCAGTTATCTCTAAGTCTTTCAGGTTTTCTTATCACAGATATTAGAGTGATTTGTCATATCCTTCTCCAGCTCATTTTACAGATGAGGAATCCGAGAGAAACAATTAAGTGACATGTGACATGACTAATGAACTAGTAAATGTCTGAAGCTGGATTTGAACTCAAGTCCACCTGACTCCAGCCTGGACACTCTGGCTATGGTGCCACCTATCCAGATATGGCCTATTTAAAAAGGAAATGTTTAGGAAGACTCAAACCTTTGTTGCAATTACACAAATTTATGCTGTCCTGTAATTGTACCTCATTCTGCCTCTGATCTGACCCTTTCCTTCTACCTTGCTGGCTTGAGCCCAAGTCCATCAGATGGGGTTTCTAATACTGTTTACATACTGTTGTCTCATTACTATCTTTATCCAAATCAAAATATAAAATGCAAAATATGTTCAAAAGCTAAAATACTGAAGGAAATCTGGGAAGTTGTCTGAGCATGGATGAAAGAGCAAAGATACAGGCAAGGAAGATCAATTGTCAGGCTTGTACTTTGAAACTTATGTGGAGGATAGTTTGGAGTGAGGAATAACTTTGAAATAAGGAAAACAATTAGAGATTGTTTCAATAGTCTAGATTAGAGTATTGGAACCAAAGTGTTAGTCTTGTGAGTAAAAAGGAAAATAAAGCAAGATATATTGTAGAAGTAGAAAGCAATGAGTTTATCTAATAAACCAGAGCTTGAGGAATCATAGAGGCATCAAGATATCAGACTGATGAGGAGAATAGAAATTACCTCACAAGTAATAGGTAAACTCAGAAGAGGCGAAAGTTTTAGGGAGGAAAAGATAATGAGCTAAGATGAATGAAAAACCTGAGAAACAGATTTATGACTAATTTATTAATTAGACTGGCTGATTATCAATAAATTTGTGCACAGTGGTTTTTCTCATTAACAACAAAAACATGGAGACACTGAATGCTTTAAATACCTTCTGCTGTCACTAATAGGTGAAATCAACTTTGATTGGTGAAGAATTAATGAGAGGGTAGACATTTGAATAAGGAAGTGGCTTAAAAGTCTTCACTTCCTCTTTCTGAGAACTTGATGATCATGAGACTCAGCCATTTCCAGCAGTCCAAATAGAGGAATCCAGCCCTATCAGGACCACTCTGGTTGGCTTTTGCCCTCATGAGCTATATCATCTTAAATTCAAAGCAATGGTTTAAGGGCATAAGTTTAATGATTTGGGGCTATATTAGATTCTGTTCATATTCTAAACAGAAATGAAGTCTCCAACTTTGGTGGGATCCCATCTAAGATCCAGAAGCATGTTCCTAGAGGATTTGGGCAATCTCAATTATCAGTCTTGTCCTTCAGATACTGACCTTCAGGGGATGATCCCTGATTGGGAAAATAAGAAAAGCTGCATCCCAATTTAAAAACTGAATATTAAACGTAGTAGAAAAAAGATTACTTCTCTCAGTTCTGTTTAAACATATTGAGTTTGAGATGACTACTGGATCACCAATTGAAATAACTAATAGACAGTTGGTAGAAATAAAATTTAGGAGAGAGACAGGGTTTGGATATATAGATCTATAAGCCATTTCCATAGAAATGATCATTGGACTGGAGGAAGCTGAGGATAAAATGAAATAAGAAAAAGAGAGAAAATAGAATATGGGCTAGAATAGAGGTCAGATATACTCTTTTTTATTGTAATAAGTTTATTTATTTTTAATACACATTGCTTTATAAATCATGTTGGGAGAGAAAAATCAGAGTAAAAAGGAAAACCCATAGGAGAGATAAAAAATAGAAAAAAGAGATGAACATAGCATATGTTGATTTACAATTTGTCTACTTAGGTCTTTTTCCAGATGGCATTTTCTGTCCAAAGCTTATTGGAATTGTTTTGAATCACTGAAACATTGAGAAGAACCAAGCCTTTCACAGTGATCATCACATATCCCAGCTGTAATTGTGTACAATATATTCCTGGTACTGCTTGTTTCACTCAGCATCAGTTCATGCAAATCTTTCTAGGCCTTTCTTATAGAAAGGCTTGCTCATCATGTTTATAGAATAATAATATCCCATTACCTTCATGCACCATACCTTGTTTAGTCATTTCCCAATAGATGGACATCCATTCCTTTTCAAATTCTTCGCTACCACCAAAAAAAAAAAAAAAAAAGCTGCCAAAAACATTTTTGCACAGGTGGGTCCTTTTTCCTCTTTTATGATTTCCTTGGGATACAAACCCAGTAATTAAACTGCAAAGTGTAAGTCAAAGGGTATGCAAGGCTTTATAGCATATATAGTGGGCATAATTATAAATTATGTCTGGACTATTTCAGAACACTACTAACATAGAACAGAACTAGTGTCCTAGTTTTCTCACATCCCCTTCAACATTTATCATTATCTTTTCCTGTCATTTTAGCCAATCTGAGAGGTGTGAAGTGGAACTCCAGAGTTATTTTAAATTGCATTTCTCTAATCAATAGTAATTTAGAGCATTTTTTTCATATAACTATAAATGGCTTTAATGTCTTCATCCTAAAATTGCTTATTCTTATCCTTTACTCATTTATCAGTGAGGGAATGACTTATATTCTTATAAATTTGACACAGTTCTTTATATGTTTTAGAAATGAGACCTTTATCAGAAATATTGCTGTAAAGATTTTTTCCCAGCTTTGTACTTCCATTTTAATCTTGTTTCTGTTAATTCTGTTTGTACACAATTCACTTATCTCTATTTGCCCCAGTTTCATCTATTTTTTTCCCTCTCATCTCATTTCTGAATCTGGTGAAGGAAATGGCAAACATTTCTGGGTATCTTCATCAAGAAAACTCCAAATAGGATGATGAAGAATCACAACTTAAAAGACTCAACATTAGGAAGATTCAAACCTTTTTTAATGTAATCAAAGTTGTCCATTTTGCCTTTCATAATATTCTCTAGTTTTACTTTGGTCACAAATTCCCCCTTTCTCCAAAAATCTGATAGGTAATTATCCCTTGTTTTCCTAATTTGTTTATGATATCATCCTTTATACCCAAATCATGTATCCATTTTGGCCTTATTTGGGTACAAGATGTGAGATGTAGGTCTATGCTGTTTCTTACATATTATTTTCCAGTTTTCTTAGCAATTTTTGTCAAATACCGAGCTCTTATTCCAGAAGCTGGAGTTTGGGGGTTTATCAAATACTAGATGGCTATAAGCCTTGATTATTGTGTCATGTGTATCTCATCTAATCCACTGATCTACCACTTTAATTCCTCAGCCAGTGCCAAATGATTTTGATGACTACTGCTTTAGAATTTAGGTTTGATACTGTTTACCCACTATCCTTTATATTTTTTTTTCATTAATTCCCTTGATATTCTTGATCTTTTGTCTTTCACATGTATTTTGTTGTTCTTTTTTCTAGTTCTATAAAATAATGTTTTGGCAGTTTGATTGGTTTGGTGCAATTAATTTAGATAGAATTGGAATTATTATATCAGCTCAGCCTACCCATCACACAATTGATATTTTTCCAGTTGTTTAGATCTGATTTTATTTATGTGAGAAGTGTTTTGTAATTGTGTTTGTAGAAGTAGGTAGACCCTCAAGTAATTCATTTTGTATACAGTAATTTTAAATGGAATTTCTCTGTTTCTTGTTAATGAGCTTTCAGTGATATATAGAAATTCTGATAAAATTTGAGTGTTTGTTGTACAATTTTGCTAAAGCTGTGAATAGCTTCCTGTAGATTTTTGGATGATTTTCTAGGATTCACTAAGTATATCGTATATCATATCATCTGCAAAAAGTGATAGTTTAGTTCTTCATTGCCTAGTTTAATTCCTTTGTTTATTTTTCTTTTCTCACCTCTTAATGTCTCTTTCTTTGATGTTATCCCATCAGGGACCAATCACAACCATGCCCTCAGTTCATGTGATGGTTCCCTCTGTCTGCATCAGTAACACATACAGTTCTCAAGAATTATAGATATCAATTTCCTATCTAGGGATGTAAACAGCTTAACCTTTAAATATATATTTTTCCCATTTACCTTTTTATGGTTCTCTTGCATCCTGTGTTTATTGATAAAATTTTACATTTAGTTCTGTTTTTTTCAATAGAAATGATTGAAAATCTATTTCCTCATTGAAGCTGCTCTTCTTTTCTGAAAGATAATGCTGAATCTTTCTGGATAGTTAATTCTTGATTGTAATCCCAGGTCCAATACCTTCTGGAATATGGTATTCCAGACCCTCTGATCCCTTCTTGTAGAAGCTGCCATATCCTTGGTAATTCTAACTGTTGGTCCTTGATATCTGAATTGTTTTTGGTTGCTAGCTTGTAGTATTTTTTTTTCCCTTAAGTTATAGTTCTAGAGTCTTGCAACAGTGCTCCTTAAGGTTTTCCATATTGGAGCTCCTTCCAAAGGTGATAGATGGATTCTTTCAATGAAATATTATGGCAGTTTTCCTTGATGGTCTCTGTAAAATGCTATCCAGACTCTTTTTTTATTCATGGCTTTCAGGTAAAATTAAATTGTCTCTTCTGGATCTATTTTCCAAGTTGGCTGTTTTGCTAATGAAGCATTTCACATTTTCTTCTACTTTTTCATTATTTTTAGTTTGTTTGATTCTTGCTGTCTCGCAAAGTTATTAGCTTCCAATTGCCCTGTTACAGTTTTTACTTTGTGATTTTCTTCAGTTATCTTTTGTATCTCTTTTCCCATTTGATTTAATCTATTATTTAAAAAAGTTGTTTTCTTCAAACATTTTTTTCCTTCTTTTTCTAAACTGCTGACTTTCTCATGCATATCTTTCATTTCCTTTCTCACTTTCTGCCTCTCTTACTTTTCTTTTGGAGTCTTTTAGAAGCATTTCCAAGAAACCTCTTTGGACTTAAGACCAATTTATATCATTCCTAGAGATTTCTTCTGTGGACATTCTGTCCTCATCTAAAATTGTATTTTGATCTTCCCTATCACCATGTCAGCTTTCTAAGTTCAAGGTTCTTTTCTGTTTCTTGTTCATTTTCTTTTCTTTTCTTTTCATATGTCCTCTTTTTTTTTCACTTTTAAGGTTGAAATCTGCTTCTGGGGTAAAGGGGTCACTGTCCCAAGATTCCTGTGTAACTCTGAGACTTGGCTTTGAGAACAGAAGCCCTTGTGTTTGTCGGAGGTACCTTTGCCTGCTCTGTTCAAGAAACAGCCTGGTTTCCTAGAATTTACCTTTTGAGCTGGGACTGAAAGCTGCCTTACTGATTTATTCCTCTACTGAGACAGAACTGAGGGCCTTAATTGTTGATTTGCTGTGATTAAGACCCTTCTCAGAATTTGTTTGACCTGCCTGAATACCTTTTTCACCCCAAGGAGACTGATCTTTCTCGAAGTTTTTCCAGTCTATCTTGAACTGGAGAGAGGTTTCATTCCATCAGACTCAGAGGCTTGGTTTCATGTAGTTTTTAAGGGAAACTGGGAGAGCTCAAGCAGCTTTCTGACTTTACTCTGCTATCTTAGCTCCATCCCTGGAACTATCCTTACAGTTAAAGGGGAAGATTTAAGTCATAATCTAGGAAAGGAGAATGAGAAAATTTGGTTAGACTAGTAAGAAGAAAATAAAGAAATTTCAGTGTCAGCAAAACCTAGAGAAGAGAGAATATCCAGAAAGAAGAGGTTTTCAATTGTGCCAGATCCAACAAAGAGGCTAGAAAAAATAGTTTAAGAATGACTATTAGGTTTGATAATTAAGAGAACATGAATAACTTTGGAGAGAACAGTTTCAGTTGGCCATTGGGAATGAAAGACAAATTGGAGAAGAGAAAGAGTAGTGATGGGAGAGGAAGTGAAGGAATGAAGTATAAATTGCTTTGACTGGAGGAAAAGAGGAGAGTTACAGAATAAGTTAAAAATTGTAGTAATGTATTTTTAAATATGGAGAAAACTTTATAATGTCTGTAGGTAACACAAGAGGAAGAAATATAGATCATGAAAATTGGAAGATTAGAAAAAAGAGATGATGATCAATGCCCCAAACTGATTTTAAGATTTCACTCCATGTTAATTTCTTGATTTCTAGCTGACTTTTCTAGATCAGACCAAAAATTATCATAAAGTGCTCTTTATTTATTGGGAAGAAGCCAGTGTGAAGGTTTCAACTTCATTTTTTTTTAATAGAGAAACACTATGCAAGTTGACAAGAAGGAAAGACAAATAAATACTTGCCAGATTTCTGTGGATATTCTGGAAGATCCCACTGTTAGAAAAAGAACAGTGAGCAGAACTAATATATTACACAGCATGAAAGGTATGTTATACCTTTTCCTCCTGAATTCCAAATGAATTATGACCTAATTAAAAAAAAAAAAACATGAGAGACTTAGGATGGCTTGAGAAAAATAATTTGTTTCATGACAATTTTATCTTTAGAAAGTATCATCAAAGAAGGTCATGGAACCATCTACTCTACTTATATACTCTATACTTTGGAGACTTAAGACAAAGACTGTATGAAAAAACTTCTCCAAGGTGTTATGAAATTTTCACATATAAGCCACCAGTTTTATCATAGGAGAATAAGATGGTATTATCTCATGAAGCTGAAAACTCTAATAAAATTATCTTTTTAAAGAAATCATTAATTCTCATATCTGCTGTCAATTGTTTTCAGTTTAATCTTTCTCATATTTACCTTCCTCAGTAGTTAGTCTCTTTAGAATGAAAATATATGTATTTTCTTGTATTTTAATCTTGTATTGTATGTATGTATATGTGTGGAATATATTGTATATTTATTTGTAGTTTTCCATTCCATTTGCAAAATTTAAAGTCCCAAGACTGACTTATAGTTATTTTAGAAAAACTAGAAAGTTTAAATTTTATTCATTCATTTGGAATTCAAAAGAAATAAAATAACTGAATTTCTTTATATTTTATATTATTTCTCCCCAGAATTTGACAAATGCAGGCCAAGAAATTGGTGGAAGAGATTTGCTAAAATGTTTCTGATCTGGAATTGCTGTCCACTTTGGCTAAAATGCAAAGATTTTGTCCATAGCATTGTCATGGATCCATTTTTTGACTTGGCCATTGTTATTTGTGTCGTTATGAACCTATTATTTTTAGCTATGGATCACTACCCAATGACTGAAGAATTTCTTTATGTTCTTTTTGTGGGACACCAGGTAAGTTTGATACTTAATTCTTCATGACTTTTCCCTAAAATGTTTTTCTCCATAGTATCAAATAATCAGATAAACAAAACCCTTCGCATAGGGGCATAATTCATGATAGTTTCCATGCAAAATGAATAAAATATGTGTCAAAACCACTTGAAAGATCATCATTTTAATTTCTTTATATTTCACTTTGATTTATTTTTTACAAATTACTTGAAAATGGATGTAATTTCATAGATTGCCTAGAACAATGAAAATAAATTTGTAACAAAATAGGAAAGCATAATTTGGAAAGGTTCAAGTTGGAATTAATGTATTCCCCACTTTTAACCGTTACCTCTCTCCTACTTAAATGAGCCATCTTTAGAGTTGTATCTAAAGAAATATAAGTAAATGTATGATGCCATGACTTTATACAGTAGGTGTATGGGAATCATGTTTACAATTATCTTTAATTAGCATTGACTTTTAAGCACCTTTATAAGAATACTTGTGAGTAAATTGTTAATCCTGTACAAATTTAAATGTTTAAGGTACAAAGAAATAAAATTGTGGTACAGCTAGTTGATGTAGTGGATAGAGCACCAGCCTTGAAGTCAGAAGGACTTAAGTGCAAATCTGGCCTCACACACTTATTTCTTGGCTATGTGATCCTGAGCAAGTCACTTAATTCCTATTGCCTGAGCAAAAAAAAATAAAATAAAATAAAATAAAATAATTCAAAAATAATTTTTAAATGCCAACTACTAAACTGTTCAGAGACTAAATCTTGTCAAGAAAGGAAAGTGTTATTTTTGGTCAGTTTTCAACTCTCTATCTTTCTTGATCACACAATGTTGATGCATGTATGGCAATCAATGACAATACAAAATTTTCAAAATCCCATTTCAAAATTTGGAAAAAATAAAAACTTTAATAAAATAAAAAATTTCTCAGAAGTCAGGGTTATGCTACAAAATAGTCTTCTACATTGGCCATGTCAAAAAAATTAGATATCATTTTACATTCTTTATCAAGAGTTGGGTAGCATGTTTCATTACCAATCCTATGTAAATGTAATTGAATGTTAGAATAAATGGAATTCCTAATTCTTTCAAAGTTGTTTGTCTCTACTATATTATTTCTGTATGAATTGTTCTCTGCTTAATTACTTCACATTAGTTCATATACGTCTACCAAAGTATTTTTCTAAAAACACCCAATTCATTATATTGTATTATCTTACATCAGAGTAGTATACTATTACAATTATATGCCATAACTTCTTCAGTGATCTTCCAATTGATGTGCATCCCCTTGGTTTCCAATTCTTTGCCACTACAAAAAGAGCTGCTATAAATATTTTTGTGATGTGAATCCTTTTCTTTTTTTTTCTTCAATCTCTTTGTAATGAAGATATAGTAATTATTTTCTGAATCAAAAGGTATGCATAGATTTTATAGTCTTTGGGAATGGTTCCAAATTGATCTCTATATTAAAAGTTAGATTAAATCACAACTCCACCAGCCATATGTTAGAATATTGGCTTAACCTACCCATAAGCAATTACTATTTCTCCAGTTATTCAAATCTAATTATTTGTAGGGGAAATGTTTTCTATTGTGTTTATATAGTTCCTGTGTGTGTCTTAACCAATGCCTCCTCTAGTATTTTATACTTTTAGAGCTTATTTGAAATGAAATTCCTCTTTCTAGCTCTTCCTGCATAGTTTTGTTGGTAATATAGTAAAGTGCTGATAACTTTTGTGGGTTTATTTTACATCCAGAATTTTTTCTGAAGTTATTCATTGTTTCCACCGCTTTTTTTAATTCTCTATGATTTTTAAGTATACCATTATATCATCTACAAAGAGGGATAATTTTGATTCCTTGTTACGTTTTCTTATTCCTTCAATGTCTTTTTCTTATCATTGCTGTAACTAGCATTTAGGATATAATTATGAATAATAATAGCCATAAAGGACATTCTGACTTTGCCATTGACCCTGTTGGAAAGACTTCTAATTAATCCTCACTATAGATAATTCTTCCTCTTGGTTTTAGATAGATTGTATCTTAAGAAAATTTCTCTTTCTTCTCATATTTTCTAATATGTTAACAAGAATTCTTTGTAGTTTGTCCATAACTTTTTCAGCATATATTGAAATAATCATGATTTTGTGCTTTTTTATTAATATGGTCTATTATGCTGAAAGTTTTCCTAATTTTTTTTTTTTCATTTTGTTGTTGTTATTGTTAATGGTTGTGATGAGGCATTTGAGATTAAGTGATTTACCCAGGGCTACACAGCTAAGAAAAATTAAGTGTCTGAAGTCAGATTTAAATCCAAATCCTCCTGCCTCCAGGGCTAATGGTCTATCCACTGCATCATCTAGCTGCCCTAGTTTTCCTAATTTTAAGTCAACCCTTCATTCCTACTACAAAGCTAGCTGATACTATTCTGTGATCTTTGTGACATACTACTGTCATCTCCTTGTTAATTTTATTTAAAACTTTTGCTTCAATATTTTTGAGGGAAATTGATCTGCAGTTTTCTTTATGTTTTTTTTTTTCCCTCTTCCTGATTTAGGTATTAAAAATCCTATTTCTTAGACTAGGTGATCAGTAGAATAGGTTGGGTTAACAGGACAAAATAGTCAATAACTATAGCAATTTAGTGTTCGACAAACCCAAAGACCCAGCTTTTGGGTTAAGAATTCACTATTTGACAAAAACTTCTGGGAAAATTAGTATGGCAGAAACGAGGCGTTGACCTACACTTAACACCATATACCAAGAAAAGATCAAAATGGTTTCATTATCTAGACATAAAGAATGATATAAATAAATTAGAAGAACATAGGATAGTTTACCTCTCAGACTTGTGGAGGAGGGGATGAAATTTATGACCAAAAAAGAACTAGAGATCATTATTGATCACAAAATAGATAATTTTGATTATATTAAGTTTAAAAGTTTTTGTACAAACAAAACTAATGCAGACAAGATTAGAAGGGAAACAAAAAACTGGAAAAACATTTTTACATTCAAAGGGTCTGATAAAGATCTCATTTCCAAAATACATAGAGAATTGAATCAAATTTATAATAGTTTCTCCCACTGATAAATGTTCAAAGGATATGAACAAACAATTTTCACATGAAATTGAAACTATTTCTAGTCATATGAAAAGGTGCTCCAAATCACTATTGATCAGAGAAATGCAAATTAAGACAACTCTGAGATACCACTACACACCTCTCAAATTGGCTAAGATGAGAGGAAAAGATAATGAAGAATGTTGGAGGGGATGTGGGAAAACTGAGACACTGATAAATACATTGTGGCTGGAACTGTGAATGGATCCAACCATTCTGGAGAGCAATTTGGAACGATGCTCAAAATGTTATCAAACTGTACATATCCTTTGACCCAGAATTGTTACTATGGGACTTATATCCCAAAGAAATCTCAAAGGCACATGTGCAAAAATGTTTGTGGCAGCTCTCTTTGTAGTGACTAGAAGCTGGAAACTAAGTGGATGGATGCCCATCAGTTGGAGAATGACTGAATAAATTATGGTATATGAATGTTAGGGAATATTCTTGTTCTATAAGAAATGACCAATAACATGATTTCAGAGAGCCTTGGAGAGATTTACATGAACTGATGCTAAGTGAAATGAGCAGAACCAGAAGATCGTTATACGTGGCAAAAACAAGACTATACAATGATCAACTCTGATGGATGTGCCTCTCTTCAACAATAAAGGATTCAAACCAGTTCCAATTGTTTAGTAATGAAGAGAGTCATCTACTCCCAGAGAGAGAACTATGGGAAATGAGTGTGGACCACAACATAGCATTTTCACTCTTTCTGTTATTGTTTGCTTGCATTTTTGTTTTCTTTTCAGTTTTTTTTTCTTTCTAGATCTGATTTTTCTTGAACAGCAAGATAACTCTATAAATATGTATACATATATTGGATTCAACATATATTTTAATATATTTAACATGTATTGGACTATCTGCCATCTAGGGGAGCATATGGGGGAAAGGAGAAAATTCGAAACAATAAGGGTCAATGTTAAAAAATTACCCATGCATATGTTTTATAAATAAAAAGCTATAATAATTTTTAAAAATCATTGGTGTCATAAAAGGATTTGGTAGGATTCTTTTCTCTCCTAATTTTTCAAGTTTTGTTATATCATTCTTAGTCATGAATGATTTTTCTTGACTCCATTTGGGATTTCTTGGTAAATATATTGGAGTAGTTGTTATTTCCTAATCCAGCTCATTTTATAGATAAGGAGACTGAAACAAATGAGTCAAGTGACTTGCTCAGGGTCACACACCTAGTAAGTGTCTGCAGCTGGATTTGAACTCCAGGAGTTTAGCCTTCCTGACTTAAGGTCCAGTATTCTGTCCACTGTATCAAGTAGATACCCCAAATATTATTAAATGTTCTTTAAGTGTCTATTAGAATTTACTTGTGTGTGTATACATATATGTGTATGTATACACATCCAGATACACAGATGTTCTCCCATATCTCATTTATGGCTTTTGCAATTCCCTTTTCTCAGATAAAATTACTTAAAACTTTTAGTTACCCTTCTATTTCTTGGCAATTTATATTTTTGCAAAAATTAATTCATTTCATTTAGATTTTCAGTTTTATTGACTTGTAATTAGGTAAAATTGCTCCTAATAATTGCTTTAATTTCATTTTCACTGATGATGCATTTAGCTTTTTCAATTTGGATGCTGGTAATTTATTTTTTTTTCTTTAAAAAAATGAAATTACCCAATGCTTTATGTTTTTTTGTTCCCCCCCCCCATATACCAGTTCCTAGTTTTAATTGGTTTATTTTTTTTTGCTTCCTCTTTTATCAATCTGTTTTAAAATTTTCAGTAAATCTATTTTGGAATTTAATTGATAATTTTTCTTGATAACAACAATTGATAATTGTTTTTCTCTTGCATAAGCAATTCGTTGATCTGATTTTTTTCTTTTTTTCATTTTTTATTTTATGTAAACTTTTAGGGATATAAAATTTTTACTAAGTACTATTCTAGTTAAATCCTACAAATTTGGTTTGTTGTCTCATTGTTATTTTTTTTCCCTGAAACTATTGTTTCTATGCTCTGTTTTAAATTCTTGTTATCATTAGATTATTTAGTTTCCAATTGTTTTGACCTATGCTTTGAAGGTTATTTATTAAATGTAAATATTATATTATTGAGATCCACAAAATATATATTTAATAATTCTACTTTTCTGCATTTATTTGTGAAGTTTTTCTCTAATGCATGGTTAGTTTGTGTAAAGATGACTTCTATAGCTGAGAAAAATATGTATTGCCTTCTATTCTTGCAGGCATCTATCATATATAATTTTTTTAAATTCAATTTATCTCCCTAAATTTTTTCTTACTAACTTTATGATTAAATTTATGTAGCTCTGGAAGGGGTGAATTCAAGTTTCCTGCTAATACATTTTTTACTATTTCCTCCTCAATTTCATTTGTTATGCTTCAAAAAAATTGGATGCTATATCATTTGGTGCATACATGTTTAATATTGAAATTACCTTATTGTCTATGATACCTTTTAGAAAAACAAATGTAGTTTTCATGTATATCTCTTTTAATTAGGTCTATTTGGCTTTCTCTGAAATCTTTGTTGCAACTTATGCCTGTAACAGATACTGCTCTAGCTCCTTATCTTTACTGTGTCTTTCTGTTTTGACTTTTTTTTTTTCAAACAGCAAATTGTTGGTATGATTTATAATCCATTTTGCTTTCCAAGAGTTAGTACATCCTATTCACATTCACAGTTATATTACTCACTTTGTATTTCCTATCTAAACAATTTTCTTCTGTTTTCCTTCTCTTTTTTTTCACCCTGGCCCTCCTTAAAAGACTATTTTGCTTCTTATCACTGTCTCCTTTAATTTGCTCATCTTCTTATCAACTCTTCCTTTTAACCTACTCCATATTTTCTCCTATTTCTCCATATTTTCCTTTGGGTAATATGAATTTCTATGCCCAAATGAATGACTTTATAATACATTCTTCCCTCCTTGAACCACTACAGATGATCATGACAATGAAAAATTGCTCATTGCATCTTTATTCTCTCCTTTATCAAAACTCTTCCTTGAATGCCTCTTTTATGTGACATAATTTTCCCATTTTTAATTGTCCTTCCCCCTTTCTCAGTACATCCTTGTTTCTTAGCATTCTATTTTTTGTGTGTGTGATTGTCTAACATGATCAACTCATACCCACATTCCCATCTTAGTAGACTCTTTCTAACAACTTAATGTTGATTAAGTTCTTGGAGGTTGTAACTATCATTTTCCCATTTGATAATGTAAACAGTTTAATCTTATTAAATTTCCCATGATTCTATATGGTTCTGGTCTTTTTATCAGGACTGCCTGAAAGTACCGAGTTTCATTAATTGTCCATTTTTTTCTCTGTCACATAAAAGTATAATTTTACTCAGTTTTTTTTGGATGGGTTAGTCTTGTATTGCCTTCTCAAATATCATATTCTAAGCCTTCTTCTCCTTTAAGATGATTACTGCTAAATCTTGTGTGATCCTGACTGTGACTTCACAAGTATTTGAATTGTTTCTTTCTTGCTACTTTCAGTAGTGTTTTCAGTTGTTACTTTCCTTGTTCTAGTAGCTCTAGAATTTGTTTATTGTATTTCTGGACGTTTTCATTTTGAGATCTTTAAAATTTTGTGATCAATGGATTCTTTTCATTTCACTTTAGCCCTCTAGTTCTAGAATATCAGGGCAATTTTACTTTATAATATCTCAAAATATGATGTCTAGACTTTTTTTTTTTCTGATCATGAGTTTTAGGTAATGCAATAATTCTTAAATTATCTGTACTCAATCTCTTTTCCAGATTGATTGTTTTCCCTGTGAGGCAGTTTACTTTTTCTATTTTCTTTTCATTTTGATCTGGTTTTATGGTTTCTTAATATCTCATGGCATTATTAGCTTCCATTTGTCTAATTCTAATTTTTAAGAAATTATTTTCTTCAGTGATGTTCTGCATCTTTTGTCCTTTTGCTATTTCTGTTTTTAAGGAGCTAAATTTTCTTTTTTAAATTTATTTTATTTCCTCAGTTATAGCCAATATTTCCCCAGTTATATTCAAAACATATTTTTTACATTTGTTTTTAAAATTATCCCCGAATTCCCTCCCCATTAAGAAACCACATGTGAAGTTATATAAAACATTTCCATAAAAATCAAGTTGTAAAAGAAAATAGATTTCCCATCTAAATGAAAATAAAAACCCTCAAGAAAAATTAAATTACAAAGAAAGAGGTGGTGAAAGAATGCTTTAATTTGTATTCAGACACAATCAGTTCCTTCTTTGGGTATGGATAAGATTTTTCATCATAAGTCCTTCAGAGTAGTTATGGGTGATTACACTACTGAGAATAACAAACTCTTTTACAGCTAGTCATCCCATAATATTGCTATTACTTTGTATACAGTACATTTCATTTTGTTCATTTTGGACTTTCCAGGATTTTTTTTTCCTGAGAGCATCCCACTCATCATTTTCCAGAGAACAACAATATTCCATCACAAACAAATCCCACAATTTCTTGAGTCATTCCCAACTGATAAGCATCCCCTCAATTTGCAATGTTTTTGTCCTGAGAAGTGAGTTTCTATAAATACTTTTGTACATATATGTGATTTTCCTTTTTTTCTTTTTTTTTCTGAGTTTCTTTTGTTATTCATGCCTGGTAATAGTGTTGTTAGGTCAAAAGTTATGCATGAATTTATAGCCCTTTGAGTACAGCTCATATTTTTTGATCATTTATCAATTGGGGCATGACTCTTACTTTTTACAAATTTGACTCCATTCCCACTATCTTTGAGAAATGAGGCTTTATCAGAGAAACTTGATTTGAATTTTTTTCAATTACTATTGTAAATTTTATTTCCCCCCATTTATTCTCTCTCCTTTCATCCTGTCCCTCCTCATAAGTGTTTTGGTACTGACCACTTCCTCCTCCAATATTCCCTCATTTTTATTATCCTCCCCGCTCCTTCTTCTATGCCATTCCTCTCCTAATTTCCTGCAGGATAAGATAGACTTCTGTACCCCTATTGAGTATATATATATATTATTTCCTATTTGAGCCAGTTCTGATGATAGTAAGGTTCATTTACTCATCCTCTCCTCCCCCTTTTCTCTTCCACTTTAAAAGCTTTTTTTTTTACCTTTTTTATGATAAATAATTTACACTATTCTGCTTTTCTTCCTTTTTCCCAGTACATTCTTTTCCCCTTAATTTCATCATTAAAAATATATATTATCCCTAATATTCAACTCAAGCTGTGCCCTCTGTCTATATGTACTCCTTCTAATTGCCATAGTAATAAAAAAAAATTCCTAATGAGTTACAGGTATCATTTTCCCATGTGGGAATGTAAACAGATAAAACTTATCAAGTTCCTTATGATATCATATTCCTAATTACCTCCTTCTGCTTCTCCAGAGACCTATATTTGAAAATCAAATTTTCCATTCATGTCTGGTCTTTTCATCAAGAATGCTTGAAAAGCCTCTATTTCATTGACTGAACACTTTCTCTTCTGAAGAATTATTCTCAGTTTTTCTGGGTAGGTGATTCTTGGTTGCAATCCTGGCTCCTTTGTTCTCTGGAATATTATATTCCAAGCCCTCTGATCCTTTAATGTAGAAGCTGCTAAATCTTGTATTGTTCTGACTGTGGCTCAGTTATACTTGAATTGTTTTTTTGTTTTTGTTTTTTTTTTTTTCCTGGATGCTTGCAACATATTCTCCTTGATTTGATAATTCTGGAATTTAGCTACTGTATTCCTTGGAGTTTTCATTTTGGGATCTCTTTCAGGAGGTGATTGGTGGATTCTTTCAATTTCTATTTTACCCTCTAGTTCTAGAATGTCAGGACATTTTTCCTTAATAATTTCTTGAAAGATAATGTCGAGGCTATTTTATCATGACTTTCGGGTAGACCGATAATTTTTATGTTCTCTCTCCTGAATCTCTTTTATAGGTCAGTTATTTTTCCAATGAGATATATCACTTTTTTTTCTTTTTCTGCTTTATTGTATCTTGATTTCTTATAAAGTCATTAGCTTCCATTTGCTCAATTCTAATTTTTAAGGAGTTATTTTCCTCAGTAAACTTTTGTACCTCTTTTCCCAATTGGCCAATGTCTCTTTTTAAAACATTCTTCTCCTCATTAGCTTTTTGTGTTTCCTTTTGCACCACTCTCAATTCTTTCCCTAATTTTTCCTCTATTTCTCTTACTTGATTTTCAAAGTCCCCTTTGAGCTCTTCCATGTTCTGAGCCCAATTCTTATTTTTCTTAGAGATTGTGGATATAGGAGCTGTGATTTTGTTATGTTCTGAGTGTGTGTTTTGATATTCCTTGTCACCATAACTTTCAATGATCAGAAACTTTTTCTATTGTTTGCTCATTACTTTACTTTTAATTCTTTGTTAAAGTCGGGCTCTGTTTCCAGGGTGGAAGATATATTGTCCCAAACTTCCTGGGTTTTGTGCAATTGTTTTCAGAGATCCTTCTAGAGACCTGACCACAAGCACTGTTTTCTGCTCTGAAACTATTAAAAGTGTCCTTGCCCCACTATAGTTATAAAATTTAGTGTGCTGCCTCAGCCTGGACCTAGGACTGTTCTGATGGGGCCTGTACTGGGACTGAATATTATTCTCCCACCCTGGTACCACAGAACTACTCCATTGACCTTCCAAGACCTCCCTGGTATCCCCAAGCTTAGAGGTCTAGAAGCCTCCAGTCATCATGTTGATTCAGAGCTTGCTTCCATTGCCCTGTGGTCTAGGTCAATGGAAGGGTTGGGGCTGGGGCTAGTATTGGTATGGCAAGCTGGGCTCCTACCCTGGTTCTACAGACCTTTTTTTCCTGACCTTTCATATCCTCTTTGCACTCTCTGAAGCCACCAATATAGCTGCTGATTCAGAAGTCTAAGAGGAGGCTGGGCCCAGCCTTAGGCCAAGTCAGGGCCAGTGCAGGGGCTGGAGATGGGGGCCAGGGCTGGCCTGCACTGGGATTGCAGGCTGGATTCCCATTCTGGTGTCTCAGACCTTTTATGTGGACCTTCTAGGTTGCCTTCAGTTAAAAAGTATTCTAGTCCATCTTTTGAGGTGTTCTGATGCTCTGAAGTTTATTTAGAGTTATTATTTAAAGGAATTTGGAGTGATTTGGGGGAGAGATTGGGTGAGTTCCTGCCTTTACCATCTTGGCTCTGCCTCAAGAAGAGTTATTTTCTTTAGTATTTGTGTATCTCTTTCACCAAGTTATTGATTTTCTTTTCATAATTTTCTTGCATTTATCTTTCTTTTTTCCCCATTTCTTTCTACCACTCTCATTTGATTAATTTTTTTTTATTCTTCTTAGTTTCCTTCTTTAGCTGTTTTAGGAATTCCTATTGGGCTAATGTTTTGTATGCACTTTTAAATTTGAGACTGTGCTTGGACATATTTGCCCTTGTTTTCTTTTGAGTTTGTATTTTAACTTTGCCTGTCACCATAATAGCTTTTTATGGTGAAAGTATTTTTGGTTGTTTTGTCCTTTTTCCAGCCCCATCTCGACTTTGAACTCTATGTTAGAGTTGAGCTTTGCTCACCTAAGTTGAAGGGTGGAGGGGTCCCTGTCCCAAGTTTCATAATTTTCTGGAGACTCATAAATTGTCTGTGCTTCCAAAGTGCTATGATCCCAGAAGAAGTGTAATTAGTCCTCTCCTGTTCTGCACTTTGGTCCTTATGCAGTTAGTGTTGGCTGAAAAAATGCCTTGTCCCAACTTTAGTTGATTACCTTATGTGCTACTTCAACATTGTTTAGAAGGGAATATTGGGAATATTTAACTATAAATTCTCCCTTTACTTCACTCATCTTGGCTCCTGAGCTTCAATTTTTGTACCTTGATGTGTTTTCATGTCAGAGTTTCAGTAGTCTTACCTTGACTGCCACTATGTTACTCATCTACTCATCCTTTTTCTCTTTTAATAAATCATTAGGCATCTTGTCAACTTATTCCTTGTTGCCTAAAGAATATTCAGACTAGGAGAGACAAATGGCTTAAAATGCCATCTCTTATTCCTATAGTTCTTATTTTATTCTCAGTCAAAATGACTTTTACTTGTGTATTTCAAAATCCATCACCCAATATAAGCTCATTGCAGAAAAATTGGCATCAGATGTTATGATCTATTTCTTCTAAAATAATAAATGATGATAATAAATCATATTTTCAATGTACTTCATAGTTTACAACTTGCTTTCACATACGTTAACTTACTTGATCCAGGTAAGATCCCTATAAGGCAAGTTGGACCTGGAGTATTATTCTCCATTTTATAGAAGAAGAAATCAAGGCTCAGATAGATTGTAATTCAACCAGTTACAAAGTATGTGAAAAAAATTAAAACTTAAGCTTTTTTTTGACTCATTATTAGTAAGAAATGGATACAAACCCAAACTAATCTATTTATTTAGTGCTATACCATCAGACTCCCAAAAAACTATTTTGATAGGGACCTGTATGTGCCAAAATATTTGTAGCAGCCCTGTTTGTAGTGGCTA
This sequence comes from Antechinus flavipes, assembly GCF_016432865.1. Classification (NCBI taxonomy): domain Eukaryota; kingdom Metazoa; phylum Chordata; class Mammalia; order Dasyuromorphia; family Dasyuridae; genus Antechinus; species Antechinus flavipes. Next base: position 426,024,070 of record NC_067400.1, read on the forward strand.
GAAACTGGAAAATGAATGGATGCCCATCAATTGGAGAATGGCTGGGTAAATTATGGTATATGAATGTTATGGAATATTATTGTTCTGTAAGAAATGACCAGCAGGATGAATACAGAGAGGACTGGCGAGACTTACATGAACTGATGCTAAGTGAAATGAGCAGAACCAGGAGATCATTATACACTTCGACAACGATATTGTATGAGGACATATTTTGATGGAAGGGGATTTCTTTGACAAAGAGATCTGAGTTTCAATTGATAAATGACGGACAAAAGCAGCTACACCCAAAGAAAGAACACTGGGAAACGAATGTGAACTATCTGCATTTTTGTTTTTCTTCCCGGGTTATTTATATCTTCTGAATCCAATTCTCCCTATGCAACAAGAGAACTGTTCGGTTCTGCAAACATATATTGTATCTAGGATATACTGCAACATATCCAACATATAAAGGACTGCTTGCCATCTAGGGGAGGGGGTGGAGGGAGGGAGGGAAAAAAATTGGAACAGAAACGAGTGTCAATATAATTATTAAATAAAAATTAAAAAAAAAACTATTTTGATGACCTAGAAAAACAAAGTTCATATGGAAAAACAAAAGGTCAAGAATTTCAAGGGAATTAATGAAAAAAAAATCAAAGGAAGGTGGCTTACCTGTACCAGATCTAAAAGTATATTACAAAACATCAATTACTAAAGCCATCCTGGTATTGGCTAAGAAATAGACTAGTTGATCAATAGAATAGGTTAGGTTCAAAGGACAAAACAGCCAATAACTTTAATAATCTAGTGTTTGACAAACCCAAAGACCCCAGTTTTGGGGATAAGAACTCATTATTTGACAAAAATTGCTGCGAAAATTAGAAATTAGTATGGCAGAAACTAGGCATTGACCCACACTTAACACCATACACCAAGATAAGGTCAAAATGGGTTCATGACTTAGGCATAAAGAATGAGATTATAAATAAATTGGAAGAGCATAGGACAGTTTACCTCTCAGACCTATGGAAGAGGAAGGAATTTATGACCAAAGAAGAACTAGAGATCACTATTGACCACAAAATAGAAAATTTTGATTATATCAAATTGAAAAGGTTTTGTACAAACAAAACTAATGCAGATAAGATTAGAAGGGAAACAATAAACTGGGAAAACATTTTTACAGTCAAAGGTTCTGATAAAGGCCTCATTTTCTAAATATATAGAGAATTGACTCTAATTTATAAGAAATCCAGCCATTCTCCAATTGATAAATGGTCAAAGGATATGAACAGACAATTCTCAGATGAAGAAATTAAAACTATTTATAGCCATATGAAAATATGCTCCAAATCATTATTAATCAGAGAAATGCAAATTAAGACAACTCTAAGATACCATTATACATCTGTCAGATTGGCTAGAATGACAGGGAAAGATGATGCGGAATGTTGGAGGGGATGTGTAATGGGCTGAGGCTTGAGTTGATGCACTGAGGTCCCAAGCACATGAGGTTATATAGTAATTGGACCATACTAAGCTTGGAGAAAGAATGGCCCCCGCCCACTCTTTGTGCAAGTCCTGATGTGTTGTATAGGAAATGACGATTTTGGTGGGTGGAGGCAGGGGAGTGAAAAAGGAAGGGGAGGAGAGACTGCTTGCTTTTGCCATTGCGATGACCTTTCTGTTTGTTTCTCTTCTTCTTTTTGCTTTTGCTGAGGCAGTTGGGGTTAAGTGACTTGCCCATGGTCACACAACCAAGAATTGTTAAGTGTCTGAGGCTGGATTTGAACTCAGGTCCTCCTGACTTCAGGGCTGGTGCTCTATCCACTGAGCCATCTCCTCCCCTTCCTTTTCCACTCCCCTGCCTCCACCCACCAAAATCATCATTTCCTATACAACACATCAGGACTTGCACAAAGAATGGGCGGGGGCCATTCTTTCTCCAAGCTTATATATTAATAGAGTATGGTCCAATTACTATTTAGCCTCATGTGCTTGGGAACTCAGTGCCTCAACTCAAGCCTCAGCCCATTACATCTCCCGCTTTCTTTTGTTTTAGAACACAGTTGATCATGCCATCCCTGACTCCTCAGGGAGGTCAGAGCCCCTGGGAAAACAGGGACACTGATACATTGTTGGTGGAATTATGAACACATCCAGCCATTCTGGAGAGCAATTTGGAACTATGCTCAAAAAGTTATCAAACTGTGCCATACCCTTTGATCCAGCAGTGTTTCTATTGGGCTTATACCCCAAAGAGATACTAAAGAAGGGAAAGGGACCTGCATGTGCCAAAATGTTTGTGGCAGCCCTGTTTGTAGTGGCTAGAAACTGGAAAATGAATGGATGCCCATCAATTGGAGAATGGTTGAGTAAATTGTGGTATATGAACATTATGGAATATTATTGTTCTATAAGGAATGACCAGCAGGATAAATACAGAGAGGACTGGCGAGACTTACATGAACTGATGCTCAGTGAAATGAGCAGAACTAGGAGATCATTATATACTTCAACAACGATACTGTATGAGGATGTATTCTGATGGAGGTGGATTTCTTCAACAAAGAGTTCTAACACAGTTTCAACTGATCAAGGATGCTCAGAAGCAGCTACAGCCAAAGAAAGAACACTGGGAAATGAATATAAACTGCTTGCATTTTTGTTTTTCTTCCTGGGTTATTTATACCTTTTGAATTCAATTCTCCCTGTGCAATAAGAGAACTGTTCAGTTCTTCACACGTGTATTGTATCTAGGATGTACTGTAACCTATTTAACATGTATAGGACTGCTTGCCATCTGGGAGAGGGGATGGAGGGAGGGAGGAGAAAAATCGGAACAGAAGTGAGTGCAAGATAAGATTGTAAAAAATTACCCTGGCATGGGTTCTGTCAATAAAAAGGTATTTAAAACTCAAAAAAAAAATAGTATTTAAAGAAAGTCAAATTGATCCATTGTCCAATAATACAATGTCATGTACAAATTATTTTTCCCAGGCCATTTGCCCAGAAAGATTACATAAATATTACTACTAATGTTATTATGCCAGTTTTTAAACATTCAATATTCCCATTCTTTGCCAGTCTATCATGAACACTTCTTTAAAAAGGAATGCTCAACCCTCCAAATTTTTTCTTTTTAGAAAAATGCATGTGGCTGATGGAATATTTATTAGGTTGTAGAAATAGTAATAAACAGAGTCATGATTTGAATCCAAAAAAAGAAAAAGAAAAGAAAAGAAATGGACACAAGTTTAAATTCACCTTACATAATTTGTAGTATTGTTTAATCATTTTTCAATTGTGTCCAACTCTTCGTGACTTCTTTTAGGGTTTTCTCAGCAAAAATAGTATATTATTTTGCCATACCTTTCTCCAGCTCATTTTATAGATAAGGAATTGAGTCAGATGGGGTTTGAAGACTTGAGATATCTGAAAAGATACAGTTCAATTGCTTTTTAACTTGATGTATACATATATATATATATGCATAATTGCAATGAGAAGATAGGTGGTACATTTGATATGGTACCAGTCTTGAAGTTTAGAAGAACTAACTTTAAATCTAACTTAGATATTTATTATCTCTGTAATTCTAGGCATATCAGTTAATCTTGTTCACCTCAGTTTCCTCTTTTGTCAAATGATCTAGCAAAGGAAATGGCACACCACTCCAGTATCTTTGCCAAAAAAAAAAAAAAAAAAAAGCAAATGGGGTCACAAAGAGGCAGACATAACAGAAACAACTGGACTAACAACAAAACATATTTGTAGATTTTTTTATTCTAAATTTTTTTTTCTTTATTTAGGTATTCACTGGAATTTATGTAGTGGAAATGATTTTGAAAATTATTGCATTGCATCCATATAATTATTTCCAAGAGAAGTGGAATATATTTGATACTTTTATTGTGACCCTTGCTTTAGGGGAACTTGTAATTACTTCCTTTTGGATAACAGATACAGTGCACATTTCCCTTTTACAATTTCTCTTCTTACTCAGAGGGGTAAGTATACATGAAACAGTTTTCTATTATACATGTACAAAATTAGTTATCACTTTTAGGACTATTATGGGCAATGACAGGTCATGGACCTAGGAAGAAGAACTAGGATATAGTTAGTTTCAGACATCAGAGGGAAAAATAGAAATAGAATCAGGACAGACCCATTTGCCTTTCAAAAGACCATGTTCAAGGTGGACCAAAGATCTGTAATAAAATAAAACATCTGGAGATTATCGATATGTAGAAATTAAAATAAGCAATTGTATATGTCATAACTAAGAAATAAGATGAGTCATAATGTAATGCTTAATCCCTGAAAATGCCAAAAACTATGATGATCCTTAAGAATATATAAAATAGTCATATAAGATAAGAAGTCATAAATGATTTATGATATGTAAGTTGAAGGGAATATTTACAATGATCAGATAATATTTTTGAAACCTCAAAAAGAATATTAAGAAAGCATTAAAAAATCAAGGACTATATAACTTCCTAATTCTGAGCATCCTTTAATAAACTTTGATTTCCAAATTAATGTTTGATGAACATTAATTCTTCAATGGCCTTACTTTTCTGCCTGTGTTTGAGTTTTCATAATTGATATAATGACAACAATTTCAGTCTAAATCAAGTTATGCAAAGCACTAAGAAAAGTAAGAGAAGTTTTTTGTTTTGTTTTGTTTTGTTTTTGTTTTTGTTTTTGTTTTTTACAAATAGCAAGCAAAAGGAAGATAGAAATCCAGGTTTTTTTTTTTTTCCAAACGATCATTGTAAAGAACTCCTTTTAGATAGGTTGTATTCATCAAACCAAGATCTTAGTTTTACCAAAGTTTTAACATTTTCATAAATAACTATTCTGAAGACAATTATCTACTAATTATGGAACTATAATTATAGCTAGCATAAAAATGTAGTTTCTTTCTCTTTATTTTTAGCTCCGTGTTTTCAAATTGACAAAATATTGGCCAATGATGAAAATGATGCTCAAGATCATTGGGTACTCTGTGAAAACTCTTAGAAGCTTGACATTAGTGTTGGTCATCACAATTTTTATTTTTGCGGTGGTTGGCCTGCAGTTCTTTGGTCACAGTTACAAAGACAATGTCTGCAAGATTGATACTGACTGTTTACTTCCACGTTGGCATATGCATCATATCTTCAACTCCTTTCTTATTGTGGTCCGGGTATTGTATGGAGAATGGATAGAGACCATGTGGGACTGTATGGAGGTGGCAGGGCAATCCATGTGCCTTGTTTTTTACATGGGGCTTATTATCATTGGAAACTTACTAGTAAGTAACTCTGAAGATTTAAACTATTAGTTAAGAATACAGTTATTGTCTGAAATGAATTGTAATAAATTAGTATTAATGAGATTTAGATGAACTGTGAAGTATAATTTTAATGGTGAGATATAGTTATTATTTTTAGTTCTAGTATTGGAATCACACTCAATTCAAGATAATTTTCATTACTTTCATTGAAGGTAATGAGGGCGAACACATTCCTGCGATAAGGAATAGATTGTAAAAAGAAGTGGACTTAAAAGATAAATGTCCAGTTTGGAGAGCAAATATTGGGACAGATTTTCTGGAATATAGGGGAAAAAAATGGATAAGGCAAGTATAGGCCAGAACAGAGTATTTTAAATCCCAATCTAGTTTTTATTTTACCCTAGAAACAATAGAGGAAAAAAATGAGTATTTTCCAAGGTATGGGAGTGATCTGTCTCATAGAATGACTTATGCAGCTTCATGATAAGGGCCACAGGATTATTGTCATGTGAGTGGAGAAATGTGATGAAAATGCTAGAGATATTGGAGAATAACATCTATAAAACTTGGGAATTCATTAGATTTGAAAAGTGAGGTAAAGAATCAATGATGATTTATATGGATAATTTGGGTGAATAAAAAAAGTGATAATGATCCAAAAAGAAATAATGAAATATGGAAGAGAAATATATTTGTCAGCAGATAGGTTTTTTTTTCCACTCATGTTGCGCTTAGGATGCCAATAGGAGGTCAGGTAGCAGTGTGTAGTAGGCAATTGGTAATGCAAGCTTGAATTTGGCACTTGAACTATAGTGAGTAAGAGATAACTAAGAAACAAAATATCCAAAATGAGAGTCCAAGTCAAAACTTTGAGTGAAACTAATATTTACTTCATTGGAATTGGTTGACGAACCAACAAAATAGGCTCAGAAAAATTTAGAATGGAAAACCATGAAAGACTCTTTCATAGAAACCATAAGGTGAATGAGGATCTTGGAAGATGAGAATAGAGTAGGCGATTACAGTGTTAAGACTTTCAGGGAGTCCAGTAATAAGGACTGGGAAGGATAGGGAGAGAGGGGAGTCATTAAATTTAGTAACTAAGCAATCATTCATTGCAATCAAGAGAAAAGATTGTCAGGTGATGATGTTAAAATCTAGATTTCAATGAATTTATGTAAGTGAGATAATAAATAGAGGTAACTTTTCCTAGGAGTGTAGCCATAGAAGGCAGGTTATATTCAAGATCATTAACTATGAAAGTGATACTGTGATAATGTCTCACTGGTGTGTAAGACAGTTTCACACTACTGTTGATAGAAAAGTTGGCATGAGACTTCCAGAGAGAAAATTGTTTCAACTTCTGTTCACTAATAAGGAGATTCTAATTTTACTTGTTCTTTGATCCATTTTTTTTAAACTGGTGATATTGAACTAAAAGTAAAAGTTGTATTTTTATCCTCTGCTTTTTTTTTTTCTTTTCCTTTTTAGGTACTTATATTGTTTGTAGCTTTATTGAGCTCATTTATTTCAGAAAATTCTACAGTGAGTGATGTGAAAGCAGATTCACAGAATCTCTTGCTTGCAATGGCAAGAATTAAAAAGGGCATCCAGTATATGAAACGAACTTTATTTGACCTCATTGCAGAAATTTTTACTAAGAAACAAACTACTTCAAAAGAGATCAAAAAAGTAGAAAATCTAAGTATGGAGAAAAAGAATGATACATCCAGTCAGTCACTTAATAAAATAAGCAACGATCAAGATTTCCAGAATGGAAAACAGGGAACCATAGCCTCTGGTAGTAGCATGGAGAAATATGTGAAGGACAATAGTTCTTCTCAGTCATCAATTCGCAATCCTAATCTTCCAATGACTGCACCACTTGCTCTTACAGAATTTGATTCTGAAAATGTAAACACCAAAGAATTTAGCAATGAATTCAATGTTGATGACAGTAATGAGGTAAGCTATTTTATATACTTATAATAATAATATATGCTATATAATATAATATAGAATATGTATAATATACTTACATGCTTATAATAATAACATATATGATATTATTATGGCATTTAATATAGAAGTAAATGGGTTAGTTTGGTAGTTCCCAACCTTGTCTAGGATGAGATCTTCAACATCAGAAAATTTCATGGAATTCCCTTCTGTCTGATAATAGTAGCATTGTGTTGTTATTTTCTATGTATTGAAAAGCACATGACAATATGCTAGTATATATTCAGCAAAACTTTAAATATGTTATTAGTTTGATAATAATTTGTCAATAATCATTTCCTGAATTACCCATTCTATACTAAGGATTAACTCTCTCATATAATTATGTTCTAGGAGGAAATACTCTTTGGTTTTTTTCTTCCCTAATTTTTCATCCCATAAGTTTCTTTATCTATAGTTTATGCCCATAGCGGTGTTCTGAGCTTCCTGACCACTCTTTTCTCCTTTCTTATTCTCCTAACCCAAGGCTTAGATCTAAATTTGAGTTCCATTTGCTCTTAGTTTATTCTTATTCTCTCAAAATACCTCTTGATACCTATACTCAAAGGATAAAAGAAAAAAAAGTTAACATTATTTTTATTTAAAGTCTCTTGGATGTCATGACTTCATAGTTTCTTAAGTTATTTTAATCTTATAATTACTGGGTGACAACTATGGTAGTGTTTTCGTAACTTTGAGCAAAGAAGAAGGGACATTATTCTCATCTACAATAAAATGAACATCTTGGATATAATCAGAATCCTAGAAATACAAAATCATAAAAATGAGTGTGAATTCAATCTTAGAATAAGCATGTTATATATCTCATTGAAAGTCTCAACCTATTTCCAAATTAACAGGACTTTCCCCATGGAAATGCAAGATATTTATTTAATAAAAGACACAGAAAGACAAGAAAATATTATCCAGAAATCAAACACAATACATAGACTAAGATATATGAATGAAATTATTTTAAAGGGGAATGAAAATATGGCTTTTCTAATAGAATATCAGTACAAACTTCCCTTATTTCTCTTCCTATTATAAATACTTAAGTATTTATAAACATTACCAAATATTTTTGATAATGATGAGTTTATAGTATAAATGCTATTCATTTCCATTCTTTGCTTTTTGTAGCTGCTCTTGAGATCCTTGTTTTTTTTTGTTCCTCCAAAGAAATATTTCTTTTAATATTTTTCTGCCTCTATAATGTGTCTCTTTAGTCATTTCATTGTTATAGCACAATATATATTGAGTAAGTTGATTAACATCACATTGCTTTTACTGGCATGACCAAGACATAACTCATTATTTATCTAGTAATTTATCTGATTCTCCATTTCTTGAAGGAGAATTTTACAATAAATCCAAATACATGGTGTATTAAGGAACATACACATAAGTCATCTCCTATACATTGTATGCATTTTATTGTTATTTTGAATGGTAATTGTCTTATTATTTTTCCTGTATTTTGTTATTGATATATTAACATAGTGTTTATTTCTCTAGGATTTTTTAATGGTCTATCATATTATTAAGATATATGGATAATTTTATCTCTTCCTACCATGTGTGTAGATTTGTCTTTTATTGCTATTGTTAGTATTTCTAAAATTGTTTAAGGAAAGTAAGGAAAAGGGACAACCTTGTTTTTTACTCCTATACGTATCTGGAAAGTTTCTAATGTTTCCCCATTACATATATTGCTAGCTTTTGATATGACATATATACATATGTGAACATATGTATAGCTGTTACCACATATACATAAACATAGATACTTGTATATATTAACTCTTTAAATCATTAAGATCATAAAAATTAGATCAAGAGCTAACAGGAATATCAGAAGCTCTCTAGGCTAATGTTCTTCACTTTATAAATGAAGAAATTGAGACTCAGGGAATTTACGTGATGTGCCAATGCAATATAAAACTATTTTATGTGAGATTTCAAAATAGGTTTTCTGCCTCCCAAGCCAAGATTGTTTGCTTTTTATGACAATACCTACCAATTATCATGTTTAAACTTTGTAGAATTATTGAGATAATATTTCATGAAGTGATTAGTATAGAGCTTGATACATTTTAGACAATATATACTTGCCCCATTCCCTTCACTTTTTAGCATGTGTTGTACATTGTCAAAGATTTTTTTTTATTCCTACATCTATTCAAATGAAGTTGTTTGGGAATTTCTTGTTTTTAGCATTGGTATGATAAATTCTATTACTTTTATCCTAATGCTATGACCACCTTGCACCTCTACAATAAATCCCATTTGGTTTTAGTGATTATTTTTTATATGTTGTATAACAGTTTTCTTGAATACACAATCATTTTCTAATTTGTATCACATATAAGTGTATGTTTCATCATCCTCTACTTCCCTGACTACCTTATAAATATCTTGTGAGCATATTCCCTAGATTTATTTATTCTTGTATTTTTTCCACACATGTACATATAATTTATATGAAATACAATAAACACTCATAAATGTTTAATATAACTGAATTGCTATTTATATTTTTTCTATTTACAGTACAAGCTTCCTCACAAGTCTTTAGGGCTTTTTTTTTTTTTTTAGGGCAATTTAAGGGCATGTTTTTCAGTCAGCATCTACTCAGAATCTTAATTCATGTGCCCATATCAAGATTTCTGTTATTAGATAAACCAGAAAACATAGTAGTTCAAAGTAAAGACATGTATTTATATAGAAAAAGAAAAAAGTGATGACACAGAAATCCCCACCTTTTGAAAGAGTACTCTCTTCCAAGAGTTTCCACGTTACCCATCCCAAAGGGTGCATGCATGGCAAAAAAATGGGAGAAGGCAATTTATACCCTTAGTGATATGTCCCAACTGCAACTTTTTTCAGCTTCCATCACTAACACTGAATAGAATTCATCAGGGTGAAATAAATTGTCTCTAGGACTCCTATGATTGTGTCTGGGGCTGCTATCCCCAAAATTTAGTCTTCCATTTAATTTAGAGTTCAAAAAATCTTTTCAGCTCTTTTGTGCTCAGACTGTGCAAATATTTTGCTAGAATCAAGACTGAAAAGAGATCAAGTATAACTACTGCTTTTTTTTTTAATTATCCTGCCAGGAATGAAGTCATTTTCCCCTATTTATTATATGAATTTTGATGAATAAACGTTCCTGATTTTGAATTCAATTAATGTATTTTAAAAATGCTCTTTAATAAAACTATAATTAGAACATTAGTTCCCATTTATATAGTGATGGTTAAGATTTTCAAAATGTTTTACATGCCTTATCTCATTTGATCCTTAATATCTGACACAGGATTTGAACTTAGGTCTTTTAGACTCCAAGTCTATGTTCATATACTGTCACAACTTACAGCAAAGTAGAATGCTTGGAAACAAGAATCCAGTACAGACACAACAGTAGATTACTTAACTTTAATGTGTACCTCTATATTTTTATATCACAACATTATTATTGATTTTCCAGATGTCTTGTTTTTAAATATCATTTAATTTAATATTTAGTCATTGAATTTAGTATAATTTGAGGTTAAAACTTTCTTTTTGGGTTGGGATGTATAGAAACTCAGCCAAACTATCTCTCCTGAAGACAGCATGGCTCCAATTCTTGGCCTTCAGGAAGAACAAAATGTAGCTGAACATGTAAAATCAAAGGAACCAGAATCCTGTTTTTCAGATAGTAAGTGAAATTTGATAACTGTGTTTTGTGATCTTTTGCTATAATTTTGAGTTTTTTTTCAATGATTAACATTATTTGAAATATGATCTTATTTAAAACATGCATTACTGTTCCAGCACCATAGCTATATATATTATACACTGGGGCAAATTAATAATAATTGATTGTTATAATTATTGTGACTAGAATATGCATACTACTCTCTACTTTATAAAACAATTTACATCTGTTAGTCCACTTGATCCTCATAACAAACCTTTAAAGTAAATGCTATTATTATCCCCGTTTCACTGTTGAAAAAACTGAGGGATAGATATTTTTCAATTATTATCATGCTGTTCTAACTACTGAACCAGCCAGTCATATATTGGAGCTATAATTTTGAATACTATGTATAGGACAGGTTTATTTGCTTGGTGGTGGTAATGGAAGTTGTTTTTTGTTGTTGGGTTTTTTTTTCCTGACACTGTAATTTTTGCTAGGTTGCAGGCAAATGTTCCCTTTCTGTGGAGCCAGCAAAAAGTCTAAGGTAGGAAAGATCTGGTGGAACCTGAGGAAAACTTGCTACTGGATAGTAAAACATCATTGGTTTGAAATGTTCATGCTTCTTATCATCTTGCTCAGTTGTGCTGCTCTGGTAAGTGAAATAGAAAGTGAGCATGATATTGATGAAGTCATTTTCTTTTAAAATCTACCTTAATGAAAAAATGATAATGACACATCATTCTCTCAAAAAATTAATTGTAGCTACACCCAGAGAAAGAACACTGGGAAATGAATGTAAACTGTTTCATTTTTGTTTTTCTTCCTGGGTTATTTTTACCTTCTGAATCCAATTCTTCCTGTGCAACAAGAGAACTTCAGTTCTGCACACATATATTGTATCTAGAATATACGGTGACATATTCAACATGTATAGGACTGCTTGCCATCTGGGGGAGGGAGTGAAGGGAAGGAGGGGAAAAGTCAGAACAAAAGTGAGTGCAAGGGATAATGTAAAAAAATTACCCAGGCATGGGTTCTGTCAATAAAAAGTTATAATTAAAAAAGAAAAAAAGAAAAAAATTAATTGTGATTCTAAATACAGCATCATCATGGCAAGGCTTTATCTTTTTTTTTTCCTTAACGAGGAAACTCATCTTATTCTTGTGATAAAGAGATATGGGCTAAATAATTGGATGAATTCAGGTCTGCAACATGAGATCCTTAGTAGAATATGCCAAGTATCTGTGTTTAGCCCTGTGCTGTTTAACATTTTTATTCATTATTGGAAAAGATGCCATATACATAGAAGGGAGAGATAATATAATGGATGTCACATTTAGTAGCAAAATAAGATACTGACAAGAAAAAGCACTGAGAAGACAAAGGGGTATATTTAATAAAAATACAACCTGATAGGATTAAATGTAAGATGTATACTTTAATCAAAAAAAAATCAATTCCCCAAATAAAAGATAAAGACGCATGTTTAGGTAATAATTTGTGTGGGGTGGGAACAAGGGAAGGTCTAGGAGTTTTATTGTACTGAAAGGTCAATATGAGTTTCTAATATTCTTCAGTAGCCAAAAAGTTATACTTGCACTACAATAAGAAATCATGGCTTCCAGGAACAGGGAAGTCATAGTGCCTTGTATTCCTTTCCTTATTAGATTTTATTTGGAATATTATGTTCAAGTATAGGTATAATTATATTCAATATATACATTGTTAGCTTAAATAGCATTTAGGAAAGGGCAGCCAAGATGATTGAAAGATTTATTCCCTATCATATGAGGGGGAGAAGAATTATTTAATCTGGAGGAGTGACTGGTGGAGGAGGAGATGATAAAGTACATTGAGTGCCCAGTCTGAAGTCAGAAGACTCATCTTCCTGAGTTCCAATCTGGCTTCAGATTCTGGGCAAGTCACTTAATCTTCTTTAAGTCACTAACACTTCTTCATTTATAAAATGATTTGGAGAAGAAAATAGTTCAGAAGTAGCAATGTCTGGAGGAGAGAAAACTCAAAGGTGACATGAAAGCTGCCTTCAAGTAGTTAAGAACTGTCTTAAGAAATTGGAATTAAATCTATTCTATGTAGCTCCACAGGCAAAAGTAGGAACTTACCCAGTTTTTATGAGATCATAGATTTATAGCCAAAGGAACTACAGAGTCCATGTAGTCAACATCTCTTATTTTACAAATACAGAAACTAATGGTCAGAGATGTAAAGGATTTGCCTGAGTTCATGCAAGAAATAGATGATTTTGAGTTCAAGTTGAGTTCAAGTCTTCATTCTCTAAAGACAGTGTTCTTTCCACTGCTTTATTCATTTCATAATTATATCCTTTTAAGTATCCTATAATTCACCCAAATTGGCTGACCAAATATTTGAGTTTACATGTCTTTATATAAGCTCCCTAAGGCATCCTCAATTGTTCTCCCTTGCCTTAAGCTACCACAATGAATCATTCATTGTGGATATTATTGTTTATTCAGTGCCTCTTCTCTTCCCCCTACTTGACAGGAGTCTCCCTCCTCAAATCAGCTTTTATTTATTTGTGAACAACAGATCATAAGTTCATATATTAAGAGCTAGATAGGATGTTAAAGACATGATAGCTAATCCAGTATCTTTATTTTACAAATTTTCTACTGTACTAATAATCATGCATTTCAAATACATTGAAATTTTTATTGTATTTTATTTTGTTATTTCACAGACTTTTGAAGATATTAACTTTCAAAAGAGAAAGACCATCATGATTATACTTGAATATGCTGACAAGATTTTCACTTACCTGTTCATTTTGGAAATGCTTCTCAAATGGATGGCATATGGTTGTAAAACATATTTCAGTAATCCCTGGTGCTGGCTAGAATTCTTGGTTGTTAATGTATGTATCGTTTTTGTTGGTACTATTTAATATTTTATTTTTTCCCAATTACATATAAAACATTTTAAACATTTTTCAGATGATACGTGAAAAATTGATAACTATTTTATGATCTTTTGCTATTATTTTGAGTTTTTTTCAATGATTAACATTATTTGAAATAAAATTTTAATTTAAAGCATGCATTATTATTCCAGTACCATAGCTATAAGCATTTTACCCTGGGCCAATTAATAAAAATTAATAATAGTAATTATTATGACTAAAATAAGCATGATGCTCTATAGTTTATAAAACAGTTTATATTAGTCCATTTGATCCATATAACAAACCTTTAAAATAGCTGCTGTTATGATTCCCATTTCACTGTTGAAAAAACTGAGGGATGGAGAGGTTTAATTGTTTGCCAAGGTCACACAGATATGTGTTTAAAGCAGATGTTATATGTTTTGTGTAAGCTCTGAAATTTTAATCACAAAAACCTTTGGGTTCATTAATTCAACATTATTCTTAATTTTGCTGAATAAATTACCCTTGGTCATAACCCCAGCTCTTTTGCTCTATGAAATCTAATATTCCAAGCCTTGTGATCTGCCAGTGGGGCACCCTGCCAGGTCTTATATAACTTTTTTTTATTAACATTACATCCTATTTTTATTGTTGTTGTTGCTTCTAATATTTTCTCCTTAATAAAAGAGCTTTGAAACTTGGCTATGATATTCCTATAAGTTTTCTTACTGGGGTCCCTTTCAGATGGTAATTGGTAGATTTATTTCTATTTCTACTTTGCTTAGTTGTTCTAGAACTTCAAGGCAATTTTCCTTAATAATTTTTCTTCTATTGTATCAAGTATTTTTTAATCATAATATTCAGGTAATCTGACCATTCTTATATTAGTTCTCCTCAATCTTTTCCAGATCAGTTGTTTTTCTGATGAGATGTTTTACTTTCTCTTCTATTTTTTTTCATTCTTTTGATTTTGTTTTATGATTTCTTGATTTCTTAAGAGTATCATTACCTTCCCCTTAAGTTTGTGATTCTCTATTTCTAGTTGGTAAACTTTCTTTTAATAACTTTATTGATTTTCTTGGATTGCTCTTATTTTTTTCTAATTTTCCCTTAATCTCTCTCATTTGATTTTTAAACTGCTTTTTAAGTTCTCCCAAGAACTCTTTTTGTGCTTGGGACCATTTGGCATTTCTCACTGAAAAAGGAATAGGTTATTTTTAACTCCATTATTTTCCTCTGAATGTGAACCCAGATTTTCTCTATTTCCACAGTAACTCTTTATGGTTGGGTTCTTTCTCTTTTGCTTATTCATTTTTATTTGTTTTGTTTTTAACTGCTGTTACAGTAATCAAGTTGTAGTCCTGAGATATGGGAGAGCCCAATCTTGGTTTCTTCTTTCAACTCCTAAAACCATAGTTATGGACCCAACAAATTGTCCCATAAATAATCTTGCTCCCTGTGTTGCCTATAAATGACAGCTGACTCTCTGCCTCAGCACTGAAACCAGAGATTCTATTCTCCTGCAAATGCCCACAACCAACAGGGCTATGTGCTAGCTCCGTTTCTTCAGCAGTCATAACCTGGACCTGTCTGATCAATACAGATGTACCTGATGTACCTCCACAGAGGAAGATCCTACAATATTTTTCTACTTAGCTGTCAGATCCCCACACTGTCTAGGAGGTGAAAGTTTCTAAGATAAAAGCTATCTCTCAATCCTTCTAGATTCATTTATTTATCTAGGGTTTTTGTTGTTGTTGTTGTTTGTTTGTTTGTTTGTCTGTTTTTAGACAAGACAAAAAGGGAGATTATTTGCCTCAATTGCAACTTAGCCTTAATCACTGAATGGGTGCAGCTTCAGTCATGTTGAAGATCTTAGTTTAAAAACGCTAAGTTCTCCCTTTTCATTCAAGGCCATTTCCAGTTGTCTTGATCTATATGTTTCCACTGGACCCAGATGCTCTGAAGGGGGAAGTAAAACAGGTGATCTTGCACAGCCCTCCTCCACTTAAATCTAATTAATTTTCATGACACAACTTCATTGCTTAGAGAAGGTAGGGTAAACAACAATCTCTCAATCTAGATGCCCCCAAAACTGGTTAATTGTTGATTCAGCAGAAGTTGCCATTATTTTAGGAGGAGATACACTTTTCTTTACGTTTATTTCTACTGTTCTGAGATAATGTTCTGATTTTTTTTTTTTTTGGTGGAGGAAATTTGGAGATATAAAAATTATCTGACCTACATAGCCACTTCCCAGAATCATCTCCCCCATTCTTTAATTTTTGAAGACAAATTATTCCTCTAAGAAACTGATATCCTTTCCAAGGTCTCTTAATTACCAATTCAGTAATCTTTTCTCAGCTCCTATTTTCCACGATCTTTCAAAAAATACTAACCACTACTCCTTTTTGAAACTTTCTTCCATGGTTTCCCGGACACTATACTATCCCTATTTCCTTTTTAATTTTCTGGTTGTTCCTTTCTTTTTATTGAGGTGTGAGAAATGAGGGTTGAGAGATCCCCTGAACAGCAATGGGTCCTCTTGCTGGTTGTCACAGGCTTTTCTAAAGAATTTGCAATCCCAAGTGGTGAGGTTTGTGGCAAAAATGGGTTTATTATATTGAAAAAACAATTTTCTCAACAGGCAAAATCCTGTTAGAATCTTTTGCAAAGGTTTGGGCAGACAGTCTTTGTTTAAATTGGGGTTTTTTGGCCCCAAACTAGGGATGAATTTGAGGACAATAAAGGATGGTGATTATGTTCCAGGTCAAGATCTACAATTTAATTATAGGTGGAAATCACTATGGGAGTTTTCCCAATGAGCAGGAGGGTGAGGTCCCTCCCAGAAGCTGGGAGGGTTTGAGACTCAGGACCACCCTTCCCTCAAAGATTAAAGGGGACACCGTTTACATCACTTTCTCTTATTGACCATATTTTCCTCCTCACAAGATAACATATCATTTACTCTTTGTTATTTTGTTCTTTGTTCTTCCCATTCACATCCTTGAAAACATAATTCATCTCCATGATTGTACAATGTTCACTTCCCTATCTAACACTCTAATCTGACCTTTGTTTTGAACTGAAGTATCATACAGAGCTTGTTTTGTCCATTTGTAGACCCCATTGCTACCTTACACCCACTGTGTATAAAATAGAATTCAACAGCTTTCTTCCAGCATTGCTACTTCTATATTTCTCCTGTTCATCCAAGTTTAAAAACTTGGAGTCATGCTCACATTGTTTTGTTTTCTATTACTTCATGGTCAGTATTAGCCAACTTTTCTCTAATCTTCCTTCTTAAAATTTTTTTGGTGTTTGTCCCATTTTCACCTTACTCTAGAAGCTCCTTTCCTAAAATCTGTACTTTTGCAACAGCCTTTTAACTGGTTTTCTGTTTCTACTATCTCTTCACTCCTGTCTATGCTTGACACAATAGTCTTTAATACATTGCCTTTCATGGGTTAATCTTCTCAGAACTCTTCAATGGACTCTCTATTGTCTAAAGGAAAGGTCTTTTATCCTATTATTCAGAGCTCTTCCCTTATCTGTTTGGTATTGACTTCTCCAGTCTTTTCTTCCACTAACTCTCTCCTCTCACCAAATTAATCAAATTATTCATTGTTTTCCCAATATACCACACACATTCCTGCCCCCAACCTTGTGGACACCATTATCCTTACTTCATATATTTCTGCCCCTCTCTGAGAATCCTTTTCAAATAAAATTCTTTTGTAACACATAATTTTTCTTCCCTTTTCTGAATATTTATGAAGCTTATCTTCTATATAATTTATCTGACACTTAGCATATGCTGCTTTTTTGTGGCATTGGGCATATGTCCAATGACCAGGCTATAAGCTCCGTAAAAGTCAGAGATGAGATTTTTTTAGTGTCCTTCCAGCTTTAAACCTATGATCCTGAGAATCCAGCCAAAAGACTCACATATATAATATGCTTGTAAAATGATTATTTTTAGAAGTGTCATATTTTCTTATATTATCAAATTATGTCATATTTTGCTTAGATTTTCATTGGTGTATCTATGAATGTTATCACTCACATGCAACAATACTCAAAGTTTCATTTTGACTATTATTACAATATTGTGAGTTAACTTAAAAAAAATGGATCTTGGTATCAGTTTCAAACTCTCCAACTGGCATAACTTAACCATTGATTAATTTTTTAAAGTTGTAAAAATCAATTTAATCTATTTAGTTTAACAAATAATATTTGCTATTACCATTATTTATTTTCACTTTTTTCAATTTAATTCCTTTTGATACAGTATAAAAGGACTCTTCCTAGTTATTAATTTCTGGTGATTATAGTGTTTACTTGAATTGCATTCTTAACTTCTTAAGAATAACTTTTTTTTCTTTTTTACAGATAAATGTGATACTTTGTTTATTTGTTTTTCATACAGGTCTGTTTTATTAATTTACTAACCAGTTATCTAGGATATGCAGTATTTCCTTTTCTGAAATCCCTCCGGTCACTAAGAATTTTATCTGCATTTGAAAGAGTAAGGGTAAGAAAAATAACTTACAATAATCTATCTGTGGCCCAAAAAAGTACACAAAACCAGTCTTTCTAGAAATGATAGATTCAATCAATAAACCTTCATTAAGTGCCTTTTATGTGATTAGAGTACTAAGGACTTGAGAAACAAAGACAAAAAATAGTGCCTGTCTTGGTAGAGCTCACATTCCAATATAGAAAACAATATTCAAACAAAAATGTATGAACAAGCTATGTACAGCATAAATAGGAAATAAACAATGGAAGGGAGTGCTAGAATTAAGAGGAACTGGGAAAGCCTTTCTATAGAAGGTAGAGGCAAATTGCATCCTACTTTCTATATACTTAGGATAAATACACCCAGTCTCTTTTTTTATTGCTTAACCAAAGGGATAACATAATTTTTGTTATTGAAATTTCATGTTTTTTCTTTTCATTAGACATGGTCTAATTGTTCAAAAGAAGGAACTGATCTCTTAAGGAGGTATCTGAAAATTAAGAAGAAATTCTGGTTTTGCAATTCAATCCATTAACAAGAATTTATTAACTGCTAAATGCCAAGAATTATACCAAGTGATAGGGAAACAAAAACAGCTTGGTTTGGTTTGTTTCAGTGAATAAGGCTCTCTTTTTCCCAGAAATATTTGGTCTGATAATTAAAACTGATCAATTAATTTCTTCTGCATATAATCCCACATCTATTTTGGCCAAATTTTTCACTGAATTGGCCTATATATATATATATATATATATATATATATATATATATATATATTTTCTGCTCATCATATAGTCTAGGATGTTTAACTGAATCAGTCATCAGCTTATATGTACTTGTAGTAGTAAAATTTACTGTGATTATAACAAAGAAACTTACAATTTTAAATTCAGGTAACATCATAGTGAAGTAAATTTTTTCAAGTTCAAAATGAGATGAATGATTATGTTAACATCTAAAAACAAGATAAGAGTAAATAATAACTAAATAAGTTAGAATTAATGGAATAATGCATGGCATTAATGTAGAGGTGGGTTGAAAATAAATAACAAAATAAATTTCTTAAGATTTCACCTTTTGTGAATGATTTGGTCTTTTGCTTATATAAATTATATGTAAATATAAAAAATAAGTCAGGTTATTAAGACTTTGGAACCTTTTAGGTCTTTTTAAAAATTTGTTGTTGTTAGCCTACAAAATGGGGTTATTAAATGTATGTGTTTATTGTATATATCTTAAATTCTTAAAGGACTATGATTTAGCTAGTACAAGTGCTAGCAGTTCTTAGACCCCAAGTTCAGTCCTACATATTCTCTAAATGTAAGACTATGTTTATATGTTACACTGAACTGCAGGAAATAAATAATTCATTCTATGAGAAGATGAAAAATGTTACCAAACTACAAATCTTATCTATCTTTAGTTTATTGTATGGGTCTAACATTACAATTTCTAAGATTTTTTAGGTTTTCCAATAAATTAGATTTCATATATTTTTCTTCTCTTTTTAAAATGCAAAGATTTAATGGTTGTATCTTGCCAATAAGTTTTCTTCTCTTTTTTTAAATTTAAATGTTTCATCAATATCATCTTAAAATTTGCCTTATTTACTCGATATCTAGAAGTTTTAAAGTCTAAAAGATTGCCCTTACTAGTTCTTACAGTACAGTTGACATTAATAATTTTCACATAATCAAATTCAAGAGTTATTTAGTATTTTTCATAAGTTGTATTTCTGTTCTTTTATTTCTTTTCTAGGTAGTTGTAACTATATTAGTAAGAGAAATTCCATCCATCCTGAAAGTACTTCTTGTCTGCCTTACCTTTTGGCTAATTTTTAGCATTATTGGAGTAAATCTGTTTGCTGGCAAGTTCTCAGAATGTGTTAATACTACAGATTTTTCAAGGTTTCCTGAAACTATTGTCCAAAATAAGTCTGAATGTGAGATGCTTATGGACACTGGCAAAAATATAATACTTGAAAAAATTAATGAAGATGTGCAGTGGAAAAATGCAAAAATGAACTTTGATAATGTTGGAAATGGTTATTTTTCTCTTTTTCAAGTGGTAAGTTACTCAGAGTTTTGAAATTTTATATATTCTATAATGATTGAATGAATAAAAAGCAAAATATCTATTTTCTGTGTTTAGTTTTATACTTCTAGCTAAATATGAAATCAGAAATATTTGATAAATTATCTCATGAAATCTTTATGAGTCACATGTAAAAATGAGATTTTGATGATAAAAAAGTTTGGTATATTTACATATGATTATATGTCCATACCCAAAGTATATATCTTTTCATAGATCCAACTTGCAGTAACTTTGGTGACTTCAATGAAGTAACCTTTTTAATTTAAAAAATGGGGTTTAGAATTATAATTTCATTGACATATAAACTTTTGGTATAGAAAATCCTTTCACTAATGCAGAAGAGTAACTTTTCCAAATTTAATAGTATTATGATAGGTTACACAGTTATTATGTGGCAGACACATAGCTTGAGACAGACCTTCCTAAGACCAAGAGTAGTTCTTTATCAAATAGTTTAGGCTGCTGTCTTATTCAACATTTTATTTTTAACTAACTACTTAGTAAAAGATATAGCACACATACTTGTAAAGATAGCTAATGTGTCAGAAGATAGAATCAATATTCAAAAACATGAATACATGTCTACAATTATGGGACAAAATAAAAAAAATAAATCTTTTAGAAGAATAAAAGCACAACTATAGGACAAGGAATAACCTAACATCAAGTGAGCTCATTTAAAAAAACCAGTATGTTTTAGTTGGATATATATTTAACAAGAACCATCAATGTGACAAGAATGCTACAAAATAATACATATTCTTAAAAACATACAAAATACTAATAATTATTGGTAATGTCCTAATTAATTAAAATAATATATATTATAATTTAATGACTGATCAAGACCATATCATAAATATTGTTTCCAGTTCAGAATGGCACATTTTGAGAAAAATATCAATACCAGTGAATAATCCAAATAGTGAGAAAAATTTAAGCAATATCATGGGAAACAATTTCTGGAAAATGGATACAAAACTTGTTTTTTATGGACTTTATAACCCTTCCCCTTCTATCTCTATCCCAAATTTGCTATTAGTGCAAAATCAAAATAAAATCTTCTTTTTTAATATCATTGAAATTTCAGTTGTGCATGATATAAGACATTTGATATATACAAATTTGTCTGTGAGTGTGATGAAAAGACATCTAAGCAAAGGGCCATATATAGCATACTGGAAGTTAGGAATATTATATTTACTACTTACTTCATCATACAGTCTAGTTTTCCTGGCAGATATAGGTAGAATTAGAGTAGGAAAAATGGAAATGAAATGGGGTATCAAAAGAAGGTTATCATTTCATTTGTCTTTTTTATTCAATAGATTATTTTCTATCTTTAGTAATATAAAAGTACACTAATTATTGAAGAAGAATCTAGCTTCTATAATAGTCATAATTCATTAAAAGCTTAGTAAGAATAATCAAAGATTCTAATCTCAAGGATGAAGGATGAAAGATACTTGCAAAACAATATCCTGAAATCATTCCCAAACTCATTAGAGTAGGACTTTCATGGATAAATGAAAATGAAATAAGATCTCCTTTTATTTTTTAAGGAATAAATTTGTAATTGTGGAATCAGAAAAGCAGAAAAGCAAAACATTTTAGTTTTACTGTGCTCTTCCCAAGAACCTGAAATCATATCATTAGGGAGCCATGGGACAAAAAGCTACACTATCAACTGGTGATAAAGTAAAAATAGAGGATTTGGGGAAATTTTGTGAATTATAAATGGACTCTTGTTGATTGCTCAGGTCAAACTGTTAGCATATCCCTTTTATCCTACTGAAGATCTTGCCCTACCAAACCCTAATTTTGAATTGCTTGCATCATTCTCTCTCTCTCTCTCTCTCTCTCTCTCTCTCTCTCTCTCTCTCTCTCTCTCTCTTTTGTATTCCTACTCATATGCTATTAAACAATGCTGGAGAACATTGTGAAAACCATGTTAACTGGATCTATTATAACTTTGTGTTATGTAATTTGAACGAGGCAATCACTGCAACCAGTGATATACTTATCTAATTTTATAATTCTCTAATAGTTTTCTAATTGACTCACTTTTCCACTCACCACAATGACTTTTCTTAACCCTTTCATTCCTCAAACTTCTATAGCTTTCCAATTCTGATTTCCCCCAGCTAAGAACATGGTTTCATGTTTCAGGAGAGAGAGAGAGAGAGAGAGAGAGAGAGAGAGGAGAGGAAGAGAAGGAGGAAGAGGAAGATGGTGAGGAGGAGGAGGAGGAGGAGAAAGAGGAGGAGGAGGAGGAGGAAGAGAGAAATTAAGGGAGGGAGATATTGATCATTGAATGATGAAGAAAATTTCTTTCTTCATCTCTGTCTCCTGGCTTCTCTGACTTCCTTCAGGTTCCATCTAAAACCCCATGTCCTATAAGAAGCTAGTTGAGCTAGTTGACTTGACTTTTCATTAAAGTTGACTTCTATCTTGTTCTTAACCATGAGATAAATTTAACAAATGTCATATTTGCAGGCCACATTTAAAGGATGGTTGGAAATCTTGTATTCAGCTGTTGATTCAAGTGATGTAAGTATGAAAAAATTATATCACTAAATAATAATTAATCACATTCATACAACATATTATGGTTAACAAAATAACTCCAGAAGAAAGGTAGTGCAATAATTTTTAATCTTATATAATGAAGAAATAGAGGCTCAGAAGTAGTATTTTGGCCAAGGTCACAAAGTAAGGAATCATCAGAGGCAAGACTAGGGTCTTCTGATCTCAAATTCAGTACTCTTGCCACTACAATATGCATGTCCCTCTGCTCTCTAGAGTTAGCTGTCTAAATCAAATAACATAATATTTTAAAATGTGTAGCACAGTGTGTGGCACATAGTATGTATTTAATAAATGTTTATTGAAGGTTTGATTATTAAGTAGCTATTTAATAAATATTTGTCCCTTTCCCTTTCCTTCCTTTCCTTTCTCAAAGGAAAATTAATAATTCACAAATATATAACACTTTAAAATGTCCAGGGCACTTTTTTTAGATTGAGACTTTAAGGAAAATGGTATGAGTTAGCCCTATTTGAAAATAAGCAAAGATAAAGAAACTTAGCATTAGAGAAATAGCATGAATGAGTCCTGGTTTCATAATAAATCTGTGTTAAATCAGGATACAGTCTATGGTTTCCTGATCTAAGCTCATCATTCTTAACCTCTGTGTTGTCCTTAACACTGAGCTGTACCTTTTATATAAAGTAAGAGTTCTTAACCTTATGTGTGCATATCTGTTTGCATATATCTTATCTCTGCATGTGTGTGTATGTGTGAAAAAGAGAGAGACAGAGACAGAGAGAGAAAGAGAGCGAGAGAGAGAGAGAGAGCGAGAGAGAGAGAGAATGACAAAATGATTGACTCCTTCAACAATCTGGCAAAATCTATGAATTCCCTCTAAGAATAATTTTTTTTAAATAATTGGGGAAAATAAATTTCAGGCAGAGTTTAGCGAAAAAGTGTTTTTGTTTTTGTTTTGTTTTGTTTTTTTAAAGTTCTTGTTCCTTATAAAAGTTATCACTAGACTTCCAAGGGGTTTGTGGACTCCCGGTTAAAAACCTCTGTTCTAGATTATGATCCTTTCAAAGTAAATCAAAGCAAAATAGTGGCTCCCAGATGATGTTGCAAAAATATAATATCCAGTATAAGTATATTCACTTGCTTGTACAAAATGAAAGATTCTACCTAGTCATTGTCTATTACTAACATTTCCTAATTTTACAGGTAGAGGGCCAGCCTAAGTATAACAACAAACCCTACATGCATCTCTACTTTGTCAGCTTCATCATCTTTGGAGTATTCTTTCCACTGGTCCTCTTCATTGGTGTTATCATTGATCATTTCAAACAACAAAAAAAGATAAGTATTCTTGTCTTCATTATATAATGATTGAGCTTTATCAACATTAGCAAAGGAGATAGATTGTATAAGGTACCATTTTATAGTAGGAATATCAACTAAAGAATTCAATCCTTGACTTTGAGTAGTTTTTATTTTATATAAGACAACACTACATGTACACAAATGAGTATAATATAAGGAAGAAAATAATGGAGTAAAAAAAAAAAAAGATCCAAAATTCTTTGGGAAGGTATGAGATAAGAGTGATCACTTGCATATCTGCAAGAGCACAAGCAGTTTCATTGAAGAGGTAGCATCTCATCTAAACCTTAAAAGAAAAGATAAATCTTTAAAATGAGGACTTTGAAGAATTCACCTTGTTCTTTTTAAACATTGGATCTTTGTCCATTTTGCAGCCCTGTGGCATCTTTCACATTCATAATTGATCGACAGTCTCCATCACTAATTCAATTCTCTTGTCCATAAAGACTCTCAATATCTTTATTGTAATTGATGTAATTGATGATGCAACTGGTCCTGAATCTAAGAATATATGCTTGTTGAGAACAGCTAAATAGTGATATCTTATAGTCTCCTCCCTAAGGGTTGGATTTGAATTCTATACCAAATATTTTTGTTGTTGTTATTTTAACATATAATCTGAAAATCATTATTTTACATAGAGGAATTAGAAACCAATTAGGAGATGAATGGTTCTGCAATCCCTCTGAAAGATCAGTGAACAGCAAGTTAAAATAGGAAGGGTAATTTTTTTTAATAGCAAAATCTACAGAGATTTTTAAGTCTTAGAGAATTAAAGGGACCACATTTAATGATTTTATGGGTCACTGAAGCCCTAAATTTCAAAACAAAATTAAACTATATAGTTTCTTCATTTATAAAATGAATTGGAAGAGGAAACAGCAAATTCTCCAGTATCTTTGCTAAGAAAAGACTAAAAGGGGTCACAAGGAGTTGGACACAACTGAAATGACTGAACAACAACAAAATGTCTAAGTCACATATAGGTAAACCTACAACCAGGATAATGAATCTTATCATTACTGAGCTACATAGTCTATTCAATTGATGTATTTGCTTATGTGCATAAAGTGGTATACAAAGAGAGCCTATAGAGGTTTTATTTACTCCTACAATTCACATTATTAAATTCAATTTTTAAAGGGTCAAATTCCACACAGTATTGTGGTTCTAAAAATTTGTGTTACTGGTTTGGAGAAAACTAGTGGTAAATATGATTTTAAATACTTTTCTTTTTTTTTTTTTTACATTAGAGGTCACTCAACCTTTATGACAGAGAAGCAGAATAAATACTACAATTCAATGAAACAGTTAAGGTATAAGAAATCAATACCTCGCCCAGGGGTAAGCAAAATCTCTATCACTTACACAGATTTTCAAAAGATGCTTTTTATTACATCTGTTAAAAATATTTCTTTTTCAAAATGTTTTCTTTTTGGGATATCACAATATCCTTTACCTCTTTTTACTATCTATAGTAATGATGATATAATAATTTATGTCTATAATTCTTACCCAGGACTATGTTGTCATTTATCATCTTGCATTATACACAAATGTTATATGTATATGTATGTATCTATGTATACATATATATATATACATATATATATATTCCAATATTCATCTGATTCCTTTTACCATATCTAGTTGATTGAAATAACTCCTTGCCCTTAAATAGGTAGTTTCTGAAATTGCTATAGTCAGACATATTCATTAATAAGAAGACAATTATCCTGTGATAAACCATTCTGAACTTATCAAAACTAAGCTTTAGATGGCATTTTGTCAGTGAGCTGATATTTAAAGCCTTTCAACTTGGAAAAATCTAGTAAAACTTGCATTATACTGGCTTAATATGAGACAACACAGAATAACTACCACCTGAGAAGATATCAAGTTGGTTCATTAGATGAGCAGGTGAAATGATGTACTGAATACATCTTTTTCCAAGAATCACCATTCATTCAACACATTTATTGAGCTCCTTGAATTTTTGGATTTAGAGATGTATAGCTCATTAAATTCGCCTCTTTAATTTTATAGATGAAGAAAAAAAATGAAAACAAGAGAAATTAAGTGATTTGAAAATCACAATGATACAATTATAAAGTGTCAGAACTGGGAATGGGACAGCTCTTCATTTCAAGACTAATGTTCTCTCTACTAGAATCATAATTTCTTAGATTGAGAGTTGGAAAAAGTGATGTTAGACATTGTCTTGTTCACTTGCCTAACTTTACATGTGAGGAAACTTATGGCCAGAGAGGTGTTAGTGATCTGTCCAAGATCATGTGAAGAGTGTGTGGCAGTTAAAATTCAAATTAAAGTTTTCTGACTCAACATCAAACACTCTTTTCACTGTATCAACTATACTCACTAATCTAGTTCTACCTTCCTTCAGATATTTAAAAAGAGTCACCAAGATTTACATCTTGATAATCGCAGGTCCTCTAGTGGGGCCTTGTATGTCATAATCAGGACACACTTTCAATTCTTCATTGTGCTCCTTTGTTAATGCCAGGTTTTCCAAGGCCCTTCGTAAAATACCACTTACAGACCTGAATACATTATTCTAGAGTTGGTTTCTTCAGTGCCAAAGATACAGAATTATAACCTTTTGATTCTGAGCCATATATTCTATCAATGCAACCCAGTTCTGATTAAATTTCTCCAAGGACCACATTATACATTGCTAAATTAATGAGTTTGCAATCCTCTAAAACTTTCAAGTCCTATTTTACTACTGTCTTTTCTTCTAGTCTATAAAAAATAGCACTTGAATTTTTAAAAATGAAGTATAGGATGCTATATCTATTCTATTAAAGGTGTTCTTTGAGTAATAACTTGGACTTCTTGGATGAGTCTGTCATAGAGTCAGATCCCAACTGTATTATGAAAGATCTCACTCAGTAGGGGCAAGTCAGACCTCTCCATTTCCCACAAAATCAAGATAAAATTTAACCCTTGACTTTGTTGGCCTTGCTATTCCTGTTCCTCCCAAGATTTGAGAGGGGCTGTTTACCAGAGAAGAAAATGGCTATCTGTCTTGTCTCATTCACTGTTAATTGAAGATTTATATTGCCCCTGGAAAACCTCATTAAAATCTGTATATGTACAAATGCTTTCAATATAAACATTTTAAGGAAACTTTATAGCCAATCAAAAAATGCAAGTTCAAGATTTTTTTTCCTAGACTCAAGATATTTCTTGAACTTCATTCTTTTTTTTTAAAGTAATAGTTAATAAAACTACAGAATTGAGAGTGTGATAATACCTCAGAGAAAACTTAATATATCTCCCACATTTTATAAATGAAATAACTGAGTCTGGGATAGGTTAGGTGAGAATTGAGAAACTAGAGAACACTGAATTCCTGAAAACTTTTGCAATTTGTTCAAAGAATAGTTAATTCATAAATGATGACTCAATATAGGTTTACAATGAGAGTTTAGAGTCATATCACTTTTCTGGCTCATAGATAGAAAGGAATATTTAACAAAGGTACAAGACCCAGTGACCAGAAAACATTATTCAAAAAACATAAGTTAGCTTGCAAGCAATAAGCTACAGAAAGTAGTCCCACTTTATGAACCAGAAAGCTTAGTGATTAAAACAAGGTCTCTACTTTTGAAGACTGGGCCTTGTCTAGCTTATACATTCAAAGGAACTGAAAATTTGTTCTTTATGATAAGGGAAAAAATAGCAGGGGAGAAATTATTGGTTTTTTTTTTTAACTTAATCGAATGGCTGAATATATCGAGCATATCTCAATATTATGTTCTAGAATAATATGTTCTAGCCATAAAGCGAGTTTTAGGGTTTAAACTAACAAAACATGGCAGATCTCACTCACTATATGAAGAAAAGACAGCATCTCAGGTAGAAACTATAACTGAAGCCAAGAGTAGGAAGCAGAAAGAAGCTGCATAACCTGATAGCATGTAAAGTTGTACCTGGAAAAATATCAGAAACCAAAGAATGTGGAAACCAGAAATAAACAATAACCTGCCTAGTAAAGAGTACATGCAACACAAAATCAGTAGGGACCAAGTTTAATGATGGTATCACAGTGATATAAGGAGAAAACATCACCAATTCTTTTGCTTTGGAATATGTAGTTGCCCCTCTATGTCTTTCCCAGCTACATATGTCTCCTGTTTGTGGATCCATCAACATGTTGACTTGAAATCATTTGTTCCCCATGTTTTTACTTCACCATGTTTACTTTTTAGATCTGCTTTTCCCACTGATGTTATGAGTATTTGTGAGACAATATGCATACATAGGTTTATAAAGAGGTTTTTATTATAACTTCTTACTCTTCTATTTTACTAAATGCCTTTGATTTACTAACTATGAAAGGAAAATACATTAATAAGAGGTTATGAGATAGAGTTTAGATTAGATATCACTTCCCAGAGGATGCCAAAGTTGGAACATTCATTTCTAAGGGATCCATATATAAGTATCCAGGTCCCTAAAGGTGCTACATCTATATTTTGTCCATAAGAATACTAGAAAGAACTTTGTCATATGTCTCTTTATTATGTCTAGACATTCTCCTGATCTGTCATTCTGATAACTCTATCCAAAAAAAAATGGCATTAGTCTGACGTGACTTGTTCTTGGACAACCAAGATAATAGCTTTTAATAATCATAGCTTCCCTTTCTAAGTGCTTGAAAACATATATTTAACAATGTATTCTGAAATTATGACAGGAAACAAAGTTGAATTTTATTGACTGAGAAAGTAGATTTTATGAGTCTAATGATTTTTTTAATATCATTTGCAAGACTTCTATACATTTGACATTCTTTTCATTATTATAGAATAAATTCCAAGGATATATATTTGACCTTGTAACAAAAGACGCTTTTGAGATAACCATCCTCGTACTTATCTGTTTCAATATGATTATCATGATGGTGGAAACAGATACAGAGAGTGTCCATAAGACTGGAATTTTGTACTGCATCAATCTAGTGTTCATTGGCCTATTTGCTGGAGAATGTGTGCTGAAGCTCATCGGCCTCCGCCATCACTATTTTACTATAGGCTGGAACATCTTTGATTTTGTGGTGGTCCATATATCAATTGCAGGTAAGGATGTTTCTTTTCAAGTATCCATACTGATTTGAAATCTAGGAGGCAAGCGCTTTCACATTTACTAATCTAAACTTATCTTTTGAGAAACATTCAGTTTTACAGGATGAGGAAGCTATTTTTATTTTTGTCACCAGTTCAAATGTGCCCTCAAAAACTTATTAGTTATGTGATTCTGGACAAATCTCTTTTTGATGAAGAAAGATAAAGGTACCAAAAGAGAAACAAACAAAGAAATCAGTGAAGACCATGCTCACTCTAAAGCCATAGGCAATGAGGACAGCTGTCATTATGGAGATAAAGAGGCAATATAACACTGGACATTCTCATGCACTGCCTCCCTTGAAAGCATTTAACAACATCAGATTGAGCATTGAAGCATTTCATCTGTTTCATCTGAGCCACTTGCCTTGTCATATTTGGGGCAAATTTTTACAGCAAAATCATCTTAAGAATTTCATCCATGAGACTTGAGCAAGATTAAGACTTATTAAATTTTACCCACAGTTGATACAGGATTCTATTACTTCTCATTGAATGACTATGATGGGACCATTCAAATAACTTGAGCTTTAATAGCAATATTTATAAAGAACATTTTTATTCCAAAAAAATAGCAGAAATTTGACTAAATTTCCATTTTCCATAATCCATGGGAAAAAGATGTCAAGGTTTAGTGGACTCAAACCTTAATATTAGTCATCAGTACAAAGTTGGGAGTTTTGCATCCATAATAAAGGAAACATAGTCCTGTTATATCCCACCTTTGTCATGCCACAATTGGTGTATTGTGTTCTACTTAGGTACTACATTTTAAGAATATAAACAAGTCAGAGAATAACCAACATCTAGAGATCATAGAGCCACTTAAAAGAACCAATATGGATTGAAAATATGATAGTACTTTCCAGATATATAAAGGGATATGTCCATCAGTTAGTCGACATGCATTTATTAAGCACATATTATATGTAAGACACTATCCTGAACTCTGGGGATACCCCAAAAAGGGGTTGGGTTTGGTTTGGTTTAGTTTTTTTAAGTAGTCCATGGTCTGAATAAGCTCACAGTCTAATAGGGGAGAGAACGTGGAAACAAGGATATCTCAAAAATTAACTACACAGAATACATTGGAGAAAGCAAAAGTAAAAAAGGAACTAGCAATAAAAGGCATCAGAAAGGTTTCTTGTAGAAGCTGGGATTTTAGCTGGTACTTGCAAGAACTCAGGAAAACTAGGAGATAAGAGATGGGGAGAGTTAAAGTTCCAGTCATAGGGGACAGCCAGTGGAAATGCCCAAATTTGGGAAGTGGAGTACCTTAATTGAGGAACAAGGAGACAATGTGACTGGATTTCACAATATCTATATGCAATGATGTAAAACAGTCTAGAGATGTAGGGAAAGTTTATGAATGTCAAACAGAAGATTTTGTATCTGTTCCCAAAGGTGATAAGAATTTTATTGAATGGTCAGAATTGCACATTAAGGAAATGAAATTATTAGCTTACTGGAGTATGGATTAGAGTTTGGTGTGGCTTAACAATATAGGTGTTAGTTAATGAGGACCTAGGTCAGGATGGTAGTAGTGTCAGAGAAGGGAATGGAACATACATAACAGATAGGTAAGATAGAATTAACATGATTTTTCAGAAGATTGGATATGGGAAATCAGAGAAAATGAGAAATTGAGAATGATAACTAGATTGAGAGCCTGGGTGACAGAAAATAACAACAATATTAACAATAATAAGAATGTTAAGAAGAGGAGAGAGTTTAAGAGGATAATAATGACCTTGATTTCATTAAGTTTAAGTTTTAGATGCCATCAATACATTCGATTGAAATTCACTAATATGAAGTTAGACAAGTGAAACATAAGGGTGAAGGGTTAGTAGTTCTGGTCTTGGACAACCAATAAGAAGTTTCTATTCACTAAATATCTTAGACCTTTATAGTAATAATATCAATATGAAATCAATTCACCACAGAAGTATGTCAAGCTAACATAACATAGAGGATTGAAGGCTAAACTCAGTCAGAAAACATGCATTAAAGATTGCATCTGACAGTTTACTTGTGTGATCACAAACAAATCACATTCTATAAATGCTTCAGTCATCTATTTTTGCGATATAAATTAAAAATAGGTTGCCAATCTAGATTGATGGAGGAATTCATACACTGATAATTCTCCCCATTGGTAAAATAGCTCTAATGTCTAGATTAAAAATAATTCAATTCACTAACATTCAGGAATTACCTAATAATAACAACACTGCCAATTATTTTATAATCTTGGTGCTTTTTGAACTGTAGTTACTATATTTGTTATATAGGGAATAACTTTATGTTGTAATCTGCAATTCAGTAAAATTATTTGCAGTGAGTAACTCTGGAGAGGAAAGTTAAACTATAAGTTTAATCTAAGGAGGCAAATGTAGATGGTAAAGAAATTTCTGTTTAAAAGGATGCAAATAGTCTAGATATATTTTAAGGACCTTTCATTAATTCATTTCATTCCATTTTCACAAAATCTAAGAACTTCATTCAATATATTATCTTCTGCCAAGGCTGTCCATTAAGCTTCAAAATATAAATGGCATTTATTTACTAAATAGTGGATAAAGAAGGGATTCCCTACCCTGAATCAAGAACATCCCTTCCCCTTCCCACTGGATCTCAATTTCCAAGCCTAACACTATTAGTATGGGTGGGGTTCTAAGGAGGAGGGAGCAGTCAGGTTGTGATCCTCTCACTGTTGTAGTTCCCAGAGGGATCAACCACTAAATCTGTAATTTGTAAATTCACAGTATATTTAAATATTTTCCATTTTATGGTTTTTCTTCCCAAAGTTACCCTACTAAGTCATTGGCATACATATTTCCTGACCTATGGCCAAATGCAAGCTATCCGTCTCATGAGGTGTGGAAGAGTCCTGAATTTCATTAAAGGAACCAAGGGCATAGGAACACTGATCTCTGCAATGATGTTGTCCTTGCCTGCTTTGTTGAACATTGTGTTTCTGTTCTTTTTGGTCATGATTATCTATGCTATCATTGGAGTATCCCAATTTGCCTATGTTAAAAAAGATGCTGGAATTAATGATATGTTCAATTTTGAAACTTTTGGCAATAGCATTTTTTGCCTTTTCCAAATCACCACATTTGCTGGCTGGGATGGTTTAATAGCACCAATTCTTAACACGGGACCACCAGATTGTGACCCTGAAAAGCTTCACCCAGGAATTTCTTTGAAAGGAGATTGTGGAAGTCCCATTTTTGGAATTTTCTATTTTGTGAGTTTTCTTATCATATCCTTTCTGCTGCTTGTAAACATGTTCATTGTTGTTATTCTTGAGATTTTCAATGCTGTGACAGAAGAAAATGCTAAATGCCTGAGTGAAGAAGCCTTTGACAATTTCTATGAGGTTTGGCAAAAATTTGATCCTGACACAACTCATTTCATACACTACAGTCAGCTCTCTAATTTTGTTGCTTCATTGGATGCTCCTCTTCATGTACCAAAGCCCAACAAAAGCCAGCTCATGGCCATGGATCTGCCTGTAGCAAGAGGTGATAGAGTTTTCTGTCCTGATGTTCTCTTTGCTCTTGCAAAACGTGTTGTTGGTGAAAGTGAAGAGTTTGATCATCTCCATTTACCAATGCGTGAGCAGTTTCTGTCATCATGTCTTTTCCAAATTTCTTATGAACCAGTTACTACTATAAAACAAAAACAAGAGGAGATATCAGTTCCTGTCATTCAGAATGCTTTAGAGGAAAATATATCAGATACTCATAATAGGAAAGATGGAGATAGAGAGGATCCAATTATTAAAGACAACATAATTTTAGATTGAGTTAATGACAAATGAGAACTCTGCACCAGAGAAAGTCACTTCAGTAATTTCATTAGATAGTATAACAGAACAAGAAAGAGAGAAATATGAAACAGACCAGATAGTAAAGGAAGACAAAGGCAAAGCTGACAGGGAAATGGAAAAGAAGTAGAGATTCTGTTTTGTGAATAGTTGGTTAAAACTTTTTTTTAAATGACTAATTTTTAAGACAGGTTTATTTTAGTAAAATATGTGCCATAACAACTGATTTGATTTTTTGTTTGTTTGTTTTAACCAACATAAGCTTAAAGTTGTTACTTCTAATAGTAATGATAGTTTATTATTAACTGAGATTCCATATCAAAACAACTTTGACATAGGAGCATTATTTGCACTGTTTCTCCTGCAAAAGATGAATGACCAAAAAAAAAAAAAAATTAGAAAAATGGATTAAGAAAAGCAAAATCTTTTTTTTTCATTTCATAAAACATAGGAATAGAATGTTTCACATTTGTCTGTCCTCCTTTTGTAGTATCCATGCCATTCATTCCCCACTCACCTACCTCCACATTGTTGTTTGTTATTCCTTCTCAAAGAAGATCATGACATCAAGTAGGTGATGTTGTCATAACATGCAAATGAATTGTATTTAAGTGAGGAATTTATGTGCAAGTTTCCATCTTCACTTTTCCCAAAAAATAATTTTATTGGAGAGATCTTCTGCTCGTAATACAATGAAAGTAAATGCTTTTACTCATTCTCTGCAATGCACTAAAAAAAGTAGTGCAGCTGCTAAAGTTTTAGCTCATATGCAGGAAAAACATGTATCAAAACAATGTATCTTTCATAGAAAAGTTTTGACAACTAAAATGTATTTTATGTTGCATCTGAATTAAAATGTTGTATGCCTTAAAGTCCCATGGGATTTCCCAAATATGTAAGTTGCTGACTTTTAATAATATTTTAACCATTTATTCTCAGAAGTGCAGAAGTCACTTCCAAAGAATTTGTATCTAGCCTTTATCCCATTTTGTTGTTTCTTCTGCCCAATACTCATTAATTGAGTGTGTGCTTGTGTGTGTGTGTGTGAGAGAGAGAGAGAGAGAGAAAGATAAAGAAAGAGAGAGAGAGAAAGACTTTCTTCATATCTGTTGAAGTCTATGAACTGCCTCTCAGAATGTTTGAAATTCACAAAATAAAAAAATAAAAAAAAAAAACAGGATTACAAAGGAAATGGATTTTACTGAATTGCATACATGTGTAAGTAAATGTGCACACACACACACACACACATACACACTAAGGCTACATTATTAAGACACAAGCATATAATGGAGTAAAAAAAAAAAAGTCTCAAATATTTTCTTAACTGTTTTCAATAAAACATAGCATTGCACCATATTACTCTAAAATATCTAGAATGGTGAGCATACAGATATATCTGCTCCCATCTACAAATATTATTTATCCATCCTTCATCTCTCAGAAGAGCCTATATTTTAACTTTCAGTGAAATGCTTGCTTATTTAGAAATAGATATAAAATATTATGATGCATGTCTGAGCAAACATATGACAGCATAATATTTATCACATTACATATCTACCAGGACAATACAGTGTTAGGTATATAACATACATGAGCTAGAAATGTCTGTCAATTATATCATTGACAAGCTCTCAAAAGTTAACAGATTGTATTATATATTTGTCTTATCTAATCATCTTTATCCTTCTTCCCCATTTCCTGGAACAAAAGTGAGAGACATTATGCAAATATAACTCATTTTCTATAATAAAGTGTTATAATCATAAAGGCATTGTGATACATAACATGATAAGCAACAGTGACTAAGTTGGAAACAGAGCCTCTTCTCTCCATCCCCACCCCCAACAAAAAAAAGAAAAGAAAAGAAAAGAAATGACTTAATAATTTTTATACATTTTGTATTCACTTACCTTTTCTATATGTTTCTCTCTAGTAGAATGTAAGCTTCTTGAAAGCAGGGATTTTTTTTGGCTTTGTTTTAATATTCCCCTATTCCATTGACAGTGCCTGAAATATATTAAATGCTTGATAAGTGCCTTTTGAATTTAATTGATTATGAAACTATATTTATAATGCAACTATTAAATAATCAAACACTTGCAGCAGTATTTTTCCTCCTAAAGACAACACCTGATTGCCTAAGTGTTTTAGAAATATTTTCAGCAAGGTTTTTGAAGATATTCTGCATTTAGTAACATATAGTAAAGGGATTATCTATTTCATACTAAACATTATTTTACTTGTTAAAGCCAATACAAACTTTGTATTGAAAAAAATTAACACAATGAGATGTTCTTTAAAATGAATATGTTCTTTAAATGAATAAAAGTTAATCATGCACTATTAAAATATATGATTAAATTGTCCTTTATTTTCCTTTGCAACTCAATGCCCTATCATTTTTCAGGTAGTCTGGTCATTTAAATATATTTCTCCCAGAATACTTACATAAGTATTTAGTTTCATATTTCTGGGGTATATTAACCTTCAAAGCCTCCCCCAAATTCATCTCTTTCTTTTCTCTTAAATTGCCACTGCCATGGGCTCTGCCCTGTGACTTCCCAGACCAAAACTTCTTTCCTTGGTTAAGACTCTTAATTAAGAAATTTCCTCTACAAAGACAGAGAGCTCTGTTTTATGACAAAGTCCTAAAAAGTTGCCTAGGCACCCAGAAGATAGCAGTAGTTCATAGCCAAAGTTTAATAAAATAATCAGAGTAAAAAAAATAGTATAAACAAAACCATTCCCCTACCTTATAACTACAGCATCAATAAGAGGAATAGGAAGCCCTTGTAGGGATCATATATAGCTGAA
Source organism: Antechinus flavipes (assembly GCF_016432865.1). Lineage (NCBI taxonomy): Eukaryota > Metazoa > Chordata > Mammalia > Dasyuromorphia > Dasyuridae > Antechinus > Antechinus flavipes. The sequence continues at coordinate 426,060,266 of NC_067400.1, forward strand.
GAAACTATGGAATGGAGATTTCACTTCTATTACTCCTTTGTAACTGATTTCTTCTAGTGATGTCTTCATATTCATCTTCCCTAAGGCTGCACTTGTGGCTCTGTTGCAACTGGATGACTGTTGAATGCTGCTCTTCTAGACTCTGCTACCTTCCACTTTGGGCTTAGCTGCTTTCTTAGTTTAAAACCTATATATAGGAAAATAATATAAGAAAATTCCTTATTCAAACTTTTACTTTAATTAATGAAATCCCCCTGAGTTTTGTTTCAGGGGGATGAGAAATTGAAATAAATTTGTTTTTAAAATTATGTCAAGGGAACCTTAGTGGCTGATCATTAAAAATAAGAGAGGGATTCAAGATAGAGTTAGCTTTCACTGATAACTTCCATGAGATACAGTCAAATTGTATAAGTCTCCATCAGCGAAAGGGAATGGATGATTGCACTGCAGTTTCTACCTAATTTCTAAATCTTAAAAAAAAAATGAATTTATAGATATAGAGAATGGACTTTTACTAGCTAGTTAGCAGATATGGAGTGACCTGCTATATGCTGGACAATAGACAATATAAAAGCTGCAGACTGGGTGATATCTTCCTTAACAGAACTCCCCCCAAGCTGATTAACAAATACCCTGAAAACAAGTCAGTTTGGAGAAAATGGAGGTTGATATATAAATTTCAGTATCTATCCTTACCGACTTATGAAGCACCCTCCAATTCTAGTCTTCATTTGTAGTAATAATCAATAGGTAATAATGCCATATAATATGATTCATAATTTTTGTAACTCTTAGCATTTTGCTAAGTAAATTTATAATTTAGAAATGGATGTAGAGATGGAAGTTATCTTAATGATCATCTAGTTTAATCCCTTCATTTTCTAGAGAGAAAACTGAAGTCCAAGGAGGTTGGAGTCCAAGGCAATTATTTGTCTCATCAGACCCAGAATTTGGATCCATACCTTCTGACTTCAAAAGTTATATATTTTTCTTAGCCAAATAAAGTAGAACAGCACATTTGCCAAGTATGGAAATGTGTGTTTCATTCTTCAATATATATGGACATACAGAGAGGTAGGGAAGGAGGAAGGGAGACAGAGAGAAGAAAGAAGGGGAATAGAGGAGGGGAAGAAGGGAGGGAAGTAGAACAGAAAGGGAGGAATGAATGGTAGGAGAGAGATGGAGGGATAAAGGGAAGGAGAGAAAGGAAGGAGGGAGAAGGAGAGAAGGGGGAGAAAGAAATGAGAAAGAGAGAAGGAGGAGGAAGAGAATGGGGAAAAGGAAGAGAGATGAGGGAAGGAAGAGAAACAGACAGAGAGGAAAGAAAGGGAGACACCTACAGAGAGAGCCAGAGACAGACAGAGAAGAGATGGGGATAAGGGTGGTATATGTATACATGTGTATGTATATATAGGCATATTATATATATATACACATATATGTGTATATAAGAAAACAAGGAGAAACATTCAAAAGGGAATGCAAATAGGAAAATTTTGCTAATACCATATCAAATTTAATATATGCTTCAAATCCCTATTTAATAGAACTTAGTTTTATATACATTATTGTTCTTTGTAGATTGAAATGTTCACATAGATTCACATTGATTATGTTAATAATAAAAATTTACATTAAAACAAAACAACTTTTGTTCTTGGAAGAGCAGAAATCCTCCTTTAAAGAAAAAGGTTATCTGCTTAGCCTGTACTTTATACTCCTCATCCTCATCCCTATCTTGGAGGTTATACCCTAACTAATAGTTAGGATTCAATATATTTTCCAAATTTTCATCTTTCATGGCTGGTCTTTGAACCAGATAAGAGTTTTTGTTTAATATCATCAAGGGTTTTGGTCTCCCCAATTTTACATACTTTGTCTCTCCTATTTTCCTATGTTGATGAAGAAAAAGAGTAACACAAAGGAAAACACCAAGCCTAGGACTCAAAGTCATTTTCTGTGCTACCTGCTCATCTATATTTTTCACATTTTCAAAAAGGGGATGTGGTCAGTCAAAGCAGGAAAGTGTTTTTTTTTTCCTCAAACCTCATACAAGTGTATTTTCTTTTTATATAGGTTGTTGAAATTTGGCTTCTTTTTGAGCAGAGAGATGATCATCATACTTTCTTCCAGGCAAACTCTAACTCTAATCTTATCCATGGTGCAGAGATCTAATCTAAGGAAAAATTTGAGTAATTTTGGACAGCAAAACTTTCTTTCATTCCTAGAATGGAATGGAGTGGCAGAATGGCAGAAGGGAGTGGAGGAAGATATGTTCTGGGACTAAGTGCTTAACTCCCTTCTTGGCCTTACCTACCAAACTTCCTCCCAGCCACTTCTTCTACCAGTCAAACCAGGCTGAAACTTATATCTAATAAATACAGGTATAGGGAAGAATTTTCTTCTCTCTGGGATATCCTTCAGAAGAGCAGGCATAGGAATCCTGAAGTTAGCACTTTTATAGACTCATTCACTTTCAACTCAGATCTTCCCAACCCCAAAGGAAATTGAGAAGTTAGGAGGGGAAAACTTTCATGGAAAGGAAATATCTTACTTCTGCTAAAAATAGTGACAACATAAAATAGCCTAACTGATCCAACTCTTGGAACAAATACCCCAGGAATGATCCAGATGAAAAAATAAGCAATACAACCAAAGAGAAATATTAGTCAACTCCTTCATCCAGTTGCACGAGGGATAGAAAACTCAAAGAACTGGTATGAAGCAGGAAAAGGGAGTACTGAAAGGGGAATATAAAACTAGGCAAGGCCAGGAGAACATTTGCCCTGGCCTTTTGATATAGTGGAGACTACCACTAGTTAGGGAGAAAATCTCAGGATTTTTCAAAAGACCTGAAGATTGTAATGGGCTGAAAACTGAGTTGATGCACTGAGGTTCGAGCACGTAAGGCTAATTACCAATTGGACAATACTGTATTAGTACAAGCTTGGAGAAAGAATGGCCCTGCCTATTCTCTGTGAAAGTTTGATCTGTTTGACATACAGAGAGATTGAGGCAGAATTTAGGGGGTGGTGTGAGAAAGCCAGAGTGGTGATTCTTCTCACTTCATATCACCATTCCATTCACATCCACAAAGAATAAAGATCAAGGACTGTAATGACCGCGTATTTAAAATCAGCCGGAGTCAGGAATTCAGGTTAAGGGAAAAATCTTCAATATTTATTGAAGTGAAGAGGTGAATAAAGATTGCGATAGCAAATATAGGCAAGAAAGATTGCGATAGCAATATGGGCAGTTGCAACAGGAAGCCAGCTAACAGAGAGAGGTGTGAGCTGAGCCAACCATGGCAATGGCAATCCCAAAAGTCTCTCCTTCCCCTTCCTTTTCCACTCCCCTGCCTCCACCCACCAAAATCGTCATTTCCTATACAACACATCAGGACTTGCTCAAAGAGTGAGCAGGGGCCATTCTTTCTCCAAGCTTATATATTAATAGAGTATGGTCCAATTACTATTTAGCCTCATGTGCTTGGGACCTCAGTGCATCAACTCAAGCCTCAGCCCATTACATCTCCCGCTTTCTTTTGTTTTAGAACACAGGTGATCATCCATCCCTGACTCCTCAGGGAGGTCAGAGCCCCTAAGGGGAGGTGATCACACCCTCCCTGACTTCTCAGAAAAGAAGGTGAAAGCACCAAAAAGGAGGTGATCACGACCCCCCTGACTTCTCAGGAAGGGAGGTGAAAGCACTAAAAAGGAGATAATCACACCCTCCCTGACATCTCAGGAAGGGAGATGAAAAGCACCAAAGGGAAGTGGGGGTTGCTAGCAGGTTTCTGGGCTCAAGGGTCTTATTATGCACAAACCCATCAGCATGGGAACACATAGCACATAGCACATAGCAACAACACAGAGGCTATTAGTGATGGAGTCATCACATCTCCCCACAGTCAGTGCAGGCGTGATGTGGTGTAACAGACATGAATTATACACCCAAGTAATGGTATAACAAACAATATAAATCAACATTATGATGTAAAAGATTGCCAGAAGTCCTAGAAGGAGAGTATGTAAACAGCAGTCACACATACACCTTCTTCAGCAGCCAAGAGATAGTCCAAAACCAATGTATTGTCCATTGCTTCACATATCAGGGAATCCAATGATCCCCCCAAGTTTTTGAAGTCCAGCAAAAGTCTTTTTATGTCTTAGGGAATCCAATGATTCCAGCAGATTTTGAAGTCCTGTAACAGTCTTATCATTTCTCAGAAAATCCAATGATTCCTGAGGGCTTTCAAGTCTTATGTCTCAAAGAATCCACTGATTCCTGAGAGATTTAAAGTCCTACAACAATCTAATGTCTCAGAGAATCCAATGATTTCTGAGGGTTTTGAAGTCCATTGATTTTCTATGTCCATGAGTCAAACGCCATAACTGCCACACTCTTTCAATGGTGAGTACAATCAGCAACAGAACCACCCGATGTTTCTTGGGTCTTCTTCGTTTCAAGGGTCTGCTCCGTATTGGCGAATACGGCTCGTTGGCACCCATCTGATTCCTTCTCCACCTGTAGAGATACAAGCAAACCCTCTCCCCCAAGCAGTTAGCCTATCTGGTCCCTTCCATTCACCACTTTCTGAGTCTCTCCACATCAACTGGCGATTATCTAAAGATAGTGAAGCTGCTTGCACTGGACACTGCCCTTCTGGTGGGTTATAAAACCTGTCTGCCGGAGCCAGTGCATCTTTGTCAAAAATCAAGAAGTTAATAGTATAAAGAGCTAGATTTAATAGTTCTCTAGGGTTACCTGTGGCTCCCCCTTTCTTTTGTTTTTGGAGGAGCGTCTTAATGTTTCTGTTTCTCCTCTCTACTATTGCCTGACCTTGAGGATTAAAGGGTATGCCAGTGGTGTGTAAAATCTTATACTGTGCACAAAAGTGTGCAAAATGTTTGGAGGTGTATACAGGACCATTGTCTGTTTTTATTGCTTGTGGCACACCCATAATGGCAAATGCCTGCATGAGGAATTCAGTGACCACTCGGGCTGTCTCTTTTGCTGCTGGTATGGCAAAAGTGAATCCTGAAAATGTGTCTACCACAACATGGATAAAAGACAGATGACCGAAAGATTTATAATGGGTCACATCCATTTGCCAGATTTCATTGGGTCTCAAACCATGAGGGTTCTTCCCTGGAGGCAGTGTAGGAGCGTGGAAAGGAAGGCAATCTGTACAGCTTTTTACTATGTTCCTAGCTTCCTCTTTTGTAATCCCAAATTGTAAACGCAAAGCTCGAGCAGCCTGATGGTATTTAGAATGGGATTCCTGGGCCTCCTGAAATAAAGGTGTACTGGCTAACATAGTTAAAAGGCTATCTGCCTTTGAATTCCCATCAAAAATAGGGCCTGGGAGTCCACTATGTGAGTGAACATGCAAGATATAAATCTTACCTGGATGTTTTCTCACTTGCTCCTGAAGTTCCTTAAAGAGCTGATATATATTAGAAGCTACAAATTTTATTTGGGCTGTGGCAATTCTTTGTATCACACCTACTGAATAGGCTGAATCAGATATTATATTTATGTCTCCTGGGTAATAAGTGAGAGCTAACATGATTGCATATAATTCATTCTCCTGAGTGGACTGAAAAGGAGTTCTGACTACTCTCTTTATAGTTGAATCATGAGAGTATACAGCACAAATATTGTGTTTGGATGCATCTGTAAAGATAGTTGGTCCTTTAAGAGGAACTTTAGAAACTTTTTCTTCAAGAAACCATCGCCAATTATGTAAAAGTCTGGTTATCTTTAATGGAGACCCATGTATAAAATTAGGAGCCATGGCTAATAAAATTTGCCACTCTGGGATGGTCTCACAACACACATTAATTTGTGTATTGATGTAAAAGGTGTATATCTTATCAGGTCTTGCCCCAGATAATTGTACTGCTCCCTTAATGGCCTTTAACAAAATTCTAGCCACAAGCACTGGGTAAGGAGTAAGGCTTTGTTCTGGTTGTGCCGGGAGGTTCACCCACTCTATCACACTGTCTCCTTGATGAAGGACTGCTGTGGGTGCCTCTTGTGTGGCAAAAACTGATATTTCCAAGGGTTTTTGAGTGACTTTTTCAACCACATTGGATAAAGCCAGTTCAACTTCTCTCAAAGCCTCTTCTTTTGTAAGCTGGCGTGGTGAATTTAAAGCACTGTCTCCCCTTAAAATATCATATAATGGTTGTAACTGATAGGTAGTCAAGCCTAACACTGGTCGCATCCATTGAATATCTCCTATCAATTTCTGAAAATCATTTAAGGTGTTTAGCTTCTCTGTTCTTAAGGACAGTTTTTATACTGTAAGCACCTTAGGGTATACTTCATATCCTAAATATTGAAAAGGAGCATGTCTTTGAATTTTCTCTTCAGCTATATATAATTTGTAGTATCTTAGTGTTTCTATCGTCTTTTGTAGATATGCTTCTAGCATTTGTTCCTCAGGTGCACATCCCAATATATCATCCATATAATGTAATAGCATAACTTTTGGAAATGCTTTTCTTATTGGAGCAAGAGCAGCAGCAACATACATTTGACACATAGTGGGGCTGTTTTTCATTGCCTGTGGCAAAACTGCCCATTCATATCTTTTAAAAGGCTCAGCTAAGTTAATGCTGGGCACTGAAAAGGCAAATCTTTTCATATCCTCTTTATCTAGAGGGATAGAATAGAAACAATCCTTAATATCAATGACCCAAAGAGGCCACTCTCTAAGCAATTGAGTAGGAGATGGAAGTCCAAGCTGAAGAGTTCCCATAGTTTCCATCTGTTCATTTACTTTTCTTAAATCAGTGAGCATCCTCCATTTTCCCGATTTCTTTTTTACAACGAACACTGGGGAATTCCAAGGACTTAGAGAAGGTTGTAAATGCCCTTGTTCAAGCTGCTCCTATACTATATCTAATAAGGCCTGAATTTTATCGCTACCTAAGGGCCACTGTTCTATCCACACTGGTGTATCAGTTTTCCATTGGATAGGAACAGGTGAAAGTGTTGGCAGGCCTTCAACAGCAGCCCTGCTTAAAAAACCGAAGTACTCATTTTTAACTCTAATTGTTGTAAAACGTCTCTTCCCCACAGATTAATGGGGAGTTTTTCAACTATAAAAGGAGTAAAAACTCCTGTTTTGCCTTCAGAGGTCCATCTCATAGGGGCAGCACTAACTTCAGCTGCTATTGATCCTCCTACTCCAGACATATAGGTATCTGCTTTAATCTTTGGCCAGTGACTGGGCCAATTGGCACCTCTAATAACTGTACGATCCACACCTGTGTCTACCAATCCTTCCAATGGTAGGCCATTTATATAGATCATGAGCATAGGTTGGTCAGCTGTTACAGCTGATGTCCAGTATATTCCTGGATTTTGTGGTCTGGAGTCAGAATCTGGGTGACTATCACCAGGTTGCTTATTAGGATTCTGTATGAGTAAACCTGATGCTACTACTTCTCCTGGATGATAAGTCACACATTGTCTACCTGTATTAGTGACTAATACAATCACTATCCCAGTGACTGGGATATTATCTACACATTCCCCAGTTTCTCACATCAGTGTGTGGATGGACACTGTTTTGTATGTACAAAAAGGAGGTGAAATGGTCAAGTCTACTGTGCCTGGAGGTAAGGGATCCATAGGCTGGAGAGGAACAGATTTCACCTCTCCAGGGGGTATCTCAGTTGTTCCAGCTGCATACAGCTCTATTCTCCCCAATTGTAATTCTCTTCTGCCATCAGGTTGCTTCCTGGCTGGTTGACTGTGTAATCCCCTTCTCCCATCATATGGCTTTCTGGCTGATTGGTCATGTCTGGGTACTGGACTTCTAGGCACTCTCTGGGTGCACCATTGGCTGCCATCATGCCCCAAGTGTTTTTTGCCTTGGGCCGTGGGGCTGGGCCCCTCATCCCATTTCCCTGAATCTGTCTACATTCTGAGGCCCAATGGAAGCCTCTGTTGCATTTTGGACATGGGGTATTGGGTCTTGTTCTCCCACCTTGTTTTCCCATTCTATCTCTATACCAACATTGAGCTTTCAGATGCCCTACTTTTCCACACTGAAAGCATCTACGAGTCTCTCTGGAAGTCCCTTGCCAAGAGGGACTCTGTCTTCCCATATTTGGATTTTGGGAAGTCTGCACCATAGCCTGGGTATAAAAGGCATCTCTGCCCACTATGGCACAGCGTCTTATGATCTCCTCTAAAGGAGCATCCTTGCGCAGTCCTAGTATAATTCTTCTGCAAACCTCATTAGCATTTTCCTTAGCAAGTTGCCTTATCAAAATGTCTGTTATTGGATTTTCTCCATTTGTTCTTGTGATAGCTGTCTGCAAACATCCCAGAAAGTCAGCAAAGGGTTCATTTGGCCCTTGTGTTATTTTTGTGAAGGCCCCACCCTTGTCGTCTTTATTGTGGAGGGAAGCCCACGCTTTGATAGCATTAGCAGCAATTTGCTCATATGCTGCCATAGAATAGTTAATCTGTACTGCGACATCTGCATAAGGACCGACACCTGTTAGTAGGTCATAGCTGATTGCAGCATGAACTCCACTTTGACTATTTTGTTGGGCTTGTATCCTACAGAGCTCACTATATTCAGAAAGCCACAAGTAGTTTTGTCCAGGTTCTAGGCATATCTTTGCTATAGATTTCCAGTCATTAGGGGTCAAGATTTCAAAAGCCAAATTCTGTAATAACATCTTAACATAAGCTGATATAGCCCCATAAAGAGTGCAAGCTTTTTTCAGGTCTTTGAGGATTTCTATATCAAAAGGAGAGTATCTTCTACTTTCTTGACCTGAAGAATTAAACTGTTGAATAACTGGAAAAATGTGGTGTTGGAATTCCAATACATTTCTCCCTTCTTCTTTGGCCTTAATTAGTCCCTTTTGCAATCTACTCAAAGGAGCAGCTGGATGCTGGGGGGGGAGGTGCTGGTGCTGTCACTGCTCCCCCCATTACCTCTCCTCCCTCCATCCCGGAGGGCGGAGTTGATGGAAGAGAGCCAATTACCTGCTCCTCAGGTGGGGCTGAAACTGCCTCAGATTCACCCTGCCTTTGAGCCTCACTTCAGTCTCCATGCCCTGTGGGGATATGGCCATTAATCTGTTCTTTGTCTTCCTCCTTTATCTCAGGCTTCCCCATTTGGCCATTCTTAGAGTTTTTTCCTTTTCTCCTAGAACTTATACGGTATTTTAAGGCCAACTGTATGGTATTGTATAAATAGAATACCTCGAAGGAAACTGAATGAGGACCGTTTTCATTGTTATATGCAGAGAGCTGTTGACCAACCAATGCCCAGTTATCTAGAGAGATTTGCTCTTCCTCTAAGAACCAAGAGGAGGTGCGTTTTAATATAGCCAGAAGTTTGGCTGCGTGTTCCCAAGTTACAAGTAGCCCTTGCTCTTCTATCAGCTTAAGCTATCTTCTATAGCACCACTCCTGGGTGGGGCTGGGGGTGGGGGGGTTGGGGTGGGGGATGCAGAATCTTTACCTAGGATCTGTCCCATTTCAGCCAAAAAGTTACTAGTTTAGTCTTTAAGAAAATAAGTTCCCTATTTGTCTTATACTCACCTAAGTTCCTGGTTACTGGAGACTTCTTCAGTGAAAGTAGGGTCCTTGGTTCCCACGCTTGGGCGCCAAATGTAATGACCGCGTATTTAAAATCAGCCGGAGTCAGGAATTCAGGTTAAGGAAAAAAATCTTCAATATTTATTGAAGTGAAGAGGTGAATAAAGATTGCGATAGCAAATATAGGCAAGAAAGATTGCGATAGCAATATGGGCAGTTGCGACAGGAAGCCAGCTAACAGAGAGAGATGTGAGCTGAGCCAACCATGGCAATGGCAATCCCAAAAGTCTCTCCTTCCCCTTCCTTTTCCACTCCCCTGCTCCACCCACCAAAATCGTCATTTCCTATACAACACATCAGGACTTGCACAAAGAGTGGGCGGGGGCCATTCTTTCTCCAAGCTTATATATTAATAGAGTATGGTCCAATTACTATTTAGCCTCATGTGCTTGGGACCTTAGTGCATCAACTCAAGCCTCAGCCCATTACAAAGGACTATTGTTTATCCTGACTCTGGATGATTCTAAAGTATCCAGTGTTCTAATGTGGTCATCACATTTAGCGCCCATTGTGAAACTAAGGACTGTACTTTCACTGAAGAAGTCTCTAGTGACCAGGAAATTAGGTGAGTATTTTAATAGACAAATAGAGAACTTACTTTGTTAAGAGCTAAACTGGTAACCTTTTCTGGCTGAAATGGGGCAGATGTTAGGAAAAGATCTCCTCCATCCCCATCCCCAGCCCAAAGGGACACTCTAGAAAGCATGCTTAAGTTGATCAAGGGACAAAGCTTAATTATAACTTGGGAACAGATCGCTAAACTTCTGGGTACATTAAAATGCACTTTCCCTTAGTTCTTAGAGGAAGAGCAAATCTCTCCAGATAATTGGACATTAATAAGGCAACAGCTCTGTGCATACTACAATGAGAGAGGTCCTAGCTCATTCTCCATTGAAGCATTCTATGTATACAACATAATACAGTTGGCCTTAAAGAATCCCGCAAGTTACAGAAAAAAGAAAGGTTCTAGGAACAGCCAGATGAGGAAGTCTGAGGAAAAAGAGGAAGACAATGGACAGATTAATGACCATATCCAAACAGAGCATGGAGATTTAAGTAAGGTTCAAGGGTGTGGTGACTTTACATCTCACCAGGAAGCTTCAACCTAGTTTACAGAGCAAATAATTGACCCTCCTCCATCAACTCCACCTTCCAGGATGGAGGGAGGAGGAGGAGTGGGAGGGGCAGTGACAGCACCAGCACCTCGCTTCCAGAAACCACCCCCTCCTATGAGTGGATTGCAAAAGGCAGTACTTAAGGCCACTGAGGAGAGGAAGGATATAGGTGATCTGAAACTGGGTATGTATCCCATGATTTAACAGTTTAACTCTTCAGGTCAAGAAAGTAGAAGATATGCTCCTTTTGATATAGAAATCCTCAAAGATCTGAAAAAAAGCTTGAATTCTTTATGGGGTTACATCAGCTTATGTTAAGATGTTATTCCCAAATTTGGCTTATGAAATCTTAACTCCTAGGGACTGGAAATCTATAGCAAGGACATGCTTAGAACCTGGACAAAACTTGTTGTGGCTTTCTGAATATAGTGAGCTCTGTAGGATACAAGCCCAACAAAATAGTCAAAGTGGAATTCATACTCCAATCACCTGTGATCAACTAACAGGTGTAGGTTCTTATGTAGACATCTCAGGAATGATTAATTATTCCATAGCAACATATGAGCACATTGCTGCTGCTGCTATCAAAGCATGGACTTCTTTCCACAATAAAAATGACAAGAGTGAGGCCTTCACAAAAATAACACAAGGACCAAATGAGCCATTTGCTGATTTTGTGGGACGTTTGCAAACAGCTGTCATGCAAACTAATGGTGAAAATACAGTAACAGACATTTTGATAAGGCAACTTGCTAAGGAAAATGCTAATAAGGTTTGTAGAAGAATCATACTAGGATTATGCAAGGATGCTCCTTTAGAGGAGCTCATTAGAGGAGCCACAGTGGGCACAAATGCCTTTTATAACCAGGCTATGATGCAGACTTCCCAAGATCCCAACATCGGAAGACAGAGTCCCTTCTGGCAAGGGACTTGCAGAGAGACTCGTCAATGCTTTCAGTGTGGTAAGGAAGGGCATCTGAAAGCTCAATGTTGGTATAGAGACAGAATGAGAAAACAGGGTGGGAGACCAAGACCCAAAATCCCATGTCCAAAATGCAACAGAGGCTTCCATTGGGCCTCAGAATGTAGACAGATTCAGGGAAATGGGCCCCAGGCAAAAAACACTTGGGGCATGATGGCAGCCAATGGTGCATCCAGAGAGTGCCTAGAAGTCCAGTACCCAGACATAACCAATCATCCAGGAAGCCATATGATGGGAGAAAGGGATTACACAATCAATCGGCCAGGAAGCAACCTGGTGGAAAAAAGGGATTACAATTGGGGAGAATAGAGTTGTATGCAGCTGGGACAACTGAGATATGATATGAAGTATACTCTAAGGTGCTTACAGTACAAAAACTGTCCTTAAGAGCAGAGAAGTTAAACACCTTAAATGACTTTCAGAAATTGATAGGAGATATCCAATGGATATGTCCAGTGTTAGGCTTGACTACCTATCAATTGCAACCATTATGATATTGTTAGGGGACACAATGCTTTAAATTCACCACATCAGCTTACAAAAGAAGCTCAAAAGGCTTTGACAGAAGTTGAACTGGCTTTATCCAATGTGGTTGAAAGAGTCACTCAAAAACCTTTGGAAATATCAGTTTTTGCTACACAAGAGGCACCCACAGCAGTCCTTCATCAAGGAGACAGTGTGATAGAGTGGGTGAACCTTCTGGCACAACTAGAACAAAGCCTTACTCCTTAACCAGTGCTTGTGTCTAGAATTTTATTAAAGGCCATTAAGCGAGCAGTACAATTATCTGGGACAAAATCTGACAAGATATATACCTTTTATATTAATGCACAAATTAATGTATGCTGTGAAACCATCCCAGAGTAGCAAATTTTATTGGCCACAGCTCCAAATTTTGCACATGGGTCTCCATTAAAGATAACCAGTCTATTACATAATTGACGATGGATTCTTGAAGAAAAAGTTTCTAAAGTTCCTCTTAAAGGACCAACTATCTTTACAGATGCATCCAAACACAATATTTGTGCTGTATACTCTCATGATTCAACTATAAAGAGAGTAGTCAGAACTCCTTTTCAGTCCACTCAGGAGAACGAATTATATGCAATCATGTTAGCTCTCACTTATTACCCAGGAGACATAAATATAATATCTGATTCAGCCTATTCAGTAGGTGTGGTACAAAGAATTGCCACAGCCCAAATAAAATTTGCAGCCTCTAATATATATCAGTCTTTAAGAAACTTCAAGAGCAAGTGAGAAAACATCCAGGTAAGATTTATATTGTGCATGTCCACTCACATAGTGGACTTCCAGGTCCTATTTTTGATGGTAATTCAAAGGCAGATAGCCTTCTAACTATGTTGGTCAATAATCCTTTATTTCAAGAATCCCAGGAATCTCATTCTAAATATCATCAGGCTGCTTGAGTTTTACGTTTACAATCTGGAATGACAAGAGAGGAAGCTAGGAGCATAGTAAAAACCTATACAGCCTTCCTTCCCTTCCATGCTCCTGCACTGCCTCCAGGGAAGAACCCTCATGGTTTGAGCCCCAATTTGGCAAAATTTGGCAAATGGATGTGACCCATTATAAATCTTTTGGTCGCCTGTCTTTTATCTATGTTGTAGTAGACACCTTTTCAGGATTCACTTTTGCAATACCAGCAGCAAAAGAGACAGCCAGAATGGTCACTAAATTCCTCACACAAGCATTTGACATTATGGGTGTGCCACAAGCAATAAAAACAGAAAATGGACCTGCATATACTTCTAAACATTTTGCACACTTTTGTGCACAGTATAAGATTTTACACACCACTGGCATACCCTTTAATCCTCAAGTACAATCAGTAGTAGAGAGGAGAAACAGAGAAATTAAGATGCTCCTCCAAAAACAAAAGAAAGGGGGTGCCACAGGTAACCCTAGAGAACTTCTAAATCTAGCCCTTTATACTATTAACTTCTTGATTTTTGACAAAGATGCACTGGCTCCGGCAGACAGGTTTTATAACCCACCAGAAGGGCAGTGTCCAGTGTGAGTGGCTCCACTATCTTTAGTATGATTGCCAGGTGATGTGGAGAGACCTAAAAAGTGGTGAATGGAAGCGACCAGATAGGTTAACTGCTTGGAGGAGAGGGTTTGCTCTACAGATAGAGAAGGAGTCAGATGGGTGCCAACAAGCCATATTCACCTTGTCCATCAGAGAAAGATGGAGCAGACCCTTGAAATGAAGGAGAAGACCCAAGAAACATTGGGTGATTCTGTTGCTGATTGTGTCACCACTGAAAGAGCATGGCAGTTATGGCATTTGAATCATGGACATCAAAAATTGTTAGACTTGAAAACCCTCAGGAATCATTGGATTCTCTGAGACATGATAAGATTATGGTAGGACTTGAAAACCCTCAGGAATCATTTTCTGAGAAATGATAAGACTGTTGCAGGACTTCAAAATCTGCAGGAATCATTGGATTCCCTCACACATAAAAAGACTGTTGGAGGACTTCAAAAAGTTGTGGGGATCATTGCATTCCCTGACACATGAAGCAATGGACAATAGATTGGTTTTGGACTATCTCTTAGCAGCTGAAGTAGGTGTATGTGTGACTGTTGTTTACATATCCTCCTTCTAGGACTTCTGGAAATCTTTCCACTACATACATGTACATTCATGTTTGTTACACCACACATTGAGCTTGTACTGACAGTGGGAAGAGTCATCACCAATAGACTGTGCATTATTGCTATGTGCTGATGGGTTTGTGCATACCTGTTTCTAATAAGACCCTTCAGCCCAGAAACCTGCTAGCAATCCCCATTTCCCTGCTTTTTATCTCCCTTCCTGAGATGTCAGGGAGGGCGTGATCATCTCCTTTTTAGTGCTTTCACTTCCCTTCCTGAGAAGTCAAGGGGGGTGTGTGATCAACTCCTTTTTGGTGTTTTTACCTCTTTTCTTGAAAAGTCAGGGATGGCGTGACCACCTGTGTTCTAAAGCAAAAGAAAACAAGAGATGTAATGGGCTGAAAACTTGAGTTGATGCACTGAGATCCGAGCACTTAAGGCTAATTACCAATTGGACAATACTCTATTAGCATATTCTTGGAGAAAAAATGGCCCTGCCCACTCTCTGTGCAGGTTTGATCTGTTTGGTGTATAGAGAGATTGAGGCAGGATTTAGGGGGTAGATTGAGAAAGCTAGAGTGGCAATTCCTCTCACTTCATATAGCTATTCCATTCACATCTACAAAGAACAAAGATCAAGGACTATTGCTTATCTTGACTCCTGCTGATTCTAAAGTATCCAGGGTGCTAACAGGGTCATCACAAAGATGAAGCTTTTGTCAGAGACACAGTCATTGGCTAACTGTACAGGGAAGAAGATGGTTCAACACCCAGACAGCCTTTTTCTGGTACTTAACCAAAAAGATCTAAGAAACAATAATCTGTCAGGGCCACAAAAAACAACAACAACAACAACAACAACAACACCAACAACAACAAAAAACTGGCACCAACTTGTATTGAAACACAAACATAGGAAGAGAAACCTAAAAGGATTGAAAAAAATGAAAAGATCTAAGTGATCAAGTGTTTACATTATAATAGAAGAAGAGGCAAATATCCCTTCAGAATGTATTTTCTTGAACTGTAACAAAAATATTAAAGAAAAAGCACAGGACCTGGATGTATTCTGTTCTGGGTTATTGGTTTTAAGAGAAGAAAAAGAAGTATGAAAATAGGATTATACCAGGAAAGATATGAGGGGGAAAAAGGAATCTACTATTTCTTATAATTGTAGCTTGCTAAAAGAGTCTGCAACATGGAGTAGATAATGGAAAGAGAAACTCAAGCTATCTGAACTAGGCAAAGAAAATTGAATTCCCCTTTCATTCTTTGTATAGGCACCTATAGATTTTAACAAAAAATTTTATTAAAGTAAGCAAGCATATAATCAGAGAATAGGAAAGGATAAAGGGACTTTTAAGAGAGGGATGGAACTGGGAAGAAAATAATAACAAAGAAATATACTATCTCAGACTATAAAAAACAAAATGGACAATTTTGCCAATGGTTATATAAAATCATCACGATAAAATTAGAAGAGAAACAATTAAGTTGAAAAAATATTTATAATAAATTTACCTGACAAAGATCTGAAATTAAAGATATTTCATGAATTTATATAAATACATAAAATTAGAGCTATTCCCTAATAGAAACAAAGATATGAACAGAGTTTTCAAAAGAAGAATTATAAACCATCAACAAACACAAATTGTTTTAGATAACTAATGTTTAAAGAAATGCAAAACAAAATAACTCTGAGTATATCAATATACCCTATATTGGTAAAGATGGGGGGAAATAGAAAATGCCAATTGTTGGAATAGCTGTGCATGGGAAGCTATACTAATTAATGTTCTTTGAGCTATGAAATGGTTTGCCAAGTATAGAACACAATTTAGAATAGTAGACCTCCAAAATAACTAACCTTACATATCTTTAGAATAGCAATACTACTATTATCTCAAAGAAATCAAAGAGGACAATATCTCACATGTACTAAAATATTTACAATACTATTTTTTGTTTATGAAACAATTGAAGGAAAAGAAAGTGGATATCAATTGGAAAAGAAAGAAATTATTACATATGAAAGTAATAAAATATTAATGTTCTGAAAAATAATGAAAAAAAGGAATTTGAGTAATCTGGAAAGATTGTTAAAACTTTTGAAGAGTAAAGTGATTAGTTTTGGGCACTTTATACAGTTACTGGAATAACGTAAAGAAACATAAATTTGAAAAGGTATGTAATGCAAATAAAGCAATGACCAATCATGACTTTAGAAGACTATTAATGAAGTTTGTTCCAACTCCTTGAGGAGAGTTTAAAATCAGGTGCTGATTGTAGAGCTGATTCAATTCCACCCACTTCCTCATCTAGTTTCCCCTTGAGAGTTTGCAAAGTAGAGGTATGGAATGAAACATTCAGCACACAGAGCCAATATGTAAATTTGTTTTGTTTGACTAAAATTATTTATTTCAAGAGAGAGCTTCCATCTTGGAAGTGTATAGTTAGAGGATTGTTGATCATTAATGAAAAAAAGTCAACAATGAAACATTTAAAAATACATAATTGAGAGCAAGGAAAGACTGAAGAAACCTCCTGATGAATTTAATATCTATTTCAAAATTTAAAAAACAAACAGGAATAATAGAAGTTTATAATTTCATATGTAATAATATCTCCTTTTTAGATTTCAAAAAGGCTAATGATAAGGGAAAGAAATATCGAACTATAAAGTGGAAAGCAAGTAAGTAGTATCTGACTCTTCACAACCCCATTTAGGATTTACTTGGCAAAGATACTGGAGAAGTTTATGCCTCCTTCTCTAGCTCGTTTTATAGATGAGAAACTAAGGCAAACAGAGCTAAGTGATTTGTCAGAGCATAGCCCAGATTTGAACTTGGAAAGATAAGTCTTCCTAACTTCAATCTTACTGAAATCTAGCTCTATCCACTGTATCACTAGCTGCCCAGAAAGCAATTCAGATGCAAAACAAGCATTCCACACTTTAGGAATTGTCTGAGACTTACACAACTCAAATGAATATAAAAGGAAAATGTTCAGTGAGACAATGAACTTATCTCAATTACAGATTGTTTGAATACCTTGATTCTCAGTCATTCATCTGTATAAAACTCAATAGGTTCTGGGAAATGTGTATCTAAACTGATCCTATTCATCCTAAGTAAAGATGAAGTCCTTAACTGAGATTGATCTATCGATTCCTACCAAAATGGCTTCTTACTTCACCTTTTTGTACAGGGAAAGTTTCATTTTCCCATATTTCTCCTTGGGGGTGAGCAGGAGGACCTTCCAGCATAGTGATTGATAAGGAACAATGTGCTTCATCTGCCACCTGCATTTCTAGATTTGCTCTGGGTTTTGTTTGTTTGTTTGTTTGTTTTTTAAGTTCAGTAATTGATTGAAGGAAATGAGAATATAAGACCAAAATTGTTTGATGATTTATTTAAAATAAGTTAAGATGATGATATGGATGATCTTATCTAGAACATCAAATTCTCTTGAGTCATTTGAATCTAGAAAGACACTTATACATTAGTTTATTATAGCAGGGTTAAATGAATGGTATAGGTCATGAGGTCCTGAATAGCTGGGTGTGGTTGGCAGAGAAAGAATGAAATATTGATGGAATTGTTCCCTGGGGCAGGCAAGGAAGGGCACTGATAGGAATCAGTTTATCTCTCTATGGAGGTCCTGGGCAGCCTCCTCCTTACTCTGTCCAGTCAAAAATCTGAGTTATGTCAAGCCTCGAGGTTACATTTCCTCTATAAATCTGTCCACGTGTCACATCATCTTTGCTGAATTCCTTTTGGGTCAGTCCAACATTACAGTCTGCCTCACAGTGTCTTTGCCCTCCCCCCTCTCCCATGCCACATGGTATCTCTCCTCTCATCCCCCTCATCCCCAATGCCATATGGTGTCTTTCTCCTTCTTATAACTAATTAACTCTATTAAGATGCTAAACTCCTCTATAGATTTATCCTAGCAGCTAAAATCATATTCCAAACTCATCAGCTATTTCCTTTCTCCTGGTTAATTGTGAGTTTCATTAGGGAACTTGACTTAAAACCCCTTTTCTTTCTATGTGTTCTCCCAATTCTATTTCATATTTACCATTCCTAGTGTCTTTTGTAATTATTCATGTTGTCTGTAACCTCTTCTTCTAAATAAAACCTGCCTGTTGCTAAAGAGAATGGTTATTGTGAATTCTTCACATGACTGAACTCCAACATTGATGCCTCAACATTCAATGCCTGAACCTCAATCTAAATAGCAATTGTGCTCTTAAACCACATCATTTGGTGCCTACATCAAGCACATCAGGGTGATCAGTTGTTCAACTACATGTTTGCCACAAAATCCATTACTGTATCATTGCCTAAATGTATTACTTATTTGGGAAAATTTTCAGAATTAATTTCTTCTTTAAGCATTTTTAAAATTTTTATTTAAAACTAATTACAAAATAAGAAAAAATAGAAAAGAAAGATAGAAAAAGAAAATAAAAACAAAAAAAAATTATCTTGTACCCAACAGAACATCAGGGAGGATTCAAAATATGTAACAATAAAATTTTCATTCAAGAAAGCATATATAATAATAGAAGAGATTATATTCATGACCATTTATCGTTGCTTCTTTGTAAGTTATCCTCTTGTTCTCTGCTGTGCATTTTTGCATTATTCTTTTTTTTCCCCTTTCATTCCACCCACTTCCCTTGAGTTAAACAGAGGTGTGTGTGTGTGTGTGTGTGTGTGTGTGTGTATGTGTGTGTGTGTAAACATACACCCAAATACATACTATTGTACGTATGTACACATACCCACACATACATACACATTCACATATATATATATAAACATGCACCTAAAACAATATTTATGTGATCAATGATTAATAGTCCTTCATTTTCCCCAATAAATTCTAATATCATCCTTGTTGAAGTGTTTGTATATATCTCTTATTTCCTATCCTTGCTAAATCTTGTACTTTAATTCTATTCTTTACCTTGCCTTTCTATTACATTATTTTCCCCACCCATAGATCCCTCCCTTACCTTCTGCTTCCTACATTTTCCCTCTCTTTTTCCATTTCTATTAGTTTATTTACTTTATCCCACTCCTTTTAGTCTAAATATCTATCTATAACCCACTTTATTCTTTATCCCTTTCCCATTAATCTTCATACCTTGTCTCGTTGCCATAAATCTATATACTTTTCTATACCCTTCTATACCCCACCTTATCCTATTCCCCCCTCCTTAATTCTTTATATATTTTGGCTACTACTACCGTGTTTCCCCGATAATAAGACACCATCTTATTATTTTTTTGGACAGAAAAACACCAGAGAGCTTATTTTCAGGGGAGGGCTTATTTTAATGAACATAGACAGCAATTTTAATAAACAGGTAAATGTGAACAAAAAAAAAATCTTTATTCAATAATGATCATGTCATCTTCTTCAACAACATCGTCATAAGTGTCCATACCCTGAATTCCGTCCTGGATGTCTTGCGCCTCTATTTCCTTCAGAAGTGGACCCAATCTGTCATGTCCAGCAATATAGTTCTCTTTAAATGAACATGTCTTGTCCAGCTAACCTGCTCGTAGTGCCTTGGTGACACAGCTGTCAGTAATTTTATCCCATGACTTCTTCACCCAAGTCACTACTTCTTGCAGACAGGGCTTCACAAAGTTTCCACGCTGATTTCTTTCCATTCTATTTTCAATGTAGTCATTGACTTCCATGCGCAAATGGTCCTTGAATGGCTTGTTTATTGCAATATTAAGGGTCTGGAGATAGGCAGTCATTCCTGTAGGAATCATTACTTGATCTATTCTTCTCTCTGCAAGGAAGTTCTTCATTTCTTTAGCGCGGTGAGTGCTGGCTGAGTTCTTCTTTTATCCTCCATCATGCCCCCTCACTCCCGCTTACATACCAGGTTTTTATGTTGTCCTGCCTCAGCTCTCCTCCGCAGCACTGCTCTCAATGGCGCCAGCAAGCAAATCACTGGGGAAGAACAGGATAACGTGCTCACTGCTGCAGCTCTGA
The DNA here is from genome assembly GCF_016432865.1 of Antechinus flavipes. Lineage (NCBI taxonomy): Eukaryota > Metazoa > Chordata > Mammalia > Dasyuromorphia > Dasyuridae > Antechinus > Antechinus flavipes. The sequence goes on from NC_067400.1 coordinate 426,080,651, forward strand.
TTGGATGCAGCTTGGAGCGTGGTGTATGTTTCATTGGGGGGAGGGGAATGGTGCATACAGCGGGTACCGTAATGTAGCGTGTAGCACAGGGGATCACCTTCACTACAGTTAGCAATCTCAATAGGGCTTATTTTCGGGGGAGGGCTTATTTTAGAGGAATCTTACACAGTAAGGGGAGGGCTTATTTTCAGGATAGGTCTTATTATCAGGGAAACACGGTAGCAGTGGGAAGCCTGAGCATGCACATAAATATGCTAAGAGTCAAGTATATGAGGAGTGCAAGAAGTTCACAACTCCAGCAATACAAGCCTCTGATATCCCATCTCTTCTTGGAAAATCTTCAAGTTGTTCATCCTTGGGACTAGCATTTTTTTTTGGAATAAGTGGTTCAGTTATGCTTTTATGGGCTTGTTTCTTCCTGCAGCTTTATTTCAAATCATCAGGGCTAGTTATTACTTGAATTTTACCTGGCTTTTCTCTGTTGCTGCTGCTGCTTAAGAGTCACTGTCCTTGGAGTTGCCTTCACTGATTATATCCTTGACTTTGTGGACTGGACATGGTATCTCCTATTGCTTGAGTAATCCTGCTGTAAGGATTACTACTAATCAACAATGGTTTATAAGTGTTGACAGGAGAATAGTACGTACTTCCTTTAAAAAAAAAAAAAACAAACAAAAAAACTTTATCTATATTTTATTATATACTGTATTTATTTAATTATTTTCCAGTTACATTTTTAAGAATTCTTTTTTCCTTAAATTTTGAGTTTCAAATTCTTTGCCTCCTTCTTATCTCCCTCTCTCCCTCACAGAGAAGACAAGTACAATGATATCAATTATCATTCTAGTGAAATAAAATGATAAGAGAAGAGTAAACTTGAGAGATATTTTGAATCCAGGTCAAGGAAAGAAATGTGAATCTGGTTTGTGAGATAATCTTCATTTTTAGCTTTGAGATAGAAACATGTGATCTACCAATAAATTTGCTACTTGACTTGCTTACAGATACACTTCTTTGCCTGTATTTTTACTGGTGAATGTGTCCCAGGAGGAAATAGAATATACAGAATAAATCAATTTCCCAATTAAGGAAATGTTTCTCAGAGTATTGGAGGTGAACATTAATCTAATCTAATTAACCTAAGTTAAAGGTAAAGAGATTACCTTTAACTAATAGGCTAAGAACTAATAGGCAGGAAGTTCTATCTATTTCACACAATTCAGACAGGTCCTTATATTCTCTTTTCTTCTTCGACTTACCCTCCTCCAAGAGAACATATGGAGTTCCACAGGTGAACCATTTAAATTATCTTTCACATCTTTGACTAAATGATAACTATTTCCAAAATGATTAAAATAGATTTCAACCTCTTCTCCATTTCTATTTTAGCTTCTAATGACACAGATACACTCATTTTCTAATGTCTTATCATGTTAAAGGAGGGGACACCCAGATTCCTGAAGGCTGTGTTTGCAACCAAATGATACCTAAAATCTGAGACCAGATGATAAAATTCTTCAGTCATCTGAGGACCAATCCAACCAGTTTAAAGAGCCTTGTTTGCAGATTTCTTGTCTTGTCTTCCTCCCTTCTTCCCCCATCCCTCCCTCCTTCTCTCCTCCTTCCCCTCTTCCTTCTCTCTCTCTCTCTCCTCTGTCTTTCTCTCTTTCTCATGTTTACCTTTCTTTCTTTTCCTACAACAACTGTTTAAGAACATCAAGTGAGAGCCAAGAATAAGTGGCATTGTTAATGGGTCAAAGGAGTGCTCACTAACAAAATGATAATACCTTGGAAATATTGAAGAATTTGTGTATAGAACATTACAACATACTATATGAGAAAATGCATCAAGCCTGATGAAAACCTAGATTTATGATATAGAACTTACAGATTGCTTCCATTGCTTTTAAAATTAGCTTCCTTCCTGTACAGATGAATTGCTAATGTAGATCTCCAATTATTCCACTTTGTGGGCATTAGGGAATATAGTATGTGGGTGTTTGATATAGCTGCTTGTTTATAACTACATTATTCATATCTCCTTTCCAGTGTGCATTTGATGCCACTACAATAGAGATTATATGCCCTATACCTTGCCCATGATTTGCTCTGTCTCTTTAGCAATGATATGACATCTGATTCCATTAATTTTGTTTGGGTTACACTGAACTAAAATCAGTTTGTTGGGCTTTTTGATGAAAAGATTTAGTGTATTCTGCAATAGAATTAAGACTAAGAAATATATTGTTGAGGTCTAAATTTGGGGTACCTAAATGAAATTAGGGTTTAGTTGAGGTCTAGTGGCAGGTTCGGGAGACAAATGGAGCTCCCCTGCAATCCCCCTGGATTTGGCGCAAGGATACAGCAATAAATGGGGTCTAGTAGCAGTGTAAGTCCCCAAAAAAGCATTTATTGGCCTGAGAGCTAGATTGATAAAAGAGGTTTATTGTTGAGTTTGGAAGTAAGGAGATAGGTGAAGATAGAGATAAGGAGGGCACTGGACAGAGGGTCCAGTGGACAGAGGTCCTCACATGGCTAACATATTTGGAATCTCTGCAAAGAGGGGTTCCCAGCGTGGCCTTTTTATAATAGGAGATTTAGCTCGAGGGGCTTTTGGGTGTAGCCCCAAAGTTGGCTCAGATCAGGGTGGGACTGGGACAGGTCCAGATCTTCTATTGGAATTCAAAGGGACCAGGATTTGTGAGTCAAAGGGTAATTGCATTCACTAGGAGGGAATGGGAATCTAGAAACTAATCTTTCCCACATCAATATGATCAAGAGTTAGAGAAACATATGAACAGAGTTGCAGAAATGAAGTCAACACTACAGAAATTAGTGTTATTTTTGTTGTATGTGAAAAATCAATATAAGCAGAGCAGCACATACTCATTAAAAAAATCATGCTAAGAATGAAGACCTTAAAGAACTGGTAATTGAGCAGATGCCCATCATTTGAAGAAAGCTGAATACATTGTACTATATGAATGCAATATCATTGTTCTTTAAAAAATGATGAGCAGGCTGATTTCAGAAAGTCCTGGAAAGACTTGCATGAACTGATACTAAGTGAAGTGAGTAGAACCAAGAGAACATTGTTCATAGCAACAGCAAGATTGTGTGATAATGAACTGTGATGGACTTAGCTCTTTTTAACAATGAGGTGATTCAAGGCAATTTCAATAGACTGGTGATGGAAAGAGCCACTTGCATCCAGACAGAGAACTATGGAAGCTGAATGTCGATCAAAGCATAGTATTTTTACTTGTTGTTTGTTTGCTTGTTTTTTTTCCCTATTTTTGTTTTCTTCTTTCACCTTTTGATTTGATTCTTTTTGTGCAACATGAAAAAAATGGAAAATATATCTAGAATAATTGCATATGTTTAACCTATATATGATTGCTTATTGTTTATAGGAAGGATAGGAAGGGAGAAAAATTTGGAACACAAAGTTTTGCAAAGATGGAAGTTGAAAACTATCTTTGCATGTACTTGGAAAAAGTAAAAGCTATTAATAAAAATAAGAAAGAATGCAGACTTGCTTATGGCCTGTATTCCAGGACAGCTTAGAATACAGAGATTTGAATTAGGGTTTCTTCCAACCCCCAGGAGATTTTCTGCTAATCTGTCTTATATAGTTGACACAATGTATCCCCCATGTAAGAAATATTTGACAAAGTTCTAAATAAATATTATCAAACCCTTTATTATGTACATATGGAGACTAATTTATCAGTGTTCATAGATTTAGAGTTGGAAGAGACTTCAGAAATCATCTAATCCAATCCCCTCATTTTATATATGAGGAAGTCTGAGAGAGGTTTACTATTTGCCCAAAGTAGCACAACTAGTCTAGATCAGATTTGAAACCAGATTTTCTTGACTCCACATCCTAAACTCTATACTGCCTCTCTGTTGAATCAATTCAATAATTTAGACCATAGATGCAATTAATGACTTCCCTCAATATGCATCATGTGTGGGCTGTGCAGGCCTACAATGGCACTTTAAGTTTTGCTGTAAACTCTACCTGAGGGGAAAAGCGGACTCCAGAGATCTGGGAAGGACAGTCAAAGTTGAGCCAAGGACATGAAAATGGGTTACTATCTCTGACAACAGTCTTTTTCTGCAGTCAGCCATCTGGTGAGTCAGATTCCAACCCTAGTTTTCTTTTTCTTCCTGTGTCCCTTCCATCAACTTCAGTGCACAAAAATCTCAGCACATAGATCTGGAAGCAAAGGTAAAAGATAAGAATGCTTTCCTGCCTGGCACTATCAGAATATTCCTGGGAAATTATACCCAAAGATTTTATAGCTTAAATCTGAGATCAGAGGTTACAGATATCTTGCTCCCTTCCCAGTCACTGCTCTAGAATTACCAAGAAACAAAGAAAATTGGTAAAACTTCATTGACAATCATAAAAATTGTGAATTTTCCTGTATAAAAAAGAATCAAAGAAGCCATTTTGTCTGCCTCTCATCTCAATCCCTGGGGCCGATTTGAGTCTCTAGGCCCTTATTTCTAGCTTTCCCTTTAGACCTCAGTCAACTGTGAAGAATATCCTCTCATAGATCTGTTAGATGTATACATGTTGTGCATGGATTTTCTTTGTCCTTTCCTAGTATACATACTGATTAAACACAAAAGTCTGTATTTAAGGGAAGATTTGCTGCTAAAAGTGGTTAGTAATAAGGATATAAAAAATTCTCATTCTCTTCCTCTTTCCATTTCTGCAGATTTAAATAGTTTATCATCTTGATTTAAAACAACCCCCCAAAAAATAATATGGTTCCCCAGAGCATATATTTAACAGAACAAATAGATTGGCTTCCATCAGAATTTTCCAGTTTAGCTGATTTAGATAGGTTCCTTTAATTAGCCATCTTGGGGAGGAGAGAAATTAGTAAGTTTTTCAACTGTCAGTTGCCTACATAAAAAAAGAGTAGAAATAGAAGACATAATCAAAATATGACTTTTCTTTTTCTTCAACTAATTATGTTCTGTTTTCACTGCCCAGTTATCTTTCCAGTAGTTTTTTAAAAGCTAATTGTGAAGATCTTTTGTGCATTTATCTGCAAAGAGTAGATGGGAAAAATGATACAGAGAGACATTTAGCTATACACCAGAATACCAGGGCTTACCCAGAACAAGCATCTTGCTCTCTATCATGCTTTCTTTTGGAGTTTTCCCTTTTTTTCTGCTTCCAAATTCCCAGTTCGCAGCTACTAACTCCATTTGTCTACCTATTACAGCCAGGTCACTGCAATTATGTGAGACCTCCACTTAGCTCAAGAAGTCTTAAACATTCATGGCAACATAATAAAAAATAACAATACTATTCAAGTTAATTTGTACTTTAATGGCATATCAATTAAGTTAATAAGTGAGCATTCTCAGAACTTGATAAAATAATGACAAAAGTTATTGGAAATTTTTTTTAAAATCTTGACTATCAAGAAATGATGAAAGAGATAGGAATAAATGGGAAATAGCACTTTTAGATTTATAACTATTTTACAAAGTAGCAGTCATCAAAATCATCATGCATTGGTTAAAAATAGAGAGATTAATGGAAGAAACTTGATAAAAGAGAATCAGAAACAATGAAATTCATTATTTAGAAAAGAATTGCCATTTGGATAAAATCTCTTAGGAAAAAGAGAAAACATTTGGCAGAAATTAGAAAGTAGTCTATGAGCAGGGGTGGAGCAGGTAGGGCAGCCAGGAAGCTGCTCAAGGAGGCTGAGTTTGCCTTAAAAATGACATGAAACCAAGACTGAACAGTCTGACAGAAGGAAACCACTCTCCAGCTCAAGATAGACTGGAAGAAAATTTTTGTCTTTGTTTTTAACACATGAATCATGTTGGGAAAGAAAAATCAGAGCAAAAGAGAAAAACCAAGGGAGAAGTAGAAGAAGAAGAAGAAGAAGAAGAAGAAGAAGAAGAAGAAGAAGAAGAAGAAGAAGAAGAAGAAGAAGAAGAAGAAGAAGAAGAAGAAGAAGAAGAAGAAGAAGAAGAAGAAGAAGTAAACATAGCATGTATTAATTACATTCAGCTTGGATCTTTTTCTGGATGCAGCTGGCATTTTCTGTCCAAAGTTTATTGGGATTGCTTTGAATCACTGAACCATTGAGCAAAACAGTCTTTTGTAGTTGATCATTGCACATTCTTGCTGTTATTGTGTACAGTGTGTTACTGGTTCTACTTGTTTTGCTCAGTATCACTTCATATAAATCTTTCCAGGCCTTTCTAAAATCATATCCTTCATCATTTTTATAGAGGAATAATATTCCATTACCTTTGTATACAAAAACTTGTTCAGCCAATCCCCAATTGATGGGTGTCTACTAGCTTTCCAATTCTTTGCTACCACTAAAAGAACTGTTACAAACATGTTTGCAAATGTGGATCATTTTCCCTCCTTTATGATTTCCTTGGGATATAGACCCAGTAATGGCACTGTTGGCTCAAAAGATGCAAAATTTTATAGCCCTTTGGGCATAGTTCCAGATTGCTCTCCAGAATTGTTGGACCATTTCCCAAGTCCACCAACAATTCATTAGTGTCCCAGTTTTTCCCACATCCTCTCCAACATTTATCATTATCTTTTCTTATCATCTTAGCCAAATTGAGAAGTATGAGGTGGTACCTCTGAGTTGTCTTAAATTGCATTTCTCTGATCAATAGTGGTTTAGAGTACCATTTCATATGACTAGAAATGGTATCAATTTCTTCATCTGAAAATTAGCTGTTGGTATCTTTTGGAGAATGACTTGAATTCTTAAAAATTTGAGTCAATTCTTAATATATTTTAAAAATGAGACCTTTATTAGAAATACTGGCTTTAAAGATTTTTTCCCACCTTTGTACTTCCATTTTAATCTTTCTATTGGTTTTGTTTGTGCAAAACCTTTTTCATTTAATGTAATCAAAGTTGTCTATTTTACATTTCATAATGTTCTCTAGTTTTTCTTTGGTCATAAATTCCTCCCTTTTCCAAAGATCTGATGGTAAATTATCCCTTGCTCTCCTAATTTGCATATAACATCATACTTTATGCCCAAATCATGTATTCCTTATGAGCTTGCTTTGATATGAGGTGTGAGAAGCAGATTTATGCTGTTTCAAACATTATTTTTCAGTTTCTTCAGCACTTTTTGTCAAACATTGAGTTCTGACAAAGGTCTCACTTCTATAATATGATGTACTGAATGTAAATCAACACATACTAAGTTTACTTCTTTTTTCTATTTTTTAATCTCTCCCAATTTTTTTTGATCTGCCTCCCAACATGATTCATAAAGCAATGTGTATTAAAAATAAGTAAACTTACTAAAATTTAAAAAAGAAAGAAAGAAAGTCTCTAACCTCATTGAAGTTCCATCCCCTCCCCTGAAAGATCATGCTGAGTCTAGCTGGGCAGTTAATTCTTGGTTGTAACCCCAGGTCCTTTGCTTTCTGGACTATGTTATTCTAAGCCCTCCAGAAGCTGCCAAATCATGGGTAATCTTTATTGTTGCGCGTTAATATTTGAATTGTTTTTATCTGGCAGCTACTGAATCAGGATTGATGGTCTTAATTGCTAATTTGCTGTAATTAAGACCTTCTCACCCACTTTCTCAGAACCTATGTAACCTGGTTTAACACCCTTTTCAACCCCAGTGATTGGTTGTGGTTTTGGAGGAAAACTGGCAAAGCTGGAGCAGCTTCCTGACTTTATTCTGTGCTCTTGGCTCCACCTTCACTATCTGAGTGACTGTTTTAATATTTTGACTAAGGGGGCAGTTAAATGGCACAATGAATAGAATACCAGCCATTAACTCAACATCTATCCTAAGACACCTCTCTGTCTCTGTCTCTGTCTCTGTCTTTCTCTTATCTATCACACACACACACACACACACACCCCATATGAATGTACTAGAATGTTACTGTACTGTGGAATTTGAGAAACATGGAAAAGCCAGGGCAAAACTGAGCAGACCCAGGAAAACAATATACATGATGGCTATAGTCATCTATATGAAAGTCACTCCAAAAGGCATTTGAACTCTGATTATTTATAATTATCTCTTTACTGAAAGGAAAGTATATCTTATCTAGGATCTCTAGGACCTAAATTTGAAGAAGACTTGCCATATTTGCTTTTCCTTTTGATTTCTTTAAATGTTTTTCTTACAAGGAAAGCCTCAGAGAATAGAAGATATAGATATATATGAATACATATAAAGAAATAGATAGATAGATAATGGATATATATGTGTGTGTAACTATATTACAAACATCAAAGATAGCAATAAAACCAAAGAATGAACAAGGAAAAAGGATAAGAAATATTTATTACCTGAAATCTATTATTAATTTCATTGTAATCATATTCTTAATGAAGTTGAATACAGACTTTTTATTATAGAATATACATTATCAAAACTATTTTACTATTTTTGATAATGCATAAAATGCACTTAGAGTATGAAAAATGCTCTAAATGAACATTAGAACTGAAAAAAAAAAAGCAGTATAATCAGTCTTGACCAGTGTGTGTGTGTGTGTGTGTGTGTGTGTGTGTGTGTGTGTGATGAGCATGAAAGTTCAAAGAATAATCAAGCACTAAATCACCATTGTTTATTGGTTGTCCTTCATTCTCAAAGACATCAGGAAGGTGACACCATAACATGAAAATGAAATTTATTTAAGTCATGAAGAGCTGGGCAAAGTCACCAGCCTCACTTTCTCCTTTGGAACTGTCTGAGTCCAGTAGAAAGATATAGAGCAAGACGACTGGAGATCGCTCTAGACTCAGTGAGATCATTTTTAATGGGAGAGCCTTTTTAAATTAAAATGATTAACAAGTTTTATTTTGACTGAGGCAATGAACAATGAGTGATTAAGGGTAAGTAAAAAAATAAGGCAAATAATAACATATTTTACCTAAATTTCCTTTCTTGCTTTTTCCCCTTCTTCCTTAATTTCCTCCTTCTCTTCCTCCCTCCCTCTCTCCCTTCCCCTCTCTTTCTTTCCTTTCATTTTGTTTTTCCTCACAAGTACTGACACTTATTCAACCTAATGTCTAAGAAGTAAGCCATAGTCATAAAGGATGTTCAATAGTCCTGTTACAGTTTGTCTCCTTTAGTTATAAAGATAGACTGACCAAGCATTTTTTTTAATTAAAAAAAAATCGGCGTACAATATTACAGGGGCAGTATTCAAATATATTAAAGCATTACAAAGGGAAAGAATTACTTTTCCTCAATGGTTTCACTCTAATGGTTTTGGATGTGTGTAATTAGATGAGTTCATTCATTATATAAATATTTTATTTTGATCTTAATACTCTCAGGAAAATTTTTTTTCCCATCAGAATTTCCAAATCAAATGTAGTTTTCCTTTGTTTTTGTGTTATTGTTCAGTTATTTCAGTCATGTACAACTCTATGTGACTCATTTGGAGCATTTGTTTGTTTGTTTGTTTTGTTTGTTTGCTTGTTTTTTGCAAAGATACTAGAGTGGTTTTCCAATTTTCTCCAGCTTATTTTTTACACATGGGGAAACTGAGGCAGAGTTAAGTGATTTGCCCAGCTAGTGTCTGAGGCCAGATTTGAATTCAGGAAAACTCAGGTTAATTCTTGCTCCAAATTCAATCCTTAATCCACTCTGTTACCTAGCTGTCTTTTACATTTCTCAAAATGTCTATGACTTTATTAGTAAGCTTTGTTTTGAAACGATGTCCTTACCATACTTTCCTGGCCTGAAATCTGCAGGATATCCATTAACACTCTTTTTTACTAAACTGTGTTAAATGCCAGTACTTCTTACATCACACACACATACACACACACACACACACACACACACACACACGTATGTGTGTGTATATAGATATACACATATATATCTGTGTGTTTATATACCCATATATATCTGTGTGTTTATATATTTGTGTATATATACAATATATAAAGAGAGAGAACAAGTTTTAAAAGTTTGCTAAGTACTTTATATACAATAGTTTTTGTTTTTGTTTTTGTTTTTGTTTTTGTAATCCTCAAGGCTCAATAGAGCAGGGCTTCTTAAATTTTTCCTACTCATGATCCCTGTTCACTTGAGAAATTTTTACACAATCTGGGTATAAAACAGGAATACAAATCATTTATTTATAATAAGTAAATTCATTATTAATAAAAGTCATAACTTTTGTGACCCCTACATTCACTTACCTGACCTCATAAGGAGTTATATCCCACAGTTCAAAAGTTTGCATTAGAGGAATTTTATGTCTCAGAAGAACTAAATAAAGGTATATATGATTGTGCTTCTATGGGGAAGGGGAAGGGTGTGTGTATGTGTGTGTGTGTGCATGGGCGTGTGTGTGTGTTTATAGAAGAGAATGAGGTGTCCAATAAAAGTTTATACTTTAAATTATGAAGTAAAGCTGTTGTGACAAGAAAGAAGAGGAATGTCCTGAGAAGTACTCTAATTTATGAGGGTCTATGGATTGTCTTTTATTTGAAATGAATCTGAAATCTGAACCCAAAGCTTTGTTTGACACAGATCTCTCAACACACACACACACACACACACCACACACACACACACACACACACTTAATAGCAACATAATGTGTATAATACATTATACTATATGCAGTTTAACCACCAGGTGGCAGTAAGATATTGCTATATTTAAAATATGTACTTGCACATAATTTTTGCAAGTTTGAAAAAAATTTAATATGTAATATACTCTTTTCTACCATAATTATTTGTTGTGATGATCTGGAATTGAAATCATGAGATTTTAATGCATATTATTTAATTTTTCATCAGAAAAATCATTTTTATTACATTGATTATTAAGTTTATCTTGTTAAGAGGCCATTTTTTTCCTGGGTCTAGCACTGATTTTGGCCCATAGATTTTTAATAGTATTTAAATCAAAAGAATCTCCAAGATATTTAAGCACATTTATCCCCTTTCTTAGATACTTTTCTTAATCTTGAGGAAGATGTGGTATGGTATGATAATATTCCAGGATTCTATCTCCATGAGAGAATTTTAGGAACATTCAGGAACATTATTTTATCAGAGACTACTTTATTCTATTTTGTTCTCTATGAGAACAAAACTTCGTAGTCCATTCTAAGTAAATAAAATCATCAGAACACTTTTTGGGTGAATGTTTTACAAAGTAGATGCTTTCACCAAGCAATCAATGATGCTTTATTAAGCATCCACTATGTACCAGACACTATGCTGAGCTCTGAGGATACAAAACTTACTGATAAGGAGCTTACTCTCTCATGAGGAAGACAACAAATGCATATAATGATTTGTAGCATAAAAGTGAATAAATAAAATCAATGCAAAATAATTAAATACAATATAGTTTAAGAGAAAAATACTGGGATGAATCACAGAAAGGCACAGATAGGATATGGATTGGAATGTATAAGGAAGAGAAAAGAAGACAATTTGGATGAGTGATAGAGTGCTACAGGTAGGCTAATGTCCAATGAATCAGAAAGGATAGGTAGCAGTGAGCATATGAATGCTTTTAAAAACTAAAGAAAAAGAAAATAAGAATTTCTGGAATTGAGTTGGAATCACATGGCCAATTCAGTGTTAAAGGAAAATTATTTTTTTCTGTAGAGAATGAACTGAAGTTGGAGAGACTTGAAGTAGGGAGAACAATTAGAAGGCTGTGGGAATAATCTAGTCTAAAGGTTATAAGACCCTGAAGTGACTCCTATATGAGGAGAAGAAAGATATCAGATGCAAAAAATATTTTGAAGACTGAAATGGCAAGACAATTAGATTTTTAAATAAGGAGATAAGAAAAAATGCCAAGGTAATGAAATTGAGATGGAAAGGATGGTAGTACCTTCAACTGAAATATTGAAAGTCTGGAAGAGAGAGATTTATGGAGAAATAGTTAATTTGGGACATCTTGAATTTGATGTATTTCTGAGACATCCATTTTGAAATAGCTAATAGGCAATTGGTAAATCAGAACAGAAGTTCAGGGGAGAAAATCTGACTGGAGATAGATGTGTGTGTGTGTGTGTGTGTGTGTGTGTGTGTGTGTGTGTGTATGTGTGTGTGTAGAGAGAGAGAGAGAGACATATAAACATGTCCACTCAGATATTCATGTATGTATGTGCAATTGCTTAAAGACAATAGTTCAATCCATGGAAAATAATGAGATTATGAGGAGAAAGAGTATAAAAGGAGAAGAGGAAAAGAATTAAGAAAATATGTGATAGAACAGTCAGGAGTGGTAAAATGTAGATGATGAGTCAGTAAAGAAGAAAATGAAGGAGAAATTTTACAAGAAGAGAACCAAGATGCCTGCCTGCCTGCCTTCTTCCCTCCCTTCCTGCTTTCTTTCTTTCTTTCTTTCTTTCTTTCTTTCTTTCTTTCTTTCTTTCTTTCTTTCTTTCTTTCTTTCTTTCTTTCTTTCTTCTTTCTTTCTTCCTTCCTTCCTTCCTTCCTTCCTTCCTTTCTTTCTTTCTTTCTTTCTTTCTTTCTTTCTTTCTTTCTTCCTTTCTTTCTTTCTTAATGGTTCACTGCTTGTTTCTCCAACTCATTTTACAGATAAAAAAACAAAGCAAAAAAGTTAAATGATTGCCTAAATGACAGCTAGTATGGATTTGTGTCTGGAATTGGACTCAGTTCTTTCTGACATTGATATTTGATCTAATCTGCTCAACTATCTAGCTGTCACCCTTACTATTGGAGAATAGTGTCCTCCCTTAGGGGAGAGACTATCAAAAAATAAATGATGATCAGTTCATCAAGCAAAAATAATTATTTTTTAAAATTCTGTCACATTTGGTGATTTAGAGATTAGTGGTAACTTTGGAAAGAGAAAGTTTCAATTGAGTGATGAGGTTAAAAGACTAACTACCAGGGATTGAGGTAAGAAGAGTGAAATCAAGGTAATGACTATGGTCACTCTTTTCAAGTAATTTGTTTGAAGATGATAGCTTAAGGGGGAAATACTAAAAACATTTTTAAAGATGAGTGATCAACTAATTTGAATACCATGAGGAACAAGTAGATAGGAGGAGGCTAAAGATTTAAGAGAGGAAGAGGATGGTTCAGGTAGCAATGTGTTGAAGACATCAGGAAGCAATGAGATCATGTGCACATGTTAAAGTATTCTTAATACAGTGCACCTCTTTATAAGAGACTGGAAGGGGGAGAGAAAGAGGAGGAGGAAGAAGAGGAGGAGAAGCAGGAGCAGGAGGAGGAGGAGAAAGAGGAGGAGAAGGAAGAGGAGGAAGAGGAGGAGGAGGAGGAGGAGGAGGAGGAGGAGGAGGAGGAGGAGGAGGAGGAGGAGGAGGAAGAATAGGGGAAGATGTCAAAAGGTTTATGAAATGAAAAAGAGGAGAGGTAGAAGCAGGAGGAGAAGAGTCTCAATTTTCCCCTTAAAATAAGATACAAAGCTCTTGGGTTAGAGGGAAAAGAAAAGGGAAAGATATGGAAGACTTAAAAACAGAAAAAAAGTTTACAACAATTTCTGTGGGAACTGAAGTAGGGAATCAATTTATAATCTTCTTAATCATCACAGTTGTGAGACTTCTTCAAGATACCTTTAGTAGTTTATGAGTGGGAATAAAGGAAACAGATGGTAAAAGTAATCTAGACTGATGTTTGGCAAGGGATGAGTGGCAAGAGGACAAAGATGGGATATTTGATAGCAAAAGACTGCTACTGAATGGCTAATACTTTTCTGTTGGATGAAATGTCTAGTTATTGTGTTGAAATTGGAGGATAAAAATAAAGTCAAGAGACATCTTCCTATCTTCCCCTATACTTTAATAGGGTTTTCACAACCCTCCATGTGAATGAATTTACCCTCTTGGGTACCTCTTCTTAAACCTCTTCCTTCCTTCTGTATCAGTGTACTTCCCTTTCTTATCACCTATTTTTTTATATTATTCCCTTAAGTTCATTTTTTAACTCTGTGTGTGTGTGTGTGTGTGTGTGTGTCTTCTAGCTGTAATATTAGTGATACATTTTTTTTAAGAATTGCAACTATCATCTTGATACAACTATAATCCTGAGTATAGCTCCCAGATATTTGATTTTTTTTTATTTCTGGCCACTTGTAGTATTTTTTCCTTAACCTTATAGCTCTAAAATTTGGCGATAATGTATCTTGGACTATTTATTATATTTATTATCTTTGGAATGTGTCCTGAGGTGATTGGTTGATTCTTTCAATGGCTATTTTGCCCTCTAGTTCCAGTATAACAGAGCCATTTTTTTCTTGATAATTTTTAAAGCTTTTTATTTTCAAAATATATGCACAGATAATTTGAAAACATTGACCCCTGTATAGCCTTGTGTTTCAGATTTTCTCCTCCTTTGCCCCACCCTTTACCCTAGATGGCAGACAATCCAATATATGTTAAAATGCATGTTAAATCCAATATATATAAACATATTTATATAATTCTCTTGCTGCACAAGAAAAATCAGTTGATAATTTCTTGAATGATGTTTTCAAGATCCTTTTTTTGATCCTGACATTTTTTCTCTTGAATCTATGTTCTTCAGTTGTTTTTCCAATAAAGTATTTTACATTTTCTTCTATTTAGTCATTCTTTTGAATTTGTTTGATTTTGTGTCTCATAGAGTCATTAGTTCCTACTTGCCCAATTCTAACTTTTAATAAGTTTTTTTTTTCTTTAGCAGGTTGTTGTATTTACTTTTCTATTTAATTCAATTCTACTTTTTCAGCATTGTTTTTTCTTTCAAATCTGTTGACTCTTTTTTTTTCATAATAGTCTTACATTATTCTCATCTCATTTCCCATTTTTCTTCTACCTCTAGTATGTCATTTTAAAGCTCCTTTTGCAGCTCTTCCATGAATTCTTTTTAGGTTCAAGACCATTTCCCATTTTTCTTTAGTGGTGTGCCAATAGGTGTTTTAACATTGTTGTCTTCTTCTGAGTTAGTGTCTTGGTCTTCCCAGTCAACATAATAGCTTTCTATGGTCAGATTCTCTTTATTGTTTTTTGTTTGTTTGTTTATCTATGTTAGCCTTTTCTCTTTCTTTTAAATTTGAGTTCTGCCCCAATTGATAAATGGCCAAAGAATACGAACAGACAATTTCCAGATGAAGAAATCAAAGCCATCTATAGTTATATGGAAAAATGGTCTAAATCATTATTTATTAGAGAAATGAAAATTAAAATAATTCTGAGGTACCATCTCATACTTCTCCTATTGGCTAAGATGACAGGAAAATATAATGATAAATGTTGAAGGGGATGTAAGAAAACTGGGACACTAATGCATTGTTGGTGGAATTGTGAAATGACCCAACCATTCTGGAGAGCAGTTAGTTTGGTTATGCCAAAAGGGTTATAAAACTGGCATACTTTTTGACCCAGCAGTGCAACTACTGGGTTTGTGTCCAAGGAAACATAAAGGGAAAAGGACCCACATATGCAAAAATGTTTGTAGCAGCTTTTCTGTGGTAGCCAATAATTTGAAAATGAGTACTTGCTCATCAACTGTGGAATGGCTGAATAAGTTGTAGTATGTGTAGGTAATAGAATATCATTGTTCTACCGAAAAATGATGAATAAACTGATTTTAGGAAGGCATTGAAAGATTTACATGAATTGATGCTGAATGAATCAAGCAAAACATATAACAGCAAAGATGTATAGTGATTAACTATGAAAACTTTGCTTTTTCTCAGTGGTTCAGTGATCCACAGCAAACTCAATAGACGTTGTACAGAAAATGCCATCTGCATCCAGAAAAAGAACTAAAGATCTTGAATGCAAATCAACACATGCTATATTCACTTTTTTCTGTTGTTTTATTCTCTCCCATAATTTTTTCCCTTTTGCTTTGATTTTTCTCTCTCAGCATAAAGTAATGCATATTAAAAATAAATAAATTTACTAGAAAAATTAATTTGAATTCTGCTTCTTGGATGGAAAGGGCATTGCCTCAGCCTTCTTGTTCTAGGGACTACAGACCTTGACTGTTTACCTGGTACTACATGGATGTTGCCCTGAGATCTACCCTGTATTGAGGAGTTGAGGGGCATGATTAAAAATGTTGGAGGCAGTAGGGGCCTGGCAACTTACCTGGTGCTGAATTGGGGTCCTAGAACTGGTATATGGCACATGCTGAAGCTAGTGAGGTGTTTCTGTATTGGCAGCTGCTATTTGCCTAAAGTTACACTAGAACAGTTGGCAATCTAGCCACTAGAAGTTGCCAGGATTATGCTGAGGGGTGCAATGGTTATTACAGCCAGAGTCTACCTATCACCTTGCTCTGATGAAACATATGGAGGATTCTGGTGTTCGATTTTGCCTGCCTTACCACACTGTGGCTCAGGATCTCCCACTGGCTTGATGAGATGGGGCTTATTGTTGACTTGGGGGGTTGCTTCCTGTCCTAGAGTGTATTTCCTTTTTCCCCAACTATGACAGCTCTTGCTTGCTAATCTTCCAAGTTTCTTGAGCAAAAAGATTATTCACCCCATCTTTTTTGTTGTTTCTACTATTCTAAAGATTTGTTTTGGGGTGTTATTTTGTGGTTGTTTGGAGGTGAATGAGAGAATTATGGTGATTTATTGCTTACTTCACCATGTTGGACTCCAGATTAAAACCATTTGCTTTTTTTGCCTTAAAGATTAATTAAACTACTTTTGAAGCGTCATTTCTTATAGTCTTTTTAAAATAAAATTAACCACATTTTTCTTTGTACTTCAGTGCATTTGTTCTTTTAAATTTGTAGGTATAAATTTGAAGTTGAGATCATATATACCAAATAATGAGACTGGCCATAGATGTTCTGTTAAATGTTTGACAACCAAATATTTAAAGGAGAGGGAAAGGAATATACATACACTTTTATATCTAATCATTAACATTTTATCCATCATTTTTTTAAGTCTAGACAGCCAACCAAATTATAATTCAAATACTAGTTTGCAGCATTTGCTGATGTCTGAGGTGAAAATGCTCACTCTAAAAATTGAACAATCATCTTTCTCCAGCACAGGAATTGACTCCAGCCTATCCTGACACCCTGGCTATAAAATGAGAAAAATGTTAAATGAATATCTCAAAATTGTGCATATAAATTACTCCCAACTTCTAAAAATCATTTTATAGTCTATTTCTTTACATTTATCCTAATGATGCTGTTGTTACTCCAAATGTTTTATGGGATGATCCCTAAAGCTACTGTATACAAGATAATTCTTCAAGTGATAAATGTTAAACTCAATTTAATGAATTTCACTTTGAATGTATTGCCTTCAGTGCTTTCATGCAAACAATTCCTTGGAATATACATAGTGATGGGGGTGAAATAGATCTTTTTTTGGAGACAGGTCTACATTATTTAGAGCCACATCTGAAAATAAACATGAATAAAATCACATTTGTACAGATATTGTTCTGAGAAAAAGCAATGTAAAATTAGACTTCTTAAAAACAACCTGAGAACATTAAATAAAGTCTTGTGATTCTGAGACAGTAGAAAAAGTATGATAGAAGAATCCTGAGAAGCTATATTAGAATTCTAACTCTTCCTTTTTTTTTACTTGTGTTGTACAAGTCACTTAATACTCTGAGCCTCAGTTTTTTGATTGGTGAAATAGATGGATTAGGTGACTTTTAAGTTGTATTTCTATTAGAAATGTATAATTCATAGAAATTCAATTATTCTTTTAAAATTTGTAAGTATATTTTTCCAATTATATGCAAAGATTTTTTTTGCATTTAAATTTTCTCTCTTTTTTCCTTCTTAAGATGGCAAGCAATTCGATATAGTTTACATATGTTCAACAATGTTAAACATATTTCCATATTAGTTTCTATGAATTTTTATTGCAGGATTTCTAATTTGATTTATTTTTAAAATATGTATCAAGTGACTAATTTATATAGATTATTGCTCTAGAGATAGGAAAAAATTAAGAATTCAGGAAAGATGTACTCATGAAGCTTATAATCTAGTAGGCATATAAAATATATTATGATTAAATATAAAATAAGAAACATGGTAAGTACACCCCAGTTTTTTAATCATCCTAGCTGGCTACTCCATAACCATCTCCTGGATACTCTTCCTCACTTGGAGAAAAAAAGAAACTAAGATTCCTGAAATGAATACCTTAGAAGATTTAATTCCAGCACTTCTTCCAGCCCCCAACCCCAAAGAATATTGATAAAGATTACATTTTGTCTAGTTTATACAAGTTAGTCTAGAATAGCTTTCCTTTTCTCTACTCCAGGAAAGTTATAAAATTTGAATTAATAATTCCTATCTAACTTTGTGCTCCATGTTGAGAATGTTCCTAATAGTTTTGAAAATCTCTTTCTCCATTATGTCATAACAAATTTACTCCCTTTACCATGGAAGTATTTGACCCCCTCAAAAGAAAACCAAGAAATCACAATAAAAATGTTCGTCAATTATTTTAAAGCAAGTGACCAAAAAAAAAAAAAAAAGAAACAAAACAGACTCTTTATTAATATATTGCTGAAAACAAATTCAACTTTTCAAAGAGAAAACATTTAAAAATTCACCATGTCTCTGAAACACAATGGGCACAGATTCTTCTTCATTCTGTATCACTTACATTCACCCTGATGACAAAGCCCTAATATTGGGATCAAAGAGTCCTCTTCTCCTAGCTCATCATGGCTTTTTTGTTGGAATCTTTTTAAATGAATAGGCTGCTCTAGGTCCTGGAGAAAGCTCCAGCTTCCCCATACCTCTACTGGTGAATTTTCTCTCTATTATGTTGCATTGAAGCTTTTACTGGGGTAGTGCAGAAGCTTCAAATGCCCTTATCTTGATTCATTTCTGGCTTTTCTTTATCCTTCTGTTCTCCCTCCTTTTCTTCAGATTGAGGGGGAATAAAACAGTCCTATCTAATAGTTATAGATCATTTAGTCCACAAATCAATATACACTGAGGATTCTTCTCTTCACCTGCAGGCATTCTTCTTCAATATTTGTTTCAATTTCTTGACTGAAGAAGTGCAACATGCACTTGTGAGTTTATAGAAAATAAATTCAATTATAAATAATAAAAAATAATATATTCTTCCACAATCTTCCTCCTTATTGTTAATAGCCTACTGATATCTCCTCTTTGATGTCCCTATCACAAAGTCAACACATTTAAAAGAGAAATCTTTATTTTCTCCTTTATAACTGAGCCTCCTCTAAATTTCCCTATTTCTACTGATGGCATTTCTGACCTTTCCAGTCACTCTAATTAGCAATTTTAGAGAGGCTTCCCTTTCTACAATCTCCCTCATTCAACAAGTCATAAGGATCAACAAGATCTTCCCCAACTCTCACATCTATCTTTTGCCTCAACCTGTAATGCCAAAGAAACTGAAACAGGATAGAGACTAGAGAGTTTTTAAATAATTTATTGAAAGGGAGAGCTTGTTTTGGGGGCATGCTGACCCCAGTGTGTAGTGGGCTGAGGCCTGAGTCGATGCACTGAGGTCCCAAGCACGTGAGGCTAAATAGTAATCGGACCATACTCTATTAATATATATGCTTGGAGAAAGAATGGCCCCTGCCCACTCTTTGTGCAAATCCTGATGTGTTGTATAGGAAATGACATTGTTGGTGGGTGGAGGCAAGGGAGTAGGAAGGGAAGCAGAAGGAGAGACTGCTGGCTGGTGTCTTGACACAGCTGCTCGCATTGCTATTGCAACGGCCTTTCATCTCCAATCCCCCTCTGCTAGCTGTCTTCCTGTCCTAGCTGCCCATATTGCTATCGCAATCCTTTTTCACCTCTTCACTTCAATAAAGATTGAAAATTTTTCCCTTAACCTGAATTCCTCACTCCCGCTGATTTTAAATACGCGGTCATCACACCAGGGCTGATGTCCGAAGCATCCACCAGCCAATGTGATTCTCAATGACATATGTATACACAGTAGCTAAACAAAGGCATGGAGGGGAGTTGGGGAGAGTGGAGTCCAAACTTTGGTGAGCAGGAATCTCCAGGCAGGAACTATCAATCCAGTTCTGACAGGTTGGGGGATAGGACCATAAATTCTAACAAATTGGGAGTTAAGGATGTGTCCCGCTTAGAGCCAGGAAGTCTGAAACTTAGAATTATAAACAATGCCAACTAGATATCTGAAATAAGACATCTGGAGTCTTATCTTCTGGAATGTCAGATCTCCACAGCCCTAATTATCTCAGTTCTAATGGGCAAAAAAGGGGGTTACAACCAGAGAAACTGAGTAAGAAAAACTTAGGGAAACTGAATCAGAACAATTATGGAAACTGAGTCAGAACAATTATTGAAAGTGAGGCAGGACAACTAGGGAAACTGAGGCAGGTCAATAAAAAGAAATTTTAGCACAACAAACTACTTAGGCATAGCCCTAATTATTATCAACTTTAAGTTAGACTACTGAAATAGCCTTCTGATTGGTGTCTCTATTTTAATTTTCCCCCTGTTCAGCAGCTAAAATAACTTTATCCATCATTCTTCTCAAATTCTTTCAGAGACTCTCCATTACCTCTGAGACAAAGCAGGAATTCCTTAGACTGGAATTTAAGGTTCTTCACAACTTGACTCTATCCCACATTTAAAAAATCTAATTTGTATTAGATTTCACAAACTCTACATTACAGCCAAACTGACTATTCAGGCTATTCCCTGAACTATACATTGCAGGCTTTATTTCTATACATTTGCACAAGCTATCCTGCATGCCTGGAATGATTTTCAGGATCTTCTTCAGAATCTTATTTTTATTTCAAGTGTCACTCCCATTGAGATTCTTAATTAGCCTAATTGCTAATGTTCCTTCTAACCTTGAATAATCTTATATTATATTTAGTTGTGTACATACAACCCACAATTGGATGTCGAGACTTCCAAAGCAAAAAAGAAATAATTTTTCCATCTTTTTGTCTCTAATAATAAAAATTACAAAGTGTTTTAAATATCATTTTAAACAAAATTTAAATTGTATTTTATTCTTTAACCCCTATTTAAGGAGAAAGAGAAAAAAAAAGTATCCCATTAAGTATCTACTATATTGCAAATTCTGTTAGACACTTAAAGATTGTGTCATTTGAGCCTGATAACAACTTTGGGAAGTAAGTACAGTTATTCACATTTTACTGAGAAACTGAGGCAGAATGAGATTTTTTTTTTAATGATTTTATATGGTTGCATAGCTAGTAAGTGCCTGAGGCTGAATTAGAACTCATTTCTTCCTGATTCTAGATGCAGAATCCTCTTTGGTTGTAGCAGTCTTTGAAGGATTCTAAGAAGTGGACTTGTGTGAACTGATCCATGCATAAGAAAGATTAGTCTAGGATCAATTGGAGGTTGGGGACAAAAGAAATTAGGAGACTTGTTATGAAATTCTTCCAAAATTTCAATGAAGAGTATGAGCTAGCTCCCTGGAAAATCTCAGGGTCATCTGGAGTCGGGATAAATTAAAGTCCTTGGTCTTTTCTGGGAGAAGTGAAGGATGTATCCTGGATTCTGGAGTCTAGAGTCTCCAGCCTCTCTCCTCTATATGCTGCCACCAAGTTCCTCTGTCTTCTCTCCCTCCACCCCCCAATCCTTGCCTACAATTATCTTACTAAAAAGAATTCAGCAAGCACCAATTGTTAGGAGAGCCATCATCTAAATATATGCTAATAGAGCCATTATCTCATATCTAATAGGTAGCCTTAGTTGCTCTCTTGCCTGATTTAGAGTTTCAGCCCCCACATCTCCCACTTTCTTTTGTTTTAGAACACGGTGGTCATGCCCTCCCTGACTTCTCAGGAAAGGGGGTGAAAACACCAAAAAGGAGGTGATCATGTCCTCCCTGACTTCTCAGGAAGGGAGGTGAAAGCACTAAAAAGGAGATGATCATGCCCTCCCTTACTTCTCAGAAAGGGAGAGGAAAAGCATCAAAAGGAAGTGGGGAGTCAAGCCAGATATTGTTAGCGGGTTTCTGGGCTGAAAGGTCTTACTAGAAAAAGGTATGCACAAATCCAGAAACTTGGGAGGTGTTACTTGCGCATAGCAATAAAGCATAGACTAATAGTGATGAGTCTCCCCACAGCTGGTACAGACTCAATGTGGTGCAACAAATATGAATTGTATATGCAAGTAGTGATGTAACAAACAATATGAATTAACATGGGTATTGTAAAAGATTTCCAGAAGTCCTAGAGAGAGGGTATGTAAATAACTATCATATATACCTCCTTCAGCAGCCAAGAGATTGTCCAAAACCAATCTATTGTCCATTATTTTATGTGTTGGGGAATCCAATGATCCCTGAAAGTTTTTGAAATCCTGCAAAAGTCTCATTATGTATTAAGGAATCCAATGATTTCTGCAGATTTTAAAGTCCTGCACATTCTCATCATGTGTCAGGGAATCCAATGATTCCTGCAGATTTTGAAGTACTGAAACACTCTTATCATGTCGCAGGGATTCCAATGATTCCTGAGGGTTTTCAAGTTCTACAACAACCTTATAATGTCTCAGGGATTCCAATGATTCATGAGAGTTTTAAAGTACTGCATCACTCTCATTAACAATTTTTGATGTCCAGGAGTCAATTGTCATAACTGCCAGGCTCTTTCAGTGGTGGGCACAATCAGCAATGGAACCACTTGATGTTTGTTGGGTCTTCTCCTTTGTTTCAAGGGTCTATTCCATCTCTCTCCTATGGACAGGGCAAATATGGCTTGTTGGCAACCATCTGATTCCTTCTCCATCTGTAGAGACACAAGCAAACCGTCTCCCCCAAGTAGTTAACCTATCTAGTCCTTTTCATTCACCACTCTCTGGATCTCTCCACATCACCTGGCTATTATCTAAAGATAGTAGAGCTGCTCACATTGGACACTGTCCTTACATTGAATTATAAAACCAGTCTACTGGAGCCAGTGCATCTTTATCAAAAATCAAGAAGTTGATTCTAAAAAGAGCTAAATTTTGAAGTTCTCTACTATTGCCTGTACTTGAGGATTGAAAGGTATGCCCATGGTGTGTAAAATCTGAAACTGCACAAAAGTGTGCAAAATGTTTAGAAGTATATGCAGGTACATTATCTGTTTTTATTACTTGTGGCACACCCATAATTGCAAATGCTTGTATAAGAAACTCAGTTACCACTTGGGCTGTCTCTTTTGCTGCTAGTATTGCAAAAGTAAATCCTGAAAAGGTGTCTACTACAATATGGATAAAAGACAGATGACCAAAAGATTTATAATGGGTCACAGCCATTTGCCAAATTTCTCTGGGGCTCAAACCATGAGGGTTCTTCCCTGGAGGCAGGGTAGGAGTGTGGAAAGGAAGGCAAGCCGTACGGGCTTTTACTATGCTTCTAGCTTCCTCTTTTGTTATCCCAAATTGCAAACATAAAAGCTCGAGCAGCCTGATGATATTTAGAATGAGATTCTTGGGCTGGCTGAAATAAAGGAGTATTGGCCAACATGGTTAGAAGGCTATCTGCCTTTGAATTTCCATAAAAAATAGGACCTGGAAGTCCACTATTTGAGTGGACGTGCAAGATATAAATCTTACCTGGATGAATTTTCACTTGCTTTTGAAATTTCTTAAAGAGCTGATATATATATTAGAGGGTGCAAATTTTATTTGGGCTATGGCAATTCTTTGTACCACACCTACTGAATAGGCTGAATCAGATATGATATTTGTGTCTCCTGGATAATAAGAGCTAGAATGATTGCATACAATTCATTCTGCTGAGTGAACTGAAAAGGAATTCTGACTACTCTCTTTATAGTTAAGTCATGAGAATATATAGCACAAATATTATGTTTGGATGCATCTGTAAAGTTAGTTGGTCCTTTAAGAGGAACTTTAGAAATTTTTTCTTCAAGAATCCATCGCCAATTATGCAATAGTCTGATTATCTTTATGGAGACCCATGTGTAAAATTAGGAGCCATGGCTAATAAAATTTGCCACTCTGGGATAGTCTCACAGCACACATTAATTTGTGTATTAGTATAAAAGGTATATATCTTGTCAGGTCTTGTCCCAGATAATTGTACTGCTCGCTTAATGGCCTTTAATAAAATTCTAGCCACAAGCACTGGGTAAGGAGTAAGGCTCTGTTCTGATTGTGCCAGGAGGTTCACCCACTCTATCACACTGTCTCCTTGATGAAAGACTTGCTGTGGGTGCCTCTTGTGTAGCAAAAACTGATATTTCCAAGGATTTTTGAGTGACTCTTTCAATCACACTGGATAAAGCCAGTTCAACTTCTCTCAAAGCCTCTTGAGCTTCTTTTGTGAGCTAGTGTGGTGAATTTAAAGTGCTGTCTCCCCTTAAAATGTCATATAATGGTTGTAATTGATAGGTAGTCAAGCCTAACACTGGTCTCATCCATTGGATATCTCCTATCAATTTCTGAAAATCATTTAAGGTGTTTAGCTTCTCTGTTCTTAAGGACAGTTTTTGTACTTTAAGCACCTTAGGGTATACTTCATATCCTAAATATTGAAAAGGAGCATATCATTGAATTTTTTTTTTTCTGGAGCTATGTACAATTTGTAATTTCTTAGTGTTTCTATGGTCTTTTGTAGACATGCTTCTAACATTAGTTCCTCAGGTGCACATCCCAATATATCATCCATATAATGTAATAGCATAATTTTTGGAAATGCTTTTCTTATTGGAGCAAGAGCAGCAGCAACATACATTTGACACATAGCAGGGCTGATTTTCATTCCCTGTGGCAAAACTGTCCATTCATATCTTTTATAAGGCTCAGCTAAGTTAATGCTGGGCACTGAAAAGGCAAATCTTTTCATATCCTCCTTATCTAGAGGGATAGAATAGAAACAATCCTTAATGTGTATAACCCAAAGAGGCCATTCTCTAGGCAATTGAGTAAGAGATAGAAGTCCAGACTGAAGAGTTCCCATAGTTTCCATCTGTTTATTTACCTTTCTTAAATCAGTCAACACCCTCCATTTTCCAGATTTCTTTTTTACAACAAATACAGGGGAATTCCAAGGTCTTAGAGAAGGATTTAAGTAAGTGTCCTTTGTCAAGTTGCTCCTGTATTATCTCTAATAAGGCCTGAATTTTATTGCTACCTAGGGACCACTGTTCTATTCACACTGGTGTATCAGGTTTCCATTGGATAGGAATAGGTGAGAGTGTTGGCAGGCCTTCAACAGCAGCCCTGCCTACAAAACCAAAATACTCATTTGTAATCCTTGTTGTTGTAAGATGTCTCTTCCCCACAGATTGATGGGGATTTTTTCAAGTAAAAAAGGAGTAAAAACGCCTGTTTTGCATTCAAAAGTCCATCTCAAAGTGGTAGCATTAACTTTAGCTTCTATTGATCCTCCTATGCCAGACATGTAGGTGTCTGCTTTAATCTTTGGCCAGTGACTGGGCCAATTGACACCTCTAATGACTGTACTATCTGCACCAGTGTCTACCAGTCCTTTTAATGGTATGCCATTTATATAGATAATGAGAATAAGATGATCAGCTGTCACAGCTGCTCTCCGGAATATTCCAGAATTCTGTTGCTTGGAGTCAGAATCTGGGCAACTATCTCCTGATTGCCTATTAGGAGTCTATATCAGTAAACCTGATGCTACTACTTCTCCTGGTTGATAAGTCACACATTGTCTACCTGTATTAGTGACTGGGATATTATTTGCACATTCTCCAGTTTCCCACATCAATGTATGGATGAACACTGTTTTGTACATACTCCCAGGAGGTGAAATGGTCAAGCCTACTGTGCCTAGAGGCAAGGGATACATAGACTGGAGAAGAACAGATTTCACCTCTCAATTGTCCCAGCTGCACACAGCTCTATTCTCTCCAATTGTAATCCCTTTCTCCCATCAGGTTGCTTCCTGCCTGATTGATTGTGTAATCCCTTTCTCCCATCATATGGCTTTCTGGCTGATTGGTCATGTCTGGGTACAGGACTTCTAGGAACTCTCTAGGTGCACCATTGGCTGCCATCATGCCCCAAGTGTTTTTTGCCTGGGGCCCATTTCCCTGAATCTGAGGCCCAATGGAAGACTCTGTTGCATTTTAGACATGGGGTCTTGGTTCTTGGTCTCCCACCCTGTTTTCTCATTCTGTCTCTATACCAACATTGAGCTTTCAGATGCCCTTCTTTACCACATTGAAAGCATTGACAAGTCTCTCTGGAAGTCCCTTGCCAGAAGGGATTCTGTCTTCCGATGTTGGGATCTTGGAAAGTCTGCATCATAGCCTCACTACAAAAGGCATCTGTGCCCACTGTGGCACAGCATCTTATGAGCTCCTCTGAAGGAGTATCCTTGCCCAGTCCTAGTATAATTCTTCTACAAACCTCATTAGCATTTTCCTTAGCAAATTGCCTTATCAAAATGTCTGTTACTGCATTTTCACCATTAGTTCTTGTTGTAGCTGTCTGCAAACGTCCCACAAAGTCAGCAAAGGGTTAATTTGGCCCATGTGTTATTTTTGTGAAGGCCTCACTCTTGTCGTTTTTATTGTGGAGAGAAGCTCATGCTTTGATAGCATTAGCAGAAATTTGCTCATATGCTTCTATGGAATAATTAATCTGTACTGCAACGTCTGTATAGAACCTACACTTATTAGTAGGTCACAGGTGATTGTAGCATGAACTCCACTTTGACTACTTTGTTGGGCTTGTATCCTATAGAGCTCACTATATTCAGAAAGCCACAGTTTTGTCCAGATTCTAGGCATATCTTTGCTATAGATTTCCAGTCATTAGGGGTTAAGATTTCAAAAGCCAAATTCTGTAATAACATCTTAACATAAGCTGATGTAGCCCCATAAAGAGTGCAAGCCTTTTTCAGGTCTTTGAGGATTTCTATATCAGAAGGAACACATTTTCCACTTAAACTGTTGAATCAAAGGAAAAATGTGAGTTTGGAGCTCAGTTACATCTCTTCTTTCCACCTTGGCTTTAATTAGTCCCTTTTGCAATCTAGTCATAGGCAGCTGGATGTTGGGGGGGGGGGGAGAGGAGAAGGTGCTAGTGCTGTCACTGCCCCCCTCCCCACTACTCCTCCTCCCTCTATTCCGGAGGGTGGAGTTGATGGAGGGGAGTCAATTACCTGCTCCTTAGGTGAGGCTGAAGCTGCCTTCTGGGGTGGAAAGTCACCACACCCTTAAGTGAGTTAAGTCTCCATACCCTGTGGGGATATGGTCATTAATCTGTTCATTGTCTTCTTCCTTTATCTCAGGCTTCCCCATTTGGCTATTCCTAGAGCTTTTTTTTTCTTTTTTCTTTAAATCATAGGATTCTTTAAGGCCAACTGTATTATATTGTATACATAGAATGCCTCGATGGAAATTGAATGAGGGTCTTTTTCATTGTAATATGCAGAGAGCTATTGCCCAATTAATGTCCAATTATCTGGAGAGATTTACTCTTCCTCTAAGACTCACAGGGAGGTGCATTTTAATGTACCCAGAAGTCTAGCTATCTGTATGCTCTTGTCCTTCTATCAGCTTAAGCATGCTTTCTATAGCACCACTCCTGGGTAGGGGTGGGAAGATTGGTGGTAGGGATGGAGAATCTTTAGCTAACATCTGTCCCATTTCAACCAAAAAAGGTTACTAGTTTAGTCTTTAAGAAAATAAGTTCCCTGTTTGTCTATTACAATACTCACCTAAGTTCCTGGTCATCGGAGACTCCTTCAGTGAAAGTAGAGTCCTTGGTTCCCATGCTTGGGCACCAATTGTGATGACCACATATTTTAAAATCAGCCAGAGTCAGGAATTCAAGTTAAGGGAAAATGTTTGAACTTTATTCCCTATGGAGGGGAAGGGGGATTAGCAATGTGAGCAGTCACAATAGGAATCCAGCCAGCAGTCTCTCTCAGCCTCTCTTCCTGCCCCTATGCCTCCACCCACCAAAATTGCCCCTACGTCATTTCCCATACAACATGTCAGGACTTACACAAAGAGTGGGCAGGGGTCATTCTTCCTCCAAGCAATATTAATAGAGTATGGTCCAATTATTATTTAGCCTCATGTGCTTGGGACCTCAGTGCATCAACTCAAGCCTCAGCCCATTACCGTTTTTGCTCTTAAGAAAGTTAAATTCAATGAGAGGCAGAGGGACAGACAGTGGAAGGGGAGGAGAAGAACAATAACTCTATACCTAAATAAGTAAATACAAAAAAAAAATGTGCAAACTAATTTCTAGTAGCAAAATCTTTATGGACTTAACAGAGTGTAGAAATTCAACTAATTCTTGAAGGAAACTTATAGTATTTTCCAGGTATAAAAGACTTGGGATATTTTAGGCAAAGGCTCAGAGATGTGTAATAGGATGTGGAAGATAAGATGCAGCAAATAGGCCAATTTGCATGGAATATAGAGCTTATAAAAGAGAGTAATTTGTTTAAAAAAAAAAACCTATAAAGATCAGCTGAAAGCAGTTGGGAAGGGGTTTTAAATGCTAAACAGAAGAGCTTGGGTTGAATCCTACAGGCAAGAAAGCCATGGGAGCTTCTTGGGAGTTAAGGGAATAACTTGGGTTCTTGGGTTAAGGGAAGAAAGAGGAAAACTAGCACTAGGTTAGTGATTGATTTATCTCTCTATTCCTCTATCAATCAACATAATTTACTTTTTAATTTCTTTATTAGGAAGATCTTTAAAGTTGATTAGAATTCCATATGTGGTTTTATAAAGTTCACATCAAGAAGAAATGTAGTGATATTTTTAATATGTAGTTCTCAGCCTTATAGGCATTATAACCAAAACTTCATAAATAGAGGGGCAATTTGACAATTCATGTAGTGCCAAGTACTTTATAAATTGCATTTTGGTAGCTATGTGGAAAATTTCTTTCCCATATCAAAACATTTTCCTCTTTGTTGCAAAGCAGGCTCTTATTAACTATCTTCATAGATTATTAAAATAGCCTCTTCTGCTCTGAATCAGGGGTCCTCAAACTATGGCCCATGGGCCAGATGCGGCCCACTGAGGATGTTCATGCAGCCCGCCAAGTTATGGCAAAATAAGACCAGAAGTGATGTTGTACCTAAACTTGCGTTAAGAATGCACACTTACAGCACTGGGCTGAGGCAGAGGAGATAAGAGTGTCAGGCAATACCGAGGTAAGGTGAGTTCCCAGGCTGGGGTGTGTGGTGTGGGGAAAGGAGAGAGATGCAGAAGACAGAGAACTGACAGCCCGTGGCCTTGTACAGTAATGGCAGCCAACACAACAGACAGGCGCAGGGGATGTACAGTACATGCTGTGCATGTCACGGCTGCTGCAGGGGGAATTCACTGCAGCAGTGAAGGTTGGAAGCGGGAGTGCAAAGAGCAGGAGAGAGAGTACAGGAAACAGAGGCATCACAGCACAGAGGCAGCTTGGAGGAAGTTGGGCATTGCAGTCTGTATATCTCTGTATGGACAAAGTTATTGCTGGTATATTGTTTTTGTAGCATTGTATGTATGTATGTATATATATATATATATTGGTATTTTACTAATAGCAATTTGAAATCCCTAGGAAATAATGATATCAAGAAAAAAAATGACTCAGAGTGTAGGATATTCAAAGAACAGTGAACTTTTGATTACTTTTTCATGCAGTACAAGGAAAGAGCTGTATGTCTGATATACAGAATATAGTGTCTGTGTTCAAAGAATATAATTTGCGTTGACACTATGAAACTCAGATTGTTTGGTTGGAGAAGTGAGAAACGATAAAATATTAAAACTGAAAATTACATTGACAACTCAGGAAAATACTTTTGTGAAGCAGAAACAGATAAATATTTCATCATTTTAAGCCAGTTTTCAAGTTGCCAAGCTAATAGCATGCACTGGCAGACCATTCATGGAGGGAGAATTTGTTAAAGAATGCCTTCTTTCTGTTGCCAAAGAGATGTGTCCAGAGAAGGCTGATTTATTTAGTACAGTGAGTCTTTCAGGACCTACAATTACACGGAGGATTGAAGAAATGGGAGACAATCTGCATCAGCATCTGCAAAACTCCATAAAAAAAATTTCATATTTTTCCTTGGCACTCAATGAAAACAATGATGTTCATGATTCTGCACAACTGCTAATTTTTATTTGTGGGACAAATGATTTTGAAGTCATAGAAGAGCTTGCTGCACTGCAAAGCATCAAAGGAAAAAACTACAGGAGTGGATATCTATGAAAAGGTTTGCTAAACTATGAATGATTTGGAGCTGGACTCAGCTAAACTAGCCAGCATGATAACTGATGGTACTCCTAGCATGGTGGGGTCTAAGAAAGGAGTAATTGCTCGCATTAACCAAGAGATGGACAAACATAAACATTCTCATCCAATAGTCATACACTGCCTCATCCACCAACAAGCACTGTGTAGTAAATCACTGAAGTAGGATTCTGTTATGAAAATTGTGGTATCTTCTGTTCACTTCATTAGAGCTAATGCACTAAATCACAGACAATTTCAGAAATTTCTGTCTGAGTTAAATGTTGAATATGAAGATGTTCTTCTATATCACACAGAAGTCCATTGGCTGAGTCGAGGGAGTTTTGAAACGTTTCTATGACTTACTTCCACAGATTACAACTTTTCTGCTTTCAAAAAACAAAGAAGTACCAGAGCTCAATGATGCAGAATGGAAATGACACCTGGCCTTTCTGACAGATGTAACAGAGCTACTCAACAATTTCAATATGCACCTTCAAGGAAAGGGGAAGCTCATCTGTGATATGCAATCACATGTCAAAGCATTTGAAGTAAAATTAGGCCTCCTCATCAAACAGGTGAAGAAGGAAAACTTCTGCCATCTCCCCACAACTCAAAATCTGTTAGCGGAAAAACCGCTGATTGCATTCCCCAACAAAACATGTGGATTCACTGGAAAAATTTCAAAAGGAGTTCCAATTTAGATTTACAGAGCTTCATCTCCATGAACAGGACATACAGCTTTTCTGTAACCCATTTTCTATTAACATTGAACATGTGGATACAATTTACCAAATGGAACTGGCTGAACTGCAGAATTGTGACTCTCTGAAAGATGCATTCAAGTCAAGCAGCCTTCATAATTTCTATGCCTCTCTCCCCTCTGAGACATATCCTCATCTCAGGAACTGTGCACTCAAAATGTCAACCATCTTTGGCAGCACTTATGTCAGTGAACAGACTTTTTCTAGAATGAAACATTTGAAATCTCCAAACAGATCAAGACTAACAGATGCACACTTGCATCACTTTTTACGACTAGCAGTGACAAATATGGAACCAGACATTGACTATCTCATTAGTCAAAAGCAGACCCATAGTTCCCATTGAAATCCTGGTAAGTTTGTTGATTTAACTTTACTTCATTTTAAATATTGTATTTGTTCCCATTTTGTTTCTTCACTTCAAAATAAGATGTATGCAGTGTGCATAGGAATTTGTTCTTAGTTTTTGTTTTTACTATAGTCTGGCCCTCTAACAGTCTGAGGGATAGTGAACTGGCCCCCTATTTAAAAAGTTTGAGGGCCCCTGATTTGAATCCTTCACATTGGGGCCAAATTGATCTTTCTAATACAAAGGTGAGTTAGTTAATAAACAAACATTTATTAAGTGCATATTATGTGCTAGACAGTGTTCCATTCAAGAAATAAACAAAAATGGAACTTCTTAAACTGCAAGATCTGAATTTAAATATCTGCTGAAATACTTCCAGTGGTTACTGGATTCTTCAAATTCCTTTGCCTGTAATTCAAAGCCATATGATATATTTTTCCCCCTGGCAGTATTTTATTTCTGTGCCTGGAATACTGATCTCCATGAAATATGCATATAATAAATGTTTATTGAACTGCATAGAATAATCATTTACTTTATTCTAGTTAATGAAATGTTTTTATTCTAACACTCTCCCAGGGAAGGCAACATGTTAAAATAGAAAAGTTCACCACTGGATTTGGAGTGAAGGATCTCTAAGGAACTTCCTCAGCATAGAGGCCAGCAGCAGCCACAGGAGTCCTAGCTCTCCCCATCCTCCCATCCTCCCCAACATACACCTTTTTCTTTGGCAATTGTTAAGGTCTATCTACACAACTGACCAGGGTGTCACAGTTATTGGTAGTCCGCTTTTGGCTTTGAGTTGTCTTAGCCATATATGGACTTAGAAGAGAATTTAAAAGAGTATTATGAGGTATAAGGAGTTGAGGAGAATCAGGGATAGACAGCTGCATGTCATCACAACTAGGATGGGCTATGCCGGATGTTTGCTTAATGTGTTTCCTGAATTAAATTAAATCAAGAGCATATACTATGAACTTTACCTTAATTCTTCCTTCAAAGGAAAAACAATGTTTTACTAAGGTTCAAATTTTGGAGGTTATAGGGAATCACCACCCTGCTTGCCTAGACAAGAGCCAGGAATAGCTGCTTGCTGCAGAAAACCAGAAAGCAGCTCATTAGAATCCAGAACAACCCTTCAGCACCATACTGTTGTTGTCATTGATCTTGTTGCCTATGCTTTCAATTCTGGGCACTCTGGTTTTTCCTCATGGTTAGCATGATCTTTCTCCTTTTCTCTGCTTCCTAGCTTCCTCATGACTGGGACTAATTGGATGAAGTTTTCTCAGTTTGAGACTAAGTCACATGTCCTCTATTCCAAGAGCCAAAAGATGAGGACTTGAACTCTGGAATTCAGGAAGTTAGTGAAGTTACAGGAAGTGATGTGACCCACCGGAAGTGGACACTATCCAGTGAAAAGGCCTGGGTCTTTTCCTATTTAATCGAGTGTTCTACTTCCTGCTGATCAGATCAAGCACATGTTGGGAGCTAGGATATCTCCTGGGTGTGCTGTGCCTTTCTCTGCAGGGACTACTTTCTCTTTGAATCTGAAGATGTCTCTGATTAGTTAATTTGGGAAAGGGGATCTTACACCTGTCCTACACAATTCAAATCTCAGCTACAATCATACTTTCTTTAGGAAGTCTTTCCCAATCTCTCCTAATTCTAGTGCCTTCCTTCTGTTGTTTCTTCTGGATGTGCTCTCGCTCTCTCTCTCTCTCTCTTCTCTCTCTCTCTCATTGACTGATTGATTAATATCACAGTAAATTCCATTTATGGATTTTATGTTGTCTTCATTTGTTCCATTCTTAAAATCTCTCTTTGTATATCTATTTTTTTAAATTGACTCATACATTCAAATTCAGATGAATTCTATTGGAGTTCCACAAAAATGCTTTCGATTTTGTATTAGAGCACTGAATATAAATTCTGATTTTGCTATAATATATTTTCAGTTATCTCAATAAATATAATGAAATTATTATAATAATAGCTTTTTATTTTTCAAAATACATACACAGATAATTTTCAACATTCATCCTTGTAAAAACCCTTATGTTTCAAATTTTTCTCCTTCCCTTCTCCCCTCCCATGTCTCCTAGATAGCAAGTAATCCAATATAGGTGAAACATGTGCAATTCTTCTAACCATATTTCCACATAATGAATTTTTCAAAACAATATTAATTTTAATTCATTTTAATTTGTAAGTACAAATAGCAATTTAAGGTGGATTTGAGACACTTAAAATTAAATCAAAGCAGAGTGATAATATACACAAAAGTTAAAAACTATGGATAGGTCTGTGCTAGTGGATTGAATCTCAAGGAAAGCTTCAGAATTAATTTGTGGATTACCTGGATTATTGCTATTGTTCTCCTAATTAACTTCTCTGCTTTATTTTCCTTTTGAAATCCATCCTCTTCACAGCTACCAGAGAATTATTCATAAATCAAAGGTATAACCATGTCATTCCCTTTATTAATTAACTCTAGTATCTTTTTACCTCTTAGTTTAGATATCAGTTCTTTTGTTTGGCATTTCAAGTTTTTCCACACACTTCTTATCTTTCTAATCTTCTTACATGTTAATTCTGTCTTTGCCCTGTATGGTCCAGCTATATTGATCTATATGCTATTCCTCTATCAAGGGTCCTCAAACTACGGCTGGCAGGCCAGATGCAGCAGCTGAGGACCTTTATCCCCCTCACCCAGGGCTATGAAGTTTCTTTATTTAAAGGCCCACAAAACAAAGTTTTTTGTTTTTACTATAGACTGGCCCTCCAACAGTCTGAGGGACAGAGAAATGGCCCTCTATTTAAAAAGTTTGAGGACCCCTGTGTGGATATTTCATCTCTGATCTCTGTGCTTTTATATGGTTGTGCGCCTTACCTGGGGTGCTCTATATCTTAACATTCACCTCTTAGAATCCCTGGCAAACTGAGATCATACATATACCACCTCTTAGAAGATAACTTTTCTGATTCCCCAAGGTACTATTCTCTTCCCCTCTAAGGTTTCTTTACATGTTTTATGTATATTTCTTACAGATAATCATCAGGGCAGGGATTGTTTTCACTTTTTATTTCTTTCCTTAGAACTTAATCCATTGTCTGGCTGTGCTGGTTGATTGATTGTCTCCCAATTTAATATTCTTCCATTTTACAAAATATAACCAAGATGCTGATGGAATAAAAAAGTGATATTCTTCTGAGGAGCTTCTAGTGGTAAGTCATTCTCCACTAAGTTTTAAGACTCACTTTTAAACTCATCTAGTAGAAACAATACTGTGAACTTTGTACAAACTGAAATATTGTTTATTTGATGAAAAATCCTCTTCACTTAACCACATCCTCAATTATTATCTTATTTTCTATATGTTCCTTTAATTTGCATCCAGATGTCATCTCAATTTTTAATTTGAGTTCAATGTTGTATCCAGACTAGCTCTCTGGAGGATCTCAGTAACCAGCCTGAGTCCTTGGTCTTAGAAGAGGATTGATGAGGCAAGATGCACATGGATGGTCAAAACATGGAGTCCATTTATTCCATATTCTCACCCTTATATATCCTAATACCCTTATATAGCCAAAACAACACTAGGAATGTGTGCATGTGAGGCCACATAAGCAACTTGCTATTGTATGTAGATGACTCTTTGCCACTTGATATCATCCTGCTTCAACTACAACACAGGTTGTCACTGCCTCCTGACTTCCCAGGAAGGCTGAGAGCCCTTAGGGAGGATGGGGAGCCACACCACACATTATCAGCAGGTTCCCTCTGGACTGAGGGGTCTTATACCTCACCCAGATTTCCCCCACTATCTGTGGCCTTCAACAATTCAATATTCTATTCTTTCATTTCTTACAGTCATGCTATAGTTTTATGCATGGGCCAACCCAAGGTTGTCTATCAAGCTTCATATCATAGCCCAGACAAAAGGTATTGCCCATTAACTTTGGGGTGTGTGTGTGTGTATGTGTGTGTGTGTGTGTGATTAATTTAAAGTTGAACTTGTGTGTGCAACTGGATCTCATTTTGTTGCCTTTGCAGTTTAGGGTTAAATTTAATGACAATGGCATCTGCAACCAGAAGTATGTTGTGAACCTCCTCATTTTTAAGGAATTCTACAATTAAATCTTTTCATTGACTGTGAAAAATACTTTCAGGAAACATAAGTATTTCTATGTCATGCCTCATTCAATATTAATAATCAAGTCATTGAACAAAGTTGAGTCTGTTCTTACAACTTTCTTTTTAAAACACCAAACATCAGGAACATAATGTAATCATTTTAGAAGTTTTTATTATGAATTGGCTTTTGGGAAATCCAGATTCCTTCTCTCCATTTCCCATAAAGCAAGTTTGAACTTTTTCTTCTCAATGATATTGCCCTCTTGTCTCTAAGGAAAATATCATATCTTTTTAAAATTTACAAATTGTACAAATATCAAGGGACTTTGAAGTATGATCTCTGCTGAGCTTCATTAGGGCATCCCTCATTCTCACAATGCCCCAATTTTATAAAATGATAAATTATGAATCAATTATCTTTTGATACTGGTAGAGGGAGTTTCCACAACAGAAGTACCTTAAGCTAATGAGATCACATCTAGACTCTTCTTCCTCCTGTCTCCATAGCTCTCTATCCTCCCACAAACGAATGAAAGATAAGTAAAATTAAGTTGAAGAGGAAGAGATAAACTTGTCATCACGTACGAAGAATAATAAAACTTGGACCTCATCCTTTAAAGATTGAAGAAAGCTCTTTTTTTCTTTTTTTATTAGTAATTTTTATCAATTACTTGCTAGAAGACATAAATGGCATGTAAGTTATGGATAGTACAAAACTGGCACATTGGCCACTATTATATAATAGAAAAGGAGAACTAAACAAATCTATATATCCAAGGGTTCAAATCTATTGATGAAAATTGAAAAGGAATAAATTTATGTTGGATTTTATAAAAATCAATTTCATTAATATATGATGGAGGATTCATAGTTAATAGATAATTTATTTGAAAAGGATCTAAAAATCACACGTATTACAAATCCAGTGTGCATCCAAATTTGGTAGCCAAAAAACCTAGCATTATCTTATTCTTTATTAGTAGAAAAAGTATAGAATACAGGAAAAAAGAGACAATAGTTCTATTGTGGTATGTTTTGCACAGATAGCATCTGACATAGTATAGGAAGTTTTTAAAGAACAATTTTAAATGAGCATGGAAAAGCAAAAGGATGGATACTGAGAGGGCTCAGACACCATGCTATACAAGGAAATAATCATGATTAGTCTGAAGAAGTCAAAGTTTAGAGATAATATCATAATTGTGAGCTTTTTGAAGGCCATCATTTGGAAGACTCATTACACTTATTATATCAGACTGGAATTAGATAGAATAAATGTCTAGAAGTTATGGGGAAGCAGATTTCAGTTAATCCTAAGGAGTTATTTCCTCACAATTACAGCTTTTCAATCATGGAAAGAGGTTCCTCAAACATGCTGCCTCCTGACTACATTCAGTACAATACTCATGAGTGTATCTGAAATCAGATTGGGATATATTTAACAAAATAAAAAAAACACAATGAAATATAGATAACACTTCATTTTAAAACTAAGTCAATATGTGGCCCACAGGGATATTTTCCTATGGAGCACACACATTTGTAAACTAAAATGATTTGCTGTGGTGTGCAAATCAATGATTCAAAAATTGGCCTCTCCTTTAACTCCATCTCATGAATCATTTTTCTCCTTAAGTAGGCATTTTAATCTATTGTACATAAAACCTTCCTAGGATCTTTTAGAAAAGGTAGCCCAACTCTGTTTTTTCTCTTTTATCTTCATACCTGATACCTTCCTTCTACAATTTAAAATCTTACAGGAAGAAATCAGATGTCCTATTTCTTTCCTTTTAAGTATTCCCATCCTACTCACCATCTCACTTTTTACAATACTGGACTGGATGAACGGAATGGATGAAATAAAGGCCATAAAAATATGCTATTTAATGAGGGTAATTTATATCTCTTTGCCACCTTCCCTTTTAGATGTGTTTTTTCCTAGGCAGGAAATCTCAGCAAACCTGGATTTATTCAAAAGAAAATCAAATCCCTTCACAAGCAGCAAAAACAACAAGAAGGAATTCTCAAAGGCAGAGAAGCTCCTTTTTTAAGTCTTTCATCACTGAAAAAAAATTAAAGAAAACAAAATAGGGAACCAAATATGAGGAAAAAAATGAATGGAAACTAATTTAATAAAGGTTTTCCCCTACAGCCCTCTTCTCTGTAATGTATTTATTCTCCAAAGAAAATCTACAGCCCATGCAATGTCACAACGGCATTCTTCAGTGGAAGGAGAATTGAACCTAGTATCAAGTCCCTACTCTGAATCTCTATCTGAATACCCTATCTAATGATGTCTTCTACTAATCACTCCCCTCCTCTTGGTCTTAGTTTCTACATTTTTACAAGTAGGTTATTGGACCAGAGGGGCTCGATTTCTATAATTTAGAAGCTAAGGGGGGAAAAAACAAACAAAACGTCCTTCTGATTTCCTCTAAGTACCCACCATTTCCCAGCAAGCCCATTTAAAAGAAAGCTTGAAATATAAACCAGTTGAACGGAATTTCCAACACCTGCCTTCCATCTTCACAGTGCCACTAGTCCTGACAACAGGTTTCCCCAAGAGTCCCTTAAACACCTCATCAAACACCTAAGGAAAGAAAAATGTTTCTGGAATCAAGACACTACATTTACCTCTGGCACCAAGAAACAGCCCATTTTCAAACACACACACACAAACACACAAACACACACACACACATACACACACATACACACACACACACACACCCTTCCATATTTGCTTTTTTCAAGACTTTTTTCCGCTCACTGGCCTCCGAATATCTCTTTTGCCTCGGCATGAATCTGCACCAAGCAGCTCAATAGTTTCTGGAAATAAGAACAGATTCGGCTGGGAAGAAAGATTCATCAGTCCTCTAGAGTTGCAAATTACTCAGGATAAGGGGAGAGAGAGAGAAGGATGCTTGTGACTGTAGAAGCAGAGGTCCAACTCCCTGCATCCATCTCTTTCCTTATGCCGCAAGGCAGAGCAGATGTTGCTGCAGCAGCATTCTCATGGCCACCGCCCAGAGAGCCTGCTAGGAAAGGGAGGGGGCTCCGGTGATAAAGGGTGTATGTTGTGTGGGCGTGAGTATATCTGTGTGTGGTGAAGGAGATTAGGTAAGGGAGGAGGATAGGGAGGAGGATAAAGAGGAGGTGGAGGATGAGGTGGATGGAGTAGAAGAGAAAAGCCAGTGACTGCCCTCCGAAGGGCGGGGTCTTACAACCACTGGGGCGTGTCTGAGAAGGCGTGGCTCAGCCTCTGTGGCTGCTCTCTCTGGTACTGAGGCTGCTGTTTTTGTTTCCAATTCGCAAGAGCCCAGCAGTGTGCAGGTGCTCCGGTGGTGGGTTGGGGTATCGGCAGCTAGGAGAGCTGCTCTCAAGCTTAGTCGCCTGCTGAGCAACAGGAGCTCGGAAAAAGAGAGCAAGAGAATAAGAGGAAACAGTGAGGCAAGAGGGACAGAGGAGGAAAGAGTTAAGGAAACCCGGATCTCTACACGGGTCAGACTCTTTCAGGTGGAGGTGGTGGGCATAGCAACACACAGGCATGCTAGCAAGTAAGTGCTTCCCCCCCTCCCCTTGCTTTTCTGTTACTGGGTGGGGTGAGGGCTAGCTGTTGCCATCTCTGCCGCGTTTTCTTTCACCTGTTAGTCTTTTCACTATCATATTTCACTGTGTTCATTATGGTGAAGAAGTTCGGCGATGGGAAAGAGGAGGGAGGGGTGTCGGCGTTTGAGAAGGCTCTAGAAATAGAAGAAAAGCAGAAGCGACTGCATTTCGAGACCTTTGCCTGTTGCGCGCTACAAGTGCCTCTGTTTAGTGAAAGGATTTCAATTCATCTAGAGAGGAATAAAGGCCAGTGAGAAAATTGCTTAATATGGGGTGGTTTAGATTCATTTTCAGTACCCAGGTTAAGAAGACTATTTATTGTTTATTTCTTTTTCATTTTTCATCTGGAAAGTTAGGACACGCCACATCTATATAGCTGGTTTTCCTTTGGAAGATGCAAAAGGGGTACTAAAAATGATTATTAGCATCGACATAAAAGCAAGGCTTCTATAAATCAATTATTCCTTCATCAAGAAAATATATTATTATTTTATTAATGGATAAACTTCCAGTTGAAAATATTTTTCTTTTTACTTTTCATGGATCTTCCTCCCAAAGCACTATTTAGATGGAGAGACAATTTGGCATTAGTTAAAAATAATAGAGGTTAAAGGCTGAGTTATTGAAATATAAAATATATGACCTGGTTATTATTCATATGGCTTTATTAGATTGTTTTAAAATAAGTAAATTCTACCTCATTTCTATGCATTTTAACAAGAAAGTTTTGGATTTAATTTTCAAAAGAGTAAACATAAACTGAGCATAGTATTTTAAGTAAAGATAAAA
Source organism: Antechinus flavipes (assembly GCF_016432865.1). NCBI lineage: Eukaryota > Metazoa > Chordata > Mammalia > Dasyuromorphia > Dasyuridae > Antechinus > Antechinus flavipes. The sequence continues at coordinate 426,120,496 of NC_067400.1, forward strand.
AAGTTTAGCTACCTATAATATCTGACATTTATATTGTGCTCAAGATTTATGTATATTTCCTCATTTGATCTCAGTTGCTAGAGGATCATAGAGTTGGCAATGGAAAGAACCTCTCAGGTCATATAGTCCAATACTCTCCTTTTAACAGATGAAAAAATCAAGTTACACAGACATTAAGTGACAGGCAGAATTGGAATCCAGCTTCTCTGATTCCAAAGTCTGTATTCTTCCCACTAAATTATATTGCCTCTTTTAAATCATTATTTTGATTATAACACCTTAAATATGCATCTGCTCTCTTATAAACAAGTTATATTCTTCCTCTTCTTCCAAATTGTCTTTACATTTTTGGATGCTGTTCCTACAAAAAATTTTATTAAAGCTATTATTTTATATATAAAGAAAAAAGCATTATAGAATTGTAACTAGAAATATTCCTATCATCACCTCTAATTCATGATTTCCAAGTCTTTCTTAAGCTATGATTCATTTTCCTAGAAATTCTGGTAAGCAGAATTTTTAAAACATTTCCATTGATTAGTTGTAGAGTGACATTTGATCTTGATGCAGTGAGCTACCCATAATGCTGAAACTGCAAGTACCATTTACCCATAAGAAAAGAACAATGGTAGGCCAAATTTCATATTCCATGTGATGTGCATTTGAGTACATACACACACATAGAGCTATCTCATTCCTGTTTGCAACGACCGATTTGACATGGTAAAGATCTTTATCACTCCTTTTGTAGGAATGAAATCCTCAAGCTTAATCACTTAGCTAGTGACTTTATGGGGAAATATAATGTCCTGCAACCTCTGTCTGGTATTACTTCACTTAATGGGTACCACAGCAAGCCACCTACAGGTAGAACATCACATAAGTAGGACACAGAGACAGAATGAGGCACACTAGTTCAGCTTTAGCTAAACACCCAGAAAAAATCTTTCTCAAGCTTTCCACTTCTCAGATTGAGGATGGGGGTGGGGAGAGGTTGTTATCAGACTTTTCTGTAGTGTTATTGTTTCTGTTTTCTTCTTTCCCTTTCCCTTCTTCTTCCCTTTCCTTTGTGCTTTTCTTTTTCTCTTTCCTCTTATCCATTTTGACCATCCTGTACCCTGAGTGAAGGAATAACTTTATTTATTTAAAAAAATAATCCAATATTGCAACTTTCATATTTCTTATTGCCAACTGAAATGCATATAATAGTAGAAACCTGGGTCAGTTTAGTCTTCCTTATAATAATCAATGAATCTTTATTGGCCTCCTCCTAATTATATGGTATTGGATACAGGATGTGTGTGTGTGTATGTGTGTGTGTGAGTGTGTGTGATATGAGATGTGATACAAACAAAACAGCCCAACTTGAGGAGTTTAAAAAACTACATTGTAAATGTATAGCCCCAACATTCCAGGGCTGATAATTTATAAAAACCAGAACATTTTAAAAGAAATATTCTTCATTATAATCTAATCCTTTTCATAAAATAAGCATCATTTTAATTCTTTGTGGAGTGTTGTGCTGAGTAATTTGGAAGACTGAAAGGAATTCTAGGTTACTAGTCATTGTCTTTCAAAGTATGTAGTCTAGTTTAGAATAGACAGTCTCAAAAATAATATAAGATACTATAAAGTATAAGATGAGTAACACAATGTACTAGGAACTAAGGAATGGAGAATCACTTCTATCTGGTCTGATAAATCTTAGGTAATTTTAAGGAAATTATTGGTTTAAAAACTGAAGTAATAGAAAAAGTCCAGGGCTCAAAAATCAGAAAACTTGGGTTCATGTTTTGGCTTTGAGACTTATTGGAGATTTGATCTGGGGCAATTAATTTTTATTAGTCCTTGTTTTCCGCAAATGTATAATGGGGAATAATTATTTGGCTCATAGGGTTGCAATGAAGAATAATATCTATACTAATTTAAAGGACCAACAAATTTCATTTTTATTCATTTTAAAGGTGAATATAAGTTGCTTCGTTTTGAAAATCACAATATAATAGAAAGGAGGGTTGGTATGTTATGAATAATACTATCAGTTGGGTTGTGCATGAATGCCATTACTCAATAAAGAATGTTATAATTGTTTGAAAGTGTTTTGCATGACTACACATGTATAATATATTGAATTGCTTGCCTTCTCAATGGAGGTGGTATTTGGGGAAAAGGAAGGGAGAGAATTCAGAACTCAAAGTTTTATAAATGAATGTTAAAATTGTCTTTACATATAATTGTGAAAAAATAAAATGCTAAATGAATTTTAAAAGAGAATGCTGTAATTGGGAGGAGAGGAAATTAGAAATATTTTTCTTCTTTTTTCTGTATAATTTTTATTTAATGCATCTTTAATGATATTCCTTAATTTTGATAATCTCTCCTTTAAACTAAAACTCTATATGGATAGCTAACTAATTAGTGAATTCTCTTGAAAAGAGGTTGTGGTCAAATGAAGAAAATCTGGACAGAAAATTTATTTTCCTGAAGGTATTGATAAGTTCAGTGACTTAGTTAAAAATTAGGGCTCACATCTTCTGATTCTTGCTCTTCTGATTATTTATAAGATCCCCCTTTCAATGCAATTCAACCAAAATTTAAAAACATCAACTATGTGCCAAACACTACTGTGAAATAGGAATTTGAGGTTTTTAGAAATGTCGGTCCTGCCCTCAAGGAGCTTATAGCTTACCAAAGGGAAAGGTATCTAAAAGAGGATGAACAGTAACATTTGAGTTGGATGTTAAAGAAAGAAATAAAAAAAATTAAAATTTTATTTTACTTTTAACTTATGCAATAAAACAAGCATTTTGATAACATATTATAATAAAAAAGGTGATTGAACATGAAACTGCAAATCTACTATGTATAACTTGCTATTCTTTTTAAATATGCAACAGAGTTATCATGTAAGTTTTTTTTTTTCCTTTGCTGCTGTCCCTGCCCTAGAGAGGGCCAATATATATATATATATTTCTGTATGTTAAATTGTTATTCAATGCATACAAAACAAAACATTTTAAGGAGGACACATACAGGCTAGGAATGAAGTGTTTCTCAGAGTCTGTAAACTATCATGTACCAAAGTAAGAGTAGGCAGGATCAATTTGGAATTCAATTTTTATTTGTCTTAAGCATAAAAAAATATGATAAGGAATTTGGAAATAGATTGTATTGGTTAAGATATGTCTACTTTGTTAAGGATTTTAAGTGTTTCTTGAATGCTCACTAAAAATTTACACTAATATTTTGTTCTAACTGTAAATGCTTGCTGTTGGCAAAATTGTGTTAGCCATCAGTTCAGCTCAGTTGATTAGAATGTGGGCTTAATGAAGCCAAACTCATGCATTGATCACCATATATTTCAATTATTTGGCTCTTTTCCAGGGTCATTAAAACTAGTTATCTTTTTTTTTGTCAATGGTCAAAATATCTGTGACTCAATGCATCTATAACACTACTACTGAAAGGTAAAAGTCCAAATAACTTGAGATCCATGAATGCCAAGGGCTCGATTAATTTTTGAAATATTTAATAGCTGTATATCAATATAATTATTTTCTTTTTTAATACCACATATTGTAATTTATAGCACCAGTTTTCATCAGATTGCCACAGTATAATATACAAAAACATTCAGAACCCTATCCTTTTACTACATGCTCTACTAATAGTAGATTTATAAAAAATCATCTTGTTTATGGAAAGGGAAAATATGTTACAATATCTAAAACATGTCATCAAGCACATACAACTTATTTTTTTCTTTTTTGTTACATGTTTTTGTTCCGACATCATATTGTATAAATTAATCTTTGGAGTAAAAATAAATTCATATGTTTTGATTTTCTAAGAAAAAGATAATTATATAAGAGTAATGTTTTGCTATTTAGCAACTGCCCAATCCCATTTTCTTTTCATAAAGAATCTGTACTGAAGAATTTTGATTTAGTAATCTCATTCATGCCTGAAACACTTTTAAAAAGGGTGCACGACTTGCCATTAGGGATTATGTGAATATTGTTGGTCTAGATGATGCATTGTGGTTGTCATAATGCTTTAGAGTGCTGATTGAAATGGTGCTCTGTCTTATATGCTATCTTTCAGGGTTTTTTTTTGTTCAGATATGCAGTTATTGAAAGTTTGGAGGAAGGATTAGTTAGAATGAATCTTCTTCATAAAATTGGAGTTATTCCTTAAGATGAAGATAACATTTTAAAATGAAGATCATCTTGGTTCCAGAAATGAGCTTAAAGAATAATGTAATAATGATAATAATTATGATATCTCATTAGTACCTTACCCTTACAAAACTTACATGTTTCATTTATGAAGTCATATGGTGAGCAAAGAGCAACCTATTTTGAGTCCAAGAATGTGGATTCAAATTCTATCTCTAGCTTCCTGTGTGAACTCAAGTAATTCACTTACTTTCTCTAGGTTTCAGAATTTTTATTTGTAAAATAAAACTGTTGGATTTTATGATCTCTAATGTCTTTTCCACTTATGTATTCTCTTATCCTAAAACTAAAGTACATAAAGAATGAATGAAGAATTTGAAAGAAGAATATGGACTGTTTGGATGAAAGACTCATAAAGAGCAAAAGTAATAACCAGTTTATGTTCAGATAGCAAAGGTGCTGCCTCATCAGGGAAAAAAAAAAATTATTTGCTCAGGTCTGCTGATCAGTCAAATCTCTCATCCCAACTGGGACCCATAAAATTTGGTGACAGAAAATGACTGTCTTTCTTCTTTTCCATTAATATAACTAGAAGCACTACTTGAGTTTTTAATATCCTTTCAAGCTTTAACCACTCTATGACACCCCCCCCCTTCCTGTCATCTTGGTCTGCTATGTTTCCCACAAAAATCAATAGTTCAATAACAGTCCTATCTTAAAAACTATTTGCATGATAGAGAGCTAGCCAAATACAGAATGATAAGGGGGCTGTTGCTGCTGCTCCTCTCCCTTCTTTCTTTTCCTCCTCTTCTTCCTCCCCCTTTTATTTCTCTTACTCGCCCTTCTTCTGACACTGGAAGATAGGAAATTTCTACCTTGGAGAAGCTTATACAGTCTGATAGTATTTATGATTAAAAAGTGTAGTTGTAAAGCCATTCTGGCAAGATGCTGAGTTTGATGGTTTTTTGAAATTGTTCAGCATGTTTTCAAATTAATATGCTTTGAATCTTAATATGTAGTACTGAGAGATCTAATGGGGAAATCCTTGAACTTTCTCTCTTGCTTCTCATCCTTATCAGAACATAAACTATTTTTAAATGTCAAGTTCCTTTTAAGATTTTTTTTAAAAAAATTCTTGCATTCTTTTAGGATGTGTACATTAGAATTTCAGAATATTTTGAAGGGGATGTTAAACTGCTAGTGTTGCACAGAAAGCTAAATATTGTTATTGTTTTTTTTAAGGGAAAGATCACATATGTAATGCAAGCTATTCCTTAGCCACTGACTGAACTCTAATTATTTATTGTTTCTTTAAAATTGAGAAGTACTTTAGGAATATACTAAGTTCTTTGATCTTCTTCCTCCCCTCCCCCATACCTCCTAGGTAGGTTTTTTTCTAGCTAGTTATCTACTTTTCCATCCTTATATTGATTTTTAATTATTTGGAATAATGAAAGGGTTTAAAAAGGAATTTTTTTTAACAGTAAATGGTTTCTTCTCAGCCTTTATGCCTGAAGTATTGAATTTTATGGATGCAACAGCATTATCAAAATTCCTCTGAGATAACTACTAGCAGAGACCAAGCTGAATTGATGACCCTTTTAGGTAATGACATTTGTAATTGTAGGATCTGTAGCAATTATGGATTTTAAGATTTTTTCATTAAGATTATTAATATCTTTATTGTACTGTTAGTAGTATAATATGTATCAATGTGAGTACAAAATAAGTAAAAAGCATCTTGTAGATGATCCACAAAGCCATATGGAAAAAGGATATTTTCAAAAATCCTCCTTTGTTATTTTACCTTTCCTCTAGTTGAACATGTTTATTTTTATGAACATAACCATTCAAAACATATTTCATAAAAAAAGTTTTATTACTTTCAAACTATATCCATAGTGCTTTGTAAAATAGACACTAAGTATTCCAAGGCATTGAGAGATAGGATCAGACTTTTAAAGGGCTGTTTGCTAGGTAGGGTAAAGCAGAAAGGCCAAAGAGAACTATAAATGATCCAGCCATAATTCCCATGTAGCCAGAATCAGATTAAAATGTAATTGAGAAATGTTTGACAAAATAAATAAAAATACAATATAATGCAAAACATGTAATGTTCATTTGTGATTTTCTAAATCAATTCAAACAAGTGGGAATGCATTTCTATTTGAATTAGACATCCTTGATGCATAGAATGGAGTACTGGTCTCGGAGTCAAGAAAACTTAAGCTCAAATCCCACTTCATATACTTAATAGTTGTATAACTTTGGACAAGTCACTTATGCATTCTTCCCCTCAGTTCCTCACCTGTAAAATGAGGATAATAATACCCTCTGTCTCATAGGGCAACTGCCAAAATAAGATCAGATAATATATGTTAAGTGGCTTGAATATTTTAAAGTTTAATTATATCTCAGCTATTTTATTTTTAATATATAGTGAACAAGATAAATTTAAGTTTTTTGAAGAAAAACCTTATCTAATAACAAATTATGATGACTTCTTGACTTAGATATTTAGAGCTAAATTTATTGTTGTATCTTAAGAGATCATTTCAGTTGAGTTTTTATATATTTAATGTAAATGATTTCACACATAAAATATGTAATCTGTTTATCTAACGTCTGTTCTTGTTCTTGCTTTTAAGTCTATCCCAATGGATACGACAGTCATTTATCAGCCTTTTATAACAGCAGTTAGGAACTTATAAATTATGGTGGCACTATATCGGATATAGAAAATTCTCTCTTCATATTTTCTACTAATGGATCATGTTAGTTACCCTGCCCAGCACTGGATGTCTTTTACCTCCAGCATCCAGTAAGTAGCCAAATATCTTCATTCTTCTTTCCAGTATTCCTGACATCTATTGCTTTCTTTACATTTCTATTGATGTGACTCATTCAGACCTAGATTTTTCCTTATCTTTTTTTATAGATACAGCCTTTTAACTAAATAACCTTTGAATTGTTCTCACTATTTCTTATCTTTCTCTTTTCCAATTTATCTTTCATGTGATTGCTAAATTAAACTTCATAATATAATTTATTTCATCATTATGTTCATACTTGATTTATGTCATGCATCTGTTCAAATATTGAGACTCAATCTGGTGTTTAAGTCTTATAATTCTATGCTACCTTTCTAGCCTTAGCTCACATGATTTTAAAGAATATTATCTATTTCTATCACATTAATCAATTCAGCCATTTTACAAATAAGGCCCATATTATCCATGCCTACCACATACATTGCTGGGCTTATTTCATTCCCTGTACCTGAAATGCCTTGCAATCCTACTTGTCAATTAGGATCCAGCTAAAATATTTTTGATTACCTAGTCAGTTATAAATCATAAAATCATAGGATAATAGATTGAAAGTGGGATGGTAATTCATTGAGTCCGACCCCTTCATTTTAGCAGTGACTTCTCCAAGGTCCTATAAGTAAAGACTGGCAGACTGCAAAATATCTTATATGCATTATCTCATGTGATCCTTCTTACAACCAAATTGCTCTCTTATTCACTTAAATATTTCAATTTTTTTTCTGTCTATAATGAAACTTCTTTGAGGGCAAATATTACTTATTTTTAATTTCCCTTTTGCTGGCTACATAGTGCTTTGAAGATTGGAGACACTTAAAATGTATAATGAATGTTAAAGGAAAATTAATAGTTCAAAGATTCAAGTTGGATTATAGAATTTCAAGGTGAAAGGGACCGTAGAGATCATCTAGTTGAATTTCTCTCATTTCATGGAAAAGGAAAATAACCTCCAGATAAATCACATGGCTTACCTAAGTTTACATTTATTAATTTTCAAATCTAGTATTCACTTTCAAATATAATGCTCTTTTTCCTATACTGTTTCCTCACTGATGTAAATGTTCAAATAGTTTTTTTTAAACATGGAGAATTTATATGACTATTACTTTTACATACCTGATCAATTATTTCATCATGGGTCATTTATTTTGTAAAGAAGGGACCAGTTACTGCATGAATTAATCTAATTGAGATTAATGCTATGTATATTTTTATAGCAATTTTGTGCCAGTAGAATAGGTAGTATGAAGAAATACAATATAGCAATGTCTAACTTATGACAGTAAGGCATTGTGAGAAATAAAAAGTGATGGAAAGAAGGTTTCTCGTGACAAATTCTATGTGGTCAAGTTTCAAGGAGACATGTATCTAGTCTTGCACTGGACCCTTCTTAGGTTTTGTTAAGTTCTTTCCAAGTTTAAATTTTACAATGCTGTGACATCACATTGCATACAATTAAGATTACTAATTTAACAATCACAGTTTCTCCTTGAACTTTCTTCTATGTAACAGAAGATGAAGTACTGTACAAGGTAACATGTTGTAGTAGTACACACACCAACCTAGGATTCAGAAATCATGAATTCTAGGATGCTGTAGAACACATATCAACCTAGGAATCAGAAGTTCTAAATTCTAGTTGTGGATTTACAATTCAGTAGCAGAATGGCATTGAACAAATAATTTAAACAATCTGGTTCTCAATTTCTTCAACTATAGAATAAGAGACTTGGGCTAACACATTGAGTCATAGGATCATTGATTTTAAACTAGAAGCGACCTTGGAGGTCGTCTTCTAGCAGATAATCTTCAAGGTCCCTTCTAGCTTTAACATTCATTGATTTTAAAGAAATTGCAAAAGGGGAACCAAGAGGAATTAAATTGAGAAGCACATAGTGGAGAATAATAGCACTGAACTTATAGTTAGAAGAAATGTAGGTATGAATCCCACATGTGACACTTATTAGCTGAGCGAATTTAGTCATTTAACTGTCCTTAGCTTTAGCTTTTTCCAGTCTGTAAAATGAAAGTAATGCTTGTATTACTTTTCTTATCTGTTGATGGTGAAAGGGATAAAATAGGAGTTGAAGAACCCATGAGGAAAAAATTAAGTACAGGTCTTTTTATGTCTTAGATTATTGTCTTGAGCATTTATCACGATTGAACATTATTACAATATTGTTATTACTGCATACAATATTCTCCTAGTTTTGTCTACTTTGTATCAGTTCATATGTCTTCCAGATTTTTTCAAAACCATTCTGTTTATCATTTCTTATAGCATGATTCCCTCACAATCATATACCACAACCTGTTTAGCTATTCCCTAATTGATGGGCATCCTTTCAATTTCCAATTCTTTGCTACCACAAAAAAGAGCTACTGTGAATGTGTTTGTAGGAAAAGGATTACTTTTCCTTTGATCTTTTGGAATACAAATGTAGTATGGTTTGGTATTGTTATGTCAAAAGATGTATACAGCTTTATAGCCTTCTGGGAATAATTTCAGATTCTCTAGAATAGTTGTACTAGTTCACAATTCCACCAACAGTGCATTAGTGTCCCAATTTTTCCAATTTTCCTCCAACATTTGTCATTTTCCTTTTCTGTTATATTATCCAATTTGATAGGTATAAGGCGATACCTTAGAATTGCTTTAATTTCTACTTTTCTGATCAATAGTGATATAGAACAATTTTCTTTCATATGGCCTTCTAAACCTTAAAGTTCAATATAAACTTCTGTTATTATTATAGATATAGCTGACAAGGGAAAAGACTAAAACCTTACCAAATAGAAAAGCATAATTTAAGGGAAATTTGATAAAGTCTATTTAGCTGCTCTGCTTATACAATTAGAAAAAGAAGACTATCCCTGCTTTCAAAGAACTTATATTCTAATGGAGGGAGATAAGATATAACGACATGGTGACCAGATAAGAGTAGTAGGGATGCTGAGTTGATTCTTGATTCCAGTCAATAGGCATTTCTTTTCCAGAAATAAGAATAGTATTAATGTTTGTGTCTAGTGCAAAGTTGAGTGGGGAATAATGGGTACACATATGTTTATAAAGTATTATAAGATGACCTGGATGAATGTAGAAGATGTCAGATATTGAATCTGTTCTGGGACCTAAGGCTACCTAGATATATTGGTCTAGTTGAGTTCTGCCACCCTTAAACCTCATTATTTTTCATGCTTGTTCCACCTCTGAGTTTGATTTATGAGAATTTCTTCTCTAACCAACTTGCTATCTTTTCATCTTTCCTGAACCATACATCTCATTGGGATGATTTCATCCTTTTCTCACCCTTCAATCTGTGTTTGAATCCTAGTGACCATGGGCTAGCTATTTATAGTCAGTTGCTTTAGTGTTCAAAAGGACTTTTGGAACAGACTTGCAATTAGGATGGCTATTACCTGAAATAAATTAATGTAACTGTGATTTTATGAAAAGAAAAATTAGAGTACATTTTTCCAAGCATATTGCCTTTATATGTGAATCACTGAGTAGTTCCATATATGAGTAGAGGTTACTAAAATTATGGTGTTGATATTTCATTGTAATGCTTATTAGAAAATTGCAAGTGTAAGTTGTTTTTTTAATATTGCCATTATAAGAATGCTTTGGGCATTTTTGCAATGTTGATGGTATTTTGACATTGATCTGTTCCTCTCAAGAATAATTTAATACACATTGTAAGATTTATTTCAAAACTCAAATCTATTGTTAATGTTAGACAAAGTAGACTTTATTGGATTAAATCAAAGGTTTGGCAGATAGATTGTTTTGATATATGAAAATTGACTTTTAGGATATTTCTTTTGGAGGGGAGATAATATTGGACTTGAAGTCAGAAAATATATTTAAATTGTGATTCTGTCTTTTATTAGTTACATGATTTGACATCAATTATTTGCCTGTTTGTTCAACTCTAAATCAAAGAAGATGGGTGTGATTATATAATCTATTTTGTTACTAATATTTGGTGATCTTTGGCTGCCTGGTTCCATTTGGAGTTAGCTGATACAAAAAGAGTTTGCACATATAGGTCTATTATTTTTCTTTGATCTCTTTGGATACAAACCTATTATGAAGTGGTCTTTTTGTGTCAAAGATTTAATAAATTTCTGGTCATAATTATAAATTCTTCTCCAGAATGGATCTTCCACATGGGATAATTTAAATGTAATCAATAATGAGTCTGTTTGTCACCTTTAATTATCTTTAGAACCTCACATTCTTAACTTCAAGAACTGTTCTGACTTCATTTTATACTCAGAATAGCACTTTACAAATATGATGAGAGACAGTGTCACAGTGTTATTGTACTTAGGAAGATATGTTTTTAATATCTTTATCCTTTTAATACTCCTTAATAGAAGTGTTATACTTAGGAAGATATGGTTTTAAATTCTACCTCCAGCACTTTGTAGCCTTGTGACCATAGGCAATTCATTTAATGTTTCAGAGCCTCAATATAGGCAGCTAAGTGACAAGGAGAATAGATTTTTGGACTTGGAATCCAGGGATCTTAGTTTGAATCTTGCTTGTCTCACTTATCTGTGTGATCTGGTCAAGTCATTTAATCTCTCAGATTTAGTTTCTTCATCTATAAGGTGAAGTTTCTTCATCTATAAGATCTATAAGTCCCCAGCCAGCACAAAGGTGGAAGTTGGAATGAATTTTGACTCCTCCTCCAAGAGTAGGCTTATGGACTTCTGACTTGTGAATCTCCTGGGCTGAATCTTGACTTGTGAATCTCCTGGACTTGTGAATCTCCTGACTGACTCCTGACTTGTGAATCTCCTGGAGTGCCTATTAATTCCAGTGACTTAACACCTTGTAAGAATCATAACATCTCCCGCTTTCTTTTGATTTTTGAATATCAGTGGGCATGATCTTCCTGACTTCTCAAGGAGGTGAGAACCCCAAAAAAGAAGGTGATCATGCCTTCCCTAACTGCTCAAAAAAGGAGTGAAAATACCATAAAACACCAAAGGAAATGGGAAATCAAATCAGATTAGCAGGTTTCTGAAGGGGCTCACTCTTAAAACAGGTATACATAAATCCATTGATATGGGAGGAATTACACATAATTACATAAATTACATAAGCACATAGTAACATAACACAAGCTAATAGTGATGTAACAAATAACATGAATCAGCATGAGAAATTATACATGTCCATAAGTTCTAGAAATAGTCCAAAAGGAATCTATTGTCCATTAGTTCATGTGCCAGGAATCCAATAATTCCTGCAAGCTTTGAAGTCCTGCAATAACTTCATCAACAATTTTTCATCTCAAAGAATCCAATGATTCCTGTTGGTTTTCAAGTCCTGCAACAGTCTTTATCAACAATTTTTCATCTCAAGGAATCCAATGATTCCTGCTGGTTTTAAAGTTCTGCAACAGTCTTACCTTGTGTTAGGGAATCCAATGATTCCTGCAAATTTTGTTCTTAGGTCTTCTCCTTTGTTTCCAGATTTTTCTCTTTTTTTGTCTTTCTCTGATGGACAAGGCAAATATGGCTCGAAGGCATCTGATTCCTTCTCCATCTCTTTCCCTCTCTGTCTGTAGGAATACAAGCAAACCCTTTCTCTCAAGTAGTTAACCTATCTAATTCCCTTCTATTTACCACTTTGGGATTTCTCCTCATTACCTGGCAATTATATTGAAGCTGTTTGCACTGGACACTGCCTTGTTGGTTTAAAAAGCCTGTATTCCTCCCAATTGTAATTCCTTTCTGCCATGTGATTACTTTTAGGCTGATTGATCACAAGTCCTGACCTTCTAAAGACTCGCTGGGTGTAAACTCAGCTGCCATCATGCCCCACCTGTCTTTTGTATGATATATTGGAGCTGGACCCTACCTCTCATTTCCCTGGGTCAATCTACATTCTGAGGCCCATTGGAATCCTCAGTTGCATTTTGGACATGGGGTTTTGGGTTTTCTCTCACCCTGTCCTCTTACGCTATCTCTGTACCTACACTGAGCTCTCAGATGGCCTAGTTTTCCACATTGAAAACATCGACAATTTTCTCTAGAAGTTCCTTGCCAAGAGGGACATTGTCTTTCCATGTCCATCATAGTCTGGGTATAATAAGCATTTGTGCCCCCTGTGGCACAGCATCTTATGATCTCCTGCTGTGAATTCTTATCTGATTCTTCATTCTTTTCACCTAATTTAGTTGCCACCTCCCCCTCCTGCTCTTTCTTCTTTTTCCTTATTCTAACACTTACATAATTTCTTAAAGCCAGTTGTATAAAATGTAGTGTATTTTTGGAAATTGAGTTTGTTTTGGAATTGTAGTATTCACCTAGTTGCTCTCCTACTAGTAGGAGAGCAACTAATTTCCACTCGTCTGGATCCAATTCTTTTTCCATAGAGAACCAAGGAGATGTGTACTGTACAGTTTCTAAAAGTTCAGTGATCTGCTCCCAAATTATAATCAAATCTTGGCTTTTCATAACCCTGACAATGCTCTCTATGCATTTTCCTTGAAGAAAAACAGAAGGCTGTTTTCTAAACATCTGTCCCATTTTAGGTGAAATTCTACTTTAGATCTTTAACAAAGTTTCCCTGTTGTGCTCACCCTAATTCTGGGTTGAGGAGATTTTTCCACTGAAATGAGGATTAGATGCTTTTCCACTGAGATCAGGATCGTGTCTGTCCCATGTGCGGGCGCCAAAATGCAATGTTGTCTTCTCTAAAGTGTATTGTTCTCTGGGAGCAGGTTTCTTGGGGAGCTTCTGGAGGTAGCCTTAGTTTCATTTCAAAGTAATAATCACCTCAAGTGCAGCCAGAAATTAAAGTCCATATCCTTTATTGTTTCTTCCAAAATAGCTCGGTTAGTTTTCTTAGAGGCCTATCTCTCTCCTTGGTTCCAAGAGCTCTTGCCACTAGTCCTTTGTCTCTTCCAGTTCAGTCTCTAGCTCTCTCTGAATCCAAAGCCTCCAGCCAGCACAAAGGCAGAAGTTGGAATGAATCTTGACTCCTGCTCCAAGAGTAGGCTTAAGGGCTTCTGATTTGTGAGTCTCCTGGGCTGAATCCTGACTTGTGAATCTCCTGGATTTGTGAATCTCCCAACTGAATCCTGACTTATGAATCTCCTGGAGTGCTTATCAATTCCAGTGATTTAGCACCTTGTAAGAATCATAACAAAAAAACTACAGAAGAATAGGATATATAGCCTGAGCATTACTTGTCACATTGGGCTTCCATGTTGAGAGGAATTAAATTTGTAGCCACTAAGTCTTCATGTTGGCCACATGTTGTCAGGTGCATATCCTTTTTACAATTTACAAAGTATTTTTCTTATAACAAGCATATGAAGCTAAGTATGATTTTTCTTATGGATTTATTTGTTATTTGTTTTTTAACCAGTTTACAAGAAAGGAAGATAAGGCATGACTTACTAAAGGTTACAAAGCATAACTATCATGGCCAGGATTTGAATGGGGATTTCTGTTTCTAAGTTTCATGTCCTTTCTAACACTGCCTCATTTTTAAAAATGATCTCACATCATTTTGAAGTTTGCAAAGCACTTTACACATATTGTCTTATTTAATCCCAAAATGTACAGTTCAAAGCAGTGTTATCAACAATGAGATGTTATCCACCTATATTTTATCTTCAATAATGCTACCCTTCCTTTACTAATAGCAAATGTATTGATGCTTAGCATTCTATTAATATAGCTAATAGTTATGTAGAGAGCTTTATTGTTTGGAAAGTGATTTATATATAATCTTATTAGATCCTTACAACCCAGTAAGGTAGATGCTGTTTTTAGAAATTATTTTATAGATGAAGAAACAGATGGAATAAGGTTAAGTGATTTGCTTAGGGTCCCACAATTAATAAAAGTCTGAAGCAGAATTCAAAAACCATAGTTCTTCTGAACCTCAAATGTGGCAGACAATGTAAACACATTTCCTCGATAGCCATTATATTTACATGGACAATGTAACACCAATATTACACTAGAGCAAGATTTTAAAAATTGAAAAATCCTAAATTTAATTGTAGAGGAAATATGGTGTTGTGGGTAGATAATTAGCCTCTCAGGAAAATGTGAGTTCTTGCATGTATGTGACCCTGAGCAAGACACTTAACCTATCGGTGATTATGGAAATTACCTAAGATTATGAATTTCAGCACCATTGATGATATTTTTTTGTTGTAGAGCTTCCTTATCTGGTCCCAAATTTAAAAAAAAAAAGAGTATGAGTTATTATTCAATTTGGACAAAACACTAGACTTGAAGCCTAGAACACCTGAGTTCAAAATTTTCCTTGAATACCTATTAATTCTATGGTCATATAATCTCTCTCAGCTAGTTTCCTTCTTTGTAAAATAGTGATCATAATAGCACCTACTTCATATGGTTGTGGTGATAACAAAATGATAATATATATAACGTACTTTATAAATCTTAATGTTGTTTAGGCACATATGACCCTTTATGACCTCATTTGGAGTTTTCTTGGCAAAGATACTGAAGAAGTTTGCCATTTTCTTTTCCAGATCCAGCATGGAAACTAATACAAACAGAATTAAATGATTTGTCTAGGGTCACATAGCTAGTAAGTGTATGAGGTCCGATTTGAACACAGAAAGAGGAATCTTCCTGGCTCCAGGCCCAGAACTATATAGACTGAGCCATCTAACTGCAGATCTTAATATACTATATAAATATTAGGTTATTAGTTTATTGATGTTATTATTGCCTGTTTAATCTCTACTTATCCAAATATTTGTTTTCCCTATACTTCTCACATCTGAGGCTTTTTTCTCAGCTCCTGGCCCCTGACTCTTCTCAGTTATTTTTGAGAGGAAAGGTGATAATTACTTTCTTAAAACGTCTTAAGTAAACATTATTTTTTTCCAGAATTCTAAGCACTTTTACTATATCTGATCTGTAGTTTTTAATCTCCCTTCTCAAAATGGATTTTTGTATTATTGTAGGATGTTTCTTCATTTGCTCCTATATCAGAGAGATGTTTTTTTCCTCTGAGGAAATCATTCTTCCATTTGTATATCTGGCTTTTAAAGGAAATATTCATACCTTTTTTTTTCCTGAACACTCTAAAATAACTAAACATAATGTTTTTTCTCTCTAGTATCTGTACAGATATTTTCAACACCTACTCTAAAGTTGAAGGCATTTGATATCCTAACAAAAACAAATTAGCCTTCTAGTAAATTAAATAATATTAACATAAAATGGTCATGGCATAGATAGAAGATCACTGAGTAAGGACACTTGAGTTCCAGTTTCTATTCTTCTAGTCACTAATTCCCAAAGCCTAGGCCAGTTACTTCTTTTCTGTGAATCTCAACATTATCATCTATAAAATGGAAAGGTTGAATTAAATCATCTCTAACATCACTTCCAAATCTAAGAAACCTGAGTTCCAGTCCCAAAAGCTTTTTTTATTTTATTTTTATTTATTTTTGAAAGCTTTTTATTTACAAAACATATGCATGGTTAATTTTTCAACAATGACTCTAGCAAAACCTGTTCCAAATTTTCCTCTCCTTCCTCCCACCCCCAATATGTATATATATTCATACAGTTATCTTGCTGCACCAAAAAAAAAAAAAAAATCAGATCAAGAAGAAAGGAAAAACTGCGAAAGAAAACAAAATTCAAGTAAACAACAGCAAAAAGAGTGAGAATGCTATGTTATAAGTCAGATCTCACTGTTCTCTCTCTGGGTGTAGATAGCTCTCTTCATCACTGAGCAAGTGGAACTCATTTGATTCATCTTATTGTTGAAAAGAGCCATGTCCAACAGAATTGATCATCATATAGTCTTGTTGTTGCTGTGTATGATGATTTCCTGGTTCTGCTCATTTCACTTAGCTTCAGTTCATGTAAGTCTCTTCAGTCCTTTCTGAAGTCATCCTGCTGGGTGTCAAGTGTGTTTTTTTTTTAAGTTCCTTCTTCTTTCTTATTGAATTCAAGCTTAAAATCAAACATGGCCCTTTCTAACCATTTATAAGAACTTTGGAAAACAGAATGAAATCCTTTTGAAATAATCAAACAAACGTTTGTTTATTGAAAGAGCTGCAAATGATCACCCTCCTTAAATAATTTTTCTTCCCAATAAATTCTTACAATCTAATTAGGGAAATTTTGTTTCTTCTTCTTGTCAATTGTTGTCTTTTAAGTTATTTTCACATATGAGAATGTAGAATCTGGAAGGAGTACCAGACTTAATCCAGTTTAACTCATCTTTATTTAAGAATCCCATTAACAGCATCAATTTCCTTACATGTTAGATAAAGGAATAAAATTTTCAGAAAACTGTAATGATCAATGACTGTTTTGACATTAACTTATTCAATAACTTTAATGCTATAGATTCTCTCTCCATTCCATCTCTGCCATCAAATCCAACGACTTCGAGATATCTATATTGGTGGATTTATTTGAGTTCTGTCACTCTAGTAACCTTTGTCTTCACTCTGTTTCACCAATATTCTCTAATGCATTTCTCTTTTTGACAAAGAACACCATTTCTAAGATCCTAAACTCTGAAACTTCATTTTCTGACCACAAGCTCCTACTAAATGCTTCTCCTGATCTTTTTTCTAGTTCATTTCTAGTTCTCATTACCAGTAAGATTTTTCCTCCCCCTCGATGTGACTTTTAATCTTTCAAATCCTCCCTTTACTCTCTAGTTTTTATCTTTCCCTTTACTCTCTAGTTTTCTCCATTGTGAATTCATTTAATTCCCTGTGGTCTTGAATCCATGATCCGTTACCTTAAATAGCTACACCACTGTATAATCTTTCATACCTCTAACAACCTGCCATTTCTCAATCTGAGAAACTACTACCATTTGTAATAAGTGCTCTGAGTTTACTACCAAATGGTCGAGTGTCGGTGATTGTGGTTGTTCACAGAATTTTCAATTGTGTTCAACTCTTTGTGTCCCTGTTTCCCTGTTTTGTTGTTGTTGTTGTTGTTGTTGTTTTTTTTTGGCAAAGATAATGAAATGGTTTGCTATTTTCTTCTCCATATCATTTCACAGGTAAGGAAACTCAGCTAAATAATGTTAAATGACTTGCTCAGGATCACATAGCTAACAAGTGTCTGAGGCTGGATTTGAACTCAGAAAGATGAGTTTTCCTGACTCCAAGCCTGATAATTTATCTATAGCACCACCTACATTTTTTCTATATTTTAAATATGTTTTTTTAATTTTATATTCTATATTTTATAATATATGTTTATATTATATAATCTATGTTGAGCTGGTATATATAACTGATTTTGTTCAAATGTTATTAGTTCCCTATTGCATTGTCTTTCATGACTGTCAAACTTTTAATTATTTATTTTAAATTATAAAAAAATTACAGGAAGGGGTTTTGTACATTATTAAATTAAAGACTCATTACTCTTTGCATTTTTAAAAATCACAGGGGAAGTTTATGGAAAAACTATATTCTTTTTGCTATTGCTCTGTCATTTCAGTCATATCTGACTCTTCATGACCCATTTGGCAAAGACTTTTGGAGTGGTTTGCCATTTCCTTCTATAGATCATTTTATTGATGAGAAACTGACAAATAGAATTATTTGCCCAGGGTCACACCACAAATAAATACCTGAGATTGGCAAGAAGATGAATCTTCCTAACTCCCAGCCTGGTGCTTTGTCCTCTACATCTCCTAGCTCTCCTTTTTTTCTATTGTTTTAAGTATATTAATTAGGAACCAGCTAAATGATTAATCAAATTAAAGTGCTTGGGATGGAGACAAGAAGACCTGAATTCAAATCCAGCCTCATTCACTTACCAGCTATGTGACTCTGGGCAAGTCAATTAACCTTATTTACTTAAGTTACTCATCTGAAAATGATCTGGAGAAGAAAATGGCAAATTATCTAGTATCTCTGCCAACAAAACTCCAAATAGGGTCATGTAATGTTAAATACAACTGAAAAACAACAATCAGGAAGCACGGGGATAAATCTGTAGGATCCAAAAAAACTTAATTAAAATTAAATTATAATTAAACTTTTCCATATACCAATCTGGATCCAAAGATGGCACATTGGAGCAGATGCCTCTTTTCAATATTATTAAAGTAATATCATTTGGGAAGGGGATTTTTGGGCTTAAAATGTCTTTATTACCTCTACAGATGGACTTACACTTTTCTTACTTGCAAAATCTCAACTATGAAGAGAATTTGATTATTGTAAAGTAGGCATATTGAATATCTTTAAGTGCTAAGTATAAACCAGCTCTTAAAGAAAGAATGAAAATAAAATGGTGGTTAAATTAGTATTGATTTATTCATAGATTTTGTCATGAGGGACTATATTGATCCTGTTTTTATTTTTAACATTATGAGATTAATATTTATTTTCAATAAGTATACTCTACTAAAACAGCATAAAAAACAAAAAATGAATATCATTATTGGAAAACCTTAAGGTGCTAGGTTTAAATGTCTGTTACCTACTTTAATAAATAAATGATATGTGATTTTGTCAATGAATATACTCATCCATGAATACAGATTGCTATTCCTTACATTCTATAGTGGATAAATCAATAGGCATTTATAAACTGTTTCTATGCTAGGCACTCTACTGCTTTTTATGCTGGTAGTCAATAATTTGCGTATGTGATTCTCCAAAATTAGTTCATTTGGTCCCCACAGGATAGACTCATAATTAATTTCCAAACTTTGCCATTTCTCAAGACATGTTTGCAAGTGTGTGTTTTTTGTTCCAAAAGGAAATAATCAAGGAACAGTAAAATCCACAATCTGGCACTTTAGCTAGCACTTTTAGCAGAGTCCAGTGGAGTGGAAGATAGGGAGCAAAGAAACTTTGGAGAGAAGCCTACTCAGAACAAAGGTTTATCAAGGACTGGATCCTAGGTATGAAAAAAATATAGAAACCATGAATAATTTAAGATTACTTAATTTTATTATTTTATTATAACTTTTTATTTACAAAATATATTCATGGGTAATTTTTCAACACTGACCTTTACAAAAATTTCTGTTTCAGATTTTCCCCTTCTTCTCCCCACCCCTTCCCCTAGATGGAAGATATTCCAATACATGTTAAAATATATGTTTAATCCAATATATGTATACATACACATAGTTAGCATGCTGTACAAGATTCTCTTTCTGAGAAGGAAAACAAAAATACAAGCAAACAACATCAGAAAGCGAAAATGCTATGTTGTGGTCCACACTCAGTTCCCACAGTCCTCCCCCTGGTTGTAGATGGCTTTCTTAATTACTGAAAAATTAAAACTGGTCTGAATAAATTAATTGTTGAAGAGAGTCACGTCCATCAGAATTGATCAAATATATTCTTCTTGTTGCCATGTACAATGATTTCCTGTTCTGCTCATTTCACTTAGCATCAGTTCATGTAAGTCTTTCCAGCCTTCTCTGAAATCATCCTGTTGGTCATTTCTTACAGAATAATAATATTCCATAACAATTATATACCACAATTTATTCAGCCATTCTACAATTGATGGGCATCCACTCAGTTTCCAGTTTTTTGCCACTACAAAAAGAGCTGCCACAAATATTTTTGCACATGTGGGTCCTTTTCCCTCCTTTAAAATCTCTTTGGATCTAAGTCCAGTAGTAACATTGCTAGGTCCAAGGGTAAGCACAGTTTGATAAGTTTTTGAGAATAGTTCCAACTGCTCTCCAGAATGGTGGGATTCTTTCACAGTTCCACCAACAATATATCAGTGTCCCAGTTTTCCCACATCCCCTCCATCATTCATCATTATCTTTTCTTGTCATCTTGGCCTATCTGAAAGGTGTGTAGTGGTATCTCAGAGTTGTCTTAATTTGCATTTTTTCTGATCAATAGTGATTTGGAACACCTTTTCATATGACTAGAAAAAGTTTCAATTTCTTCATCTGAAAATTGTCTGTTCATAGTCTTTTATCATTTATCAATTGGAGAATGCCTTGATTTCTTGGAGAATCAATTCTCTATATATTTTGGAAATGAGGCCTTTATCAGAACCTTCAAATGTAAAAATGTTTTCCCAGTTCATTGCTTTCCTTCTAATCTTGTCTGCATTAGTTTTGTTTGTACAAAAACTTTTTAATCAAATATAATCAATTTATAATATAATCAAATTGATCTCTTTTGCAATCAATAATGATCTCTAGTTCTTCTTTTGTCACAAATCCATCCTCCTTCACAGGTCTGAGAGGTGAATTATCCTATGTTCTTCTAATTTATTTATAATATCATTCTTTGTCCCTAGATCATGAACCCATTTTGACCTTATCTTGGTATATGATGTTAAGTGTGGGTCAATGTCTAGTTTCTGCCATACTAGTTTCCAATTTTCTCGGTAGTTTTTGTCAAATAGTGAATTCTTTTTTTTTAATTTAATTTTTATTTAATAATTACTTTATATTGACACTCGTTTCTGTTCCGATTTTTTTTTCCCTCCCTCCCTCCCTCCGCCCCCTCTCCTAGATGGCAAGCAGTCCTTTATATGTTGGATATGTTGCAGTATATCCTAGATACAATATATGTTTGCAGAACTGAACAGTTCTCTTGTTGCATAGGTAGAATTGGATTCAGAAGGTATAAATAACCCGGGAAGAAAAACAAAAATGCAGATAGTTCACATTCGTTTCCCAATGTTCTTTCTTTGGGTGTAGCTGCTTTTGTCCGTCATTTATCAATTGAAACTCAGGTCTCTTTGTCAAAGAAATCCACTTCCATCAAAATATGTCCTCATACAATATCGTTGTCGAAGTGTATAATGATCTCCTGGTTCTGCTCATTTCACTTAGCATCAGTTCATGTAAGTCTCGCCAGTCCTCTCTGTATTCATCCTGCTGGTCATTTCTTACAGAACAATAATATTCCATAACATTCATATACCACAATTTACCCAGCCATTCTCCAATTGATGGGCATCCATTCATTTTCCAGTTTCTAGCCACTACAAACAGGGCTGCTACAAACATTTTGGCACATACAGGTCCCTTTCCCTTCTTTAGTATTTCTTTGGGATATAAGCCCAATAGAAACATTGCTGGATCAAAGGGTATGCACAATTTGATAATTTTTTGGGCATAATTCCAGATTGCTCTCCAGAATGGTTGGATTCGTTCACAACTCCACCAACAATGCATTAGTGTCCCAGTTTTCCCGCATCCCCTCCAACATTCATCATTATTTTTTTCCTGTCATCTTAGCCAATCTGACAGGTGTGTAGTGGTATCTCAGAGTTGTCTTAATTTGCATTTCTCTGATCAATAATGATTTGGAACACTCTTTCATATGAGTGGTAATAGTTTCAATTTCATCCTCTGAAAATTGTCTGTTAAATAGTGAATTCTTATCCCAAAAGCTGGGGTCTTTGGGTTTGTCAAACACTAGATTGCTATAGTTATGGACTATTTTGTCCTGTGAACCTAACCTATTCCACTGATCAACTAATGTATTTCCCTAAAGCTTACTTTAAAAGTGGTTGCTTAAGAAGAAAGGAAGAACAAAAGGAAGATTCAGCTGTGCAGTAACCCATTTTTAGTTTGGGAAGAACCTGGTGGTTATCCTTCCTTACCTGGTGATCTTCATCTTCATTGTGGGTTTGTCCCAGAGTCCATTTGTCCATAATTAGGGAAGGGACTGCTCATCCATTAAAGTGTATGGCTCCACTAAGCCCTAGAAAAGACCATTCAAGATGTCAACTTGGGATAGAGCAGTAGGGAAAGACACATCAATTATTTTGATCTGACTATTAGGAAATGAAAACATAGTTTGGTGGGATTAATATAGGTATAAGACCTCTTCAGGATAAGGTTCAATGCTGATTGTTTTGGTGGGCTGTTCCATGGTATTGACAGAGGATGTCTGGGATATAGGAGGAAAAAAAAGCTTATCACCTTTGTTCCTAGATATCAGATGTCCTAGGACAAATTCCTAGTCTTTTTGTTTGCTACTAGGAAAAGAAAAAGGAAAAAAAAAGCTATGGCAGAGCTATTAAACTAATTTTTACATAGTAAACTACATTATTATAGTACGATAAAGGTATGGATGACAAACCTGACAATTATATTTGACAGGTTTTCAATATGATAGAATCAATAATATCACTTCATAAATTAGTGTGAGACATTGATCATTATGGATGGCTTTGTATCTTGGTATGAAGGGATCTAACACTCCAGATTTCATGGTGTCTTTCCACATAGTCCCTTCACCCTGATGAATCATAGTGTATTTCCTTCCTCTGACATGGTGTACATAGAAAACACAAATGATTCAGCCAGGGAATTCTTCATCAACCCTGCCTCTTTCCAACCACAAAGCCAGGAAATGTAATCAGAGCCTTACATTCTGCCAAAACAAGTACCATCATAATAGGTAACTCTGACTTGTGCCATAACAGCCATTAGATAAAATGATTAAATATACATCAGTCCTTTGGCAGGAAGAGACATGAAGATACTGAAACAAATATAATCATGTGATTGACCTTTTCTATTTAGAAAAGAAACATGTTTCTACCTTTGACATTTATCATCCATGAATGCCTCAGCATGACAGCAAGAAACCATTTTCTAGTGACAAGATTTTATTCAGTTTGTATTTTTTCTTTGTATTGTGGAGTTAATTATGTGATTGGTAAGATATTCTAAGGGAAATTTTTTTAAAGTCTGGAAAAAATAAAATTTATTGTTGTTTTTGAGTAGGTTATTTATATGCATTATAAATATATTTTCATACTAGAAATCACAATTATTTTTCATTCTTCAGTAGTAAGTTCAGTAATCAGTTTTCATTCATCATATTGAAATATTTTAAGTTTAAATAAAGAATTTTCATTCATCATATGGAAATCATATGTTGTATTTAAAAATTAAATCAACTAGTAAAAGTGTTGACATTGTGTTTGAACCCAGAAGACAAAACTAAATCAACTATTTGAAAAAAAAAAAAAGCAATCATAGCCCTACTTCACATTTTGTCTCATCTCTATACTTGTAGAGGCTTTCTCATATGACTAAAATACATTCCCTTCTCATTGCTTTTTCATAGAATCTCTCTGTTCCTTGAATATGAGTCTCCACAATAATTTTCTCCATGATGGCTTTCCTAATCTCCCTAACTTCATAGCTATTTCATACTTAGCTACTTTATACATGTGCATTTATTCACTTTACATTTATGTTTTACATATTTTATTTATACCAATTGTTTCTTTCTCCTTCTCCCATTAGTATGTAAGCTAGTAAGAGTAGAAATCTTCTCATTTTTGTACTTGAATTCCCAGTGTCTGGCACTTTACCTGCTATATAATAGATGCTTTATAAATTCTTTTTGATTAATAGATCAGAATACATTGAATCAAATACTGAGCGCAGCAATTGGGAAGTTAAATGATACTGAGATTGTGCTCTAGGAAAATCATCTAATGAAACTAGCAAAGAAGAGAGAAATAGCCTGGAGAAGAAAATCTTAATGTGGCTATGATTTTTTTTTCCAAATAATTTAAGTGTTGACATTGTGTTTGAATCCAGAAGACAAAACTAAGAACAGTGTTGAAAGTTACAGAGGTACATTTAGACTTGATGTAAGAAAAAACTTTCTATGAAGTTCTTCAGTCATTTCAGTAGCATCTGATTCTGTGACCTAATTTGGGGTTTTCTTCACAAAAGTCATGGAATGGTTTGCATACTTTTCCCAGCTCATTTTACATATGAAGAAATCAAGGCAAATGGAGTTAAGTGACTTGCCTAAGGTCACACACCTAGTGAGTGTCTGAAATCAAATTTGAACTTGAAAACTTCCTGATTTCAGGCCAGGAACTCTATTTGCTGTGTCACCTAGCTACCCAATGAGATAGCTATTTAAAACATGGAATGAATCTATTTTCTGACCCCATTCAAGTACCCAAGAAGAAAATGGATGACTTCTTGTCTGGAATTCTAAAAAAGAATCTTTTTTTTATGAAACATACTAGACAAGATGGGCCTTTATGTCTCTTGGATTTCTTAGTTTCATGATCCTCATCATTCTCATTTTGAAGCCATTCCTTGCCAGGAATCTTTGATGACTGCTGAGAGTGCAATGAAAAGCCTTCCTCCTTCATGTTAATACCTTCTGCTATCTCTGTTCTTTGCTCCATTAAGATTACCCTGATAAAGGAGACCAGAAATTTAATTTGTAAATGATAACTGTATTGTATATGATGTTGTATTCAATCAGTGAACTGAATTTATGGCTGTCTTACCTTTAATCTTTTTAACTTTTTAACTTGGACTCTCTGACAATATCATTACCTAGAATGTATGAAATTTCTTGAATTCTGGTTACAGGAAATCTTCCCCCAAAAGGAGGGATCCCGAGACCAATATCTCTATTTTCAGTTCTGCTGTTTATGAGCAGTTC
Organism: Antechinus flavipes; assembly: GCF_016432865.1. Lineage (NCBI taxonomy): Eukaryota > Metazoa > Chordata > Mammalia > Dasyuromorphia > Dasyuridae > Antechinus > Antechinus flavipes. The sequence goes on from NC_067400.1 coordinate 426,145,939, forward strand.
AGCTATGTTCTCATTTATTTAAGAACTTTAAAGATGATGCACATGTATTAACAGCGACACCCCTGTGTGTTTTGAGTCTTAATTAGTTATTTGTTAGGAAACAGCACAAAATACCACTGCTGAGAAGGTTTTGCACCTCAATTGGAAGTGCATTTAAAGAGCATTTTCTGCACTATGAGTAACAAAGATGAATAAGATTACTTGACAGGGAAGCTGGAATCCCTGAGCCATTTTGAGAAAATGTCCCTTGAGTGTTAAGGATTTCCAAGAGCAATGAGTCATCATAACCCTAGCCTTAAGCAGATCTTTTCTTTGGAGACCATAATTTTTATTGAAATGCAGATAGATTAATACTGAATTTATTTCTTCATTTTTCTCCAGACATATTACATATTGAGATCAGAATTCCATGGACTGTTTTGATATAAACATACATGTATTATTGATTTCCTTCCTTTTTAAAAAAATTCCTATTTGAGCTATTTTAAAGCAAGTTGAACTCCCCTTTCCCCCAGGATATCTGAATCAAGAGTTCTCAATTTTTTGTGTTAACCTTTTTGATAGTTTGGTGAAGGCCATGAACATTTCATGATCTTTTCCTCAAATGTATAAACTAAAATATATAGATTATAAAGGAAGATTATTATTTCAAAATGAAAATGTAATTTTCCCAAGGCCATGCACCCCCTGAAATTTATCCCCAGATCCAGTTAAAACTCTTAGATTTAGATGACAGCTTCATTTCATTGTCAAAGTGGTTTTATTTCCTAAATACCTGACTATTCTTCTAATCCTGCAACACCTTATTAGTTACTTTATCTTCTTTTCCTTCCCTTTCATAAACAAGATTTCTTTTTGAACTCCCACTGTTGAAAAGGTGATTGAACAACAGATTTCCTTTCATTTGCTTTATAGTCTTGATTAAGTTTCCAGTCCCAAGCCATGTTAGAACAATAGCAGACATATTTTGGCATCCCTTGGGCCTCTGGTTTGGTTGGTAATGTTACCAGGGTAGCAGCTGCACAGTCTCACAAACAAGTGATGGATTTTTTTCCACCTTGGACTAAACACCTTACAGTCATTAGAAGAAATACCTCTGGAGAGTTCTAGCTTTTATACTAATATACCAGATGCCTTTAATTAGCAGGTTTTACCCCCAAAATCATTTTTAAATGATTAGATGATGTTAATATATACTGTAAATTACTATATATATTTATTTTCTAGTCATATGCAGAAATTTCCAGTTTACATGAGACATGACTGAAATTAGCTATGATCAGAACAGGTCATTTTAGAAAACGGACTATGGCATTATTATCAAATCTTTTGTTACAGATAAGGTTTTTAACACACGTGGGTGTTTGTCGTCTTTGGATAGAAATTAACTTTAACAAGAAAAAAAAAAAAGAATGTCTGATTAATAGCATGAAATTCACTTCTTAGAATATTGGTGCTAATGTAAAAGTAAAGTAAAAATGAGAAGCTAGTAATAAGAACCAGAAGTGATTTCAGATCCCAGCTTTGTCACTGATTAACAATAACCTTTAAGAAATGTCTTGTTTGATCCTCAGTTTCTCTAGCCACAAAATTGGAGTGAAAAATTTTTCCACAGCATATTCCTACTCCCATAGGGACATTATATTAAGACACTAGTATCATGGAGAATGTAAGGCTTAAGTTAGTTATATGCAGCTTCCTTTCTGTCTGAGGCACATAAGAGTGTTTTCACTATTAGGCCCTGAATTTATGCATATTTTTACTACAATTTAAAGCTCATTTATACTAATGACATGTATAATAAATTGTAAAGCAATTTCAAAATAAGCATCACTGTACAATTTATGATCTATAGACATAATGGAATACTATTTTGCACTAACAAATTGAAAAAGATGTTTTCAGAGAAACCCAAAAAGATTTATATGAATTGATGCAAAATTCAGTGAACAATGGCAGGAGAGCAATATATTTTATAAAATTAATATCATACAAATGAACTATTCTGAAAGAGTTAAGAACTATGATCAATTCAGCAATCAATCATGATTACAGAGGACCCATAATGAAGTACTCTATTTCCTGAAATAAAAGCAATGGATTAAAGTATATAGAATGAGACAGATTTTTTGCATATAGCCAAACATGGGAATTTCTTTTCTATGATTGTATTTTTCCATGTAAAAGATGGGTTTTAGATGTACAAAGGGAAAAATAAATGCTTGATAATTGAAAATCATATTTAAAATAAATCTTTAATATATATTTAGAAAAATACAAATATGCTGTCTGAATAATATCATTGAATTTAGTGTTCAGTCAAGTAGAGGAGAACCAAAATTATTTTAAACTCTAAAAGGTAGAATACATTTATCTTTCAGGATTCAGACAAGTAAGAGCTGAAGGTATTGCACTTAAGAAACTTATCCTTTTTTAGGAGATCATACACACACATGCAAACATACACATATGGGAAATATGAGTGGTGGTGTGAGACATTCCAAATAGGGGTGAGATAGAGGAGGTATGAAAGAAAATGAGAAAAACATCAAGTAAAGCAATTGAGGAGTTTTGTCAATTGTGTCTCTATAAGATATCTGAACCTTTCTTCATACTCCTCTGAAACCATTTCAGTTGAAGATTTTGCTCTCTTTTCCCTCAAACTTAGACCTCCTATTTGGCTCTCTTATTTACCTTGTCTCCCCTTTTCTTTCACATTTAAACCTTTATACTACTTCTCTCACTCCCTAACGTATTACTCTGATCATGTGGTTTCTACTTAGAAACCTTCAGGGGATGCATGTTGTCCATCAAATTTGATGTCAATTTCTTGGCATTTTAGGTTCTCTGTAATTTGGGTCTACGTTGCAACTTACTCAATCTCCAAAAGTTGAAAACTATCTTCCCCCCATGCTCAAATTTCTTTTAGCATTTTGCCTTTATGCCCCCCCTTTATTAATTTTTCTTATTCTCTATTCTATCATAAGGATCATCTGTAAAAGTCATGCTGTCTAACTCCCTCATTTTACAGGTGAAGACACTGATCTTCAAAGAGATCATACTCATATGCAAATTATTTGGAACAAGTTATTTCAGTATGTTTTAGTACTATAATAGTAATTGATACTAGACTGCCTTAGAAAATGCCATACTAAGATTGAATGAAACATTAAATGAGGTGCTCAATCTTAGTATTGTCACTTAAGTGTTGGATATCCATACATGTGTTTTATTGATCCTCTTATTTATTTTTAGTTGTAGTAAATTTATTTATTTTTAATACACATTGCTTTATGAATCATGTTGGGAGAGAAATATCAGAGCCAAAGGGTAAAACCATGGGAGAGAGGAAAAAAAAAGAGAAAAACAAGTAAATATAAAATGTATTGATTTATATTCAGTCTCCTTAGTTCTTTTTCTTGATGCAGATGGCATTTTCTGTCCAAAATCTATTGGAATTGCTTTGTATTGCTGAACTACTGAAAAAGCCCAAGCCTTTCATATGTAATCATTGCACATTCTTGCTGTTATTGGATATAATGTATTTGTGGTTCTGCTTGTTTCGCTCAGCATCAGGTCATGTTAATCTTTCCAGGCTTTTCTATAATCAGCTTGTTCATCATTTTTTATAGAACAATACTGTCCCATTACCTTCATGTACCACAACTTGTTCAGCCATTCTCCAATTGATGGGCATCCATTACATTTCCAATTCTTTGCAACTACCAAAAAATTGCTACAAATATTTTTGTATATCTGGATCCTTTTCCCTCCTTTATGATTTCCTAGGGATACAGATCCAGTAATGACACTGCTGTGTCAAAGGGTATGTAGAATTTTATAACCCTTTAGGCATAATTCCAGATTTTTCTCCAGATGATTGAATAATTTCACAACTCAGCCAACAATGCATTATTATGTTTTCCCACATCCCCTCCAACATTTTACATTATCTTTTTCTGTCATCTTAGCCAGTCCGAGAAGTGTGAGGTAGTATGTCAGAGTTTTTTAAATTAGCTTTCTCTAATCAATAGTGATTTAGAGCTTTTTTTCATCATCTGAAAATCCTCTGTTCATATCTTTTGACCATTGATGACCATTATCATAAATTGGGAAATGACGTGTATTCTTATAAATTTGACACAGTTCTTTAATATATTTTAGAAGTGAGACCTGTATCATAAATTCTGGCTGTAAAGATTTTTTCCCAGATTTTTATTTTCCTTTTAGTCTTGTTTCTGTTAGCTTTGTTTGTGCAGAAACTTTTTCATTTAATATAATTAAAATTGTTTATTTTACCTTTCACAATGTTCTCTAGCTCTTCCTTGGTCATAAATTATTTCTCTCTCCAAAGATCTGATAGGTAAATTATCCTTTGTTCTCCTAATTTCTTTATGGTATACTCTTTTATACCCAAATCATGTGCCCATTTTGACCTCATTTTGGTATGGGGTATGAGATATAGGTCTATACTGATTTTCTGACATACTATTTTCCAGTCTTCCCAGCAATTTTTGTAAAATAGTGTGTTCTTATTCCAGAACCTGGAATTTGGTTATTTATCAATACCAGATTGTTCTAGGCCTTGATTATTGGGTCATGTGTATCTCATCTAATCCACTGATCCATCACTCTATTTTTTAGCCAGTACCAAATGATTTTGATGACTGATGATTTATAATATAGTTATAGATTTGGTATTGCTAAGCTATCATCCTTTGTATTTTTTCATTAATTTGTTTGATATTCTTAAACTTTTGTTCTTTCATATGAATTTTATTATTTTTTTGTAGTTCTATAAAATAATGTCTTGGCAGTTTGGTATGGCACTGAACAAGTAGACCAATTTAGGCAGAACTGTCACTTTTACTATGTTAACTTGGTCTAGCCATGAACAATGATATTTTTCCAATTGTTTAGATCTGATTTTATTTATGTAGAAGTGTTTTAGAATTGTGTTTATATAGTTTTGGGGTTTGCCTTGGCAGGTAGAACCACCACCCCCCATTAAGTATTTCATTTTGTCTAAAGTAATTTTGAATGGAATTTTTCTTTTTATCTCTTGCTGATGGACTTTGTCAAGATATATAGAAATGCTGATGATTTCTGTGGGTTTATTTTATATCTTGCAACTTTGCTAAACCTGTGAATTATTTCTGGTAGGTTTTTTTTTAATGTTTTCTGGGATTCTCTAAATATATCATATCATCTGCAAAAAGTGATGGTTTTATTTCCTCACTCTCTATTCTAATTCCTTTAATTTCTTTTTCTTTTCTTATTGTTAAAGTCAACATTTCCAGTACAATGTTGAATAATAGTGGTGATAATGGGCACCCTTGTTTCAGCTCTGACCATATTGGGAATGTAGCCACCTTCTCTCCATTACAAATAAGGTTTGATGTAGGTTTTAGAGAGATACTGCTTTTTATTTTAAGGAAAACTCCCTCTATCCCTAAGCTGTCTAATGTTTTTAATAGGAATAGATGCTATATTTTGTCAAAAGCTTTTTCTGCATCTATTGAGAATTTCATATAGTTTTTGTTCATTTTGTTATTGATATGGTAGATTATGATAATAGTTTTTCTGATATTGAACTAGTTCTGCATTCCTGGTATAGATCCCACTTGATTGTAGTGTATTATCCTGCTGATAAGTTGCTGTAATCTCTTTGCTAATATTTTATTTAAAATATTTGCATCAATGTACATAAGGGAGATTGGTCTGTAATTTTCTTTCTGTTTTGTCCCTTCTGGGTTTAGGTCTCAGTGTTGCAGAATATAGGTATTGTGTCATAGAACAAATTTGTCAATACTCCTTGTTTACCTCTTTTCCCCAAATAATTTACATAGTATTGGAATTAAGTCTTTTTTAAATGTTTGATAGAATTAACTTGTGAACATAGCTGGCCTCAGAGATTTTTTCTTAGGGAGTTCATCAATGACTTGTTCAATTTTTTTTTTCTAAAATGGGACTATTTAAGTATTTTATTTCCTCTTCTGTTAACCTATGCAATTCATAGTTTTGTAAATTTCATCCATTTTGGTTAGATTGTTAGACTTGCTGCCATAGAGTTGGGCAAAATATTTCCAAATCATTGCTTTAATTTTCCTTTTCACTCTGATAAGTTCACTCCTTTTATTTTTAATGCTTGTGATTTGTTTATTTTTTTCTTTACTTTTTCTGATCAAATTCACCAAAGGTTTATTTATTTTGTCATTTTTTTCATAAATCCAACTCTTAGTTTACTAGTTCAATAGTTTTCTTACTTTCTATTTTATTATTTTCTCCTTTGAATTTCAAAATTTCTCATTTAGTGTTCAGTTGGGGTTTTTAGTTTGTTCTTTTTCTAGCTTTTTACTTTGCTTGCCTAATGCATTGATCTCCTCTTTATTTATTTATGTAGCTATTTAGAGATATAAAATTTCCCCTAAGAACTGCTTTGGCAGTTCAAAATCCCATAGATTTTGATTTTGTAGCTCATTATTGTCATTTTCTTGGATGAAATTATGGATTGTTTCTATGATTTGTTGTTTGACCCACTCATTCTTTAGCATTAGATTATTTAATTTCCATTTGGGTTTCGTCTGTTTTCCCTGGCCTTTTATTGAATACAATTTTATTGTATTGTGGTCTGAAAAGGAAACATTAATATTTATGCCATTTTACATTTGATTGTGAGGTTTTTGTGTTATAGTACATGGTCATTTTTTGTGTAGGTGACATGGACTGCTGAGAAAATGATGTATTCCTTTTTGTCACTATTCGATTTTCTCCAGAAGTCTACCGTAGCTAGTTTTCTAGGATCTTATTAACCTTCTTAGTTTCTTTTTTGTTTATTTTGTAGATATATTTTTCTGATTCTGAGAGGGAGTGATTAAGTTTCCCCACTAGAATAATTTTGTTGTCTATATTCTTCCTGGCTTAAAACTTTCTTCAAGAATTTGCCTGTTCTATCACTTGGTGCATATACATTTAGTATCATTACTATTTTATTATTTATAGTACTCTTTATCGTTTCCTTCTTTACCTATTTTAATAATATCTATTTTCACTTTTGCTTTATCTGAGATTAGAATTGTTACCCCTATTTTTTTTTACTTCAGCTGAAGCATAATAAATTCCATTCTAGCCTTTTACCTTCACTCTATATGTGTCTCATTGTGTCAAATGTGTTTCTTGTAAACAACATATTATAGGATTCTGTTTTTTTTAATCCACTCTGCTATTTGCTTCCATTTTAAGGAGAGTCATCCCATTCACATTTATAGTTATGATTACCAGCTCTGTATTTTCTTCCATCGTATTTTCTCCCCTCTATATACTTTTGTTCTCTCTTTCCACTTTGTCTTTTGTTGTAATGTCCGGTCTAGCTCTCTGATGGGCCTCAGGATCAGCCCGAGACCTTGGGATTAGTGGGGGAGTGAAGTAAAGAAGGCAGGAGAGCAGACATGTGGCTGGTCAAAGATGGAGTCTGGTCTCTGGAGTCTGGAGCCTGAAGTCTTCTATGTGGCTGAGATCACCATGGCCAAGAGAGTGAGTCTTCTATGACTCCTTTAAATACTCCAGTACAATCATATCACTACCTCACACAGAGCATGCCCATCCACACTTGAGCATGTGCCAATTTGTCAGGAGCTCCATGACATCTCATAGTATTACCTTAAGTATATGTACTTGACTAAGATGAATATATCAATAGCTAGAGAATTATCATTTCATTAAAGATACTGAATCTTAAGAATACCTTTTCAGAGTTCAGCCCTCTATACTTTGTAGGTGTTTTTTTACCCATTTCACCCATATCATATCTCCTATCACTCTTCTACCTTCTCTTAGTAGTGTTTTTTAACCCACTCTACCCACAATTTTATCTTCTACCAACTATTCCCTCCTTCTCTTACATTTTTCCTAGTATTTCTGTCTTCCCTTTGATACTGTCTCCCTTTTCTTTTCCTCTTTCTTCTCCTACCTCTTTATAGAGCTAGATAAATTTCAATACCCAACTGAATGATTAAATTATCCCCCCTTAAAGCCAAAACTCATGAGAGCAAGCTTCAAACAATGCTCACCCCTCTCCTTTCTGTGGGTTATAATAGGTCTTTTGCACTTTTTCATGTGAACTAATTGTCCCATTATACCTCCCCTTTCCTATTTTTCAAGTACATACCTTTCTCACCTCTTAATATCTTTTTCTATGATGTCATCCCATATAATGCTGCCCTCTGTCTGCCCCAGTGACAGATATAGTTCTAAGAATTACAGATATTGTTTTCCTATCTAATGATGTAAACTGTTTAACTCTTAAATGTATATATTTTCCCCCTCTTTACCATTCTGTGGTTCTCTTGTGTCTTGTGTTTGTGATTTAAATTTTCTGTTTAGTTCTGTTTTTTTTTTCAATAAAAATGATTGAAAGTGTCATTTCATTGAAGCTCCATCTTCTTTCCTGAAAGATGATGCTGACTCTCTCTATATAGTTAATTCTTGGTTGTAATCCCAGGTCCTTTGCCTTCTGGAATATGGTATTCCAAGACCTTCAATCCTTTATTGTGGAAGTTGCTAGATCCTGGGTAATCCTGACTGTTGTTCCTTGATATATGAATTGTTTTTGTCTGGTAGCTTGTATTATTTTTTCCTCTGTTTCTAGAATATAGGGTATTCCTTTATGACCTCTTGTAGAATATGATCTAGGCTCTTTTTTGGGTCATAGTCTTCATGTGGGCCAATACTTTTTAAATTGTCTTTTGCTGATCTATTTTCTAGGTTGACTGTTTCCATGAGGTATTTCACATTTTTCTTTCATTTTTTCATTCTTTTTAGTTTGTTTGACTGTTTCTTGCTGTCTCACAAAGTCATTAATTCCATTTGCCCTATTCTAGTTTTTAATGTATGATTTTCTTCAGTTATTTTCTGTATCACTTTTTCAATTTGATTTATTTTATTGTTTAAAGAGTTATTTTCTAAAGACAATTTTTTTCTTCCTTTTCCAAATTATTGACTCTCTCATGCATACCTTTCCTTTCCTTTCTCATTTTTCTTCTATCCATCTTATTTGCCTTTTGAAGTCTTTTATGAGCATTTTCAAGAAGCCTTTTTGTACTTGAGATTAATTTATCTCACTCTTTAAAATTTTTTCTGTGGACATTCTGTCCTCATCTTGGTTTGTGTTTTGGTCTCTCCTGTCACCATAGTAGCTCTCCATAGTCAAAGGTTTTTTTGTTTTTGTTTTTTTTTTTTGTTTTTTTTTTTTACTGTTACTCATTTTATTTCCTTTGCTTTTGGTGTTTCCCTTTTTTTTTTTTTTTTTACTTTTAAGGTGGAACTCTGCCCCTGGGGTAAAGATAGCATTGTCCCAAGATTCCTGTGCAGTTCTGAGCCTTGGCTTTGAGCATAGGGACCTCTTGTGTTATAAGGGGTACCTTTGTCTATTCCATTCAGGAAATAGCCTGGTTTCTCAGAGTTTGTCTTCTGAGCTGGCACTGGAAGCTGCCCCATTGATGTGCCCCTTTACTGGGCCAGGACTGAGGGTCTTAATTGCTGATTTGCTGAGATTAAGAACTCTCACCCATTTTCCCATAGTCTATCTGACCTGGGCTAAACACCCTTTTCTCCCCAGTGACACTGATTTTTCTTTCTATCAAACTTCAGAATGGCTTCATTCCATTAGGTTATGCTCAGAGGCTTGGTTTCATGTGATTTTTGAGGGAAACTGGGAGAGCACAAGCAGGTTTCCAACTTTACTCTGCCATCCTGCCTTCACTCATAGAACTCTGGTCCTTTTTCATGTGTTTTATTTAAGGGATGTCATGCCAAGTAACTATGCAGAAATTATAACTCTTAAAGAGCACACCAGCCACTGTTGGTGATATTGAAACAGTTCTTGGATTGGAGAAATCAAGCATTTCAAAGAGTATTCAATCCTTCAATGAAACATAATGCAATACACTGAAGTATAGAAGGATTTGTGGTTGAAAATGGACAACAGTAGCAAGAACTAATAAGCTATTTCTGTGAAACAGCCAGGTCTAGTGCTTTTTCCACTACATCATCATATTCTTGTCTTTCCCCCCTAATGTACTATAAGCTCTTTTGAAGCAAAGCATTGTAATCTCTTTAGGAGCATGATTTGTCTTGCTTTTATATTCACCTATATTTCTATATGATCAATAAGTACTCATAAAATAGAATGAAAGGCATAAATTTCAAACTTATTATACAGGTATTATGTAGATTCCTCTATAAAAAGTGTGGGCATAGCAAAAGATCAAGCCAGATCTAAATTATAGAAATCAACATGTTTGGATCTCACCCTCAAGGCAAACAAGAGTCATGAACAATTTGTGAGCAGGGAAATGTCATGATAAAATCTTAATTTTAGAGAAAATGAATTTAGTTGCAGAGTTAATGCTGAATTAGAAAATCAAAATACTAGAGAGAGTCATCAGATGATGAACTATTGCAATAGTCCAACTAAGAGTTTATATTAGGACTCTTGTAAGGGTGGTAAACATTGAAAAGGGGACATTAAGAAGAAGAAAAAGTTTAATTGAATCCATATGATGAGTAGCAGATGTGATGTGACTTTAATACATCCCTCTCCTTTCTATGCAAATCCCATTCCCACCTCCTGCGCTCATACAATTGTTTCCTTTCTTCTTTGTCTTTGTTAAAAGGTGATATTACTTCTGAAAATTGCTTCTTTTTTCAAGATCAGATCTATTTTTTCAAGAAATTACTGGCCACTTCAAGGTCAGCTCTCCTCACTGCTTCCATTTTCTGGCTAAATAACTCATCTACATTGTACCTGACAAGATCTAATACAAAGAATTCTGTCTTTCATAGGATACTTTTTTCCCCAGTTGCCTTTGTACTTTCTTTTTTCCTCTCATCTTTTGCTGGCAACTGTTAGTTATCATATTAACTCATTATGATAATATCGAATTGATGAAAGCACTTTGAATCACTAAGAAGATTTATAAAGCATTTATATTATGATTCTACTATCTTTCCTCACATTATTTGTTTTTCAACAACTAGATCTTCTTTCAGTCCACTAACTGCTTTGTGCTACATGGTAACTATTATATTTTAAATTCTGAGGGTAATTGAAGCTACATTCAGAATGATATCATCCCTAAATTCAATTTATCAATTTTATGAGGAACTAAAGATAGTCAAAACTCCTTTTCAGTGCCTTTGGGATCAAACTGTTTGCCAAGATAACAACAGGCATGACTCAAATGTTTTCTAGCTTGTATCTCTGTTTCATATCAATTGGAAGGTTTTTAATATTTAGTGATTTTTTTTTACATTCACATATTTTGGATGCCATCTAAAGACACAGATACATCAATGAAGCAAATTTTCTTATATTATTTAATTGATATTGTACTATCCCTTAAAAGTTTAATGAAAAAAAATATATTTTAGAGTTCAGAGAAATCTAGTTATTAGTAACAACATTATGGGTAGTTTTGACCAAATATATTATTTGTATGAATATATTCTAGCATTATGGTAAACATCTAGTAGAGTTGAAATTGGAAAGCAAAAAAGTTTCTAGAAGTGTCATTAATTTTAAAGGAAAAACAATGGGTGTCTGAGTTGGAAATAAAATGAATAGAAATAAAGAGAATTTTGTAATTATGTATCTTTAAGTAAAGTAGGTGGGGGGACCCAGTGGACTAAAGTCATAATATTCTTGTCCTTCACTCATCATATTGAATCAGTTCCCAAATTGTTCTGTTTTTTCATCTCAACATGTTTTTAATCATTTACTTTCCTGTATTGCCAATACTACTCCTTTAAACCAGGTGTTTGTCACATCATGTCAGAGTTCTGAACTACAATTGCCAACATTATCAAGGATCTTTTAATGGCTAAATTAAGTTGTCTTTTCTCAAGTGTCATCTCCCTAAATCTTTCTGCAGTTTTTGACACCCTCGGTCATCTCTTCCTCTTGAATATTTTCTCCCCACTTCACTTTCTCTCCCATCCCCTCATATATTTTTGTGATCTCATAAAATTTCATGAATTCAGTTTCATCTCTTTGAATTGTGATTTCCAATCTTCATTTCCGTTTTTCAACTTTTTCTGGTATTACAGCCCCACATCTCCAAAAGCATTAGGCATCTCAATTTCAATATGTGCAAAATGGAATTCATTATTTCCTTAAACAAATCTTCCTGTTTCTAACTTCCTTTTTAGGGTAAAACAAGTCCTCATTTTTCCAAATCCTAAGATTCAAAACATCAGAGACATTATCAAATACCCAGTCTTCTCTCACCCACAAATCCAATCAGTTATCATGTATTATTGATTCTACTACCATGATATCTTTTATAATCCTTCTCTCCACTCATGCACAACCTTGATTTAGGTTCTCCTCCTTTTTGCTAAGACTTTTGAAATAGTTTCCTCATTGAACTGCCAACATATCGTCTAATTGCTCTTGTTGTGCTCTCTTGTATCCTTCTCCATGATAAAGGGACATTTAAATGAAAAAACATGGCTTAGGGATGCTTTTCAAATCCAATTGTAAGTTGCTCTTTTTGTTTTTACCTCTGTGCTCCAAAGCCACTGTCAGTATACTGAGGGAAATGATAATAAAAATATTATTAATTATTTGGAGCAGAGTATACATTTTGTGAATTTTCCATTTTTCTGTTTTTTTTATTATTCTTTTTTTCAATTTTCCATTAGCTTTTTTTTGTTTGTTTGTTTCTGATCTCAGTGATCACCGACTTGGTCACTAGGAGAGATATAATAGAAATTGATGGAATATAGAAATACATTTTTATCATAACATAGTTTGTTGCCTTATAAGCCTATGTTGGACTTAAGCACATGAAATAATAGGAACATACCTTTAGGTCTCAATAAATTCTTTATGATCTAGCTTTTGACCTTACCACCTGAACTGAAACTGCTTTTTCATAATACTTTAATGATATTGGTTTAAAAATTACTTTTATGATGAACATAATAATCATCAACAACCAGGAAGATTTTACTACATGAAGAACAGAAAGGGAAATTATATAAAAACCATATAATTCTGTTATATATTTTTTGTTTTTAAGTATATATTAAATTTAATATGGTAGTAGTGAAATTTGTGCTTCCTTTTGAATGTTTTGCTTTCTCTTTATTTTGCACTTTTTTTCTTTCTTCTCTTCCTTCTCTTTTTCCTCTCTCTCTTCTTTTTCAAACTTTTCTTCCTTGTTTCTTTTTACTTTACTTCTTTCCTACTATTTCTATCTATTAATTCATAAGCCCTCACTTGACAACAAAATATTGTCAATAAAAAAAATTAGTCAACACGGACCAAGTCTGAAAATGTCTCTCATTTTTCTTCTTTAATTCATCACTTCCTACAGAGAAATGATTGGAGTGTTTTACCATTATGATTGGTCACCATATTTATCAGTGTTTTTGTAGTATTTCAAAGTTCTTCTTTCATGTTGAAAAAATCATGTAGCTCATATCTTTTGATTCTACTATTTTTACTCTACATCAGTAAAGTCTTCCCAGGTTTTTCTGAATTCATCATATTAAGCATTTCTTTCAGCAGAGGAATACTCCGTAATTGACAATTTATTCAGTCATGTCCTAATTGAAAAGTATCCATTTTTTCTTAGTCCTTAGCTACTGGAAATTGTGGCTATAAATTTATATGAGTCCTTTCCTTCTCTCTTTGATCTCTGGAAGTAATAGTGCTATCACTGATTGGGTCAAAGCTATTGACTTGAGGGAATTGTTTGAATTTCTTGGTAGAATGATTAGATCAAAACATAGTTCCACTGGGAGTACATTAGTGTGCCGTTCTTCCCATAACTCTTTTAACAATTATAATTTACTCTTTATTATATTTGCCACTGATAGAAATGAAATGGAAACTATGAATTGTTTTAATTTACATTTTTCCAATTAGAATATATTTATGTGGTTGTTAAAATTTTGTATTCACCAGTTTTAAAACAAACCTTTCATATCTTTTTTATTATTTATCCATTGGAAAATGATCTTTTTACATATTTTTGTTATTAATTTCTTGTGTATCACAGGTGGTGATTAGTACAGAAATTTGTTTGAAAATTTTATCCTAGTTAACTATTTCCATCTAACTCTGACGGCATTGATTTTTGCTTATGCAAATCAAATGAAATTATCCGATTTTAGTTCCTTTGAGCATTTTTTCTCCTTGGAGAAAAAAAAACCTCTTAGGATTCTCTCCCTAAGCATAGATATGAAAAGTAATAAAGCTAAATGTGGTAACCTTTTCTTTGTTTTCATCTTTTTTAGGAGATAGTCTCCTTTCCTGACTTCACTGAACTAATTCCCTCTTTTCGACCATGCCTTTGCAATTCCTTATACTCTTCTTGTCCTTAGAGTCTCTTGCTCTAGGCCATTTTTTTTCCTTTTCCCCCTATAGTTTCTTCTCTCAAAATCTCATCATTATCCAAAGGTTTTAGTATTCAACTTTTTACAGTGATTCTCAAATCGGTGTTTCCATTCACAATCTCTTTCTTGAACTGCAGTCCTTTAATTCTACCTATTTACTGCATGTTTCCAAGTAGATAATCTCTAGATATATAGATTCCCACTTCCAGAATAGAAATCATCATCTTCCCTAAATAAATCACTTACCTCAAATTTAGTATATCTATTGATGGAACTTTCATAATAGTAGTTGGATATAATCAAAATCTCAGAGTATTTACTTTTCCTTCTTCCTCACCTTATCATCCAAGCCAGTATCTAATTTTATCTCTGGTGGATTTTTTAAAAAATGGATGGAAACAAAGTTTATTTATATCTACTATATTCTTTATACCCATACTCTTACTCCTCTTGTTCAATTGTAGACTGTTACATGGCCTCCTAATTGGATTTTCTAAGTTCATTCTCTATCCTTATCAATCATTCCTTCAAATAACTGTCATTGTATCTTATAAGGTCTTTTGTTATCTGGTTCCAGTCTACATTCCATTCTTTCTCCCCATTTCTCCATGTTATATATTCTGCTTCAGTAAAACTGGGTTACTAGTGTTTTCTGATGTTCCTTCTGCTTCTGTACATTTTTATAGAGTGGTCTTCATTTCAAGAATATGCATACATTCATTTTGGTCATATCACATTTTTCTTTCATTTTAGTCTTTCAGAATTCTTGATTCCTTCGAGAGATATCTAAGAGGCTATCTATTCTGTGAATCCTTCCCTAATTTTCAATTAGAAAATTAAATGGTCCTTTCTGTCTTCAAATAATCTAAAGTATTCTGCTAGATCTTTCTTCTGCATTAATCATTCCCTCCATTTAACTGTCTACATGATTAAAGATAACAAGAACATCTGTGTTTCCTTTTTAGAAAGTAAACTCATTGAGTTCTGGCTCCTTTTTATCTTTGTGTCACTAGAGCATTCCAAATAGTAGTTACATAACATATATTTGTTAAAGCTCAGCAGCAAAAGATAGAGAAAATGCATTTAAAATTCCTGTAGACAAAATAAAATATTTGAGTGTCTACCTGCCAAGACAGATCTATATGAACACAATTACAAAATGTTTCTCACACAAATAAAGTTAGATCCAAGCAATTGGAAAAATATCAATTGCTTATGGGTAGGTTGATCTAATGTAATAAAAATAGCAGTTCTGCCTAAATTGATCTATTTTTAGTGCCATACCAATCAAATTACCAAAAATCATTTTACAGGGGTCTAAAAAATAGTAACAAAATTCATCAGGAAGAACAAAAGGTCAAGAACATCAAGAGAATGAATGTATGAATGTATGTATGAATGAATGTGTGAATCGAATGTATGTTTTATAATTAAAAAACATACAAAGGATGGTGACTTTGCAGTATCAAAGCAAAAACTATATTATAAAGCCTCTGTCATCAAAGTCATTTGGTACTGACTAAGAAATAGAGTGATGGATCAGTGGAATGGATTAGATATACATGACAGAATGCCTATAGTAATCTAGTATTTGATAAATCACCCAACTTCAGCTTTTGGGATAAGAATTCAGTATTACACAAAAATTGTTGGGAAAACTGAAAATTAATATGTCATAAATTTGGCATAAACCTACATCTCACATACCATATCAAAATAAGGTCAAAATGGGTACATAATTTGGGAATAAAGGGAGATGCCATAAGCAAATTAGGAGAGTAAGGGATGTTATCTATCAGATCTTTGGAGAAGAGAAGAATTTATGATCAAAGAAGAACTAGAGAACATTATGAAAGGCAAAATGGACAACTTTGATTACATTAAATTAAAAAGATTTTGCAAAACAAAACCAACAAAAGCAAGATTAAGAGGGAAGTACAACGCTGGGAAAAATTTTACAGCCAATGTTTCTGATAAAAATCTCATTTCTAAAATATATAAAGATTTGTCAGATTTATAAGAATATAAGACATTCCCAAATTGATAAATTCTGGACATTTTTGTATCCTGAATTACAGCTGATTATTGAATATTTTAATATAGTATCATGTGAACAATGCAAAATCAGTCTGTCCAAAGTGGAAGTTAATGTTTTTCCCACTTCTCATCCAAACTTCCAATCATCCAGTTTTGGAACTTTGGAGTTATCTTTTTCTGAACCCCTCCTTGAGTTATTCTTGCCCCCTAATTATATATGCATATGTTGTTTCTCCTCACATAATATAAAGTCCACAAGGGATAGGACTTTTTATTTTTTGTCTATGTGTCCCCAATGCCAATTAAAGTGCAAGTATATTTTGTTATCTTTCAGTCATTTTAGTCACATTCAACTCTTCATGACCCCATTTTGGAGTTTCTTGACAAAAATAGTAGGTGCATGATAATTATTAAATAGAAGAATGGAAAAGGCCTTATTGAATATGGTCTACCGTTATATTAAGCCTTTAAGTTGAAAATACTTCATGCCTCCAAGGTACTTACATTCTAAATGTAGGAAGTGATATCTATAGAGGTGGTGGCTAGGGAAGATATTTTGGTTTGGAAATATATAAGATGATCAGAAATAGTAGATGGACTCATTTTTGAGCAGCAATAACTGAGTTGATGTGATATCAAGAGTTCCATTACTGAAAACTAAGGTGGAAGGATATGGGTTATGCAAATAACAGCTTGGCAATTAGTGAGATGAGTAGGAATTAAAGAAGGAAATGGAGGCAACTGCCAAGACCCAATTGTTCTTCATATCAGAAAATAAAAGTTCAATAGTTTTATTACTGGTCTAATTAATTAATTGATCCTCAAGTCAACTCATCCTCAAGCACATCTTTATTTACCATATCTAGTCAATTCCAGTGGTGACACATCTCTCAAATCTATCCCTTTTTTCTCTAACAAAACAGATACTATCTTACTCTAGGTTTTTTCTTTTTTTAGCAGGACTATTGAAAGTGTTCTAGTTGGTCTCCTTGCTTGTCTTTTCCTCTTCAATCTTTTGTCTTCAATCTCTTTTTAAATTGGCATTTTGAACATGTCACTATACCTCTCACAAAACTCAAATGACTCCCTATTTCTTCTGAAATCAAGTATAATTTCTTATATTTGACTTTTAAATTCCTTTGTAACCTGACTCCAGATTGCCACTGTCACACACTTACACACAATACATACACACACAACATACACACAGCACACGCATATATGAATGAACATATTTTCTTCCCTGATGGAATGAAAGCTATTTGGAGATAGAGACCATTTGATTTGTGTCTTTACATCTCCAAAGGCAATTAATAAATGCTTGTGTGGTGATTAATGATACAGAATGTTAAGTTCATTTACCAGATATAGTGACTATGTCAGTCAGTGTCATTAAATTATTTCCTTTGTTTAAAGAGAAGGGTCACTGGGTGGGGAATTATATCTAGAACTGATACAAAAACAAAAATGAGTCCAGAAAGATAAAATTTAATTTTTATTGTGCATAGAAAAATTATGGCATAAGTGTATGACATAAATTCTTCACTGCCATAACTTATTGCATTCAGGAAGAATTTCTAGTGAAAACAAAAACACTTAATAATCTGTTAAAGAGCATTATAGCATCATAAATTTAGTGATGTAAGGAATCTTAAAGGTTATCTAATCTTACCCCTTTGGTTGAGACAATTACATAGAGTCTTCAATTTGTAATTTGTTCAACATCACAATGTGCTGACAGAAGCTATGCCTCCTTAAGTATATAAGGTGTTATAAACAGGGATCTAATGCCAGTTAAAATTCAGTGTTGAGAAGTAAGATCCTCATAAGTTATTGAACACTTAACCAATGAGATTTACTTTCTCATAATATGACAAGAATATACAACAAAGAAACAGTTTTTTGAATTCACTCTCCCTGCTTTTCTTCTTTTGGAAATATATCTAGTCAGGATATCATTAGAGTCTGGTGACTTGGTGATGAGTGCTTTATACACCCATCAAGTCTGAGAGGCCTACACTTTACCTGACTGAGACTTTCTAAGCTTATTGATGAACAGGAAGTCTACTAGGGAAATAAGGCTCAATCAGGTCCCAGGGACAGGTCTTTCTGAGTCTACCTTATATTGGCTGAGGAGATGGGAAAGAAAATTGCATCTGAAAGTTGAAGCCAATTAGGTCCCAGAATCAGCTTTGTCCTGTCATATAAGGAGATGTTTTATATTTTAATTGTAATGAAAAATATATCAAAATATATCTCATACCAATAAAATGTGAAAAAATATATCAAAAAACAGTTGTTACATGTTGGAATGTTAACATCCAAAACTCATGAAATAAAGATTTGATTACATTTTAAACATATCAAGAAACAATAAAAGATGATAGAAATAGTAGGAGAAAGAGAAAAGAATTAAGAGTAAGAGGAGTAACAGGTGAGAAACAGAAACAACCATTGGAAGAAAGAAAAGACAGTGTCACAAATAAGTGCTAAATAAAATATTAAATTTACTTTCTTGAAGAAATTTGCTGTTTCATACTTTTAAAATCTCTTTTGGAAGAATTATTGATTCAAATCCAAATTTTCCTTTTTGTTTACTGTGATTTTTTTCTGAGATATTACTTTAAAAAATTAGCTGATGGTTGATAGCTTTTTGTTTTCTTGCTGAGTCAGAAAGGAACTACAATTAAACTAATAGAATTCACTTGAGAAAAATCTTGATGTTTGGATCTACTCCAGATCCTTAGGAAGTCTCCCTTTCTTCCTCTTACTGTCTTAATTATGAATGTTCTTTATAATCAGAGGTAGACTTTTACCCAATTATGGATTTTGCAACGCAAATTTATATATTTCCAGTATTTAATGTCATGCTGTTTTATAACTGGAGAAAATTACTTTTGTCGTCATAGATAATCTTACAATTTCAAGAGAAGTTTTAGTATGCTAAATTTTGTATAATTAATTCAAAAGAAACTTTTAATGAATGTTTCAATGTTTTGTGATCTTCCCATTATTATTGTTGTTGTTACTATCATTATTTTTGCAATATTCTTAAGTTCTTAATGAATTTAAGTGGAAGTTCATTAGATCAGGGTCCTGATTCTGCTTTGACATATACTAGATATGAGCAAATTATTTAATGGTTTTATGCATCTATCCAAAAGCCATAGTAATTGCTAGTGGTATCTATCTCATACTGTGTAATATAATTATGAGATTCATTGGAGATAATAGATAAAGTGATATGTAAATCAAAAAATTCAAAATAGATGTCAGCTGATATATTAGTTATAATGTAAAGTGTCTTATCCGAAGACATTTGGAACTTTTGACATTTCAGATTAAATTTCTAGAAGGAGTGTTTATTTCCAAATTAATGCTTGATTTTATTTTCCTCTTCTCAATACACAACAAATAGTTAACTTAGGGTTACATGGAAGGAATAATAGTTTCTGGGAATTTATATTTATTTTTATTCTGATAGAAGATTACTATCTGTTCACTTCCCCCACTGGACCTTTCATTTACTATAGTAAGAGAGCAGAGA
Source organism: Antechinus flavipes (assembly GCF_016432865.1). NCBI lineage: Eukaryota > Metazoa > Chordata > Mammalia > Dasyuromorphia > Dasyuridae > Antechinus > Antechinus flavipes. The sequence continues at coordinate 426,165,926 of NC_067400.1, forward strand.
TTATAAAGAAAGTGTGAGATCACACAGAAAGTTAAGCTGGAAGGGACGTTAGAAATTGTATTGTTAGTATTGTTTAGTTGTTTTGGTCATGGCCTCATTTGGAGTTTTCAGAGCAAAGATATAGGAGTGGTTTTCTTTCTCCAGCTCATTTTATAGATGAAAAATTAAAACAGACAGGGTTAAGTGACTTGCCCCCATGGTCATAGCTATTAAGTATCTGAGAACAGATTTCAGCTCATGAAAATGAGTTCCTAATTCCAAACCCAGTGCTCTACCCAGTGCACTACCAGCTATCCTATGAGGTAGCAGAGATTTTGAATTATATGTAGAATCTTAGGATGTTGAACTGGAAGACACCTTGGAGGTTACCTGGTCCAAACCTTTCATATTATAGATGGGAAAAATGAGGTCTAGAGAGGTTAAATGGTTTTGTCCAATGATAAAGAGGCAGTAAGTAACTAATATGGGATTTATATGTGGGCTCGTTGATCCCTAATCTAGTAATCTTTCAACTACAGTAGACTACTATATATACATAGTATAGAAGCCACAGATTTCTCAGCTGGCTACTTATTTATGTACCTCATAGGGCTGTTTAAGGCTTAAGTGAAATCATAAATTTAAATCAGTTTACAATCCTTGCAGTGCTGTAAAAGTTAGCAATTATGATCATCAATATTATTATCATCAAAGAATATTGGTTCAAGTCTTTTCATTGGACTATTTTCTATACAATGTCATTAAGATTATTACTAGTGACTATGCTCAAAAAGTTATCAAACCTGTGCATACCCTTTGATCCAGCAGTGTCTCTACTGGGCTTATACCCCAAAGAGATACTTAAGAAGGGAAAGGGACCTGTATGTGCCAAACTGTTTGTAGCAGCCCTGTTTGTAGTGGCTAGAAACTGGAAAATGAATGGATGCCCATCAATTGGAGAATGGTTGAGTAAATTGTGGTATATGAACGTTATGGAATATTATTGTTCTGTAAGGAATGACCAGCAGGATGAACACAGAGAAGACTGGTGAGACTTACATGAACTGATGCTAAGTGAAATGAGCAGAACCAGGAGATCATTATATATCTTAACAATGATACTGTTTGAGGATGTATTCTGATGGAAGTGGATCTCTTCAATAAAGAGAGCTAATGCAGTTTCAATTGATCAAAGATGGGCAGAAGCAGCTACACCCAAAGAAAGAACACTGGGAGATGAATATAAATTCCTTGCATTTTTGTTTTTCTTCCCGGATTATTATACCTTCTGAATTCAATTCTCCCTGTGCAACAAGAAAACTGTTCGGTTCTGCACACATATATTGTATCCAGGATATACTGTAACCTATTCAACATGTAAAGGATTGCTTGCCATCTGGGGGAGGGGGTGAAGGGAGGGAGAGGAAAAATCAGAACAGAAGCGAGTGCAAGGGATAATGCTGTAAAAAATTACCCTGGCATGAGTTCTATCAATAAAAAGTTATTTTAAAAAGATTATTACTAGTGGGCAGGCATTTAGGGCATCTCTGCTATTAAAATTCTAGCCATAACTTTATTTGATTTCAAACATAGTGAATCAGATATTATACATGCTAATTCAATTTCCAAATGTAAGACTGTAGGAAAAAAATCTCTTAAGTCATATTATAAGCTTAAAGTAATCTATGTTTTATTGTAGTTATGGAATGTAAATGCATACATCTCTTTCTATTTCTTTCTCAGCTCTTCTTCTGTAAGAAAACATAGCCCTCATTTCATCTGCCTAGTTATAGGCATATCTTTGGATTAATTAAATGGAAATGGTGTTCGGTACTACAAGCCAATTCCAGGAGAGCATAGGTTCTGGCAGAAAAGCTTCAGTTACTCTCGCATCAGACTCTGTCAGCTTTCTAAAGGACTTTTCCATAAATTCAAACATCCTCAGTATATTGGTCATTTAGAGATGAATTCTTTATCTAGCATAGCCCATAAAATAAAACAATAAATGAAATGGCTTTGGGTTCTGTATAACAGCTTTCCATGTTTACGATGCTGAAAGTGGGTATAAGAATTGAGAACACAGAGTGTTAAAAAAATTATAGTTTTTAGGATCTCTATAAACATTTGACTTAATTCTTGATAGTCTACATGAGAGGCAATGTGGCGACATGGTTGGCCTTGGACTCAAAAAGTTTTGTGTTCAAATCCTTCCTCTGACAGATGCTAGTTGTTCAACTGGCCAAGCATCTTAAGGTCTACACACCCCTTCTATATCATTAAGACTATAAGTTATAAATAAGTTAATAATCTATATCATTAGAGTCTTTATACAGAGAGCTCTCTATATTAATTAAATCACAAGTAGAGGAATTTTGTATTGATAGTAGTGAAGGTGATAGTGGTGGTGGTAGCAACAAGATATACTAGCAATTCTATTTTATTTACATCTTTAATGGGGTTGAAATAGAAATAATTCTAAAACTAGTTGCTGTCTTATTATTTTATCATCATCGTCATTGCTAATAATGATAACAGTAAAAACAATAGGTAGAAACTCTTTTTATAACATGTTAAGTAAAGTTTGTAAACTGTTTTGTAAATATCTCATTTTACATTCACAACAATCCTAGAAAGAAGGTGCCATTATCACTTTTACAGATGAGAAAATTGAGGCAAAGAGAGATTTTTTTTTTTGAGTCATGTAACCAATGACTATCTGAATCAAGGTTTGAATTCGAGTCTTCTTGATTAAAGGTCTGGAAGTTTTCATAAAATTATAAAGCAGACTATTATTTTATATTCAATATTGCAGAATATTGTATATATGCACAAACTACTTATGTAGCTAAATATAAGTTATTAGGATGTAAACTTCTTTTTCAATCAATTTTCAGTTATATCTGACTTTTTGTAACTCCATTTGTGGTTTTCTTGGCTAAGAGACTGAAGTAATTTGCCATTTCCTTTTCTTTTGGATTAATTAAATGGAAGTGGAGTTGGGTTCTAAAAGGCAATTCCAGAAGAGCATAGGTTCTGGCAGAAAAGCTTCAACTATACTCTTGCATCAGTCTATCTGCTTTCTAAGGGACTCTTCCATTAATAACCAGTCATTTTATTTTGACACATTTTATCATTGATTCTCTGGAATTATACATGGTCGTATTATTGATTAAAGTTCCTTGGGCTGTAAAAATTGTTTGTTTTTTATAGTGCCATTGTTATTATAAATTGTTTTCATCAGCATGTGCATTTCATTCTTGATAAGTTTATATGCATACTTTTTTCTACTTTTATAATACAAATGTTACAGTATAAAATGTCCTTGTTTTGTTTACCCTGGATCAGTTAAAAGAATTTTTCCATGTCTCTTTAAATACTATCTTTTTCCTCTTTGTTGAGTGATCAAGAGCATAAAAATATCATTGATGCATAAATAAAGCTCTTGCCAGTAGCCAGGAAGATCTGTTTCTAGTTTTGTCATAACATAGAATTGACACATTGTAAAAGTTTTCTCATCTTCGGTGTGTTTCCCGTATCCTTGTGGTTTGTCCTCTTTAGTGGTCAGCATTACCTGTACTGAAGCATTTTCAGCCACTGTGGCAATAGTATTTCTGACCATTTCAGTACATATTTCATACCTTGTGAGAATAGAACAAAAAGTCAAGAATTATTTTATATGTAAAACTGATCATCACAACAATTTTGAGTAGGACCAGGCTTCAACCCTATCCTACTGCATCTCGTTTCTTTTTTTTGGACTTTTTGGGATTGGTATTATAATCCCATTTTAGTGACAATGGAGCTAATCCAATCAAGAGTATCACAAATCCCAATTTTCTAACATTTCCAGGTTCCTCCTAAGCCTTCACATCTTTAATGACTTGAAAGAATATGAAGTTCTTGCTGTGTATCACCCTGACTGCATTCTCTTCCTTATCACTTTTCCTCCTGTCCCTAGGGATATGGCAGAGATATCATGATGATATAATAATGATAATTATAATAACATGAAATCTTTGTCCAATGAGTATACATACAACTGAAGGATTGCTGCTGATATGACTTGTTTCTTCCTTCTGAACTTAAATTTCTTCAAGCCTAAAAGAGCTGAGCAGAAATTGACTAGAATACCTGTCTTTTCTCTTATAGTTCTGAGCCTCTGGTCCTTTTACTAGGATGTCTGACATTGTTATATAGGATAAATGAGAAGATCAAAGAATGTTTGGGCTAATGGAAAGATGATTCAGATACTCTGCTTGGAAAAGCAGATAAAAGCAAGTGGAAACATTTGTTCAGTGCCTACTCCATGCCAGACACTGTGCTATATACAACATGAAACATCAGTAGAGTTTTCATAACATCTTGTAAAAAAAGAGAGAGAGACAGACAGACAGACATCATGCAGAAGATTAGGAGATAGTGGAATTCTACAAATTGTACAAATTATGCAAATTACAAATGATGCTAGACATCTATGAATAAAAATTGTAGGACAAGGGGAAATGCATCAATAACAGAGAAGAAAGAACGCTGCAAATTTCCAAGAAAGCAAACAACCACAGCAGGATAATCCCAAATGATTTAAGAGATAAATAAGAATTGTGAAAGCAGAAATTATGGCCTGCAGCAGTAAATGAAAAAGCTGAAATTCAAACCTCTGGTTCTAATTCTAACACCATTTCTATTATATCCCCCTGAATCCTTATGATAAACTCCCATCACTTTTATGTCTACTCATAGGACAAAGATTTCATATTATTATAATTATCATTATTATTTTCATATATAATATATATGTAGCTATATCCCCATCATATTCTAATACATTTTCCAAGTAATGGGGATGGGAGGGGAAGAAATTAGAAAGAAGATGCTAGTCAGGGTGATGCATAGCAAGAATTTCATATTCTCTGACGTCATTAAAAATGTTAAGATTTAAGAGGAACCTGAAAATGGTGGAAAATTGAGATATATGATACTCCTAATTGGTTCAATAAAAAAAGTTGAATTCATGGTGGCAAACAACACTAAAGAGGGGAAATAAGAGGAGAATGAATTGGAAAAGCAAATATGCAGAATCAAAGAACAATTTGTAAAAGCTTACAAATTAAACTTGCATACACTTCAATAGAGAAAAGTGGATAGAGAACTGTCTTCAGATTCAGAGAAGCTTGAGCTCAAATAATACTTATTATTATTATTATTATTATTATACCTTTTAATTGACAGTTATCTTGCTGCACAAGACAAATTGGATTTAGAAAGAAGGTAAAAATAATCTGGGAAGAAAAACAAAAATGCAAGCAAACAACAACAGAAAGAGTACAAATGCTATGGTGTGGTCCACACTGATTTCCCAGTGTTCTTTTGCTGGGTGTAGCTGATTCTGTTAATCACTGATCAGTTGGAACTGATGTGGATCCTCTCATTGCCTAAGACAGCCACTTCTATCAGAATTGATCCTTATATAATATTGCTGTTGAAGTGTATAATGATCTCCTGATTCTGCTCATTTCACTTAGCATCAGTTCATGTAAGTCTCTCCAGGCCTTTCAGAAATCATCCTGCTGGTCATTTCTTACAGAACAATAATATTCCATAACATTCAGGTACCACAATTTATCCAACCATTTTCCAATTGATGGGCATCCATTCAATTTCCAGTTTCTAGCCAATGCACAAAGGGCTGCTACAAACATTTTTTGTACATACAGGTCCCTTTCCCTTCTTTAATATCTCTTTGGGATATGAACCTAGTAGTAATACTTCTAGATCAAAGGGTATGCACAGTTTGATAACTTTCTGAGCATAGTTCCAAATTGCTCTCCAGAATGATTGGATCCATTCACAACTCCACCAACAATGCATCAGTATCCCAGTTTTCCCACATCCCCTCCAACATTCATCATTATTTTTTCTTATCATGTTAGCCAATCTGAGAGGTGTGTAGTGGTATCTCAGAGTTTTCTTAATTTGCATTTCTATGATCAATAATGATTTGGAACACCTTTTCATATGAGTAGAAATAGTTTCAATTTCATCATCTGAAAATTGTCTTTTTTATCCTTTGACCATTTATCAGTAGAGAATGGCTTAATCAAATCATACTTTTGATAAATGCACGGGCCAGTCCAAACTCTACATACTCTGAACCTCTCTGAGATTGTCAGTTGTAGAGCAAATACTGATTTTTGAGTAGAGAATACTGAGTAGAGAAAGTTTTCTCAATAAGGAGATCCCTAAACAGATGAAATGATGAGTCTGAACCCATTTGAATCTTGATACTTGTTAACTTCAACTCAAAGGTAGACATAATAGAAGAAAATGATAAATATGTATCAACACTCAGAAATAAAAGTCTGAAAGTCTCACACCTATGTATCTTGATACTTTTTTTCATAAATACAGTGTGGATAGAACCTGGATAATAAGTAACATTGAAAAAAGCTCATCAAAAGTAAAATTTGTTCTATCTTAACAGAAAAAAAAGTGATTGATTACTGATAATTTATTCCTGAATCATCTTTCCTCATATAATTGTTAGAGAAAAATTAAATCAATACAAGATTTTTTTAAAAAGGATAAAATGAGACATTATTGTGTATAATCCAAAGAACTTCAGCCTACTTATTTAAATTCACTTAGTACCCCAAATGGAAAATGGATAAAAGATCATTCATTGACAAAAAAAAAATTATCATTTTCTAAAAAAGCTGAAATAATATAAAACAATCTCCGTTATGAGAAAACTAAAATCCAGAAGATATTTGAACTCTTTTTAAGGAGAGGAAATGTGATGATCATAGGTGATATAAATGTATTATGTAAGCTTATTTGTGGATTTTTATGGAAGAGAATAGAGAAGAATTGTGAATAGCAAGTGGTTGTGGAGAGGAAATTATTGAAAGCTCAGAAAGAAACTCAATTAAAACATTTTAAATTTTCAAACTAAAGGGAGGACAATAATCAAATGCAAACTGGAAAAAGATATGACAGGAATTACATAGAATATTTTCTCCACTGTTAACAGGAAAGCTATCATATTTCCACTGTCACATCAAAATGTCTGATGTGCAATGTGAGGAGGTAAGAGTGATACAATAATAGACAAAGATGCAAAGAAAGACTTGATTGGACCAAATGCACACTGAAAAATTCAATGTTGGTTAATACAGTTTAGGGTATGTAGGGTTAGCACAGTATATGGTACATTTTTCAGAATGTCAGATGGAAGGGAATGTAGAAAATTACCAATTTTACTACTTAAAGTAGTGATTCAGCAAATAACAGCAAATGCTAAGTTCTTTCTTATTATTGATTTCTCATATTTGGAAAATGTAGATATTGGAGAACTCAGAAAAGTGTACTTGAAGCAAAGATAATTACAGCAGGGTACGTATTGAGTGTAATTGATGAGATGATGGTTTTCTAGCTCACATATATTTAGTACTTAGCATGGTGATGTAATGGTTCTACAATTGGCACATGCTCAGTGTGCTATAGTGATGTAATTGTACTAAGGTATATAAGGGCTGAGAGGACTTAAGATAAGCAGACTCCAGAGAGACTTAAGTGTGAATGAGCTCCAGCTCAGCCTCCAAACTCCAGACTCCAGACTCTATCCCTGCCCATCCTCGTGGTGACCTTCCTGCTAAGACCAAGGTCCATCCAGATGCTTTCGTAAAAGCTAGCCTGGGCATTACAGGAAAAAATTTAGGAGAATAATCTATACACATATTAAAGTATTTTTGATACAAATCTAAAAAAGCAACTCTCAGGCTTTCACAAAGAATATTCTACAGTCGAACAAATGTTTTGGGTAGTCACATGTGTGATTGAAAGATATGGAAAGTTTAGAGATCATTGTGTTTATTGAATGTCCATTTTAAGTAATAATTTCATTTAAAGGAATGAGGTCTCATCTTATATGGCATTATAATCTCAAGATCCTGTCCCATATCACAATTGTCCAATGGATATCATAATATAGATATCCTTGCATAATTTCAAATCCTATACATATTAATATCTTAATTAATAATTTCAAACTCTTTGTAGTCTATTCTCCATACAGATATTAAATGGATATTCTCAAAACATACATTAGATCATTCCATTTATGGACCTTAAAATTTTCAATGGTTCCCTACTGTTTCTAGAATAAAATTTAAAAAGTTAAATGAGATTTAAAATCTTCTATAGTATGATTCCCAATTACCCCCTTTTGTTCTAGTCAAATTGGAGTGCAAACTGTCTCCCAAACATGACATCCCTTTTTCTGCCTGTATGCTTTTTGCATAATTGGTGTCTAGAATATACTCCATCCTTATTTTTATTTCTGAGAATCCCTGTCTTCCTTCCCCAAAAAATTCTGATGCTAGCTCCTGTACAAAGTCCTACCTTAACTAGCTCCTCATCACCTCCAGTTGGTAGTGCTCTTTCCTAAAGAAATATTTTATACATACCTTTTATTAACTCATCTGTATGTATGTTGGATTTACCTAATAGACTATAAATATGATAATGGAAAGAGTTTTAAGTTTTGTCTTTTATGGTGCTTTGTATATATCAAACACTTTATAAATGCTTCCTGATCTGAATAGAGGGTTTCAAGTTTTTTGAAACACTATCTATATTAGTCTTCTGATTATTGTCAAATGATATATAAAAGAGGAAGCATGATCAAGGTATTTCTCTCTCTCATGGAATTTTCCATAGTAAAGTTCAAATGGAAATTTCGCCCATTGATGAGTATCTTCCAGATGCATTTCTTTATGAAGATATATTGTGCTGACTAAGCTCCAGAACATTGTAGAGGCTCCTCAATTAGATGCATCATAACTCAAGAGCATTAACTAGATTTCCATATAGGAAAAACCAGTGGGATGGAAGAAAAATGCTAGTTGTTCAGATTGATATTCCTTTGGGTAATCTGCCCAGAGAGCTGGTAAATCAATGCATATATTTTTTTTAATTAAAGCTTTTTATTTTCAAACCATAAGCATGGATAATCTTTCAACATTTATTCTTGCAAAATCTTGTGTTCCAATCCCCTTCCCTTTTCTTCCTCCCTTCCCCTAGATAACAAGTAATCCAATATATATTAAACATGGTAAAAATATATATTAAATCCAATATATAATGCATATATTTTTCTAAGACATAGCATACAGTTATAAATCTGTGTTAGAATTGAACAGAAGTTATATTGCTTTTTAGAAATATACTGTACTTTTAATAACCTTGAGCAGAAACTTAAGCAAAAACTTGTTCTTCTTGTTGTTGTTATTGCTGCTGTTGTTTTTAATACCATTATTTATTCAGTGATTTTATGTGGTTGTTCATTATGGAACACCCTTGGCTTGAAATATTTTACTCTGTGAGTATCTAAAGGGAAATAGAAAAATACATAATAGATATTAACTGCTTGAAGTATATTACCAATAAAAATTATATACCATACGTACCATAAATAACATTCTTAAAGAGATTGATGCTGAAAAATGAGATATTCCATCAGTTAGGAAGAGTAAGTGGTAACAAATGAGTATCTTTAGTGGCCTATTGCTTTCCAAGACATACTAAGTGGTCTTAGTTCAGGATTTATAGGAATTGATGGACAAGAGTCACAGGAGAATTAAGACATGAATGGATTTTAGTCTACACCATCATAGGGACATGGGGACATTGATATCCTTTGATATATTTTAAAAAATGGAATTATAGGGATGCTGGAATTCTATATTTTAAATTTATTTGGTTACTGGGAGTTGGCTTAAAAAAAAAAAACCTTTGATAAAACACCTTTGTGGTCCATTAGGATGAGATGTACTCTAAATGTACTTTAAATTCCTGCTATCTCCTACAAAGTTAAAGTTTAAACTTTAATGTCTGTTTTAGAGCTCTTCATTATTTAAAGGGATGACACAATGTCTGATCATTACATTGTGAGATGTGTTGTTCAAACAAAGTGACTTAATAATTGTTGAGGTTTAGCAGATAATGACTAATGGACTCTTCCCAAACTCTTTGAATTTGTCCTTGTTACATTTCTAGGCCATCTTAACAAATTAGCTTACTGCCATTGGTTAAAAATAAGCTTAAACATCAGTAGAGAATAATTCATTTTAAAGCTGAAGTAGTAAAGATGAAAGACATTTCCTTTAAACTTAAAAGCCCTTGGATTTAATGCTTGCAAATAAGATTAATAAGCTGAACTTTTACTGAAATGCCATTTTCAGGTGTTTTTTTTTTCTTCCTATAGGGTACTTGGGTAAATCTACAATACAGATAAGTCTTTTTTTTTAATTTAGTGATAACTTTCTTATATGAGATCAATGATTAATGTATTTTAAACTGAATTCCAAATAGACAAATGTTATAGCATATATAATGTCATATGTATTATATATATATGTATATATATATATGTGTGTGTGTGTGTATATATATATGTATATATATATATACACATACATATATATATATATGCTATATAGTAAAATATTTTATTTAACCATGCTAGTATTTATCTAGATATTGATACATCTTTTGGGTCAAAATTATTCTTGTACATTGACCTTTTTGTTCTAAGAACAAGGAAGATACCAGTGAAACTTGGCAGACATTTTGTCAAAATGTGAAAATCATGTTTACTAGAAGTAATAATAAATCCAATGCAAATCAGGCTTAAAACCCAGACTTGTGTAATAATTATCTTTAAGAGCTGAAGAAATTCAAAACTAGCACTGTTTATTGTATAGGGAAAACCAATATTTAAAAGCTTGCTTTTTGCCTTTGATTCTCTCCTGAAATGCTGACATCATTTCCAATCAGTACCTTTCTGTTACCTAATGTGAATGTTTCATTACTTCCCTTCTGTACTATTGCAATGATTTCTTAATACATCTTTCCACTTCCATTTACTTCTGCAATTGATCCTTCATAATACTTTGAGAATAACCCTACATACATATCTTGTCAAGTAAGTTCTGCTCAGAAGTTTTTAGTACCTTCCCAATTTTTACAATATGAACTTCAAAATTATTTTATGCATTGCAAAATTATTTTCTTGGAATTCAAGAGTCTTCATGATCTGCCACCATCCTAGGTGTATATAATTTCCCTTGAAGCTTCAGTCAGACTGGACTACTTTTCCCTACTCTTCCTCATATTCTAAGACATTTTTATGCCATTTCTTAGTCCTGAAATAGTCTGTTCTTCCACTACTTCCCAGTGGATTTCTATTCATTTTTAGAGCTTAATTCCAATATTTCCTCATGTGATTATTCTTTTTGAGAGGCAACATGGAAGTCAGGAAGACCTGGATTCAAATTCCACCTCAGCCACTTTCTAGCTATGTGACCTTAGATAAGTCACTTAAACTTAGCTGTGCTTCACTTTTCTCATCTGTAAAATTGATGGATTTTGTGCCTTCTAAAATTCCTTCCAGCTCTGAATCTGTGATTGTATAGTTTCTGTGTCATTAATGACTTATTCCCTTAGAGAATACATGACACTTTGATTTCAATCTCTCATATATTTATCATTTTATATTATAGTTATTCATATATTATCTCATTCTTTACTGGAATGAATGCTCCACAAGTGGAGGGTTTATGTCTTAACTAAAATATGCACAACTCTGAAACCTAGAATATGTTTTATACACAGGAGTTAATAAATATTGAATGAATCAATCAGTGCTTAGCAGACTTTGGCTATGCCAATAGCCAAAAATGGATCTACATTCATAATTATAACAAGCCACAAGCATGATTTTCCATAAGGTATTATATTTCAAATAAGGTTTAATTTCTAAAATACAAAACCCACTGTTCCATGCATATGATAATTTAATAAATATTGCAGTATAAACTAAAGATAAAGATATTATTTTCTGGTGAAGTAATAAATCAGCACTTTATACAAAAGGAAAAATAGGTAAAACATTTTGATATGTGATCTAAATTTTTACCATAATTTAGCCTCCTAAATTACAAGAGATTCACATAATTAACATCGAAGTATATTAAGCCCTTTTGACTTGATAATTAAGAGAAATTAGTTATCTTGACCTTAGTTCTCATGTAATTCTCAAAAATTGACTAGAAGTCGACATTTTCTATTTTTCCAATAAGATAGAGATAGATAGATAGATAGAGAAATCTAGTTATTTCAAGTTGGTTTTAAGATATGTATATTGTATTTCCCTAAAACAGTGAGATGATAACCTTCCAAAGTAATTTCATTGTTCTTTCATTAAACCTTTTCTTTCCTGCTTCACAACTCCCATACTATTAGGAAATAAATTGTTATCATGCATCCTTGAGAAAATGGAGACATCTGATACAAGTTTCCACAGTTTTTTCCTTCTCAAAATTTCTTAGCTTTACTATCAATTCTCTCTGATTGCCTTCGATAGATTCTTACTTAACTGTGTGACTTGGGCAAGTCACTTTTCCTACTTATTTCCACCTCCTCATCCATAAAATAAGCTGAAGAGGGGAATAGAAAAGTATTACAGTATTTTTTCCAAGAAAACCTCCAAATGGGGTCACTATGTGTTGGAAATGACTGAAATGATTGAACAACCAAAAAAAATGTGCCAGTAAGGGTTCTACAATTGAGGTCAAAGATACAAAAGCCCTCAAGAATTTACGTTATACTGGTAGGGACAAATTCATAGGAGACTGGTGGATGTGAAACTGAATTTTGATCTGAAGACTCACAGAAACTGTGAGTAAAGCCAATGTCGATCTTTTTTTCCAGTAACAATAATAGTGTTGCTTTAATTACTGTTCCCAGAACAAGAGGTGAAAAGGAGGAGGAAGAAAAAAGCAAGAGCTTCAAACACATTATAATTTCAGTGAAGTTGTATTTAACTCATCAACCAAGCAGGAACAGTTCAGTCTCAGGCAGAATTCCAAATACAGGAGTGGTCTTTAGGGTAAATTTGGTGGTCCAGGAAAGAAATGTAGGTTAGCATTCTCTTATTCTTGATGGCAGTCATTTTGGTGAGATGCTTTATGGAAACATAGCAAAGTTGCAATAGAATAATAGAAAAATGGCTCATTTCACACTTGAATGACCAACAAAGCAGCATAACCCCAGTGGGACACTCAGTAATATAATAGCCAATTATATTTAAAAGAAACCACTCTCATCTCCATATCATTTTAAAATCTTGCTTTGTGTACAAGTGTATGAGGACACATATAGTAAAATGATCTGAGCTATCAAGGAAATATTTTTCTTTGTTACTGATAAAAAATATATCTGACAATATCCTTACAGCTTAATGATATGATTTACAGTATAATAGGCAAACATATTTGTGGTCAAGTAGCTGTAGTTTCCAAGTTCCTTGTATGCCATTAATAATCTGGTGTCTTTCTACTATTCTGGTTCATAGTACTCCATTTGTTTATACAGTATTTTTCACTAAGGCATGCTCTAAGGGAATTTTGTCTTTGGGGGGATATTTATTTCCTGCTATAATCATATAGTTATTATTTTGTATTTTTCAAACTAAAATACACTTAAGACTTAACCAAAAGCTTAAAGATTAAATACTTTTTATTTAAAAATACAAATTTTAAACATGAGACACAAAATACCAGGTTTGGTTTTAGTTTTGAGACAAGTTGTGTGCCTGGGCAAATCTACCATACTTTGTACATAACATTCTTATATACTACTTTATTCTTTTGTACTACACATTCTTTCAGAACTATATTACTCACTGTTGCCCATTCAAGTCATATAATTTGCTGCTACTATGTTTTGTTCATGGTTCTGTCTCCCTACTGTCCCTTGCCTGAATTAACCTTTTCCTCCACTAATCTGTAGAATTACTGCTCAAATTCTTCAGAAATTTTGCTTTATTAACACAAATAACAATAAATGTTCTCCTTTTTAAGTCTTGTACTTTCTACCTTTTTGCTATGCTCCTGATGTATTATTTTATGGTATATTGTTTGGGTATATGTCCTTCTGACCTGTTTATGATATAAATCCCATTTTGGAGCTACTCAGCTCAATTTTTTATCTAACACAGTGCTCTGTATACAGTTGGTGTTTAATACTGTAAAAGATTTTGACTTGAATTCAAAAAACTTCATGGTAAATCTATTTAGAATCGCCACTTATTGGTGAAGTAGGTAACTGCCCAGTAATAGGCTTTTCAATTATACTTGTAAAGTTGACAATTTCATCAGAATATCCACCATTTCATAAAAGTCATCAGATTTTATAATAAATTATAAATTGACATGTTGATTGTTGATTCAAGAGATGAGATCTAAGGAGAATGTGTTAAAATGCAAAAGTGAAGTGCCAGTGTTTAGATCCCAGTGATATATGCAAGACATTTAGGTTATGATCCAATTCCTCCAGAAAGAACAAAGAAAAGCAGTGTGACATTGTTGGTTTATTGGTAAAAAAAAAAAAAAAAACTTTCAATATTAGAGAAATCTAGACATTTTGGTGAAAATTTTCTAAGAAATTACTTCTTTTTAATTCTGTAACATAACTGAAAAACAACTGATTTAAAATAACTTCAAATGTACCTTCCAGGAAAAAAGAAAAGTTATCTGATTTTTCATGTATCCATTTGGAGTTTTCCTGATATCTGCTGTCCATTATTTTACAGATGAAGAAACAGACCAAAAAGGGGTAAATGACTTGCCCAAGGTTACACAACTAGTAAAGGTCTGAGGTCAAATTTGAACTCAGGAAAATGAATCTTCTTGATTCTAAGCATAGCACTCTATCCATTGTGTCACTCAGTATTGCCCAATGTCAATACAGTATAGGTTTGGTATTTTGTTGTTGTTGTTGCTCCTCACATACCATTTTATTTTTCCCCAATTGTAACGTAAGACAATTTTTAACATAGATTTTTTTTCTTTTTTTTAATTGAAGTTTTTTTTTTTATTTACAAAGCATATGTATGGATAATTTTTCCAACATTGACCCTTGCATAACCTTTTGTTTCAAAATTTTCCCTCCTTCCTCCCACCCCCTCCTCTAGCTGGCAAGTAGTCCAATACATGTTAAATATTTGAAATACATGTTAGATCCTATATATGTATACATATTTATAAAATTATCTTGTTGTATAAGAAAAATCAGATCAAAAAGAAATAAAAACAAAAACTGAGAAAGAAAACACAATGCAAATAAATAACAACAGAGAGAGAGAGAGAGAGAGAGAATGCTATATTGTGTTCTACATTCTGTTCCCACAGTTCTCTTGAAGGCTCTCTTCATCACTGCACAAGTGGAACTTGTTTGAATCATCTCAATATTGAAGAGAGCTACGTCCATCAGAATTGATCATCATATAGTCTTATTGTTGCCATGTATAATGATCTCCAAAGTTTAAATTACTAAGTCATTTACTCCCTTTAAGTCACAGTAAAACACTTCTCATATTTTATGTTCAGGTATGACTCCCCTGAAGCTTTGTAGATAATATTTTTGGCCAAAGTCACATTTTCCCCTTAATTTTCATTTTAATTGTAATTTGAGTTAAGGAAAAAAATGCTAATACACAAAAGCAAAATGTAACAAAACAAGAGCTTATATGAGAAATCGAATTTCTGTGTATACTTTGTTTTTATGTTTGTATGTTTTTCCTTTATGATTTTAATAAGGTAGCAACAAAATAATTCTATTTATGCCTATTTTTGTCCTTTTATGTTGTGGGTATTAAAAATGCTTTACTGATGTGTTTTTTGCATGTCTAACACTAACTACTAACCAACTACACCCCTCCCTTTACCAATCCCTGATTCCTAAGTAGAGGTCCTCTCATTTAGGAAATAGTATAATCCAGGGGAAAAAAATAACCATACTGGCCATATCTCAGAATGATTATCTCATTATGTATTTCAAGTACATCATCTTTCTAATGAAAGGGGGAAACATTTCTCATTAGTCTTTTGAAATCACTATTATTTATTTGATCAGAATACTAATATTTTGAAAAATTGTTTTTCTTCATATTATTGTGGTCATTACATATTCTTTCGGTCCTGCTCATTTCACAATACATGTATTCATAGAAGTCTTCTCTTATACTCACACTTTTGAGAGCCTGAGATATAACAGAATAAAAGGAAAGACTTAGTTCATCTGAGATGTCTGAAGGCTCTTAGAAGATTTCCCCTTTTGGCTTAGAGGTAATCATTCTGTACTAAGAAAGAGCTATTAAGGAGTAGAATGTTCAGAGTTAACATCAGCTACTCATAGGACTAATGGCTAGAATTCTGGGAATCCTGGGAATATTCCCTATGACATGTGAAAGGTAAAATCTTTTCTTGAATTCTGTTCAAATTGCTCTCTTCCAATGTCTATTTCAGTATCTCCTTGAAGTAAGCTCAGTGATACAATCCAATTGCCTCTGAATATATGGTAATTGTGTTGTGCCCAGAATAGTAATCCACAAAGAAAACTTAGGTTTTATTCAGAGAGAAAAGTATGTGGAAATACAATATGGAGTAAAAGTCAAGAAAACTGGAGCTGTTTCTACATCTGACACACAGTGGCTTGTGACTATTGCCAAATTACTTCTATACAATTCTTTATGATTATAAGTTATGTAATAATTGATTATGTATATTAGTAGTGGAAGCTCCCTACAATAATAAAATCATAGGTTTGTAACAAAAAAATTGATTAAACAAAACGTTATGACTAGAGGAAAGCATTAGATGCAAATATAGAAGCTTCCAAATTAAGGTTAAGAAAATAATAAAGAAATGAAAAAATAGAATTCAAAGTCACATTTGGCTTAAAAGAATTAAACAAGATCAGTCTCCACTATATGACTCTTATGAATCTGGTAGTTGGAGTTTTAAAGGTCCTAAATATCCTACAAATTAAAGCATCCCTAATTTTAATGTGACTAATAAAATATTAATGTGGAAATATGAGGAAAATAAGTAAAGGACAAATTGAAGGTTAGTTATTTGTTAATTTGTAGTAGGCAGGTGATACAATGGACAGAACATTGGGCCTGAAAGCAGAAAGACCTGAATTCAAATTCAGCCTCAGATATTTACTAGCTGTGTAACCCTAGGCAAGTCACTTAATATCTGTATGTCTCCTTAACTTAATTTGGGGTTAATAATAGCCTTTACCTCACAGAGTGCTGTGAGAATTAATGATATATTTGTTAAGTACATAGTGATGAAACACTATATTGGAAGAGTGGATCAGAATGTGAAAAAGTCACAAAGGTATTCTCATAGCCAAAAAAGCACTTTATTTCATGAAAGACATACAAGTTAACCAGAGGAGTATAGCAGAGGCTAAATACGAATAGGCCCTACTTAAAAGTCAGAAGCAGGGAAAAAGAGAAGGAATGATGGGGTCTAGAGAGTTAGGAAGAGGGTCAGAGGAAAGTGAATTTGCATTTATGCTCTAGAGTGCCTGCTCAGGAGGAAAAAAAGTCCATCATCTATAAACTACTTGAAACTAAGAAGTGCTTATTATTTGGTTTCAGGTACAAGATAGTAGCTTAGACTTTTGGATGACAAACCAGACATCTTTGAAAGACAGTGAAGGAAGGAGATCAAGCCCACCTCCTTTTCTTTCACACACATTCTCTAAGCTTATGCCTCATCACTCCCAATAGCTACATTCCAAAGGTGACTATATCATTCCCAAGGGCTTCACCACATAACATGGTACATGGTAAATTCTTAATAAATGGCTTTTCTCTTCTTATTCCCTAGTATAAATCTCAGCATTTGCTAAATGCTACATGTGATTCATTATTCTTAGTAATAAGATTGAGATTGTGAATTCCTGTGAAAAAAAGAATACTTCTTTTATCACCATTGTATTTACTGTAATTTTTAAGTGAAAATAAAAATTAATCATGAATTTAGTAATTACTTTTCTATATATTTCCCTTCTCTAATAAATAAGAATAAAGTTATTAGTGATTATTCTTAGAAATCTATAAATTAAGCTAGAAAAAAAGATTAGTACCTGTTCATAAATTTGGTGACCATATTTCAGTCTTTGTCTATTATTTATATAGTAGAAAGAGTGAATGTGTATCTCCCATCATTGTATAGGAGGGACTTCTGAATCAATAGCAGTGCTGAAGGCTTCTAGACCTCTCAGCCTGGGGACACCAGGGAAGACTTGGAAGGTCAGTGGAGAGGGTCTGTGACAATGGGGTGGGATTCTGGTGTGCACTACTAGTGCAGCCTCTGTCATCAAAGCCCCAGACTCTACCAGCACACTAGATTTAATAGCTACTGTAGGGCACTTTATAGCTCCAGAGCAAAAAAGAATGCTTGTAGTCAGATTCCTAGAAGGATTTCTGAAAACAGCTGTACAAAATCTCTGAAGCTTGGGACAGTGCACCCTCAACTTTGGAAACAGAGCCTTACTTTAATAAAAAGTTAAAATAAGAGTAATATTCTTGGAAAATGAGCAAAAAACAAAAAAAAAATTTCTAACAATTGAAAGGTATCATGGTGACAAGAAGGATCAAAACACACACTGAGAAGATGATAACTAAGTCAAAGCTCCTACATACAAAGCCTCTAAGAAAAATAAGAACTGGGCTCAATCCATGGAAGAGCTCAAAAGAGACTTTGAAAATCAAGTAAGAGTGATAGAGGAAAAACTGGGGAAAGAATCGAGAGAGATACAAAAGGAAATACAAAAGGCTAATGAGGAGAAGAATGCCTTAAAAAAGCAAAATTGACCATTTGGGAAAGGAGATACAAGAGCTCACTGAGAAAAATTCCTTAAAAAGTAGAATTGAGTGATTTCCTCATGATGTTTATAATGAATGGGATATGATGTCTCTCCTGGGAAAGTTATGTTTCTGGGTCCATTGGATCTTTTCCTTAATGAGAGGTATGTTCTAGTATATAATTTTCAGCGCCTCTTGTTTAGGGTTCCACTGAAATCCTAACCTAGGTTAGTTTTGATTTTATGGGAAGAAATGGATGGGACACATAGCAACAATAATGCTTTTTTATTACCTGAACTCTCCTTCTTTGGGGCCTATCACATCCTAAGCATGGACTCAGTTCTATAGACTGAATTCATAACTTCTTTTGTTGATCTGACAAAATCTTAATTGGACTCCATTGAATACTGTCATATATATCTGCTACAAGATTTCTTTGTGGTTGAGGGATGCGACTCTCCCTCCCATTAACCCTCTCAAGAAAAAAAAAAAAAAAGAAAACCAACAAAACCCAACAGCAAGAGATACAAAGAGAAATTCCATTCAGAATAACTGTTGATACCATAAAATATTTGGGAATCTATCTACCAAAGGAAAGTCAGGAATTATATGAGCAAAATTATAAAAAAAGTCTCCACACAAATAAAGTCAGACTTAAATAATTGGAAAAATATTAAGTGCTCTTGGATCGGCCGAGCGAACATAATAAAGATGACAATACTCCCTAAACTAATCTATTTATTTAGTGCTATACCAATCAGACTTCCAAGAAAATATTTTAATGATCTAGAAAAAAATAACAACAAAATTCATATGGAACAATAAAAAGTCAAGAATCTCAAGGGAATTAATGAAAAAAAAAATCAAATGAAGGTGGCCTAGCTGTACCTGATCTAAAATTATATTATAAAGCAGCAGTCACCAAAACCATTTGGTATTGGCTAAGAAATAGATTAGTGGATCAGTGGAAAAGGTTAGGTTCACAAGACAGAATAGTCAACTATAGCAATCTAGTGTTTGACAAACCCAAAGACCCTAACTTCTGGGATAAGAATTCATTATTTGAAAACTGTTGGGATAATTGGAAATTAGTATGGCAGAAATTAGGCATGGATCCACACTTAACACCATATACCAAGATAATATCAAAATGGGTCCATGACCTAGGCATAAAGAATGAGATTATAAATAAATTAGAGGAACATAGGATAGTTTATCTCTCAGACTTGTGGAGGAGAAAGAAATTTGTGACCAAAGATGAACTAGAGATCATTACTGATCACAAAATAGAAAATTTTGATTACATCAAATTAAAAAGCCTTTGTACAAACAAAACTAATGCAAACAAGATTAGAAGGGAAGCAACAAACTGGAAAAAACATCTTCACAGTTAAAGGTTCTGATAAAGGCCTCATTTCCAAAATATATAGAGAACTGACTCAAATTTATAAGAAATCAAGCCATTCTCCAATTGATAAATGGTCAAAGGATATGAACAGACAATTTTCAGAGGATGAAATTGAAACTATTACCACTCATATGAAAGAGTGTTCCAAATCATTATTGATCAGAGAAATGCAAATTAAGACAACTCTGAGATACCACTACACACCTGTCAGATTGGCTAAGATGACAGGAAAAAATAATGATGAATGTTGGAGGGGATGCGGGAAAACTGGGACACTGATGCATTGTTGGTAGAGTTGTGAACGAATCCAACCATTCTGGAGAGCAATCTGGAATTATGCCCAAAAAGTTATGAAATTGTGCATACCCTTTGATCCAGCAGTGTTTCTATTGGGCTTATATCCCAAAGAAATCCTAAAGAAGGGAAAGGGACCTGTATGTGCTAAAATGTTTGTAGCAGCCCTGTTTGTAGTGGCTAGAAACTGGAAAATGAAAGGAGGCCTATCAATTGGAGAATGGCTGGGTAAACTGTGGTATATGAATGTTATAGAATATTATTGTTCTGTAAGAAATGACCAGCAGGATGAATACAGAGAGGACTGGTGAGACTTACATGAACTGATGCTAAGTGAAATGAGCAGAACCAGGAGATCATTATACACTTCGACAACGATATCGTATGAGGACATATTTTGATGGAAGTGGATTTCTTTGACAAAGAGACCTAACTGAGTTTCAATTGATAAATGACGGACAGAAGCAGCTACACCCAAAGAAAGAACACTGGGAAACGAATGTGAACTATCTGCATATTTGTTTTTCTTCCCGGGTTATTTATACCTTCTGAATCCAATTCTCCCTGTGCAACAAGAGAACTGTTCGGTTCTGCAAACATATATTGTATCTAGGATATACTGCAAGATAACTAACATATATAGGACTGCTTGCCATCTAGGGGAGGGGGTGGAAGGAGGGAGGGGAAAAATCGGAACAGAAACGAGTGCAAGGGATAATGTTGTAAAAAAAAAATTACCCTGGCATGGATTCTGTCAATATAAAGTAATTATTAAATAAAAATTTAAAAAAAGAAAAAAAAGAAAGAAAAACAAAATTATTGTGATAAATATGCATAGTCAAGCAAAATAAATTCCCAAATAGTCACATTCATTTAAGTCTTATACTGCATATTTAATCCATCATTTCTCTATAAGCAAGTGGTTAACATTCTTCATCGACATTCTTCTGGAATACTGATTGATCATTGTACTTATCAGATTTCTTGAGTATTTCAAAGTTGTTCATTTTTATAGAATTTTTCTTTTAGTATATTTTTCCTCACTCTTCTCCCTTCAGTTTGTATCAGTTCATACAAGTCTTCCCAGTTTCCTCTGAATTTGTCCATTTGTAGTTTCTTAAAGAATGATAATATTCCAGCAAATAGGAAATGGGTAAACAAATTATTGGCTATAAATGTAATGGAATATTATTATTACATTCATAGCCAATAATTTGTTTACCCATTTCCTATTTGCTGGGTATCTAGTTGTTTTTTTTTTTACCCCATCACCAGAATGATTGTAATGTTTTTGCACATCTAGGACTTTTTCCTTTTTCTTCGATCACTTTAATATAGAGTCTACTAGAGATATCATTGAATCAAAAGGGATGCACAGTTTGGTAATTTTAAGGACATAATTGCAGATTGTTTCCATAATGGCTGGACCAAACTATAATACTACCAAAAATGTACTCATAGCCTCTCCAACATATACATTTTCCTTTTTTGTCAGTTTTGCCAATGATATCAGAGCTTCATTAAACTTTATTTCTTTAAATATTAGTGATGTGGAATATTTTCAAAAAGTTATATATAGCCTAGATTTCTTCCTTTGAAAATTATCAACTTGAATTATTTGACCATTTGTCAACTATGGAATGACTTACCTTATATATTTTAATCAATTCCTTGTAAATCTTGAAAATAAGACACTTATCAGAAAAACTTGCTGCAAAGTTCCTTCTTCCCTACTTTTAGGTAACTATTTACTTTTTAATCTTAGCTATATTTGTTTTGTTTTTGCAAAAATATTTTAAATTTTATACAATCAAGAGAAATAATAGCAGTGTGAGATCTTAATGTACATTACAATGCAATATCAAGATGATTTGATACTTGTTTAAAAAATAATTAAGGTAAATCAGTGGAAAAGATCAGTTATACAACATATAGAAGCAAATGAATCTAATATTGTACTGTGGGGAAAAAAAAGATCATAGTTAACTGAAGTAAAGACTTTCTATTTCCCTCCAAAAACAAAACAAAACAAAACAAAGAAATATTTTGGGAAAACTGGACATCAGTCTGGCTAAAATTAAATTTACAATAACAATTTGTACTATATATTAAGAAGTACTTAAAATGGATGCATAATTTAGGTACAAAGTTACTTCATTTTTTAAAAAAAATTAAGAAAAGAAAAAATGCTTTGGAGCTGTAGATACAGAAAAACAATTATGACCAGTCACAGATGATAAAGTGGACCCTTCTTTGCTCTTTCCTTCCCTCCCTCCCTCCTTTCTTCCTTTCTTCTTTCTTTCCTTCCTTTCTTCTTTCCCTCCCTCATTCCCTACTTTACTCTCTCTTTCCTTTCTTCCTTCTCTCCTTCCCTCCCTCCTTCCTTTCCTTCTTCCTTTTTCCCTCTTTTCCTTCCTCTTTCATTCCCTTTCCTCCCTCCCTCCTTCCTTCTTCCTTCTTTCCTTCCTTCCTTTCTTTTTTCTTTCCTTTTCTCCTTCCTTTCTTCTTACCTTCCCACCTTCCTTCTTCCTTCCCCCTCCCTCTTCCTATAATATTTCCTTCCCCATTTTCCTTTTTTTTTTTTGCCTTTTTTATTTCCTTCTTTTCCTTCTCCTTCCTTCTCCTCCTCTTTTCTTCCTTCTTTCTCCTTATCTTCCTTTCAGTTTGTGCATAGTCTGTGGGTCGTTTCTGTCATCAAGAGAACATTGAACAGCACTAGCTTCCTCATAGTGGAACCTACCACTGTCATAATTGTAGGCACTTCTTTCAGTAGAATGGGTCCCTAGCTATCTACCTGGCATACTGCAGAACAGTTGTATCCCTGCCAAAGGGATTTGTATCTCTGTGAGAGAGCTGCTAATTATCTCATTATTAGCCAAACACCATCAAGCCCTTTGGATTACCTAAAAAAATCAGGAAACTATTGGGCTAGTGTCAGGAGAACTTGGCCAAGGTTGTCTGATTCAGATCCCATTGTGAGCATTAAGCACTAACCAGATAATCTTCCAGGAATATGAGTGATCTTTATTTAAAACAATAATTTTAAAAAGAAAAAGAAAAGTTGTGGCAAGGGAGTGAGATTCAGAGCCACACTCTAAAGGGAAGGAGTTGATGCCTTGAAATTTGTTGTATATTTTGCCATATTTGCAGAATTATATTTGTTTTATTTATTTATTTTTAATATATGTTTCTTTATGAATCATATTGGGAGAGAAAAATCAGAATAAGAGGGAAAAACTATGAAAGAGGAAAAAAGTACAGAAAAAAGAAGTGAACATAATATGTGTTGATTTACATTCATCTCCTTAGTTCTTTTTCTGATACAGGGATGGTATTTTCTGTCCAAAGTCTATTGGGATTGCTTTGTATCACTGAACCACTAAGAAGAACCAAGTCTTTCATAGTTGACCATCGCACATTGTTGCTGTTCCAGTGTACAATGTATTCCTAGTTCATATATTTTAGATTTTTGTTCAAGTAGTTTTATTAAATAGCTAGGCTTACTGTTTTCTCCTAAATTTCCATATCGGATAGTTTCTACCAAAGAGATTTTCAGTTGGTTAGAATGGTATTAGAAGAAGTATTCTAATTGCTTTCTTTTCAAACAAAAGCTGTTTTCTATATATATAGACATACATATGTCTATGTTTGGACATTTGGTCATTCCTCAAATAGGGGTGGTTCAGTGGATAGAGTTTTGGATTTGTAGTTAGTAAATATGACTTTGAATCCCATTTCAGACACTTACTAGCTGTAACATTTTGGGCAAGAAATTTTAATATTTCCAAGCTTTAGTTTTTTCATCTGTAAAATATTAAAATAATAGCACCCATTTCTTTATGTAAATAAAATTATATTATATATGTAAAGTGCTTTGCTAAGCCTAACGCACTATTCAATATTATTATTATCAGATGTTATACTTATGTATTATACAACTCTGCGCATACAAAGATAACATAAATTATCTAAGAGAACTTTCAATGTTAAAAGATATGAATTCTTATGAAAATGCTTGAAAAAGTCCTATATCATTTATCTTCTAGATGCATTTTAATAGATAAGCATAATATCATTAAAGCATAAATTAGGGAGGTCAGGAAGATATGGTGCTATTCTATAAAAACAATATCAGTCATATTAAACTCATAGGATTTAAGCTAAAAAGGAACAAAAAGGAGAATTTCCCTTTTTTAAGTTATAGTTGGGAAGAAAATATCAAAGAAAGGAAGACCTATTACTCTGGGTGAAGGGGGGGGGGGATAATGATAAATGAAATGCAGATAAATCAATGCAAATTAATTTTTTAGTTTTAAATTTATTTGTTTACTTGTTTGTTTTTGTGGTCATAGTTACCTGATCAGAAAAATGCATTTGGATTGCAAATTTCAAACAAAAATGGTTACAAGATGTAGATATTCAATAAAAGCAGTATGATATAAAAAAACTGATGCCTTTTAAAATGGACAACTTTGCTTACATCAAATTAAAAAGGTTATGTGCAAACAAAACCAACAGAAACAAGTTTAAAATGAAAGTATAAAGCTGAGGAAAAATCTTTACAGCCAGTATTTTTGAGAAAGTTTTCATTTTTAAGACATATAAAGAACTGTATCAAATGTATAAGAATACAAGTCATTCCCCAATTGATAAATGGTCAAAGGATGTGAACAGACAGTTTTTAGATGATGAAATTAATACCCTGTATAGGAAAATATATATAAATATATTTGTGTGTGTGTGTGTATATATATATATGCCAAATCACTATTGATTAAAGAAATTCAAATTAAAACAACTCTGCGATATTACCTCATACCTCTCAGATTGGCTAAAATCACAAGAAAAGATAATGATAAATGTTGGAGGAGATGTGGGAAAACTGGGACACTAATGCATTGTTGATGGATTTGTGAAATGATCCAGCCATTCTGGAGAGCAGTCTGGATCTAATCCCAAAGGGCTATTAAAACTGTGCATACCCTTTGTCCCAGCAGTGCCATTACTGGGTCTGTATCCCAAGGAAATCATAAAGGAAGGCAAAGGACCCACATGTGGAAAGATGTTTATAGCAGCTCTTTTTGTGATAGCAAAAAATTTAGAAAATTAATAGATGCCCATCATTTGGGGGATGGCTGAACAATTTGTGGTATATGAAGGAAATGGGATATTGCTATTCTATTAAAAAAAATGATGAACAAACTGATTTAAGAAAATAATTCAGGGAAACTGAGGCAGAACAATCAAAGGAAACTGTGTCATGACTCATATTTAGCTTTGAAATTGTTTATATGAATGTAAAAAAAAATAGACTTTAGTTATCTCCCTGCCTGTGTGTGATGGCAGCAGATCAAATAGACTCTCTCCCACTCACCATTTCTTCACTATATATCTTAGATTGTTGTGTTCCAGGTGATAAGTCTCATGTAGTCTTAGAGTGGCACCTCTTAATTCTTTTAGTGTTTTGTACTGCTTGGGAATTAAGTAAAATCCCATTTGAAGCCATTCTATCATCCAGGTGCTTAGAATTCTGTTCTCCTTGTGTTTTTATTTGTTAAATGTAATCTTTTCTCAGAAAAACTACTTTCTTAATTGGTAGAATATAAAACAAACTATAATCAGTTTTCCTTGGAACAGCTGCTGTTTCTTAATAATTATTTCTTACTTTAGATATATAAAAGCATCAATTATCTCAATTTTCATACAATTTTTTATATACTTGGACCTTTTTGTCTTAATTTGGAAAATTTTGACAGAGATTATCTAGTGAACTTCAAGAAATTTAGATTAAAAATATGCAGAGATTAGAGATCAATATATCCATGAGGACATTTATAGGAACATAGTTTTAAAAACAGCATTGAGAATATCTTTAGGATTTCATCATTCTCAATGATTTTTTAATTCTATAAATAAATTTTTATTCATAATATTTTTGTTTGAGGGAGCAGGTGTATTCATCTTAAATTTGCTCAGCATTAGGAACATAACCAAGGAATCTATAGATTGTTGACCTGATACTGGGGATTCCCTTGAGCAAAATAGTAAAGTTAACAAAGTCTGCCATTGTTCCCATTTGTAAAGATTTCACTTCTCCATTAATTCAGTAAGCACATCTCAGTAAACATTTATAAATCACTTACATTTATAAATCACAGTGCTAGCCACTGGGGAAAATACAAACTTTACCTAAGATATTAAATGGAACATGTAGTCTTGTTTACTGAAGCATAGATAATAGTAAAAACAAGAAGAAAAATAAAGAGAGAGAAAAAAGAAAGAAAAATTCTGTAATATTTTCTCTGTTATACAGGAAATATTACACAATAAATACTTTAATAATTCAAAACATCTATGAGCTAATTGATCTTGATATTCCTAGCATTGATGCAGATTACCACCCATACTTTCTCAAGAAGCATATCTAATCAAGACAGTAAACATTTATTAAGTGCTTCTGATATACTGAGTACTGACTTAAGCACAGGGATTCAAAGAGAGGCTAAAAGAAAGTTTCCGCTTTCAAAGAGTATGCAGTCTAATGAGGTAGACAAACAAACATCTAAATACATAAAACATATGATCAAGGTAGGAAAAAAAAAAAAGGTATTCTCAAAAAGGAGGGATTTGTGGTTGAGGGATTATCTTCTCATGATAATCTTGCTAAATGCATTAGAGGAATAATTTCCAAACTTTTTCATACCTCCTTCATCAATAAAATTTTCTGAGCATATTTCCAAAATAGGTGTATTTATAATTATGTAACCATGGATGCTAATGAGGATCTGTAGTAGATTGGGGCAATATAAATAAATTCCTGTTTCTGAGGCCAGTTCAGAACTCAGGAAGATAGGTTTTCCTGACTCCAGTTCTGGCATCCACTGAAGCACTTATTTGCCTTCAAGCAATTTACATTCTATTTTTAAACAGTTTATTATTTTTACCTTTAGAGTAACAAGTATTTTTAAATTATGTCCTTTCCACTGTTCTGTTGAAATTTTTTAAAACAAGGAAAAAAGAAAATAGAATCAAAGCCCAATTTACATAACTTCATAGTTAACAAAGAAAATTTTTACACTAGATATGTCAAAATATATATCTCATTTTAACTTCATCATGTTTCTATCAGTGGATTAATAGAATAGTTCATGGTTTATTGTTCTGTATGAGATATGGTTTTTTTTCGGGGGTTGTTTTTTGCAGGTAAATCAGAGTTAAGTAACTTGCTCAGGATCACACAGTGCATAAGTGTCAACTATTGTGAAGTCGACTGACTCCAGGGCCATTGCTCTAGCTATTGTCCCAACTAACTGAACTGCTTAGTTATTAGTTTGATCAGAGTTCTAAAGTCTTTCAGATTTTCTTTAAAATGTTGTCACTGTATAAATTGTTCTATGTCTACTCACTTCATTCTTCATCAGCCCATAATTGTTTTCCCAATTTCTTACAAAATTGTGTTTTATGTTATTTCTTGGGGTACAGTGAGATTCCATTACTGTCATATATCATAATTTGGTTAGCCATTCCCCAACAAGAGGACTTACCCATCATTTACAATTTTTGGCTACCGCAAAAAAAATTCACTGATATATATATATATGTATGTATATATATATATATATATATATATATATTATATATATATATATATATATATATATATATATATATATATTACATGTGGGTATTTTTTTCATCTTTGATTTCTTAGATATATATGTATATATATATATATATATATATATATATATATATATATATACACACACATACATATATACAAATCTTAAATATATGTATAATTTAGTAACTTTCTTAAGATAGTTCCAAATTGTTTTACAGAATGACTACTCCAATTTACAACTCTATAACAGTGTTTTATCATAATATGTCTAATATATATCATTTTCCCGTTTTGTCATTTTTACAGTCTGATAAATGTGAAATGGAATTTTAAAGCTGCCTTAATTTAGATTTCTTTATTAGTGAAATGAAGTTTTTTTTTTTAATTTGCCTATAGATACCTAGATTTTTCCCTTTGAGAATTGTATTCTCATATCCTTAGAACATTTATCAATTGGGAAATGGCTGTTATTCTTTTAAATTTTAATCAGTTCTTCATATAATTTGAATAGGAGACCTTTATCAGAAAATATTTGTGGTTTTTTCCTTATTAGTGATTTCACTCATAATTTTTGCCACATTCCATTAGTTCAATTTTTTAAACTTTATATAATCAAAACTCAATTTTGTGGTGAGCTTTTTCTTCTCAAAAACGCAGCCAGGTGATGAAAGTTCAGATCTTTTATTATTTCCAATATAGCCCGGTTAGCTTAGAGACCTATCTCTCGTCTCCACTATAGCCCGGTTAGCTTAGAGGCCTATCTCTCTGCTTGGTTCCAAGAGCTCTCTCCAAATGTCTTTAAATCCAAAGGTCTGGTCCTTCAGCCTCTGCCTCTGCTTTCTTCAGCCTCCAGCCAGCTCCAGTCTTCATGTCATTCCGGTGAAATCTCGACTTGTAGCATCTTCCTTTCAAGAACCTCTTCGACTGGCCCATTGGCCTATTTATGCTCCTTCCAGAGAGAGGGATTATGGGTTTTCTCCCATAGTGCTCTCTGGCCCAAAGAGCTTCAAGGGAGGTATCAACTCATTGAACTCCAATGAGTAAAGGTGTGAACACAAGCCTTGTATTGATTAGTTCTACTTAGTACCTAGTTTCAGGTTCTGGCCAAAACATCTTCTTGTAAGATTAGATCAACTCTAATTAGTTAGCAGTTAGTAAGGATTCCAACATCTCTCCCTTTCTTTTGTTTTAAAACATAGGGGGTTTCTGAGGGGGTACACATAAATCCATCAATATGGGCCAGAACTTTGTAACAGATATACATGGTATACATAAATCCATCAATATGGGAGGCATTATACATAATTTACATAAGCACATAGCAATATAACACAGGCTAGTAGTAATGTAACAAATAACATGAATCATCCTGAAAATTTACACATGTCCATAAGTCCTAGAAACAGTCCAATAGGATTCCATTGTCCATTAGTTCATGTGCCAGGAATCTAATAATTCCTGTAAGCTCTGAAGTACTGCAAAAGGTCTCATTAACAATTTTTCATCTCAGGGAATCCAGTGATTCTTGCTGGTTTTTCAGGAACTGAAAGCTGAAGATTTTAAAGTTCTTTTGACAGTCTCATTGTTAGCCTTTTCCACTTGTGGAAATATAAGCAGATCCTCTTCCCCAAGCAATTGACCTTATTCCCTTCTATTTACCAAATTTGGGATTTCTCCTCATCATCTGGTAATTACATTGGAGCCATTTGCACTGGATATTGCCTTGTTGTCTTAAAAGGCCTGTATTTTTCCCAACTGTAATCCTGATTGCTTTTCTGTTGGTTGATGACATCAGAGTTCTGAATTTCTAAAGTCTCTCTGGGTGTAACCTCAGCTGCTATCATGCCCCACCTGTCCTTTGATTGATACTTTGGAGCTGGGCCTTACCTCTCCTTCCTCTGGGTCAATATACATTTAGAGGCCCAGTGAAAGCCTCGGTTACATTTTGGACATGGGGTTTTGGGTTTTCTCTCACCCTGTCTTCTCATTGTGTCTCTGTATCTACATTGGGCTCTTAGATGTCCAATTTTTCCGCACTGAAAACATCGACGAGTTTCTCTAGAATTCCTCTGCCAAGAAGGACCTTGTCTTTCCATGTTCATCATAGTCTGGGCATAATAAGCATTTGTGCCCACTGTGGCACAGCGTCTTATGATTTCCTCTAAAGGAGCATCTTTGTCTAGCCCCCATATAATTCTTTTGCAAACCTCATTGGCATTTTCCTTAGCCAAATGTTTAGTCATTATTTCTGTTGCTGCATTGTCTCCAATGGTTCTTATTACAGCTGTTTGTAAACGTCCCACAAAATCTGCAAAAGGTTCATTGGGACCTTGCTCTATTTTTGTGAAAGCATTATTTCCATCTTTCTGTCCAGGGAGAGAATTCCAAGCTTTTATGGCAGCCTTAGAAATTTGCTCATACACTGTTGTGGGATAATAAATCTGTTCTGAACTCTCTGCATACTGACCGTCACCAGCTAGTTGGTCAAAAGTGATTTGTACAATAGCTCCTGTTTGCCTATTGCGTTGGGCTTGAATCCTACATAATTCATGAAACTCCGAAAGCCACAATAAATTTTGTCCTGGTTCTAGACAAGTTTTCGTTATGGATTTCCAGTCATTCGGGGTTAGGATTTCATAAGACAAATTATCCAGTAACATCTTCACATAAGATGATGTAGCCCCATAAAGAGTGCAACCCTTTTTCAAATCTTTAATTTTTTCCAAATTAAAAGGAGTGTATTTTCTCTCTTTTTGACCTGAAGAGTCAATCTTTTCAATCACAGGATATGCATTTATAAAATCAGATATATCTTCTCCTTCATTTTTTGCTTTAATTAATGCTTTTTCTAATCTTGTCAAATTCTGCTTTACAGGAGAAGCTGACTGTGTTTCTGCCTCTCTCCCTCCCCCTTGTTCCACACATGAAGGGTTAATTGCAGGGGGAGGGTCATGAGATGTGGAATCATCTAATTCCTCCTGCTGTGAAGTATCATACTCAGAATTGTAATTAACTCCATTCTCATCTGATTCGTCCTCCTTTTCACCCAATAAAGTTGGTACTTCTTCCTCCTGTACTTTCCTTTTCATCATTCTATCACTTAAATAACTTCTTATAGCCAATTGTATTACATTATATGTATTAATTATTGAGTTAGGCCCA
This sequence comes from Antechinus flavipes, assembly GCF_016432865.1. NCBI lineage: Eukaryota > Metazoa > Chordata > Mammalia > Dasyuromorphia > Dasyuridae > Antechinus > Antechinus flavipes. The sequence goes on from NC_067400.1 coordinate 426,197,117, forward strand.
TTTTTATCATAGAATTGACAAAGATCCTCTCCAACCAATTTCCATTCATTTAAATCTAATTCCTTATCAAGAGAGAAACAAGGACATATATCCTTTACAGTTTGTAAAAGTTCAGTGATTTGCTGTAAACTTATAATTAAACCTTGGCTTTCCATAATTTTGACAATGCTCTCTAAACATTTTCCTTGAACAGAAACAGAAGGCTGTTTTCTAAATATCTGTCCCATCTTAGCTGAAATTCTACTTTAACTCTTTTAGCAAAATTTCTTTGTTGCACTCACCCTAATTTCTGGGTTGAAGAGTCTTTTCCACTGGATCAGGATCAGAGGCTTTTCCACTTGAATCAGGATCGGAGCTTTTCCACTGAAATCCACTGAGGGGTCTGTCAGTCCCACGTTCAGGGCGCCAAAATGTGGTGAGCTTTTTCTTCTCAAAAACGCAGCCAGATGATGAAAGTTCAGATCTTTTATTATTTCCAATATAGCCCGGTTAGCTTAGAGACCTATCTCTCGTCTCCACTATAGCCCGGTTAGCTTAGAGGCCTATCTCTCTGCTTGGTTCCAAGAGCTCTCTCCAAATGTCTTTAAATCCAAAGGTCTGGTCCTTCAGCCTCTGCCTCTGCTTTCTTCAGCCTCCAGCCAGCTCCAGTCTTCATGTCATTCCGGTGAAATCTCGACTTGTAGCATCTTCCTTTCAAGAACCTCTTCGACTGGCCCATTGGCCTATTTATGCTCCTTCCAGAGAGAGGGATTATGGGTTTTCTCCCATAGTGCTCTCTGGCCCAAAGAGCTTCAAGGGAGGTATCAACTCATTGAACTCCAATGAGTAAAGGTGTGAACACAAGCCTTGTATTGATTAGTTCTACTTAGTACCTAGTTTCAGGTTCTGGCCAAAACATCTTCTTGTAAGATTAGATCAACTCTAATTAGTTAGCAGTTAGTAAGGATTCCAACACAATTTCATCTTGTCTGATCTTTACTGTCACTTGTTTAATTATGAATTTTTCTTGTTCCTCTATATTGTTCATAATGATGCTTTTTATACCTCTATCATATCCATTTGGAGCTTATTTTCCTGTTGTACAGCTTTACCAGCAGTTATTTTTCAAAATAATAACTCCTCTTCCCAGTATCTGGAATCTTTGGGCTTATCTAACATTATGCTACTCTGTGTGTATTTTATTTCTTTGTATTGTATACCTAATCTCTTTTACCTTTTTTTTTTACCGACACCAAATCATTAATAATTACTGCTTTATCATGTAGTTTTAGATCTATTTCTATCAGACTCCCTTTGCTTCCCATATTTTCATTTTTCCTTAAGATTCTTCATTTTTTTTATTCATCAGTGTGATTTTTGTTATTATCTTTTCTAGTTACACAAATTATTCTTTTGATAGTCTAATTGTCATGGCATTATAATGGTAAACAATTTAGGAAGCTTTGCCATTTTTATCATATGGGAATGAGGTAGTGAAGTGTCTAGTTAAATAAAAGGTAGTATTTTTTGAACTAGAGTAATAAGAAAATAAGATAAGACTGGTGGATGAACATGGCAACAATAGACAGCTGTGATTATCGGACAGAGGAGTTTGGTTGTCAACTCCCCCCCCCTTTTTATAATTGGGAGCCCACTGAAGTTTTAAGTGATGTAATATGCACAAGAAACAGTTTAACAGCCTTTTCTTTTTTTTTTAAGTAAAGAACATTTATTAAGAGAAATAAAAATGTGAGAGGTACAGATTTAGAATATATCACAATTTAAGAAATCAGAAACAGAGTTTGAACTTTCCGATTTCTTTCTATTATAAATGAGACAAACACCCCCACCCCAATCTTTATACAAAACATATTTGAGTGGTAAAGAGGTAATTTTTTTTCTTTTCATCTTGCCTCATCTTATATTTTCTGATTACCATTTAGTTCAAATCCATTCTTTAATGACCAATATGTAGCATCTGATTGCTTGCCAGGCAAAATTTATAGTCTAATGTTTCAGTAAGTTGATCACTGGAGAGTCCAAGAATGGTTGTTGTGTTGCTATCTTTTTTCAGGGCTTTTATTGTACCTTTGCCCACCACTGTTCCATGTCTCTTCTCCTCATCAGTGTCTCTTAGTTTCTCTGCTATAAAGTATGGTGACCCATTTTTTTTCAAATGTTTTCATTTTATTGTGACGTTAGAATATCTTTAGATACTCCATTTTTGAGATAATCCTCTAAAACTACTTAGCCCCACAATATCCAAATCTTTGCTGCTTTCAAAATCCAGACAGTGTAGCAGGAATCTGTTTTACAGTCTTCAAGCATGTATGGTAACTCAAGCTAATTTTTAAAATCTCTCTTTAAACTCTCCACACTTTTCACTTCTAATTCCTACACTAAGAGGAGGCAACTTAACTCCTTATTTATCTAGAATATGGAGAAAATGCTGTATTAATTTCTTTTTTTTTAGGTATTTAATAATTATTTATTGACTTGCTTTGCATGTAGTAAGCACAGAATAAATGTGTTGAATTAAACTGAATTTATTACATTTAAGCAACTCTGGTACTTGCTTAGTAGAAAAAAGCATTAGGTTTGAATCTTGGTTCTGCTGCTTACCACCCAAACCCTGATACCCAAATAAGAATTTCTTTGTATATGCTTTCCAATTCTCCTTACCACCCCATCACTGCTCTTTTAAGCAGGATGTGGAGGGACTGGGCAGTGATAAACTGCTTTTAACTTAACAGCCTTTTCAAGGAAGGACAGTATAGCTGGGAAAATTTATTTGCGAAAATCACAATAGTAACCATGGATAAAATAATATAGTTTATACTTTATATAAAATACTTTTATATTATATAACATCTAGATTATATAATAAATAATTATAAGAATTAAAATGTGCCTATTATAAATATAAATATTTACAAAATTTTATTAAATATATAATATTTAGCTTTTGATAAGGAAAAGGCATAACATTCAATGTACTCCAAATCTTTCTTGTCTTGTATCTGTCTTCTCTTTTGTCTTCTTTTCTTCTACTTCGATTTATTCCCTGGAGCTTCTTTCCATGCCTAGAACGTCTGTGTAAGGGTCCCTCTACTCACCAAGAGGTTCTCAACTGGACTCCTACCTTGAGGGACCCTTACACTTCTTTTTCTTTCTTTTGTAGTGAGGTGAGAGAAAAAGCATTTATTAATGATCACTCAATAAATATTCATTGATTTAAATATTTCTGCCCTAAGAAATCAAGAATAAGTGGTATATGATCTTTGGGGTAAAGAAATAAGAGAAGATGCTACCCAATGGCAAATTATAAACTAATATAGAAGGAAAAAGAGGCTATAATGGTATATTTTTAGTGACCATATTGTAACTCTCCAATCACATCCCCTTTGGTCTTTAAGATATCTTCAGTTCCTACTTTGTCTGGAATCAAGGCATTTATTCTTTTTTAACTAGATCACAAAAGAGAATAAGGTATAACCTCTCAAATAATGTGATATAATTTATCAGAGAGCTGACTGCTTTTGGATTAGCCAAGGTTTTCTATCTATCCAGAGGTTGCTGGCTTTCTACATTCTCTAACAGAATAATCCAGTTTCTTCATCTTCAGAGTCCTGCTTGAGATCCAGATGGCACAACAGCTATATTGGTTAGCCTTGGTAGTCATGTTTTTGGTTGCAAATGATGGGTGTAGCTTTTGTGGGTTTCAGTTTCTCAATAGTCTGGGATTTTTGTTGTTATTGTTCAATTGTTTCAATCATATTCTATTCTTTGTGACTCCATTTAGGGTTTTCTTGGCAAAGATACTGGAGTGGTTTTGCTATTTCTGTATCCAGCTCATTTCACAGATGAGGAACTGAAGTAAACACAGTTCAGGGACTTGTCCAATGTTAACATAGCCAGGGAATGTTTGAGGCCAGATTTGAGCTCGAAGATGATAAAACTTTACAAAAAGCCCTTTACATATGTTGTTGCTATTTTGCATTCATTTCAGTCATATCCAAGTCTCTGTGACTGCATTTAAACTTCTCAGCAGAAATAAGGAAATGGAGGCAAAAGGGATTAAGTGTGACTTACACACTGCTAGTAAGTATCTGAAGGCAGATTGAATTCATGAAAATAAGTCTTCCTGATAACAAACTTGGCGCACGATCCACTAAGATCTTCTAGTTGCCCTTTACATTAATATATTAGCCTTGAAAAGTAAGTTCTATTTTTGTCCACATTTCACAGATGAGAAAACTAGTGAGAACTTAAGTATCTTGTGTTTTCTCATATAACTAATAAACATTTGAGGAGAGAAAACTAACCCTCTATCTATAACACTACATTGCCATCATGGACTAGAAATACAACTTGATAAGTCCACTGAGGCCTTATATACTAGCTTCAAGATACCAAGTCAATTTAACAGAGTGTAGTTTAAATTATTCTAACCTCAGGTTACTTTCGGGTCTTAAAATATGTGTTTAGAATTCTTAATTCATGTCCTATAAATAACATGCTTCTTAAATTCCATTTCTGGTCAAAGTATAGGCAACATAATCCAGTCCTTGAATTCAGCAATCATTTATTAAATATCTATTTTGTGGTGAGAACTGAGAATTCACAAGCAAAAAAATATTAAGTGCTTTTTACTCAAGAAGCTTATTTTTATTGGGGACATGTACATATAGAGATGAGTAAATACAAAGTATTTTCAAGAGGAGAGTTTTACTGTGCATACCCTTTGATCCAACAGTGTTTCTATTGGGCTTATACCCCAAAGAGATACTAAAAAAGGGAAGGGGACCTGTATGTGCCAAAATGTTTGTAGCAGCCCTGTTTGTAGTGGCTAGAAACTGGAAAATGAATGGATGCCCATCAATTGGAGAATGGCTGGGTAAATTGTGGTATATGAACGTTATGGAATATTATTGCTCTGTAAGGAATGACCAGCAGGATGAATACAGAGAGGCTTGGAGAGACCTACATGGACTGATGCTAAGTGAGATGAGCAGAACCAGGAGATCATTATACACTTCGACAACGATATTGTATGAGGATGTATTCTGATGGAAGTGGATTTCTCTGACAAAGAGACTTAACTGAGTTTCATTGGAGAAATGATGGACAGAAACAGCTACACCCAAAGAAGGAATACTGGGAAATGAATGTGAACTATTTGCAATTTTGATTTTCTTCCCGAGTTATTTTTACCTTCTGAATCCAATTCTCCCTGTGCAACAAGAGAACTGTTTGGTTCTGCAAATATGTATTGTATCTAGTATATACTGCAACATGTTTAGCATATATAGGACTGCTTGCCATCCTGGGGGGGGGGGGAGGAGGGAGGGAGGGGAAAAAACGAAACATAAGTGATTGCAAGGGATAATGTCGTGTAGAAATTATCCTGGCATGGATTCTGTCAATGCGAAGTTATTATTAAATAAAATAAAATTTATTATAAAAAAAAAAAAAAAAAAAAAAAAAAAAAAAAAAAAAAAAGAGGAGAGTTTTAAATACATAGTAATTTCAAGAATATTAAGAGAATCAGAAAATCCCCTTTTAGGAAACCACTCAAAAATAAGTATTATAAATATTTTTGTACATAAAGGACTATTTCCTTTCTTTGATATTTTTTGGGTTTAGAATATAGCAGAATCATTATCACTGGATCAAAGAACATGACTGTTTACTAACTTGTGTTAGTGATTCCAAATTGCTTTCAAGAATGTTTATATCTTTTTATAGGTCCCTGAACAGTACTTCAATGTGCCTGTTTTCTCCCAGCTCCACCAATATTTATCATTTTCCTTTTTTGTCCTTTTTGGCATCCTAACAGATACTTTCTTTTCTTATATCATTTATCAACTAAGGAATGACTCTTATTCTTATAAATTCAAATCAGTTATATATCTTGGAAATGAATCCTTTGTCAAAGAAATGTGCTACAAATTTTTCCGAGTTAGTTTTCCCTTTAATCTTTGATAGTTAATTTTTTTATATAATTAGATAAAATAATTTTACAAAATCTAAATTATTCATTTTATTTTCATTGATCTTCTCTGTTCCTTGCTTGGTCATGAAACTTTTGACTATCTATACATCTAATGGATAATCCCCCCCCATATTTTAAAATATTGATAGGAATTCAAAGTATAAGAAACAACATAAATAAAAATGCAGCAGTCAAAAAGTTCAGGATGTAACTACAATTAGAAAGACAATTGATCTGTGGAGCAAAAAGATAATGCTAACTACTTTAATGAGGGTATCAGCTCCTCTCCTAGTCAGAAGCTGTCTCTAAACAGAACATAGAAAGAATGAAGAGTTTGGATATTTAAAGTGACTTTCATATTAATTCATTCTATTATGGTGGTTAGATGATGTTTTTTGGAAGAAAGGCAAAAGCAAGAAAATCAGGTGATACTTTGCAGTGGGAGAACAGGGCAGCTCTGGGGAGTCTGGTTACCTGGGTGGCTTTCCCTGAGTGTCTGTGTCTATGTTCCCTTGTGCTGTTAATGTCCCTGAGTAAAGTCTTGTGTGTTGGGCTGCACTGTGAGGTACTTAAGATCTTAGGAATAGAATATACTCAAGGACTAAGTGATGGGGAATATGTATGAAAAATCAACAATAGCAATATTCTAGAGTATACATCCTAAGCCTCATACCTGTTCTCTCCAAGGTGGCTGTCTGAGCTCCTGAACCCTAGCAATTAACAGGCACAGAACATTTATACAAGGAATAAGAGGGAGGATAGTTTAGTTTGGCTGGAGCATAAAGTATTTGAAGGGGAGGAATCTGACATCTAGATAAGAATATGTAACTAACTAAGCTGACTGTAGAGATCTACTTCAGAATTTCTAACAGAGGAATGGTGTTACTGAATCTATATATATACAATTTGTTAATTTGATTATTATATTAATTATGTTAAATATTATGCTAAATATTAGCAGTTAAAGACTGCTAGTTTTTCAGAACTTGCTTATTTAAATGCCTGAGGTCTAATACATACCTTTATGATTTTCAACTTGCAATATTCTCTAAATGAACTACTTCACTCTGTGAATTACAGATATCTATAAATTACACCTAAAGTGATAGGATAATACAATGAAATAATTGACAGTTATGCCATCAAGAGGTTAAAGTTTAATAATGTGGGTTCATAGACATATACTAATAACGTATATTCAAAATTAAAATATTTGAGATTACAAGGGAAATAAATTGTACTGAATTTTTTTTTATCATTTTAGTGGTTTAGAGATATAGATTAAGATCACTTGATCTGGAAGGAAATAATCATAAACCAAAGTAATGTGTGGAGTTTGGACTAATTTGTTTTACTTTTAACTTTAAAGTCAACTTGGTGAGTAAAATTCACTTGAAGCTCTTAAACCTAGTTTTAAATGTATAATATAATAATATATAAGGCAATCATATGTCAGAAAAAGTGCTGTTTTGTGACTGTAACATAATATTAACTGATACTTTTTATGAATTTTTTTCTTTTTCCCCATGCCTTATCTTATGCAGGCCTCTTATATAAAGAAAAGAAAGGGAATTAACATTTACAGGATGAAAAGATGGCAATGTTGCCTCCCCCAGGACCTGAAAGTTTTGTCTACTTCACCAGACAGTCTCTTGCACTCATTGAACAACGCATTACCGAAGGAAAATCTAAGGAACCTAAAGAGGAGAAAACAGATGAAGAAGAAGAAGGCCCAAAGCCAAGTAGTGACTTGGAAGCTGGTAAACAGCTTCCATTTATTTATGGAGACATTCCTCCAGGGATGGTGTCAGAGCCCTTGGAAGATATGGACCCATTCTACATGGATAAAAAGGTGAGCATTTCCTATAACCCAAAAGATAAATGTTTTTGTCTCATTCTCCATACAGGAAGAAATTTTAAATTAGGATAAGGGAATTTGATGAAAACGGGCATGCCAGGAATTTATATCAGTAATATGAATCTTCAATGTAAATACATTAATTTAATTATGAGTATTTGTGAGGAGTAACAGTATTGCCAAGTTCTATTCAGAAATAATATGAAGCAGGATATTAATAATCAGTAATGAGCTGAGGTTTTGAGTAGAGTCCACTAATTCATTCAGTCAGTCATTAAGCATTTATTAAACACTTACTGTATGTCAGGCACTGCACCTAAGTTCTGGAAAACTTAAAAAGGCAAAAGAAAGGCAAAAAAAATTCCTGCTTCAAGTAATTAATTCATAGTTAAATGGATTATAAAATATGATCACAGAAGGAAGGCACTTAGATTGAAGACCAATAAAAGTTCCTTGTAGGACTTTAGCTAACACTTCAGAGAACCCTGAACACAAACACACACACACACACACACACACACACACCTTGTCTCTAGATGTCTCCTACATCATTTTCAGGGTCTGAAGTTCAGTAGTAAGTTAATCTTTTAAAATGTTTGTCATTCCTCTGTTTTCAGTGGTTCCTTATTAAAATATAGAGGACTATGAAGTACCTCAAGCCTTTATGAGAAATAGAAATTAGTTTCAGATTATTTACTATTGCTAGCTAATTGAGATTAAAGCCTTGTAGCAATGGGACACAGGAGAAATCCCAATGTGGAGTCTTGAATCACCAGTCAGGAAGTGAATAATACTCAATATGCAGACATTATGATGAATTCAAAATGAGCTAGTCAAAATGGTATGTTGCTTTGTCTTTCCATTTTTCTTAGAGTTTACACTAATCAATCAATAAGCATTTATTAAATACTTAGTGCAAGTCAGGCAGTCTGATTAGCACTTGGGAATTGATATACAGGAGAACAGAAACAGTTCCTTCCTTCAAGAAGCTTACATTATGATGGAATAGACCAGATGACCTAAATAGGTATGTATAACATGCAGGATAGAAATAACAAAATTTTAGAGAGTGAGAAATCCGCAATTTGGGGGAGTTAAATGGACCTTTTGCAAAAAGTCACATTAGAATTGTGTGTTAAATGAGGCTAGAAATTCTATAAGGTGGAGGTGAGGAAAAAGAGTATTCCAGATATGAGAGACAGTACAAAACCATGAAAGTAGGAGATAGAACATAATTGTGAGGAACCCCAAATAAACAACATGGTTTGATCATTAAGTGTTTGATGAAGAGCTTTGAATCAAAAATCCTGGAAATACAGACAATGGCAAGGCTATGAAGAGCTCAACTGCCAAATAGAGAGGTATTTGCCTTTGATCATAGAGCTAATAGGGGGAGGTAAGGGAGCTTATGGAAAAGGAGTCATAGATATATATATTTTAGGAAAACCACTTTGAAAGCTATGCTGGGAGATGAATTTGAATTCATAAAGATTTTAGAAAGGGACATAAATTAGGATATTATTAAACGAGAGGTGATGAGAGCTGAATTAAGATAATGTCTGTGTGAGTGAAGAGGAAACATATAGGAGAGCTGCTGTGGAAAAAGAAATCAAAGCTAAAAGAACATCTGAGATAGTTGTTTTGTAGAGACATCCAGATAGTGTGATATATCAAGTACTTGAATAAGAATCAGGAAGACACTTGTACAAAGCCAGACTCAAATACTTGCTAGGTATGTGATCCTGAGTAAATGAATAAATTATCTCTCAGTTTCCTTATCCATAAATGGATTAATAAGAGTCTACTTCATCAATTTGTTGAGATCATCAAATAAGATATTATTTCTAAAATATTTTGCAAACCTTAAAGTAGACAAATATTAACTATTATGTGAATAAGGATGCTAAAGACAAAGAGTATAGTATAAAATATTTTCAATGAGGTTTGCAAATTCAGTCCCTCACTTTAAAAAAATAGAAATTTTAAAGTAGGCAAATATTAGCTATTATGTGAATAAGGATGCTAATGATAAAGACTATAGCATAAAATATTTTCAAAGAAGTTTGCAAATTCAGCCCATCACTTTTAAAAAATAGATTCAATATATGCTATAAAAATTGTGTCATGTGCATACCTTTTCTAGAGCAAAGAGCATAGAGTAATTTTCGCTTTATTGTTAATGATGCAAAATCCCATGGACTAGTCCTTAGGAAAGCATTTTAAACTGAGGAGGAAAAAAATTATGCAAGATAAAACAAAAACTGTTAATACCAAGAATTTAAAAAGTGGTAATAGATTAAATTTAAGCATATTTCATGCTTAAATAAGACATAGTCTTGTGTCTACTCTAATTTGTTACACTTTGTATGTTAAATGATGTTATAATTTCTAAGACTATACCAATTGCAGAAAAGTTGAAAGGCAGCCCAAATAAAAGATTTTCCATACCAGAACTCCCAATATGCACAAAAATTTTGGTCTATTTAAAGAGAAAAATTCTTATTACCAAATGAAAGAAAGAAAATAAGCATCATTAACATTTTGATTAAGAGTAATGAAAATTTACATTACTTATAAGTTTTCAGTTTTCCCTCCAAATTAGAATAACATGTTTTGCAACCATATTCATTGCTGCTTCCAAATAACCTGCTGGAGGAAATATGATTGTTATTTATCTAAAAATGATTTTTAAGGAAATTTTGAAGGAGATAAATATCAGCTTCTAATAGCCAAGCACAAAAATCAACGAATTACTCTCTGTAAAAGTCTGGTCCAAAGTCTTTGTATGTTGTTTGATGGTAAAACAAACATTAGCACAATATTGGGGAGAGAGCAAAAAGTAGATGACATTTTGTAAGATGACGATTTAATTTAAAGGAAAGCACAAGTCTAGTACATTATTAAGAAAGGAAAATCCACACATCATGGGAAGATCTGAAAACATTTTTTTTCAAAAAAGCGCAAATAAAATTTATAAAGCATTTTAGAATAAGCAGGGCAAATCTGGAATATTATTATTTCCTTTTGGCAATTGTAATGATTTCAATCTTGATAAAATAATGCATTAAATAATAGAAATACAAACATTCCCATTATGGCTGTTTTGTAATAAGATCAAATCATTCAAGGTCATTGAAATGAAATGTTAACCCATCTCATTAGTCCATATAGACATTAGAGGAAGGGTAAACCTTTTTTTCTTTTTGAATATGGAGTATTATCTACTGGTTTCAAATGACAATTCCATATATATAGTACATTGAAAAGAAAATTGGATCAATAAACTTTATCTATCAAGAAAATATAATGATATAATGGCGAAGATGGCAACAATGATGATGATGATGAAGAAGAAGGTGACATTATTATTATTATTATTTTATATTCAGTCATTTTAGTCATATCTAACTTTTTGTCACTCTTTTTGGAGTTTCCTTGATGAAGATATTAAAGTAGTTTGCCATTTTCTTTTCCACCTCATTTTATAGATGAGGAAAATAGGCAAACAGTGCCCAAGGACATATGGCTAATAAGTGTCTGAAACCAGATTTGAATTCAGGAAGAAGAGTCTTCCTGACTTTAGGCCTGGCACTCTATCCATTCTGCTATTTGTTACTATTGTTAACAACAACAGTAATAAAAATGACATGTTGTCCCAGTTTTAGCTCATGCAAATGAAATAGTAATGTAGAGCAACCATATTGGTTACCAATGTTTGATTTTAGAGAATTGTGGTACTATAGAATAAGGACTTCCAAATGATATCTCAATTAAATATGGGGTTAGCAGAGGGTTTTTTTTTGTTTCTTACCTCAGATAATTCTCATTTTACAATTGCCATGACCCAAGAAATAAATTCAAAAGAGTATGAGGGAAGAGACTTTGTGTGGGTTAGCATGAAATTACTCTGCTGATAGGGATGTACGGATTTTTTTTTTTGCTTTATCAGCAGTTTACTAAACATTTATCAAGCAATTGCTGCATACAAAGCACTGTTTTAGTGCCAGACATACAAAGACAAAAATCAAATATTTATCTTTTCCTTAAGAAACTTACATTCTAATTAGTATGACAGAAACTAGGCATTAACCCACACTTAACACCATATACCAAGATAAGGTCAAAATGGGTTCATGACCTAGGCATAAAGAATGAGATTATAAATAAATTGGAAGAGCATAGGATAGTTTACCTCTCAGACCTGTGGAAGAGGGAGGAATTTATGACCAAAGAAGAAATAGAGATCACTATTGACCACAAAATAGAATATTTTGATTATATCAAATTGAAAAGTTTTTGTACAAACAAAACAAATGCAGACAAGATTAGAAGGGAAACAATAAACTGGGAAAACATTTTTACAGTCAAAAGTTCTGATAAAGGCCTCATTTCCAAAATATATAGAGAATTGACTCTAATTTATAAGAAATCAAACCATTCTCCAGTTGATAAATGGTCAAAGGATATGAATAGACAATTTTCAGATGAAGAAATTGAAACTATTTATAGACATATGAAAATATGCTCCAAATCATTATTAATCAGAGAAATGCAAATTAAGACAACTCTGAGATACCACTACACACCTGTCAGATTGGCTAGAGTGACAGGGAAAGATAATGTGGAATGTTGGAGGGGATGTGGGAAAACAGGGACAATGATACATTGTTGGTGGAATTGTGAACACATCCAGCCATTCTGGAGAGCAATTTGGAACTATGCTCAAAAAGTTATCAAACTGTGCATACCCTTTGATCCAGCAGTGTTTCTACTGGGCTTATACTCCAAAGAGATACTAAAGAAAGGAAAGGGACCTGTATGTGCCAAAATGTTTGTGGCAGCCCTGTTTGTAGTGGCTAGAAGCTGGAAAATGAATCGATGCCCATCAATTGGAGAATGGTTGAGTAAATTGTGGTATATGAACGTTATGGAATAGTATTCTGTAAGGAATGACCAGCAGGATGAATACTGAGGGGCTTGGAGAGACTTACATGAACTGATGCTAAGTGAAATGAGCAGAACCAGGAGATCATTATCTACCTTAACAATGATACTGTTTGAGGATGTGTTCTGATAGAGATGGATCTCTTCAATAAAGAGAGCTAATTCAGTTTCAATTGATCAAGGATGGACAGAAGCAGCTACACCCAAAGAAACAACACTGGGAAATGAATATAAACTGCTTGCATTTTTGTTTTTCTTCCCGGGTTAATTATACCTTCTGAATCCAATTCTCCCTGTGCAACAAGAAAACTGTTCAGTTCTGCACACAAATATTGTATCTAGGATATACTGTAACCTATTCAACATGTAAAGGACTGCTTGCCATCTGGGGGAGGGGGTGGAGGGAGGGAGGGGAAAAATTGGAACAGAAGTGAGTGCAAGGGATAATGCTGTAAAAAATTACCCTGGCATGGGTTCTGTAAATAAAAAGTTATTTAAAGAATAAAAAAAAAGAAAAAGAAAGAAACTTACATTCTATCAGAGATTATAGTACATATACAAATATTTACATATTAGGGCATTTGATGAAGGTTATTCAGTTATTTTTCAGTCATGTCTGGTATTTTGTAACTCCATATGGGTTTTGTTGGCAGAGATACTGGAATGTTTTGCCACTTCCTTTCCAACTCATTTTATAAAAGAGAAACTGAGGCAAACAGGGTTAAGTGACGAGCCCAGGGCCACATATCTAGTTAAGTGGCTAAAACCAGCTTCGAACTCAGAAAGAAGAGTCTTCTTGACTCCAAGGCCATAATCTATCCACTGTCCCACCTAGCTGCACCAGTCTGATAAAAAAAATGGTACTTACATGTGGTGGGATCAGGGAAGGCTTGAAGGCAGAAGTAGCACCTGAAGTGAGACTATTGGTAAGGTAAAGTATTCATTCTGTTCTTGAAAACAGGCTGACTCCCTTTTAACATGAGGGAATCAGATTAGGCATCTAATTAGGATTAGGCACTTCCCTTTGTGATTTGATTCTCAGTGATTCTATTCTAACCACCTTTCTATTCTATTCTATTCTAACCATAAATCTCGCTAACTTGGAAACAAAAGAAGCCTAGTAAAAAAAGAGGAAGGAAACACACTCCCCCCAAACCCCAAAATTTTTAAAAATTATAAATCTATACTTGTTATGGACCAGAACTTGAAACAAGGTGCTAAATCAGTGGAATAGATAGAGACAATGGTTGGTTTAGCAGGGTACTTAACAGTTCTCTAAATGTACTTAGTACTTATTAGAGGTCCACAATATTCACACCTTTAAGAGAGCATATAAACTAGGAGCCTCAACCAGGATTCAGCCGGGAAGATTCAGAAGCCAGAACTGAAGCTCTTGGAACCAAGACTACAGAAGGCTTTTAAGAAAACCACAGGAGAGGAGACAAGACTTGGAAAGAGATAATAAAGGATTTGGACTTTAATACTTGGCTGCATTTGGAGAGATTACTGAACTGAAACGAAGGCTGCTCCCAAAGACCCAAGGAAACCTCAACAGAGAATATTACATTTTAGAGAAGAATATTACATATACTGTTATGACATTCTAAATTATTTCAGGGATTGTATATTGGGAATATATTTTCATAGACAAGAATTTAAACATAAATATATTTTTATTAGGAATATTTCATTTATTGTATTTTTAATAAATACTTTGTGTCCAAATAGTATTGTTTAATTTTCTCTTAAGATAACTTCACAAGGTTTGTTAAGAAATATAATCTCATTTTTTCATCTAAAATATAATGTGACTGAACTAGATAATTCAACCATCCCAACTCTAAAATTCTGTGAGTCTATGAGATGTTATATAAATGTAACATCTGGGGATCATCATTAAGAAGAAAAATTATTTTTACTATTACTTTGGTCATAAAGAAAATTCTTAACTGGCTTTTCTTATAGCTATTCTGTAACAGTATATGTAATGCATTCACTGTTTCATTAACAATTAATTTAATCTATTATGCTTTCAGTGATAATACATGTGATTAGTTTTTTTTTTTTTCAAATAAGGAAGAAATTTTTCTTCCCTAGAATAGCAATATGCCATTGTATCTTGATTTTCTTTAATCTTAACCCTAATTTTCATGGAAATGCAGCACATTTTTTCCTTTAAAAATACACCTCTGTTCTAATTCATTAATATAGGTCTATAACTAAAATCTAGTTGGCAAAGAAGAAAGCTGTATGATAAATTTAAATGTAATCATTTTAACCAGTGTTCATGATTGATTTGAAGTATAAGGGAATGATCATTCAATATCAGTCAAGGGAATCCAAATACAGAAAATAGGTAATCTTAATTATTATCTTATTCAATTTCTTCATTTTATAAAAATAGAAACTGGAACTTAGAGAGAAAGCGGGAATTATTCAAGGTAATAAAACTAGCTAATCAAGTTCAATAATGAATAGAAACTATTTTGCAAATATCAAAGCACTATACAAATGCCAATTGTTAATGTGATGGCTGGTGTTCATCCAATATTCCTTAATCTACATAAGCATTAGTTTTTGTCATGAATAAATAAAGGCAATGTAATTAATTTTAAAATGTAATATTCAATTTCACACCATGTTCATTTTTTTCCTACAGACATTCATAGTATTGAATAAAGGGAAAACAATTTTCCGATTCAGTGCCACTCCTGCCTTGTACATTTTATCACCTTTCAGCCTGATTAGAAGAATTTCTATTAAGATTTTGGTTCATTCATATCCTTTTCCAATAAGTTTTTTGATAGTAAAAACCATCCTATATTGAATGAATAGAATTCTCTTTTAATCTTCAAATGATGTTTTCTACTTTGAATCACTTGTTATAGTTTTTCAACTTGATTGAATTCCATATTTGTTATATATGCATCAACATATAGACTGCCAACATTTAGAAACATTGTACTATTATTTGGCATTGTATATCCACAACTGTATAAAATGGGGGAAAGAGGGAAATTTTTTGGAAAAAAAATCTTATCACAGTTTTTAAATATCAGTTATTTAGACGATTGCCTTAATTGAATGCATCTAATGTCTTATATATAACATGTCCTGTTATACTATGTTCCTTGATTCTGACCTACTTTATTCAGCATGCTCATCATGTGTACTATCCTGACAAATTGTATATTTATGACGATGAGCAACCCTCCAGATTGGACAAAGAATGTTGAGTAAGTTTGCCCCCTAAAATGCAAATTTAAAATGCTGAATATTCCTTAGTCTATTCTGAATTAGAATAGTCTTTATTCCTTTAGTAAAGTCATTGCCTTGGTGTTTAACAATCCTTATGTTACATTATTAATAGCTGTCCTACTTTTTTTTTTTTTTACCTTAGAGAAATGGGGATTAGTATGGCTATCACTGAACTATTCAGAGAGCATTTCATAGAATAAATCTGTGCTCTTATGAAATAAAGACCAACATAGTTAGTTTAGAGAAGCTCATCATAAATTTGACCATAGGATGATATATATTTTTTGTCCTATAACTTTCTAAAACAATGTACTAAGTTATAGAGAAATTTATAATCTCCATTGTTGATGGGAATGGCCACACCAATGAAATTACATATTTTTGAGAAATTAATTACTCATCTCTAGCTGTGGTCCATTTTAACAGAAAAGATGAACATCACAAACAGTGATCCTATAGAATTTCCTGGGTATTAGGTTACTACTCTAAAGTAATGACTTACTTATATAGACTCACATCATTTCCAGCTCTTTTGATCACAGATATTATGGGGTTGTAATATTCTAATGGGTACTTACCTTCAGGTACACTTTCACGGGAATATATACATTTGAATCGCTGGTAAAAATTCTTGCAAGAGGCTTCTGTATAGGGCCATTTACTTTTCTCCGTGATCCCTGGAACTGGCTTGACTTCATTGTCATTTGTTTTGCGTAAGTATTGTCAATGTTTATTTTGAAGTTACATATATATCACCCAAAGATTCTTCAAATTAGTTGTATTTAATTCTCAGAACCAGATTATAAACAAAAGTAAGACTATATTTTAATCCATTTTTCCTAGCTAAAAAGTAACATATAGGTTGATTTCATACATTGCCCAAATTCACATACAAAATTGGAAAATCCATCCACTGAAAATTTAATTAAGCACATATTTTGGGTACCAATAAATACACACAAACTCACAAGACAATATTTTAAGAGGAAAGGCATCTCCAACATGGTATCTCACTGAATCAGTTATTCAGTAAGTATCTATGAAGCACTTCTGTGTATGAGGTACTGGAAATAAAAAGAAAAAATATATAACAGTTGAGGAGTTATAAGCACAATGAGCTTTTGTTCTCCAGGGGGATACATATATAGAAATAGAGATAAGGTATTTTGGGGGAAGATGAATGAGCATCAGTAGCAACTGGGATGAGATTTAACCCCAATTTCTGTCTTTGTCTTTCTCATTCTCATTCTGTGTATGCATATGTATCACACAAATACCAATGGTTAAATATGTGTAAACATATGTTTTATGGTATATGTATTTGAGTTTCCCCAAGATACTAGTGCTATCCTCTTCAAAACAATTACCATTTTTCCTGGCATGGAGCTAGTATACTGCCCAGATTTTCCAGACAATAACTCTGCAGACTTTGGTCAGTCAGTCTAATACCTTTCCTTCCCCACATTATCCTTTGGAACCTCCTCAACACTGAACTAGCTTTGGACATGTATGTGTCAAGCACTTTATCAATGTGTTTATTTGTGTAAAGTACACTGCCAAGGTAAGGGAACTTATCTGCAGCATTCAAAACTTGACCATTTGCTGTAATCAATGGTTCCACATATGGATGGTGTGGTGCTGGCAGAGTAGTATCTTTGCTTCCCTGGTGTTGATTGTTAAATTAAAGTTAGCACAAGCAGTAGAGAATCAATCCATACTTTATTGCTTCTCAGCTTCAGAGGCTGCGTTAAGTGCACAATCATCTGAAAACAAAAAATCATGCACCAAAATTCTGTTCTCTTTAGTGTTGGTTTTAGCCCTTTCAAGTTGAAACTGCAGTAGCTGAATCTTGATAGAAGCTGAATCGCTTCCATTTGAATTGTCTTAGGAAGATTCTGAAGATCACTTATCAGGGTAAGGTACCAGATTCTGAGGTCCTTCCTCAAAGTAAACAGCCAAGCATTCCAACTTTACCATAGAGAGCACAATACTGTTGGGCTGGCCACATTATTCAGATGCCAAATGTATACTTGCCAAAAAGACTATTTTATTGGGAACTCATACAAGGAGGTCAGAAAAAGCGATACAAGGACACTCAAGAACTTTAGAATTGATTGTTTCAGATGGGAGACACTGACACAGGACTGCCCAGCATGGTGTGCCCTCATCAAAGATGCTGTTCTCTGTGAACAAAGCACAATTAAATTAGCTCAGAAGAACACAGAATGTACAGAGTTTGAGAAGCTACCACAAAGTATCCGACCTGTGGCAGAGCATTCTGAGCTCATGTTGGTCCAATCAGCCATAGTTGGACACACTGGAATTCAATTCTAACATAGCGATGTCATTCTGATCCTTTTCAAGAATGAAGGGCAATAATTAACCAACCAGTTCCCCTGTAGTTGTATTGTTGGTATCCCTCGATAGAATGTAAACCACTTGGGGTCAGCTGCTGTTTCATTTTGTCTTTATATCCCTAGTCCTTAATATAGTATCTGTCACATAATTAGTAAATGCTTATTGGTTGATTGATTGATTGGGAGACAATGTTGGAGGCTCACCATCTTATTAAAAGAATTGCCCAATTGCACAGCATTTACAAACTTGTAAATAAATGTTTGATGTTTCTTCAGGGGGGAAAATATGTTCAAAACATACTTTTAGGTTTTAGCGTTCTTTCCATCACCCTCTTACATTTAGATAATTCACAATATCACAATAAATCAGTGGTTTTCAGCATTTTTCCAGTTTCCAAAGTGTAAATGCTCATAGTGAAAATTAACAGTTGACTCTTGCAAACTGGTTTGAGCTGGCCCCAGCATATTCTTACACAAATACACACACACACGCACGCACACACAGACATATAAACATAATAGAATTACAAGAAAACATCTTAATATATCATTTCATTAGGAAATGCAAATGATATATTTAACAGGAATGTCTGTATTATGTAGCTATACAGAAAGTGTTTCAAAAGTCTCAATGCAATTTTAAACTGTTAAACCATGCATATATTTTCATTCACCTATATACACATATACATACACATATAGCATGCATGTGCACATGTGTATGTATAGTACTAATGCTACATGTAAAATTGTTGCACATATTTGTATACTTATACATGAAAACATTTTATATGCTATATACATGTAATAACACATTATAATGTATTACATATTGTATGCATGCACACGTGTTTCGTGTTTCATATGTGTGCATATCTGGGTGCATGCATGTTAATGATATAAACATTTTTGTGCACATGTATGCTGCATATATATAAATACATGAATGTCTGTATGTATTTTTAATAACTTAACATTGAACTAGGCCTTTGAAACACTCTATGTCTATTAGTAAATATATGCATAAGGTATTTCCTCTAAATATTACATATCCATATCCATATATGTATGTACACATATATCTTAAAACTGTACTGACAAAACTTTTGGAACAATCTATATATCCATACAAACATACCTTTTTAATATTCTTTCTATTTTAATTTCCAATTAAACAAAGTTTTAAGATATACTTTATTGTTGTTTTAAATGGTAGCATATTTAGATTGTTCATGTGTAACTGTTTTCTCTTTTTAATCATTCATATTTAGTGTTTCTTAAAATGCACCAGTATTAAAATACCAAATATTAGCTTTTTTCAGCTCTTATCTATTCAATGCAACAATGGGCTATAAAAGAAGTTATTGTAGCTATGATTTGGTACACTTTTATAGATAAAAATCATTTTCAAGCAAATTAAATTATCATATTGTTAGCTCTTTGATGTTTGTAATTACTTCTCTTTTGGTAAACTTTGGTAACCAATGCATGAGTAGTTACGTGTTTATTTTCCTCTGTGATAATGAAAGAAACAGCAACTTTGCTGCATGTAAAATATGACTGAGTTTTTAAAAAATGAATTTCAAAAGCATAAAGAGGTCCTGATAAAAGGCATAGGTAAGTAAAATAAAGTATCTAAATTCTGAATAACTCTGGTTTAATTCTACAGGTTTTTAACAGAATTTGTAAACCTAGGCAATGTTTCAGCTCTTCGAACTTTCAGAGTCTTGAGAGCTTTGAAAACTATTTCTGTAATCCCAGGTAAGAAGTGTTGGGTGTGAAGCATTAGGTCCTTCATATCTCCAACTGTGGGTTGTTTGTGTTTGTGTGTGTGTATGAGTGTGTTGTCATTGTGTTTGTGTGTGAACTCCCCTATACAGATATGTGACAGAGTTTGTGGATCTGGGCAACGTCTCAGCGTTGAGAACATTCAGAGTTCTCCGAGCGTTGAAAACAATTTCAGTCATTCCAGGTGAGAGTGAGGTTAAACACCGAGGCTGATTTTGATCTCACTACTCATGATACCAATAACCAGGAATCAAATAGCTATACATTTTTAATGAAAATAAATACTTTTCAGTGCATTAGCTTTTAGAGTCAAAATCAGCCTTTGAGTTTAATCAATTATTGCATGAGTTTGGAAAAGGTATGCAGCCTTTGGCTTGCATTTCCATTTGAAATTTTCTTTCCTTCAAAAATCCTCCCCTTTAATACACACGCAGGATTGAAAATTTCAAATAGTCTTCATACTTTAGTTCTTAGTAGAATTAGGGAAAAAATATTGGAAAGTATTAGCATGAGGTATTGCATGGCATAGTTTTATCAAGATGCTTTTTCTCTACAAACAGCTTCTTTACCAAACATGTATGTGTTATTCATTTATGTTCCAAGTCAGAATCATTAATATACAATTAAAGGGAGTCATTTTGTTTGAAAAGCATTGAAGGAGTGATGGTTTTTCTTTACCTCGGTTTTGTGATGAAGCATGAAAAAAACAGTATTTGGAACTACATTATCCCATATGTAATCAATCCCTCCCAGTTAACACATAGACAAATATTCGGCTAAACATTCACCTATCTCAACTACTCATGTGAACAAGATGACTTCACTGATAGGGGAATACTGCATGTGTCCCACAACTTGTGGGAGTTTGTAATGTTAACTTGTTGGGTAGTTTGCTTTACGACCATTAACACCTGTTTGTTTTTAGGACTGAAGACTATTGTGGGTGCCCTGATCCAGTCAGTGAAGAAGCTTTCTGATGTCATGATCCTGACATTGTTTTGTCTCAGTGTATTTGCTCTCATTGGGCTGCAGCTGTTCATGGGCAACCTGAGGCATAAATGTGTACGGTGGCCTCTAGAAGATGAAAATATAACTCTAGAAAACATAAGTGTTCTTTGTGAAGCAGAAAATTACAAAAGTAAGAAGTTCTGCTATTATTGAAATAAGACAAAGCATGCTGTCTTATGGGAAATATGGAAATGTTGAGTGTCTAGCACAGTCACAACTGTTCAGATGCATTAAATTAACTTGTGTGTGTTTATACATGTGTGTTTTCCTTGTTTTGTGTGTTCAGTTGTAAATCAGCAAGGCAGTGTGGGGCAATAGAAAGAACACTGAATCTGAAATAAGAGGGCGTGATTTCAAATTCTACCTTTGGAACATCTCCTCTTGTTCCCCTTTTCCTTCCTCCTTTTTCTTTTCATTATTGTTTCCATAATTATTATAATATTAGAGAGGCAGTTGGTGTCACAGTGAATAGAGCACAGGTCCAAGAATCAGGAAGATTTGAATTCAAATATGGCTCAGACATTTAACTAATAGTGTGACCTTAGGCAACTCATTTAATTCCTGTTTCCTTCAGATTCCTCATTTATAAAATGAAAATAGTAATAATAAAATGTATTTGAGAGTTATTTTGAGGATCAAATGAGATAATAGTTGTTTTAAAAAAAAACCATTGTCATGGTGTCTGGCACATAGTATACACTATGTAAATTTTTTTTTGTTGTTTCCTTTTTTTCTTCCCTTCTCCTTTTCTCTTTCCTTCCTTTCTGTTTTTCCAACATTCTCTCCCTTTGCTTCACTATTAGATGTTTTATATTGCGCAAGTCCCCACTCCATTTCATAGAGGATTTCATTAGATACCCTTCAAAGATCCTTACAGCTCAAAAGCCATGATCTATGAATTTTGGTTGCATCATCAGATAGGTGATTTGATATTTTAAGAATGGAGTTTGGATAAACAAAGGGCGGTCTCAGAATGCTGACAAGAAAAAATTCCCCCAGAACGTCAATCAAGTATTAATGTTGCAATCAAGAGACCACAAGACTCGGCAACTGCCAATATACAAGACAGGAGTTTGAAGAATATGATATCATCAAAAGCAAAAGATATAGGCTTACAACCAAGAATAGTCTCTCAGACAAAACTGAATGTAACCCTATATGGATATTTAATAAATAGGTTTCTGAGCATCCCAGATAAAAAGACCAGAATTGAGTAGACACTTTTGAATAAAAATTTAGGAGTTAAGGTACACACATTTGATCAATTAGAATGAATTATTTAGGTGTAAATTATTAATATTCCAATGGGAGAAGATATAAAGTCTTCTCAAAATCCCATTACCTGTAAAAAAAAAAGTTTAAATAAGCTAGAGAGAGAGCCTGAGATAGATTTCTTTTATCTAGCTAGTTAGCTAGCTAGCTGACTATTATTTATTTGTACTTTGATCCTAGTAGAAGGCAGAAAGTAATAAGAAACTATCCTGAGGAGAAAATAAGGAGAAAGGGAGAGAACTCATTATTTTACATAACAGAAACACAAGAAACAAAAAATATTCAAATATAGAGAAAGAATTATGAGAGAGAAAGCATACCTTGAACCTTATTTTCTTTTGAAACAATAAAAAAGATTGAACATAAAACATAATGTAGAAATACACTAAATTCAACACATATATGGAGGTGAAGAGATGGAAGGAAGTTTAAGAAAAAAGGCAAAAATAGATCAGAAAATAGTTTTTTTAAAAGCATATCAAAGAATAGTTTTTTTTTTTTTAAAGCAAACTTCAATTTGAAATGTGGGAAGTGTGATTGGAATAAAAGAAAAATAATAGAGTAAGAACTCTTTTTCTCACATGTGAGACCTTTATAGGTCTCATTTCCTCATCTGTAAAATGAGGAGATTGGAATTAAGTAGTCTCTAATTTGAGAACCTGTCAGGTAAAGATAAGTTTTGTACTCCACAAAAAGAAGACAATTTTGAATTCCTAGCCTATAAAAGCTATGTGCTATTAGAAGAGCAGCTCATTTCTTTTGAATAGTCTTCAGCAAGGTGTTACTTCATTTATAAACTCATCAAATTACACTAGTTTTTTTTTCCTTTTTCTTTCTCAATATTCCAAAATGTATTCACCTACCAGTAGTGATCAATTTGCCTTTAATGGCATTCATGCTTTACTTCTTACCTAGTAGTTTGAAAATGATATTCATGAAAACAAAAACAAAAATACAAGTAAACAAGAAGGAAAATAATACCATCAACAAAAATGACTAAATTTCTAAAATTAGATCATTCAGTGAAAATATTTGAGGAAATTAGAAACTATCTAGTTGTGGAATGATGCTAATGTTTCCATGACCTGGTTAAGTTAGATAAAGAGAAAAAAATTCTATAGAATGTGGATTTCATCTTGTATTCTAGTTGTTGTTCTGTTATTTTCAGTCATGTCTAACTCTCTTTGACCCCTCTTGGTGTATTTCTTGCAGAAAGAATGAAATAGTTTGCCATTTCCTTCACATTTTATTGATGAGGAAACTGAGGCAAACAGGGCTAAATGATTTGAACAAAGTCACACAGTAAGTGTCTGAGGCCAGATTTAAACTCACAAAGATGCATCTCCCTAACTCCAAGTCTTGAATTCTATCCATTGTGTCACCTAGCTAACCTGTGTTCTAGTTACCAATGTGGTAAGATCCCAGTTTACCTAAGTATTGATTTATATCTGGATGGTGCTGAATATTACAAATGAAAAACTGAGGCCTAAAGAGATTTAAGTGATTTATTGAAGATAACAGAATAAATTACTGAGCCAAGATTTGAACATGGACTTGAGGAGCATTGATTTAATGCTGAGAGTGACTAGAGATTTATATTGTTATTTTAAGGTTATTTCTGCAGTACCATAATAAATCTATATAATCCTTTAGCATTACTAATTGTGAAGAATACTCAAATAGTTTGAAGCCTGACAATAATATTTTCATATTTTTAGTAGAACTGTGATCCCTAGAAATAAAAGGGAACATAAATAACTGTCAAACAGTACATAGAAGGCAAAGAAATTGTGAAATTAAATTTACATTATATATATATATGAGTGTGTGTGTATATTACTTGAAAGGAAACATTCTTGTTACAATACAGTTGCTTAAAATAAGCATTTTGTTTCATGTTTGAGAAAAGTTACTACATATAATTCCTTGACACTTTCTTCATATCTTCAATTGACATATTATTGTTCTGTATTGTATAAAAACTTGCTATGTAACACATTTTTTCCTTCTGTATTTCTCGTTCTGTTTTTTCCTCTGAGAAAGTTTTCTCTATGTTTTACTTTTCTTTCTTAATTTTCTATCCACTAATTTCTCCCATGTTGGTTCTTGACTTTCTAATGTTCAAATGGTGAATTTTTAATTATCATCTTCTAACTGAATCCAAACTAGAAAATGGAGCTTTATAGAACAATTTTGACAGTGATTTGTTCAAAACTGACCAATATTTCTTAATTAGGAATGTGCTTCTTTGATAATCTAGGTTTTCAATCATTTCTTAGATACTTTGGGTCTGGCAGATTTTTATGCAAGCATATTTGTATGGAACTTGTAACATATTCTTGACTTTCACTAAATTAATTTTGAGTTTACATGTATAAAGCATTGTCATATGTATTTCCACAAAAATAATAGTTAATTTTAGGGACCTACACAGTTGTAAAATTTGAAGTAAATTTATATAAACATTCAAGTCACGGTCTTCTAGTTACTATGAGCTTTAAAGAGATACACCAAATCCTCATTTATTTTATCCCTTAAATATCATTAAGGCCAGAAAAATTTGATGGACTTTAAAAGGGATTGATTTTTTTGACTATTAATAGATCATATTGCTGTAGCCAATTCTTCCTTTTTTCATTAAAAAGAAATGTGGTTAATTAGAAAAAATATTTCATTAAAACCCTCATGAGACCAATGATAAATTATATTCTTAATAACTATATTGTTTAGGGATTATTGTGAAATGTTCTGATCAACTTTAATTACTCTAATTTTTTTGACTTTCATCTTTTTTTTTCATTTAATCAAGGAACTTTATTTCAGGGATAGATTTGTTGCTAGCAAATATTTTTTTTCTCATAGTAGAATATTCATGGTTTGATTAATTCTGAATTATAACTTAACTATGAAGTTATGTCAAGTGGTGTCATTGGTTATAGCCAATATAAATATGTAGTGTGAATTTGTACCTTATCCCCCAAACCTCTATGTTTTATGATATGTAAACTTTGTATACATGTTCAGCTAATGTACTTTTTTAATATTTTCTGGAACAGGCTATTTCTATCATGTGGAAGGACAAAAGGATGCTCTTCTTTGTGGTAATGGCACTGATGCAGGGTAAGTGACATTGAATTTTTACTACACGGGCTTAAATGGGCATACAATACAAATCAGCTTGATTACCAGAACCATTGGTTTGGTCCTCATTTATTTTGTTCATCTAAAGTTTTAATTAATAAAAATCATAAAAAATAAGAAAATCATTAATAAAAATCATAAGAAATAAGAAAATCATATGCTTGAAAATTAAAGTTATAGGCACTGCTTTAAATAAAATATAAATTCTCTCTCTTACTATATTGTGGTTTTCTGTCCTTTACTTGGAGGGCTGAGAAAGTAGAACAGAATCCTGCTGTCAGAGCATACTCTGAAAGGTAGTGGGATGTGGCGTCATACTCTCCTGGAAAGAAAAAGAAGTGGTGTCTAGAAAAATTATAATTACTCTTCCTACTCCCTGCCTCTGAATAAAATATTGCTTCTTCTGAACCCAACTGCCAGAAACCTGTACTTACTCTTAAAAAAAAAAAATGGAAAGCATGACTTTGGATTAATACCATTTACAAATAGAGACCAAATATTATGCTTTTTTCCATATTCTTTTATACATTGTACAATGTTATACATATAGAAGGCACATAATCAATTTGTTGAATACCCTTGCTATCAGATGACTCAGCATTTGAACATTTGGTAGTTAAGGACAGTTTAATAAAAATTTAATGCACTTTAAAACATCTAAGCTAGTATTTGAATCCTTTCCAGCTTTGTGTAATAAGGACCATCCAGCTTATTCTGAGGTCTGCTGTCATAACCTTCAAGATAGCTTAAAGGCTTGACAAGAACCTTTTTGAGTAGAAATTGATTACTTGAACATTCTTAGATCATCCCCATATCTAAATCACTCTGAGCCTTTTGCTGTGAGGAAACTGCTTTGGATGGAGGCATATGTTTTTTAAATCCTATGTATTACAGCAAAATAACTGTGTGGACATGTATACATATATTGTATTTAACACATATTTTAACATATTTAACATGTATTGGTCAACCTGCCATCTGGAGCAAGGGGTGAAGGGAAGGAGGGGAAAAATTGGAACAAAAGGTTTTGCAATTGTCAATGCTGAAAAATTACCCATACATATATTTTGTAAATAAAACGCTATTAAAAAAAAAAAAAGGCAAAGCAACAACAACAACAACAACAACAATCCTGTTTATTAGCAGATTTCTAGCTTTGGATAGAGAATTTGCATCTGTATCCTATTAATGAAGTGTTCATTACCTGTGTCCTGAACACATTCTGAAGATAACCTAAGATTTAATATTTCTTTTTTTACATGTAGCCAGTGTCCAGAAGGATATATGTGTGTGAAAGCCTGTGCCAATCCAGATTATGGCTACACAAGTTTTGACACTTTTAGTTGGGCCTTCTTGGCTTTATTTCGATTAATGACTCAAGATTTCTGGGAAAATCTTTACCAACAGGTAAGAAGTGAAACAACCATTGTATTTTGTATCTTGTGAATTTCATAAAAGGGGGGATGAATTAGTTCCCTTGAATGAATTTCTAAAGAAGGTTCTTTATAAAATTTTAAGGCAGAATTTACATTCTTAATAATATCTCATTAAAATTATACTGCTTTTACTTTCAATACTAATGAGATGAATAAAGAGCTTTATTGTTCTAAGCCCTAGTTCTTAGGAAAAAGAATCTGATTCTCCTTTTTTAGGCCTCTGTGATTTTCAAATCCTTCAAATTCTTAATTTTCTTCTACATGAGAATAATATAGTTGGAAACTTACTGTAATGCAATTTTAGGAATGGAATTTGAGAAATGAAATATCTCTGTCATTTATGCAGATAGATAGGTCAATGGTTAGAGTACAGCAGGATTGCCTGAGTTTAATTCCTGTTTCAGATACTTATTAATTAGGTTTAGGATCCCTATCTTTCTTAGGTTCTTCATTTGTAAAATGGGTATAATACCAATACCCACCTCTGAGATAATTTTTGTAATGTATTTTCAAACCTTAAAGTGCTATCTGAATGCTGTCATTATTAGTACTAGTATCAGTATTAGTAATAGTTTTTTTCCCAAGAGCACTTTTAAAATGAAAGTTGATTTTATGTAAAATAGGAAAGAAAACAGAAATCATCTACTCCCATTCCTTATTCAATACAGTTGCATCAGAACTAATATCAGTTAATTGTGAGCAGAAAACTTAAGCTAATTTTATCCTAATTATAGTTCTGAGTTTCACCATCAGTGGGAATTCCAATTGTTTTTGATGGTATAACATAACAAAGTGAAAGAACAGAAGGTAACATGATAAGTTATTGAAAAATCCATTATAATACACAGTTAAAGAAAACTAAACTTTTACAATATTATTATTATTATTACATTGTTCTAAAGAATTTTCTAATAAAATCCAAATAAGTAGCCAAATATTCAGTGAATGACACACTTCCTTCATGTGAAAAATCTAGATCTAAAATATTAGGACATTCAATTCTGTAAGCACCAAGACAGAGCAGAGGTTAGATTCTATCTAGCTTCTCACATCTACTCAGTATACATTCAGGCTCTCCTTTTAATGGCCCCAACTGAATTTATCAGTTAGAGTGGGAAACTAGGTAATTTTATCCATTGAATACCATTTTGTATATTATAATTAATCAGTAAATTACTACATCTCATTTTACTTTATTAACCAAAAAGAGTTCTTAAAATTTACAAAATTTGCCTAATTGAATTTTAGAAAATAGTTACCTAATGGAACAATTTATAAATTGTTCACTACTATTATCCATGTTTGCATATTTCTAATAAATCAAGCTTTGTAGAGTATAGGAAGTAATGTTTTAATAAGAATAATATAAATTTGTTTTGGTTTTTACTGTACCTATGATACTATCTGTGTAGGGAGCTCCTACTAAGAAATTTCTTCTGTCTATAAACATTGGGTAACTTCTATTTAACTATAGTATTAAAGATTATCTTGGTTTCTAAGAAGTTAAATAACTAGGTAAGGTTCAATGACTGGATCGGGGTAACATTGTGCATATAATAGATGCTGTATTTGAACTCAGATCTTCCTATCAAACAAATAGAAAGTTATTTCTGCTGTTGCATTTTGATTTAGGAAACCACAATTGTGTATTATCTGTGTTATTCCTTATTCATTTTGTAAAATAGATTTTGTGTTTGTTTTTCAATTGTGCCTGATTGTTCTTGATCCCTTTGTTTTGTTTGTTTTTTGGCAAAGATAGTTTGCCATTTCCTTCTCCAGCTCATTTTACAGATGAGGAAGCTGAGGTAGACAGGGATGTTATTTGTTCAGGATGACAAAGCTGGTAAATGTTTGGGACTGGATTTGACAATCTTCCAGACTTCAGATCTGATATCTATCTACCAAGTTACCTATCCATTTATAAAATGGTTATTAAATTCATGTTATTCTGATTCCTTCCTCATTCACACTTAGGAATTTGGGAGGCCTGCTATAAATTTGATACCTGACTTTGCCCACATTTCTGTAATTATGAGAATCTAGAAATCTAAAATTATGCTTGAAAATAGTATCCATATGAGAGATGAGTAAATATTTGTTCTATATACATTTTTGTTTTGTGCTAGTGGTTTTTCTTTGAGATATTTTATTTATTTCTGTAAAAACAGCTAATATGAATTTGTAATATAGACAAATTAAACTGCTTGCATTTCCATTGATTTCCATCACCTTATGGTTAAAAAATGACTTTGCTAACAAAACTTTTCTGTTAGGTTATGATAGAGCATGATTTCCTTGAGAGCAGAGCCTGTCACATTTTTGTATTTTTCTCTTTAAGGCCTAGTATATAGTAGGTGCATTATATATGAATTATAAATTGACTCTAAATAGAGCATTTTTTTCCTCCTCCTCCAGACTTTACGTGCTGCTGGGAAGACTTACATGATATTTTTTGTTGTGGTGATTTTCTTGGGCTCATTTTATTTGATAAACCTGATCTTGGCTGTAGTTGCCATGGCCTATGAAGAACAGAACCAGGCAACCATTGAAGAAGCTCGGCAAAAAGAATTGGAATTTCAGCAAATGTTAGAGCGGCTTAAAAAAGAACAAGAGGAAGCAGAGGTATCATAGACCTAATTTTAAAAGCTTCATAGAAATAAAAGTCTAAAAGTTACTTCCAGAGCTCCTGTACCAGGTCCCTCAAACAAGATTTATTTAACGGCTTCCTTCTAAATTGAATTGTAACTGTTACTGTGATTAAAGGACAAATTCAAGAAACAGAATGTTTTAGAGAAAAAATAGTCTCTCACTAGTTTCTAGATACCCTAATTAGAGAAGTCATATTCATTCTCTATTGAGTTGCTAAAGTGGTCATCTTAAAATGCAGGTCTATGTCTCTTTCCTTCCCTCCCCCATTCAATAAAATTCAGTGGTTCTCTCACTTTCAAGGTCAAATATAAAATCTTATTGGCATTCAAAATCCTTCATACCCTATCCCACCCAACCCCTTTAACAGTTTTTTTTTTTTTCCTTACTCACTGACACCAGCTCCTACTACTCTATCACAAGTGACACTGGTTTCCTTCTTATTCCTTAAAATGAAACATTATCTCCCAATCTGAGGCATTTACTGTCCTCTCAGTGATAAAATACTTTTTCTATTCACTTCTACCTCCTGGCTTCCCGGGCTTCTTTTTAAGTCTTAGCTAAAAGCCAGCTTTTTTCAGTTCCCCTTAATTCTAGGTTCTTTTCTCTGTCATTTCTAACGTGTTTTATAAATAATTTGTTTGTACATATATGTGTACCAATTGATTGTAAGGTTCTCAATGGCAGGTACTACCTTTTTCTTTCTTTAAATAACAAGTAAGCAGCACAGAACCTAACATGCAGTGGGCACTTAATAAAATGTTAATTAACTACTTAGTGAATGCTTATTGGTTAATTTATTGATTATCTGACTAATTGTCCCAATAGTTCCTGCCCTGTAGGAGTTGAGACTTAAGATTCCCAAACACTTATATGTAATGGGAATTTTTCTGTAGGCTCATAGCAATTAGTTAAAAATTCTGAGATTTTCTTAAGGATCACAGATACCTTGATGTGCAGTTATGAATTTGTTATCATTTAATTTTAGACTTTATATGCTATGTTTTATTTTTGATGTCTATGTCTCATTATTTTACTAGAAATATGATTTGAAATTAATTTGTTTGAATGAATATATCATTATTAACTAGAGAAAAACTTTATATCTCCTACAAATTTGATCCAATACAATTATACAAGTAACAAATTGTTGTCCTCAGTTGTATTATAATATTAGTATAATCTCTTGGAAATAGACTGCAGTGTAGCACTGTGGTTGTTGTCCTTAATTCTTATTTTTATTTCAATAGTATTTTATTTTTCCAGTTATATGTAAAGATAGTTTTCAACACTCGTTTTTAGAGGATTGTGACTTTTAATTTTTTTTTTCTCCTCCTTCCTTATCTTTTCTCTTCTCATGAAAATGAGCAATCGTATATAGGTTATTCATGTATAATCATTTAAACAGGTTTACTTACATATTAATCGTGTCATGAAAAAATCAGAACAAAAGAGAAAACCATTCAAGGAAAAAAAAGCAAATTAAAAAAGGTGAAAATAGAATGCTTCAAACTGTATGTAATCTCCATGGTTCTCTCTCTGGATATAGATGGTATTTTCTATCACAAGTGTATGTGATTGTAGCCTGTGCTATAATCAGATTATCATTAAAATCTCATTTTAGTATCAAAAGATCATTGGATTCCAGCTGATAGAGTCTGTCTTCTGGTGAATCCCATCCTACTTTGAGAGTTGCTGATGTACGAATCTAGTGTAGACACATATCTGCATATTTGAAGACAACCTAGCTAAATTTGGAAGTACAGATAATTACTATCTCATTGGCTGACTGGTCCACTGAAACGCCAGAGATTATCCATTAAAAGATCATTTATTTCATGGCAATGAAGACCTAAAGGAGGAAACATAGTTCAAGAGAAAAATCAATGACTGTAGTAAGAGAACCTGAGTTCAAATCTTGTCAGTGATACTTTAGTAACTTTGTGACTTTGAGCAAGTTAAATGAAGTGATAAGAGGACTTGGCCTCTATCCTCCTATCCACTTCTGTATCTATGATTCTGTGAAATAGAATAAAATTCTTATAGGTTGGAGCTGGCATGCGTATAATGTAAAGAACTCTAAACATGAAATAAGGTCTGCATTCTAATTCTTCCTCTGATATTCATGAGCTGTGTGACATTGGGAAAATCACTTCATCCCTCTGAAGCCTCAGTTTCCTTATTTGTAAAATGAGTATGTTAGAGGAAGGGGTTACAGATCAAATGAGGTAAACTTTGTAATTTATAGACCTTAAAAGCCCAATACAAATGTCAAGCAGGTAAATGGCATAGTGAACAGAGCCCTTGAACAGGAGTTAGGAAGAGCTGAGTTCAAATCCCACCTAAGTCATGTGCCGGCTGTGAGACTCTGAGCAATTCACTTATAACCTGCCTATCTCCAGTTTCCTTATTTATAAAAATCTCAAGGTTGTTGCCAGGATAAAATAAAATTTGTGAAGTGTTTCATAATTCTTAAAGTACCCATAAAAACTAGCTATTATTAGTATTTTTGATTTTTGGAAAATTTCTTAGTGTTGCTTCTGTTTACTTAATCTCCCCTTGATATCACAGGCAATAGTAGCAGCAGCAGATGAGTATACAAGTATTAGTGGAGGCAAAGTTATGGGACTTTCAGAAAGTTCTTCTGAAACATCCAAATTGAGCTCAAAGAGTGCTAAAGAAAGGCGTAACCGAAGGAAAAAAAAGAATCAGAAAAAACAGTCCAATGGAGATGAAAAGAAAGATAATGAAAAATTATCTAAATCTGAATCAGATGAGAATTTCAAGAAGAAAAGTTTCTACCTTGGTGTTGAAGGACATAGACTACCTCGAGAAAAGAGGATGTCTTCTCCAAATCAGGTACCACCTACTTAATCATTCATTCATTTATCAATTTATTTATATTCATTTATATGCCTGTTGTGTTCAAGCACTAGAAATACAAAGACTGAACATGGCACAGTCTCCACTCTCAATTTTATATTCTACCATTGCTGATGCACCATACATGCAGATAAATGTCTGGAAACAAATGAAATATTTAAAGTGTTCTGGAAATACAATTGAGAAGGAACAGAATATTTTTATTTGTTATCATATGAAAAGGGTTCATAGAGGTAATGAGTTTTGAACTGATCTTCAAAGAATGTAAATAGAGAGAAACAAGGATCTAGTGGATGTTAGATACAGTGATGATCTGCACAAATGTCAAGGTTAGATGCCAGACATTCTTTTGTCTTAGTAGAATATAGACTATATGTAGAGGAATAATGAGAATTAAGCTGCAAAGGCAAATTGGAACCAGACTTCAGAGAGAGTCTTACATGCCAGTTCAATGAGTTTGTGTATATATATAATATGGAGGCATTTATAGTTTTTGAGCAAGGGAAAGATCTGTTCATTAGGAAAATGATTTGGAGAAGTGTTATTGTACAAAGCCTGTATTGAAGAGGGAATAGATTGGAGGCAGAAATATAAGGTAGAAAACTACTGCTGTAGTTCAGGTGAGAGATGATATAAACCTGAAATAAGATGATGGCAGTGTAACTCTCTAGAAAGAAGATGCATATTTTTAAAATGTGGAAGAAGAATTGATATAATTAGGCAACTGATTGTGGAAAGTTAGAGACAGGGAAAATTCAAAGATGATTGAAGTTTCCAAACTGAATGACTAGAAAAATAGAGAAATCCCCCTTCCATTTCTCACTTTCTCTTTCTTTCTTCCCTCTCTTCTGCTCCTCTCCTTTCCTCTCTTGTCCTCTCCTCTGTTTCCCCTCTCCTCCCCTTCCTACCCTTTCCCTCCTTTCTCTTTCCTTTCTTTCCCTCGCTTTCTTCTTCCTCAAGAAACACACAACCCAAATGAGTAAAAGAAAAACATTAATTTGAGAAAAATTAAGTAGAAAGTATCATACTTTTAACAAGTTAATACATAATTACAAAACAAGTGGTGTGGACAATGTGTTTCTAGGTCAGAGGAAGGAAATCCTGCTTTTAATTAGTCTAATCAAATTCATGGAGCTGAGTTTATAAGAGTTTTAAACTCAAAAGACCATGTAATATCGAAAGGAACCTGAGATTTGAAGTCAGGGAACTTACATTTGAATTTGAAATTGTGTGTGACATGAGTAATTTAATCTATTGGGTCATCTGTAAAAAGTAGGATATAGACTCAATGATCTCTGAACGCTTTATAATTTATGAATATTTATGATTCTACTCATCATGTATTTAAAAGGGTTATTTTGTAGTGCTAGTAAAAAGATTTCTGGTTTTGGACCTTTCTTTTTTCCAATTCATTCACTGAAAAAGAATATACTCTTTATACCAAAACTTTAAGTAAAAAAATTGTATATTTTATATATGTGTAGGTCTTGTATATATAGTTAAAATTGGAGATCTTCAGAAATATATATTGATATTTCCTTGTTTTTCAGTCTCCCCTTAGCATGCGTGGCTCCTTACGTTCTACAAGACACAGTAGTAGAACAAGTCTTTTTAGCTTCAGGGGTCGAGGAAAGGATGTTGGATCTGAGACTGATTTTGCAGATGATGAGCACAGTATTTTTGGAGACAACGAAAGCAGAAGGGGATCTTTGTTTGTGCCCCATGGGCACAGAGAACGACGAAGTAGTAACATCAGCCAAGCCAGTAGATCTCCTCGAATGCTTCCAGTGAATGGCAAGATGCACAGTGCTGTGGATTGTAATGGTGTGGTGTCCCTGGTTGATGGTCCTACAGCCCTCATGCTGCCTAATGGACAGCTTTTGCCAGAGGTGATAATAGATAAGGCAACTTCTGATGACAGTGTAAGAAAGTTTTGAATATTCCAGGCATGACAGGCCAATTACTATTGCATCAACTGATTGCTCTGCTGATTGGGCCTTCTTGAAAATCTGCACAATCCCAGGATGTTGCAATATCTTTATTTTTAAAAACCATTAGCCCTCAGTCTTTCACTAAACCCTATAGTTCTTAAGTATACAATTCAGCATACTTGTAAAATAGAATGATATAAATTCAAAATAAAAACAAAGCACTTGTCAATTGTCTAAATCACAATTTAATGGTGAGAAAGGGAGGATAGAGAGTTGGACTTGTGATTTCCTTGGTACAGGGAACCTTCCAGTGTGGAAACTCCTTTTACTGATGCAGATCAACAATTTGTTAGTATAATGCTAGAGAGTTGCATGGGAACACTGAAAAATTAACTTACTTTT
Organism: Antechinus flavipes; assembly: GCF_016432865.1. Classification (NCBI taxonomy): domain Eukaryota; kingdom Metazoa; phylum Chordata; class Mammalia; order Dasyuromorphia; family Dasyuridae; genus Antechinus; species Antechinus flavipes. The sequence continues at coordinate 426,232,015 of NC_067400.1, forward strand.
CTACAAGCACAGAAGTAGCGTATATCAAAGGTGAAACTCAAGCCTATGTCTTCTTGACTCAAGATTGACCTATGTCATATGCCATATTACCTCTTTTGATATTTATAATTTAGAATCAAACTACTTCATTATAACCAGAAAGTTTATTCTAAAAGCATGTGGAGAAAGATTATTGAATTTATCTTTCAGATCCTGGCTCTGTCTCTGTTTGACTGTGGGCAAATCACATAACTTGTCAAGCTCTCTTTCTACATCTGTTAAGTGGGGATGATCATGGTTATATGATCTCACAGAGTTGTTTTTTGTTTGGGTTTTTTTTTGTTTTTGTTTTTGTTTTTGTTTTTTTTGTGAGAAAAGCCCTTTACAAATTTTGTAATGCTGTTAAAAATGAACTGTTATTATTATAGAATAGCTAATGCTAATGTCATCAGAAAATAATCAACTTTCACCTGTCAAAAAGCATTTTAAATCACTTCCCATTTTCTTAATTTCTGTATTTTATGCTTGCTTCCCACCACTTATAACTAAGAATCTGATTGCATTAGAATCTCCCTCCATGAAGAAATTTCCTTCCTTAAAAACATTCCAGTACATGATGTAATAACATTATTCCTCCTAAAAGACATAAACATTTTCCTCTAGGGTTTTCTAATTGAGAAGAAGTTAAGAGTTAAAGAAACTGATAAAAAGCACTTCTGAGAGCTACTAAGTATATCAGCAATAACTTTGTTCAAGAAAGCAAAACTTTGGCTACTCTTTACTTGCATTTACTGCATGTTAGTAGATGGAAGTACATTCCCAGCAAAAGTAAACCCAGAGAAGCACAAATATATTTAATGATTTTATTTGCTACCACATGGTTTACCAAATTACAATATGCATATGTTCAAGTGGCTTATTATACATTTAAAAGAAAATGTAAATATGCTATGTTCAAAATAATATTGTGCTTTTCTTATGGTTGCACTTACATTTCATTAACAGTGTTAGTAAAATGGATCAACTAAGCATTGGTTCATTTGACATTAAAATAACACCATGGGATTATGAATATATTTTAGGTAGGGTTTTTCCTGCATGATTGCATGATATGGCTTATGGCGCCTCTTTTATCCCATTATTTTAAATGTCCAATGTCAGACTATTTTGGTTTGTTGTATTTTTTAAAAATTTTTGGCTAAGAGATTGGTCATAACCTCTAAAACAAAAAATCAGGCTTACTTATAATTATGTGAGATTGTCTTCAGTAATAAATGAATTACAACCATGTTTTCCTTGTAAATGCTAATTTTATGGAAAAGATACTATAAAATTATTGTAAAAGTATGGGAAACAAAGAGGAAGTTATTCTGTGGCCCCTATGAAAAATACAATGAATAAGAAAAGTCTAGCATGATTAGTTTGCTTAGCTCTGAAAATGCATGAGAAAACAAAACAACCTTTTGGCTTGAATTATGATTTTCACAGAAGAAAATCTGTATAATCCAGGGAGATGATTGGAAATCTTTATTACAACAAAATTCTGCAATTTTAAAAAGTTTAGTTGAAGAGTTATATAAATAGAGAGATCTCTAATACCTTTCTTTTCTATAACTCTGTAGCTGAGTTTGGAGAATTTAATCCTGAAGTTCCCCTGACTCCTCAGTTGCTTAGGGTTATTTAGCCCATAATAGATTTATTTGCCTCTCTATATGAGTGATGCATAAAACTATAGTGCATTGTGTAACTTTAGAAGTCTGATTTCTAGATTGCAAGGATGGATATTAAGATCCAAACTTAGCTATAGACTGCTCAAAAAACCACTCGAAGAAACATTATAAGTCACAATAGACTTTTTGAGAGGAGACCATTGATTCTGTTTATTCAATGAAAAAAAATTCTTAAAACTCACAGGAAATCCCCGAAGACTTCATTCTATCCTGTCCACTATCTCTGTGTAAAACAAACAATTGAACAAAAATAAACATATTCCTTTTAGCTATTTTTAATAGTTGGTAATCTTTCCAAACAGAATTATTTAGAATCACTGGAGACAGAAAGATGAGGATAATGAAGGGCAAATTAAACTAAAGCAGATTAGTAGAACCTATCATTTATTTTAAATTTAGTAAAAAGTTAGAGATGAGATGCTAATTCTTTAGATTATTTTGCAGGGCGGGACAACTAAAATAGACCCAAATAAAAGACGATCAAGTTCTTTCCTCATTTCTATGGATATGTTGGATGATCCTACTGTCAGACAAAGGGCACTGAGCATAGCCAGCATAATAACAAACACAATGGAAGGTATGTGTTATTATTTACATTCAAAATTATTAGGCATTTTTCTCTGTTTTTTAAATGAAACAAGACTAAATCTAATAGTCACATAAAGAATCAGTGAAGACCATAATAAAATGAAGAATTCCAGAAAAATGTATGTTTGAACTAAAGAAAATGAAATGTTTAGAGGGAATACCAAAATAGAATTCTCTCTTTTTATCTCTAAATTAAAAGAATAGGACTGAAATGTTTGGATCTGAACCACATAATTTTCCATGAGTTTTTGTAACCCTTTGATTATGTGATTTATTTGTGATTCTAACCTAATCCATATGTTGAATATAAAATGTTTTCTTCACTAAAGACTATATTGTGTGTGTGTGTGTGTGTGTATATATATATGTATGTATTTTCCACTTACAAATTCATAATTCTCATATTCATTACCATGTGGTGGTATTTTCCCAAGGTAGATGCAGCCATATTTTGTTTTCCATTTTTGGTTTGCCTTATTTACACATATGTATCCAATTAGGCAGACAGTATAATATATGGGCCTTTATGGCATAACACTATACTTTAATTGTCATGGCACTATTTAGTGTGCAGATTCTAAATCAGAACCTGACTTCAAATGTCTTTCAAAATATAGGAGCTGAATAATGAAGTGCAAAATAATAAAAACAAAATCTGATTTTATTTACCATATTCTTTCCCTCTAGAACTTGAAGAATCCAGACAAAAATGTCCACCTTGGTGGTATAAGTTTGCTAATACTTTTCTCATCTGGAATTGCTCACCACGTTGGTTGAAATTCAAAAAGTTTATCCATTTAATTGTAATGGATCCATTTGTTGATCTTGCCATTACTATTTGCATAGTTTTAAATACACTATTTATGGCGATGGAACATTATCCAATGACTGGAGGATTTAAAAATGTGCTTTATGTGGGAAACCTGGTAAGTCTTTCCCAATGTATGTATGTCACTTAACTACAGTTTTTTGCTTGATCATCACCCTTATTCTTTTACTTTTATAATTCAGATAAATCTGCTGTATAAGTAATATACTTTACTTAATGTATTATATCTATTGATCATAGTCTCATATGTTCCTATAATAATTTTTGCACTTGATTATTTGTAATTGTTTAAATTTGTTGTGTACCAGTATTGGACTGTATTTATATCCATCATCATTGTCAGACAGATTTGATGTTTGGTCCCTTGCTAAAAAAAAGTTGAACCAACCATTATGATGAGCATCTGAATATTGAAGGCAATACCTTCAAACTTTGGTCTTTTTAATGAAAAAATATTTTTAATATATTTCTGAACATTGTCTAATGAATGAATAGAATCATATCGTCTATTATGAAATGATATTTCTGTAGTACTCTGTTCCATTCAGACTAAATCTAGAGTTCAGTACTGTTCAGTACTGGAATACATCTTTGGAAGCACATACTTGAAGAACATTCTGAAATGGCTGCTGGATTATTATGAGGTTAATATGGAGCAAGGAAAAATTAAGATGAAACAAGAATACAAAGTTAGATTGTGGAAAGTCTAAAAAATCAGGCTAAATACCCTGAGTTTTATTCAACAGGGAATAAGATAAAAGTCCCTGGAGCGTTTGAATAAAGAAAAGACACTTAGCACTATGAATAAGGAAATTTCATCTGGTAGCTATGTGGGTACAATATCTGAAGGGAATAAAACCTAGAAGAACAAGCAAATAAAATAATCAAAAGAGAGAATATAGAAATAAGAGGGGATTGGGCAAGACTGTTGGACGTATTTCCATTTAAGGGATGGAAGAAGAAAAGGATGAAGTAAAAAAAGATGTAGGAATTCAACAGGAGCATTCAGAGAGGTAGATGGGGAATAACATAGAAAGATACTTTAAAAGCAAAAAGAAGGTACTATTCCAAAAAAGGTGTTTGATACAGACAAATACTCCTTATAGATCAAGAAGGATGAGGACTAGAAGGATAGTTGAATTTGACTCAAGAAATTATTGCTGTCTTCTGAAAGAGTAGTTGCAATTATGTTTTAAAGGTCAAAAGATATCTTGTGAGCTGTTGAAGAGTAAGTGGGTGGTCAGGAAGTGCACTGAACGTGAACTGAGATTATTTGTTTTGGTTTACTTTGTCTTAAGAATAAGAGAGATATGAATATGGTATTATACTATGCAGGAGGAGGAAGTTAAGAGAGAAAATCATGGAGATTCATAGGAGAAAGATGGTGAGAGATAAAATAAAATAAGAATAAAAGGAGAATACAATGGAAGCCAAAGGCAGAATATATTTTCTTAGTAATAAGAAGAGCACATTCTCCCCTGATGTAGGACGGGGAAATACGGGTAAAGATACAAAATTCTAAGATAGACAATACACAATCAGCCTCAATCTGTTCATGAATTTATAAGGCAATGTCATCTGCTATGATTATATGTGTAGAGTTGGGATTGAGATCTTGAGAGATAATATGATTTAGTACAGTCCCTAAGGAAGATAACTGTGAGTCAAAGGTTGAAGAAAGTCACTATAAAGTAGGAGTAAGGATTCATCTGAATTTATAAGGGATAATATCCACATGGTTATTATTTTCTCCAAGCATGTTCTGTGATCTGAATGTAAATAAGAAATAAGATCCTGGGAGATACTTGTTGAATATTAACAAGGTGGAATTGGTAGAAGTTCAAAGGGATAAGTGATCATAGATTAATTGAATAGGGTCGTGAATGGCTAGAGAAGCAAGTGAAGTGGAAATACAAAATAGACATATAGGGAAGAGCAGAGAGACAGATGGGCTAAGTGATGTTGAAGAGTAGATTCAGTGGAATGAGTAGAAAGGCAAGATTTTATAGTCAAAAAATGGAATTTCAGAGTTAAGGATCTTGAGATAATGGAATCCCAGCAGATAGTGAGTCTAAAATATACCTGTGTTTATGTGTGACTAAAATGGATGGAAATGAAGATTGTTAATGAGAAAATTTTAGGTAAAAGTCTCAGAAGGATTTTTGGTGAAGGAAAGATCAATGGGAACAAATAATCTAGGCATATGATATCATTATAATATACAACTCTTAGTATGGCAATCTCCTCTAACAACATTCACCAATAATATACTTCTCCTATACAGTCTTAGAGACTGGTTCAAAGACACTGGTAAGACAAGTAGATTGCTTATAGTCATAATAGCTGGTGCATTCTGAGGCAATATTTGAATCTAGATTGTCTTTACATCTTTACTCCAACCTTCTATCCACTATGCCCTATAATCTCTTAATTAAAATGATGATCAACATTAATAATAAAAATTGTTGAAGACTATTATATTGATATCACCAAAAGGAAAAAAAAAAGGTTGATAAATATGTTTAAGCCAGTAAAGAAAGATATTCTCCTAGAAGATAATAAAAGTTGGTATGTAACAATAAGAATGGATATAAGATAGTATCATTCGATTGTATAATTTTTAAATAAGAAAACCAGATTCTTATCTGATAACAGCAGAGGAAGAAAAGTATATACACCTCTCCTGGTCTCAAGGTTTGAGTGATGGAAGAAAGGTTTATTGTAGTATTATCTGTGTTATCTTCAGGGGAAAGCACTACATCAATTCATTCACTAAGTTGAGAATATTTAAGGGAAAATTAGAGACTAACATCAAATTTCTTTAATGTAGAGTAAACCTGGAAAGCTAGCTTGAGCCTTCTTCACATGGGATTGTTAAATTTTCAGTGTGAACATTTATATCATAGAAGCCAACAAATAGTTCTGAGGCTTGATTTTATTGCTTTGTTGATTGTTTAGACTCAAGAAATTAATGGAGAAAATATTAATAAAATAGATTAAATGTACAAGTGTATATATTTTCCCCAGAAAGTCACTTATTAAATATTTACCAGAATAATCTTTCATTATTGCTCTCCAAGTCTAGTTCTAAGAGTACTAGAGAATACCCCAGAAAGGATGAGGTTCATATACAAAAAGATATAGGAAGAGATTTGAGGGAATGAACCAACCTTTTGGTATTATAGGTAATGTTGAATAGGTAAAAATTGGCCAGCAGAAAAGATTAAACCATTAACAAGATCCAGAGTCCAAACTTGAAGGTTTGAGAGATGTAATAGTGACACCTACAGAGCTTGGTTCTCAGGATTCACAGGTTCTTGGTGAGGAATGGAAAGAAAGACTCCCATTAATATTCTCACAGATATTCCTCCTTCATGCACTAAGCACAAACATCTAATCCTGGGGAAAGGTACTTTCTAGTCCATCTAACCTCTGGGGCATCTGGGGCCCTAAAACTCAACAATATTATAACTGGGGTTTTAACATAAAGAGAAAAGTTTTTTTTTTCTGACATAAATTTACCAAACATCAGATTCATGAGAAAAGTGTCTTTCTAAATGTCTTTCTTAACTGCTATTTAAGTGATTTGCCAATAGTCACAGAATTCATGAGTCAGAATCAAGACTTGAGCTCTACATTTTTTTTCAAAATTTAAATCTGGTACTCTGTCCACTATTTTCCCTTTTTTATATTAAAATCCTGAATTAATGAAGTCTTCCAATGTGCTTATAAGAATTTGGTAGTCTTACTTTGGAAATTACTCTGTGACTTTATAGTCTTGAATTTATTCTCACTTCTAAAAATTAATTTATTAATGAGCTATTTGTCACAGAAATGTTCTTTGGAACCTGGAGATACTCTCATTGGTTAATAAATGATTTGTCCGTCTTGATCAGATCAAGGAAGTGATTAGTATACTAAAAAAAAAACACTGAATCTGAAATCAGAAGATCTAAATTCAAATCCTGTCTCTGGTGCTTATCATCTGTGTAATCTTAGACCTTTAAGTCCTTGGACCTCCATTTCCATCTCAATTAAATGGAAGTGTTAAAATGTTTGGCCTTTGAGGTATTGTCTAGCTCAAGAGTTATGATCCTTTTGTCATCTTCCAGAAAGACTGTGCTTGATTCACTCCAGCATTGTGTATGCTTTGTTAGACATTAGTTCATTAAAGATTTTGTTTTGTTTTGTTTTATTTTTCAAAGAATGATTTTAGCATTATGTAGGCAGTGAAGAGTGGTGTCAGTACTTTCATGGCCATTCTGTGTACACCAATTGTGTGGAATATGCTCAAGATAAATCCTGCTTTTTATTAATTTTAAAATGTATGGATACTGTTGTTCTATAATAACATATAGGTTTGCCTTTAGGTATTCACTGGGATTTTCACTGCAGAAATGGTTTTAAAGCTAATTGCTCTGGATCCATATGAGTATTTCCAAGTAGGCTGGAATATTTTTGATAGTGTCATTGTGACTCTTAGTCTAGTGGAGCTTCTTCTAAATGATGTGGAAGGATTGTCTGTTCTCCGTTCATTCAGATTGGTAAGTACAGACCAGATATGCCTTTGTATTTTATGTTTGATGAAAAAAAATAGAGTAGCATTTGCCCAGTCTTTGAATTTTTATTTTACATGATAAAAATGTTACTTTATAAGGATATGACTTTACAAGATATGGAAAAATTGAAAGAAACTCAGGAATAACATAATTGAAAGTGAAAATACAAATCTTAAAAGTTCTTGAGGAACCTGGAGCATTCAATTAGGTATTTGTGCCTAGCATAGAAATGAGTCATATAGCACTTTTTTTTAAATATGGGGAAAGGGGTAAGTTATACTGCCCAACAATTCATTAGTCACTAAGCATTTATTAAGTGCAATCTCTGTGTCAAACGCTGTATCCAGTAAGTGTTAGAAGTTAGGATTCTGTGAATGGACATTAAAAGTATTTATAGGTTGTTTTTATTATTTTAGCTATTAAGAACAATTGAAAATCTAATAAAGTTTGCTTATACATGAATTTATAAAAATAATTGTTGATCTTTGCCCCAAATTGAATGTTATATAAATATATCACCATATCAAAGACCTAAGATTCTATCAGTATAGAAATTCTAATACTGGTCATGTCACATGATCAAAGTTACATAGTCTTAAAGTTTTCTCAGACTTAGAGAAATTAAATGGCTTACCTAGCTTGATCATAGAGTTAATATCACAGACAGATTTGAACCTAGATCTCTTTGACTTAAAATCTCTCATTATGTCCTCTATGCCATATTGTGTCTATATTGAAAAAAAACTTTTTGCAAGGAAATATTGCAGTTGAACAGTGTTCATAATATTCCTTAATTAAAATCCCAAACTCCTAAATTCACTAAATTGCTATCTTGTAGAAAATAGTGTTAACATATAAATATTGAGAATCACTGAGAAATTACTTGTATGAAGTAAATTTTCATTGAGCAGTATTGATGATAAAAGCTAAAGTTAGCTTTGGTTTTATTTTTTTATTACATGTAAAAGCAATTTTAACATTAGTTTGTTGGGTTTTTTTTGTTTTTTTTTTTAATTTTCAGTTCTAAATTCCATTACACACTCTCTCCACTGCCCCAGTTGAGAAAACAAGTAATTTGATATAGGTTATACATTTGTCGACTTTGATTTTTGAATTTATATTGACTGTAATACTGAGAATTTTAAAAAGAAAAATCTTCATTTCAAATAATGTTAATGGTGTTTTATTGTTTTTTTTTTTAGCTACGAGTTTTCAAGTTGGCAAAATCTTGGCCAACATTGAATATGCTGATAAAAATTATTGGCAACTCAGTGGGGGCTCTAGGAAACCTGACCTTGGTGTTGGCCATCATTGTCTTTATTTTTGCTGTGGTCGGCATGCAGCTCTTTGGCAAGAGTTATAAAGAATGTGTCTGCAAGATCTCCAGTGATTGTGAACTTCCACGATGGCACATGAATGACTTTTTTCACTCCTTCCTAATTGTATTCCGAGTGCTGTGCGGAGAATGGATAGAGACCATGTGGGATTGTATGGAGGTTGCAGGTCAATCTATGTGCCTCATTGTTTACATGATGGTCATGGTGATTGGAAATCTAGTGGTACGTAATCAAAAGACTTTAAACATTCTTTCCTAAAACTTGCATAAAATTCCATGCTCTGCTGTTATACTTTTATGATGTTGAGTTTTTATTTTCAACAGTCTTTAAGCTAGGTTGACTATAGATGTATTATTTACTCTTACTTGTAATAATAGTAACAGCTCATATTAATATAATATTAGAATTTACTAAGCATTTTATTAAAATATTCTGTTATCTAGATAATGTAAGTGGTATTCTCTCCATGTTGCTAATGAATATGGCATTTTAAAAATTCAAGAAACATAGTTTCTGGATAATATAATCATTTTATTAATGAGATTATCATCTTTTTAAATAAAAAAGCAGTCAGTAGCACCCTCCAATGCCAAAGATCTCTCATGTCAGTGGGCTCATAATTTAGATACCCTTAGAAGAGCAAGTGTTCCTGATGGTAGTAATCAACTTTGATTGGTAATGATGAGAGAATTGATGTTATAATGGGATGTGGATTTTCTTACAATGAAGATCTTAAAATACCTGATTTAGATAACCCAAGTCTTGGTCAAAGAGACCTAATAATTTCCGTATCATCTATCTTACAAAAGGGAGAATCCATATTTTCCCATAATTGACTGAGTAAACACAGTGAGCAGGAATTCTCCTGTTAGTTTAAACTTACAATCTATTTTACTATTTTATTAGATCTTAGCCTGGCTGGGTTTTTCAGCAAAATTTCCCACACTTGTTGGTTTCTGGATGAGGAAATCGGAAAAGAGAAAAAGCCTTGGTCCTGATTGAATAATTAATTAATAATACAAAATAACAACAATCATTTCTCTCACAAAGAAGCTGGGACTCAGGTTAAGTGCATTTCTCAAAATCCCTACTGTATATTAGAGCTCAGTGGCATTCAATGCAAACAACAATTCCTTCAAGTTCTAGGAAGAACTTTAGTATTCTAAGGCAAAACTATCACTTTATCTAGTTGAAAATAGTGGCAGCATAGGAATAATGCCTGCAGTTTTTTTTTCCCCCCATTGGTGAAATTTTGTCATTGCTATTAGAAATTAAAGGCAAAAGATATTATTTAGGCTTATCAGTTGTTATTGTTTGGTTGTGTCCAACTCTTTATGATTCTATTTGGAATTTTCTTGGCAAAGATGATGGTTTGCTGTTTTCTTCTCCAGCTGATTTTACAGATGAAAAAACTGGGGCAAAGAAGGTAATGTGACTTGTCCAGAGTCATACAGCTACTAAGTGTCTTAGGTCAGATTTGACATCAGGAAGATGAGTCTTTCTGACTTCAGGTCCAGCACTTCATACACCAAGATTTAAACTTAGGTTTTCCTGACTTCTAGCCTAGTACTTTATTCACTGTATTGCCTAGCCACTCTCAGACTTATCAGTACTTCTGGGCAAAACTTAATGGTTAGATTGCATCATCTCTTTATGCAGACATTTATGCTTACATATTGCTTTTTTTAAAGACCCTTTCTCTCCCTTTAATTCTGCTTCCTGTTAGGAGGCATTTCAAGATAATTCATTTAAAGAACTAGAACTAGGTTCTCCTCTATCATGACTTTTTGTCCTTCTAGCATTATGGTGTTATGTGGAGTTAACCCATGGTCTCAACACGCCTTTAGCCCCCTCCTCAGATGATCAGGTTGCCATATTGAGCCACAAGAAATTTTAGTGTTGCTAGTACGTATTTTGATATGGCAGGACTTTTATGATCATTTTGAGGTTTGGCAAGGAGAAAACTTGCAGATAGACTTGATGTGTGTATATCTATTTTCAATTGATATGTAAAACATTTAAGATATTCAGGCTTTTTCATTTACAAATACTTTCCCAGCAATTATCATTAAGCTTGAGTGGGAATTATATTAATCATCCTCCTTAGAAATATTTGGTAAGTAATTTTGAAGACCAGACCTGTGTTCCACTTATTTTTACATGACTTGATCATATTTAAATGTTAGTAACAAATGCATTTTATGTGTGATCATTTTCTAAACAATATCTCTTCAAACATACAAGAAAAAAAGAAAGTCTTACACATTCTGTTTTACTTACAGGTCAGTTTTCTGTCAAATTATCTTTAGTACATGTGGACCAAATTATAAAATTTTCTTTGTGCAAAGCTTGGCAAAGAATCAGTCTTACAGTTCATGAAGTTATCTAATATAGCCCTCTACATTCAGACAGATAAAGTATTGTTATCTCCATTTTAGCATCTCAAGAAACTGAGTTTCAGTGATGTTTAATGATTTGACCATGGTCATAGAGACAGCAATAAGACAAAATTAAATTCTAGGTTTCCTTCCACATTCTACAGTTCTCCATTTTCCATATCAGTGATTTCCTTCATTAACTAAGTAAAACTGTTTTTCTTTAAATACTCCATTCATTGGCATTCAACTACTTTAAATTATAAAAATATAACTATTAGAATTTGTTTGATTTTTATTCTACATCCATCTTCTCTTCACATTATCTTTTCCTTGGGTCTCTCTCACATTGATATTATCTAATATGATACAGGGACTGCCATTGTAGTACAAGATCATTTAAGGGCAATGTGGGAAAAGCAGATGTTATTAGAATGAAACTTTTAATAACCTAGACATTTCAGTTATATTGATTATCCTGATCATTACTAGTCAAGAGCTAATCATAATATAATTTATGATTTTCATTTAGACATCAGGTACTAAACTTATTGAGGTATAATTCTTAAAATTAAATAATTGTTAAAAGATTAGAATCAAGATATTAACAAGGGAAGTATCCTGGGGAAAATATTACAGAGAAAGGGAAGCCTCTAGATTGAGTCTTTTCCCCTTGTCCAATTTCTTTTTTTTTTTTAAAGAAATGAATACTACATGTCACAAAACAGAAACAGTAGATCCTCTTTCTCATTACTCACTAACATTTCTCCTGAAAAATAAAACATACATATTAAAATAAATAATGCATTCTCATTGCTAAATGAGAGAAAAACAAACAATACACAGAAGAATCATTTTGTAAGATTTTCCTTGCTCTCATCTACTTTTTCAAAATCTTTTAAAATAGGCTTTTGGCAACAGGCCTCTTGCTTCATGCATTATATAGAAACATTCTTAGTAGGAACATTGTAAGAGTTTTCTTTTAAGGTTGTGAATAATTCCATCTCTTTTTGGACAGATGAGATAGCAGAACAAGAGACTGGGATAAGATCCACTATGGGCAGTGAAAACTTATGTTCCTCCCATATGTAAACAAGGGAAGAGAGGTTTTTTTATTTTATTTTTTTTGGGGGGGGGCAGACCTGACTTTATCTGCATATAAAAAAAGAGAATAGACTTTAAATATATATACATGTATGTGTGTATATTGTATATATGCACAGACATATATGTATTGTGTATATAAATCAATAGCTCTTCAGAAAATAAAAGGTATCCTTGTATTTTTTTTTCCTTTCCTATTTGTAGGTACTGAACCTTTTTCTGGCTTTATTACTGAGCTCATTTAGTTCAGATAATCTTACAGCAATTGAAGAAGATACTGATACAAATAATCTTCAGCTTGCAGTGGTGAGAATTAAAAAGGGAATAAATTATGTGAAAAAAAACATGTATGAATTCATTCAAAAAGCATTCATTAAGAAGCCAAAGATTTCAAACGAGATCAGAAGAGTGGATGATCAAAATATTAAAAAAGAAAATTGCATACCCAATCGTACTCTTGCTGAAATGAGCAAAGATCAGTATTTTCACACAGATAGAGATGGGACCAGTGGTTTTGGCAGCAGCATGGAAAGATACATGATGGATGAGAGTGACTATCAATCTATCATTCACAATCCTAGTCTCACTGTCACAGTACCTATTGCCCTGGGAGAATCTGATTTTGAAAATGCAAATACTGAAGAATTTAGCAGTGAATCAGATATTGAGGGCAGCAAAGAGGTAAGATTATTTTATGAATATTTTTGATAGCATAAGATAGTAGGATTGGATAATCACTTATGAAGTTTTTGTCTTAAAATTTATCTGCCTCAGTAATTTCCTAACAAATCTGCTCATGGTTTCACTTATTAGTACCAGAAAATGAATTTCACGTCTCATAAACTACATAAAAATTCAATTAATTAAAACAAAAGTATCCTTAAACTTATCCTTGTAGGAAAAAAAGTAATTATTTTACTTTTAGGTTTTATTTAAGAAATTATTGGTGTTTTAAATCATGTGATAGAGAACTTTTCAAACAATCATCAGGTAGAACTGAATATGTGTTCTTTGGGATTCATGGAAGGTAAGAAACTGCCTCATGAGTTTATAGTCTAGTTATAGATAAAAGACTGACGTGAAAAAATTGAAAATTATTTATAATGAAACATTGAATCATAGTTCAGAGACGAAAGAGCTAAAAGAGGCCCTGAGGAAGGATTTAACTAAAGATCTGAAACTTGAGATGGGGCTTGAAGAATGGGTGGTAATTTAATCAATAGAAGGGACACAAGAAGGAATTCCAGGAAAGGTGGAAGTTAAGGTAAAACTATTTTTCACACAGTGTGATTTATCTCATTGATACTTACAATGGATTTTTTTTAGTAAAAGAACATTTCATAAAACTTTAAAATTTCAAAACAATAGAAATAATCATTTATGTAATGCTTTCTATTTATTTGGCCCTTATATATTACTTACTAACTATATATAAATTAGGAAAGTGAGAATCACATTAAATTATATGGGTTGTCACTTGGCTAGTACATGTCAGAGGAAGCATCTAGACCTAACATCTTTCCTGATTCCAAGATCAATATATTTTCCACAGCACCATTATGTCTATTGCTTCCCATTTTTGCTACCCTATTATAACTCTTCTATCCAAAAAGAATATAAAATTGAAATGGAAAGATAGAAATAGGAAGGATTCTTTTTATTTTTTTTTAAATTTAGTAACTATATGCAGAAAAGACACCAGCACATGATCACATATTCAAGAATAATGAATGTCTTTTTTCCTGCAAAAATCAAAAATGAAATTTTATGGAAATATGTATTTTCTTAAAATATACCTTCTTGACACATGACTGATTATGTGACTGGATTGTATTTACTACCTTGCATTCCTGCTGGAGTGAAATAAACCTCAAGGGCTTGACATGTGGTGAATTTTTTGATGCTATTAAACATACAGCTTGTCTGGTTTTTTTGTTTGTTCATTTTAAATAGAAATGGTCACAGGCTCTTAATGGAGACCTTATCAGTAAAGCAATTCAAAATCCTATTGGAATGATTTTAAAGAAAAGGGGAAGGGGATTTGACAATGATCTATATTTGGTTGTTGTTGTTGTTGTTGTTGTTGAGGAAGAGAAGTCCATAACTGGTTCTTTTTAAGATCCATTAGGCTGGAAGTTTTCTTTGGTCCAAGTTGTAGGTTTCATTTCTAAACCCTAGCGTTATTATAATTAGGCAATTCGTTGGTACAGCAGGTCAATCAGAATAATCAGGAAAGTCTGAGTTAAGCCTGAGTTCAAATTGTATCTCAGATACTAACCCTTTAACTTTGGACAACCCATCTGAAACTCAGTTTATTCTTCTGTAAATTGGGGATAATAATACCACTTATCTTCCAAAGTTGTTATGAGGATAAAAAAAGATTTGATATTTGTAAAGTATTTTGTATAACTTAAATTACTAAATAAATACTAGGCATTAAATAAATAGTAGACATTACTTGGAAATTTCTCTTGTGTTTTGGAGAAAAGAAAGGAAAGTACTAGTCTGGCAGCCCAGAAATTCTGCCATAACCTAAAATTCTAAGAATTTGCCTGACTTGCTTTGTGATATAGTATAACCCTTGTACATTGATAATTGACAGATAATTTTCCTTATCGATTGTTAAGTTAGCTGAGGAGACCTACATAAAGAAGGCAATGAGCTATACTTCTCTGAATTGTAATTAGATTCTTCATTCTGAACTAATGAATTCTTTTGGCTAGCAATCTTCTTCAAATATTGTTGAAGTTAAGTTCAAGCAAAATGTTTAGCTATAGTGCCTTCCTAAATCAATCTGGTTTCATTTGGCAGACACCAGTGTCTGTGTTTGATGTAAAACTATTGACTTAATGTGGACACAATTTATACTTCCTAGAACTAGAAAGCATATGTTGTCATCTGTGGTTTAAGCACTGGAATATAGCCACTATTATACCTTTTCAGAACATAATGATAGAAATATCTATTAAATCTTTGAATGCCCAAACTCTAGGCCCAAGTCAGAATGTTATTGCTACAGCAGAGTAGTAATGAGATGTTCAATTAAACCTAAAGAGAAAAATCCAATTTTCTTTTTACTTATCACAGTGATTCACAGTCATTAGATGATCAAGAGTTCCTTAAAATGTAGGATCCCTTTATATAAAGTGCAAAATTCTCATTTATTTCTATAATAAAGACATATATACCCTTGGCAATTACTTGATAATAGGTTACTTTCCTCTTTAATTAATAGGTAAAACTGTTTTAATAAAACCATCCTAATCTTTTTCTTGGAATTGTATATAAGAATAAGAATAATAACAAAAGCTTTAAATGCAAGCTTTTATTGCTTGCATTTAAATACTGCTTTATAGGCTCCAAAACACTTTACAAATATTGTCTCATGTAATCCTCACAAATGCCCTGAGATTTAGGTGCTATTACTATTCCCATTTTATAGTCAAGAAACTTAGGCAGGTACTGGTTAAAAAACTTAATCAGGGTCATAAACTAGTAACCATGTGAGGTCAGGTCTTCCTGGCTACAGGCATAGTGCACTATCTAGAGTCATCTGCCTACTAATAAGGTTTTCTCATCAGTCAATTGAAATAACCTACACATGGGAGGTATAATTATCGTCTTGATGATTACTAATTATTTAAACACTTATTTTCTATAAGTTTAAAATTTTTGGTTCCTTGTAAAACACAGAATACAAAACATTGCATAGTAAATGCCATGTTGAAAATGTCATACTAAAGACTTTTAGTGAAGTGTGCAATGCTATAATATCAAAATCAGAGCCTTTCTTTGTAATATGACTATTTGTTCAAATAATTTTAATGTCTTCACTCTCAATTCTCTAATCTTATTATTTTCAGCCATTTTTCTAGGCAATCAGTCAATAAATATTTATTTATTACCTAATATGTGCCAGTTACTGTGCTAAATGCTATGGTTATAAAAAGAGCTAAAAGTCTCCTCTATCAAAGAACTCACATTTTAATGGTGAAGACAACAAGCAAACAAATATATACAAACGAGTTATATATAGAACAAATAGGAAATAATTAATAGAGAGATAAAGAGAAATTAGGAAAGGCTTCCTGTAGAAGCCCCATAGAAGGGATTTTGGTTGGGATTTAAAGAAGCATGGGGAAACCAGGAGGCAGAGATGAGGGAAAGTTTTCTTAACATAGAAGAAAGCCAGAGACAGTGACTGGAGCCAAGAGAAAGAGTGTTTTATTCAAAGAATAACCTTGAGTCCACTGTGATTGGACTGAAGAGGATGGTGGTGTGAGGTGTATAAGAATACTAGAAAAATGAAGTCAGAAGAAATAAGGTTGTGAAAGACTTTGAACACCCACAAGATGTTGTATTTCATTGGAGTTAACAGGGAACCACTGGAGTTTGTTTGGGTTTTTTGTTTTGTTTTGGTTTTTTTTGTTTATTTGTTTTGTTTTTAAAAGAGTGTGACATGGTTGGACTTACAATTTAGAATTTTAGGATTTAGCTCAGAGTCCTGGCTTTTATTCTTTATGCATGATAAAATTTTAATGACTCATCATTCTGAGTTTGAGAAAGGAAGGAGAAGTTTAGATTTATCCCATTGAATTTATTTTAAAAAGTAGGGAGAAAAGATCTTTTCAGGGCGAGAAGATAATTCACTTTTGATCCATTTACTCTTTGAAAAGTAAGTTGGCTAGAGTTAGTGATGAAGTAGATAGTAAGTTTACTAAGTCTATGGAGATCTCTTCCAACAAGAAAATTTGGTTTATTATCATTTTAATATCTTTGACATCTGTAATTATTCTATTAAAACGAAATAGATGTAATTGTGTGCCAAAGCCTACATGTAATTTAAGTTCATGAAAATTACACAATTCCTAATTATTCTGTGAAAAACTCTAGAACACCTGCTCCAAGGTTTTTTTTTTGTTTTTATTTATTTTCTTTGAAAAATAGTAGTATTTTTCAAACCTACTCTTATTGTTGTCTATAATCTATTTATCATGCTCTGGAAGAAAGTAGTAACATCATTGCTTTGAAAGGCACTTTGCTAAATATTCTGATCTTCATTTGGGCAGGTAAGTTCCCAATCTATTTAATATAGATAATAATTGTAATGCCTGAAACAGATATTCTTGCTTCTTTTTTATATTTTTGTAATCAGTAGCAAAAAATGTATCTCTTAGAAGAATAATTTATTAGTTTTTGCATTTCGGATTCCTGTTAATATAATCTAATAATGTGTGTCTATCTGTCTATATTTTTTAATATTACATTGCTGCTTTATTGAATGTATTTGGTATATTTTCATTTCCAAACCTTTGGAAAATCTAGAGAATAATTCTTCATTTTCCATGACACATTGTTGCTCTTTACCCATAAATATACTACCATATTTAATTTTATGGAAATTTTGTCCTTAGAATATGATTCTTTTTCTCTGAGACATTTTAATTCTATCTCATCCCTAAATAGTGTTTAACATTGTTCTTTGAATATAGTAGTTATTTAATAAATAGTTTTTGACTGACTAAACAAGAACATCTGAAAGCATCATAGTCAGTCAATTACTTCATGATAAATATTAAATTTTCATGAGCTTATGCTAGGTACCTATTGGCTAATATCAGACATTTCCCCAAGTAGATGCAAAAATCAGTGAAAAATCATCACCTTCTAAGTGTAATTATTAGTCGCTTAATGGTAGTATATTTAAACTAACAATTTCCAAATGCATATACTATAGATCCTTGACTATTATTTTTAGTTTTATATTAAAAGTATGATGGCATCTTTCCCCCTTTGTGAATTTTATATTTAATATCTCTAAAGACCTTGTTTACTCTGTATGAATTCTTAAAACTGCAAAGTGACTCTCCAGTAGCACCATATTTATCGTTCAGATTTGTCTTCAAGTCCTACTGTTGTTGTTTTTTTAACAATTTTGGTTTCCTTAAGAATTTATGAACTGTGCTAGTATGTACTAGTTACTTCTCTTCCAATGACCTTTTGTCCTTCTAACTCAAAAGATACATACTCTGATTTTTCACAACTAGGATATATGAAAAAATGTAAAAAGAAATAGGAGATGCAAAATTTTAAAGATTTGACATGTGGTTAGCAGTCATTTTGGAAAATATGATCCTTAAGATCAAACAAAAAGTCAACAGGAAAACATGTTTATTTCATTGATGATTGTGAGAAATAAAATGATTGGTATTGCCACCTTTAACAGCACATACCATCTCATAGCTTTGTTCTAGTTAGTTAGTTATTTTCCTAACGTGACCATCATTGTCATCTTCAATTCTTGCCTGGATGCACAAGAAACTAAATTCAATTCAACAAACATTTATTAAACTCTTACTATGTTCAAGAGACTGTGCTAGGCACCAATAATACAGTGATGAAAAATAATGTCCTTGCCAATAGGGAAGTTCCACATTACTGGGAAGGAACATGGCCAGATGAAAAAACATAATTAGATGAAGATTGTCAGGATAACCAGGGAAATGAAAATTGCATAATATGCAGATTGCTTGAAAGAACTAAGGGTACTTTTATCCTTGTTGTTCAGTTGTTGCAGTCATATCCAACTCTTTGTGATCTCATTTGCAGTTTTATTTATAAAGGTACTACAATAGTTTAACCATTTCCTTCTTCAATGCATTCTACAGATAATGAAACTGAGGCAAACAAGGTTAAGTGACTTGCTCAGGGTCACACAGTTAATAAGATTTGAACTGAGGAAAATGAGTCTTCTTGACTCCAGACCTCAGGACTCTATCCATTGTACCAAGAAAAGCAAAAACATTGAGGTAGAGAGAAATGATAATTGCATTCAAGTATCTTAAGGGCAGAAAGGCAGAAGTAGAATCATTATGTCATATTTCAGAGAGGCAATTATTGGTGTCAGAAATTTTCTCACAACTAGTACTATACAGAAATGGATTGAGTGGCTTAGGAGATCATCAATCAAGTGCTAAATAACTAATTTGGGTAGGTAAAGAAGAATGGATAAATGTTATACAAAGCATTGTTGCTAGTAATTTGGACTAAATGATCTCTGGGATTGATATCAACTCTGAGATTCTGTGAAACACATAAGAACATATATTTAGTAAAGTAAAACTCTGAATATTATTTCATACACAAACTTAAATATTTGAAAGAATAATTTTATGTATAATATTTATTTTGTGTGTCTGTATTTCAATTATACTTTAAATATACCATGTAAAATTATTTTTAATTGTTAATATATTCTCTTAGAAAAGAAAAGTATTCTCTTCGAAAATATATTCTCTTAGAAAATAAAACCCCTTATTATCTGGTTCTTATTTCTGTTTATACTTCATATTTTCTTAGAATTGAGTGTAAAAATTTTGATATTAGTGTTATTGTCCAGTTGATGTTTGGCCACTATATTCTGTAATCAATGTAAGCTCAATGAGTGGTATGAAAATTTTCTCTGTGGGAATAGAGAAAACTTCTTACAGCAAAGAGAATGTTATACAGATTTTGACTTGAATAACATATTTCTACTCACCTGATGCTAGTTATTTGTCACTTTTTTGTTATGATTGAATATTTGTTTAAATACTATAAAAATGGAAAGTTTTCTGCCTCCATTATTAAACATTCTCATTGGGGTTGAATAGGAAGGACTATTAGGGAAGAAAGGAGAAGGAAGTCAAGCATTTATATAGCATTTGGGTGGGCATTGGGCTAAGTGCTCTATGAATATTATCTCATTTATTTTCGTAAGCAATCTGTTCTCTTACAATGTCTTATTTTATAGTTGGGGAAAGTAAGGCACAAGGTCATATGGCTAGTAAATGTCTGGGCTGAATTTGAACTCAGGTCTTCCTGGCACTGGCCCAGTCTATATTTTTATTGTGCCAGCCAGCTTCCTTGAAGATTATGAAGTGTTGCATTAGAATCAACACAGAAAATATCATGCCTTCTTTCATAAGGTTCCCTTCTTATATAACCAAATGATGATATTAGATGGTTTCTAATCTGTTTCTTTCTTTTTTTTTTTCCTTTTGTGAATTGCCTTTTAATATTATGTTGAGTATTTCATTATATTGACTGGGTTTCAAATTACTTTCAAAGTTTTCTTCAAGTGTATAAAAAGCAGCATTTTCACATACTTTAGGTGCATAAATATTCATATAATCCAGATATATTCTTTATTTTTCAATTATACTCAAATAATTAACCTGATTCTAGAAGCTAAAGGTAATATGACTACATGTGTAACCTTCATTGCCTTACATTCTTACTTCTCACAGGGGTTAAAAAGGAAGGTGGATAAATCAAGGAAGCAGTTCTGGTGTTTTAAACCAGGCAGAGACAAATGTGACAACTTTTGCACAGGTTACCTAAAAAAAAAATCATACATATATGATATTTTTTTCAATGTCTCTTGTCTTGCATGCCAATAAGCTGGAATATATTCCTGCCAAGTCCATTGCAATAAAGTAAAATTCCATAACCAGGATTGAGGCTCTTATCACAGCATGTTCCTGGAGCATTGCATCATTTTTTTGTGATTTCTCTTGCTGAAAGTTCTCTGATACATCTATGTAGTATTTTGGCATCCTCAACTGCATGTTCAATCGGTTTTTATCATTTGGATTATAAAAGTGAGAAATTGGGTGTAACAGAAGCCATTAAAACACCATTGAACTTTGAGACTGGCCAATTTAACTGTTTTTGAAAAGGTTATGTATTATATCACTTTTAAAATTTACATTCATTGAAATTTTGCTTTCAAAGCAAGACATCTTTGGGAGAAATAAAAATTGAGCTCATGTTTTAAAGAATTCTCAATCAGAGAAAGAGGAATTTACATAATTGAAATTTTAATTCTGATTCAACTACCAAGAAAAAGATGACTCAGATTCCAGCAGAAACTCTCTATAATTTTAGGAAATTTTAGTTATATCTGGAAGACACCTGAATTCCTAGACTAGCTAGATATTTTCAGGAAAAAAAAGAATAACTCATCTTTAGATAGCACTTGAAGTGCTTATAAATTACTTTTTTCATAACAAGTTTTGCCAGTGTTGTCACCATTTTTTTTGAGGAAACAGAGGGTCAGTCAGTTAGTGTAAACTTGCCCAGGATTATTTAACTGATGTGTATCAGAGATGGAACTGGGTAGAAGTTGCAAAATATCAAATTTTGACTTGATATCAGGGAATATAAATTTTCTAAGAGCTACCCAGAAACAGAGTGGTCTGCCTTCAGAGACAGTGGATTTTGCAGCCTCAAGTAAAGGTCCAAATGATCATTTATCAGGCATGTTCAGGCAGGAAATTCCTTTAAAATGAATTTGATAGACACTGAATACAACTCTGAAATTCTGTAACTAATCTTCTGACTCTGAAACCAGAATCACAACTAACTTTTTTCAGTAAAGAAAACTATAGCAACAACATATGTATGCCTTTTGTCCCAGGTCACAAAGTGAGTGGTGGGGAATTTCAGTTTCTGGATGAAGATCTTGACTTTTCTTTGGATTTTTTTATGAAGGAAATTAAGGATTAATACGGTATTTCTCTGTTGAGTGAACTGACTCTGTTCAGTAAATCTATTTACAATATGAGTTAAAATACTCCTTTTTAGTTTGGGCAGAATATTAGTAATTTAGGTTGACAAGGATCAGTGAAAAAAATAACAAAAATATAATTTCTTATGTTTTCTCAAATTATCAAGTTCAATGAAAATTAAAACAATACCTTAGATAAAGTTATTTACTTCATTAATTTTTACTACAACTTTATTGAACCATAGCATATTTTCATGCTGACAACCTGTGAGATAGTTCAAGGAATAATTTGACTGGTCTTAATAAAAAGGGCCTTAGATTATTCCTTTCTTCTTAATTCTGCAGTGACTTTTTTTATGTCTCATATATTTTGCACTTTTTACAAACCTGTCCCAAGATGTCTTAACATGCTTTAAACTTTTCTAAAACTTTTGAGACACATTGGGTTTATTTAACTCAGCTGTATTTAATTAGAGTTTATGCTTTATTGTGTTTCACTATCAAAGACCAGCTGTAGAATATATATCCTAATTTGCCAAAGCTATTACAGATTTCTTTATATAGTGCTGCTGTAACATTAAAAAAAAAAAAGAAAGAAAACATGAGTATTCATTTTCAAACTCAGTAGACATTTTTGAGTATTTGAAATATAATGGCTTTTTTCTTTAAAATAAGTGTGTTCTTAAAAATATTTGTTTTATAATCCAGTTCATGGCATCAGTATGGCCTGTCATTGCTGTGACATCTATATCACAACAATCCATTATGGAATGATGAAAGCAAAACTTACTCAAAGATTTATAATGAATAAATAAAATTACCTTGCTTCATAGAGTATTACTTAATAAAAAAAATAGTATTATATTCAGGTTTCTCTATTTACTTTTATCTTTTCCAATATATTTTGCCATCATGCTTACTTATACTAAAAATGAAATGACTTAGAGGCAGTATTCCATTCACAAATAATTTGTTTCTAAACTATAAAAATATTTATATTTTATAGCTCTACAATTTATTTTAAAAAAAAAACTATTTCAGATTCCACAAAATCCAAGACCAGAATACTTCTATCAGGAAGTCAAGTGAAAAACTTCCCTTTTACATTGTCATCTTAGCATTATATTAGCCAACTTTGAGGAAGAAAGCATCTTTGTCAAAATGACTAGAAAGAATTTAAATCATTTATATTTAAACACATTTTAACAAAATGCTTTTGACTTGCTTACTAAATTACTTTAAGAAAACATGAATCAAATTTTTATGGTCATTTGGCTAAGAATTTGAAAATTTTATAAAACTTTGTGAATGGCTCTCTAAAATATAGCATTTATCCTCAATATGTTTACAGAAAATTATATATAATGAGTTTGATGATAAAGCTTTTTAATAAACTCTTCTGAAAGTGGCTTATGATTGGAAACAATAAAATTCTGTGACTTAGTAGAGCATTTTTACTTTATCCTGATTTATAACTTTTTAAACAACATACAGAACAAAACAGAAAGTCTTTAACTAGAGTTTATCCTTTATTGTATTTCACTATCAAAGACCATGGCCAAAGATAGATTACAAGCCATTTGTACCAATATGATTTCTTCCCTTTATTTTACAATTCAATTTTGGCTCTGTCTTTGACTTTGCTTAGTTCATCACATTTCTTGTGTCTTTATGTGATTAGTCTGTTGATTACTGTCATTTTATTCTTATGTCCCAGTCTGTCATGTTTCACTGAGTTATTTTCTGATTCCCACTTTTATTTATCATATAACAGAGACGTGGATAGCTATTTTCCAGTTAGTGTTAATTCAGCTGAGTTTTGTTGCAGCAGACCATTTTTGTACCAATGTGGAAATGTTTTAGTTTCTCCAGAAATAATTTGGCCATCTGACAAGATTGTATACTTGGTACCAATACTTAAATCAATAAGATATTCTTTTCATACTACCATCCTTACTGCTCACATGGTAAAAGAAAAGAAAAGTGATTTCAGAGTAATTTAAATGAAGAACATTTAATAGCACTGAGGGCTATTTTATATTTTTTATTTGTTAAATGGATTAGCATAGTTAAAAATAATCATACAGTGATGAGCTCTTCTGAAGTTAGCTATATTCATCCTCATATAACAGATATTGTCTGTCTTCAAGTCCAAACTAAAGGCCTTTCCATCCTGATAGAACCTGCCATCTACCAGTAATCATCTGTTGTCCTAACCTTGGAAAACTTCAGGTTAACCTCAGATCTAGAAGGGGAATCTGAAGTCTTTTGTGGGGGGTATAACTTCATTTTTGCATAATTTTCCATTTCTTGCTTTGGTCCTTTGCTTCTGTGGTTTAATTTATATGATTACTTATTCCATTTAGTTAGATTGAAATTCCTCTCTGCCTTGTGATCCCTAATGATTCTTGTTTATGTTTTCTCATACATTATCAGACTACATGATAATCAATTTAGAACTGAAAAAAAGACTTTAGAGATTAAATAGTTTGATCCTACAGTTTTAAAAATAAGGCAATTTACAGGTATAAATTAAAAGCTGGGGTACCAACCTAGATTCATTACTGCATTTTAGTTTTTCTTTATGTAAAAAGGTACCCTTCTTTTCTTCTTTAATTGAGATCAAAATTTTAGTTCAATAGATCATATAGGATAGTTTGTAAGGCACTTAGCACAATACCTGGCACGTAGTTGGTACTTAATAAATGCTTCTTCCCTTCCTCCTTATATCATTATTGGTTGATCAAACTACATCAGTGTGACCAGTGCACACACATTGAATATTTAATGTTATGTACAGGGTTAACTTCTTTACTATTAAAAACAAGTTGATTATTCTTTACAACAAGGCATAATAGTGACTACTGAAAATAGAATTAGGACTAGCAGAATAAATAGTTCCTTTTCCTTATTCTATTTTAATAATTGTGGATAATTATTTTTAAAAATTACTATAGTGGATATTTGTTTGGTGAAGCCAGTAATCTTATTATGATTTTGAAAAAGGAAAAACCAGCTGCTTAAAAGCTTCATTTTAGCAGAATCAGGGCTGTATATGACATTCTAATTACTAGTAAATTTGAAGTTTTGAAATATAATTTTCATTCCAATAAGTAGCATTAATCAATGGTACTGATTGGCATCAGCTCAGACTCAAAGGAATTTCTACTGCATTGATTAAAATGATAAATTTTTGCAAGAAGATTTTTTAATGTAGATACTACCTTAAATATATTTTACTCTTTTAATTATTTTAAGATATATTATATTTGATGACATTTAATAAGAAGAGCAAGAAGAAATCTCAAAACTACCTTTAAATTACTCAGGTCAAATTCATTAACCAGTACATCCAAAAATCATTCCATTTAAAAATGCTTACATCTCAAATGTAAAAAAAAAAAAAAAAAGCACTGTATATATATGGTTTAGCATCAGAGATTATTAATCTTTTTTGTTTCTTAGATTCCATTGATGTGTTCATATCTTATAGTCTCCTCAGAATTATCTTTTTAATGCATAAAATAAAATGAAATACATAGCATCACAAAGGAAATTAATTACTCTGAAATACAATTACCTAAATACTAAAACCACAAGTTTATTGACCCCAGTTTAAAAACTCTACTTTAGTAGAGTATGTATATGAATGGTAATGTGCCTTCATTTATATACTTATTATATCAGCATATCTATATGTATGTATACACACATATATATGTCTGTGTGTATGTGTGCATGTTTACACTTGTGCTGTGAGCAATTTATCCCTGCTGGGACCCATTTGACAACATATTTTCAGGACCTAATGACCTTAAATTTAGAAAAGATACACATACAGATATCTCACATGCCTATGGAAATTTGCTTCACTACAAAATGGGCAATGATTTATCCCTTTGCTCTGTCATATTACTATAGAAAACAATTCATATATGTATGTATGTATATATATACAAATATACATGTCAAAATTATTTTATTACTGATATAGACTCTGCTCTACTACTTAAATAAAAAAATTCCAACACTTGGCACAATGCCTGCCTTATAGAAGGCACTTAATAATTATTTGTTGATTGTTAACTCGTTGCTTTTGCTTAGTTCCCCAAATTTTTTTAGAAAAAGAATTTTTTCTCTAAAACCACTCATTCTCTGAGTATTCCTGAATAGTCATGCCCGTAGGTTTTAGATTCCTAGATTTTCATTTGCTTCTAAATGATGGACTCCTAAAACATGATAGATTCCCATTAATGATCTCCCAAATCAAAGTATAGTCACCTAATGGGAATAATGCCTCTAATGCCTATTATAAAATAAGTACCAATACCACTGTTCTTCTGATTATTGTGGTTTCATGAAGACTGTATCTGCTTACATCATTCCTCTCTCATACAGGTTTTTATTTGTGCAGTTTTTACTTATGTCATACTCTGTGTGATAACGAGATTGTAGTAGTTGAGCCAAAATATGTATTTACAATACTAACATTTAATTCAATATTTGCAACTGACTCTAAAAGTCATCAAGAAATAAAAAATAAAAAAAATTGCCTTATGTCAAATATTAAATTGCAAATTTGGATCAGCTAATGTAAAGTATTTTTCTTATTCTATTTTAGGAGCCACAATTAACATTTGATTTGAAATGCTCTAAAAATCATTTATAATTTTCATTTGATAATCTAATGTGCCTTGCTGGTACTTTTAAAATGTTCTTACATGTATAAGCAAATAAAAATGCATTAAAGTAGCTGCTGTTCTTCCATGTATAAGGACTAAATTAGGAAATTATATTTTCAAGACTTTTCCTATCCCTGCTAATAAATTTTACTTCTAACAAAAAAAGTGTGGGTTTTTTTTTACATTTATTTAAGTTTAGGAATAAAATAGGAGATAAAAAATAAACTCTCTTTGTCTTAGAATTAATTTTATGACCATAAGGAAATTAAACTCATTATTCTCATCTGTAAGTCTATCATGTTTGATTTCATTATTTGTTGCAGAGTTCGCATGTGATATTCAACTCAATGTGTAAACTAGCGTGACTTTTTGTACAAATGAATTTTTGTGTAAATGCTTTTAAATCTTACAGATCAAATTGATGATATAAGAAGAGAAAATTTAATTGGCCTCTTGAATTCTGATTTTAATGCTATTTTGAAATTTTTATCTTATATCATCCTGTTATATTGCTTTTTACATCAAAAAAGAGGAGCTTAAAATTGCAATTTTCTCTTGCTTTCTTCTGGTCATTTTTTTTTCATTTTTAACTATTAATGCCTTCACTTATCACTAGCTGATTGAACTGAATTAAATTTTCAGTTAAAAGAGATAGACATAGTATGACAAGTGGTGAAGTGCTATGGATTTTACAATCTTGATGGTCCTTAAACATATTTCCTGTTGCTTTTTTAAAAATGCAATGAAAAAGAAATCATGGTAAGACAATGGACTTAAAAACAATGCTATAACACAAATAGTATAGTACTAGTGTTGCAAAGTTATTTTTCCCTTTAAAGGTAATTTTAGCAAATAAATGCATTACTATTTTTAAAGATATATTTATTTTACAATGTTTACTAACAAACATAGTAGCCAACCCATAATGTGGGTAGAAAGATGAGGCAATGACACATTGCAAGGTTTCTAAACCTTAATGTGTGCTTATACATTTCTATGGCCGCAATATTGTTGCGTTTTGCATAATGTGTTGCATGCTTCTATATGAAATTCTAAAGATACTTTGTTAAATTAATTCTAAAATTATTTTTGTGGCTGGGGCTTTTTGTTTTTTTTTTTATTTTTAGCGAGTACACCGATCTAGTTCCTCTGAAGGCAGTACAATTGATAATGCTATCCCTGACAATAGAGAAGAAGAAGTAGCTGAACCTGAAAATTCAGATGAACCAGAGGCCTGTTTTACAGATGGTAAGAGGAAAATGGACACCTGTTCAGAGTGATTTTACTGTTGTTAATAGAATTCATTTTAATAGCTTCTCCCCCAAATACACAGATAGTTTTAAACATTGTAAATATTGTAAAACCTTGTGTTCCAAATTGTTCTCCTTTCTCCTCATCTCCTCCTCTAGACAAGCAATCCAATGTAAATTAAACATGTGCAATTTTCTAAACATATTTCCATATTTGTCATACTAGACAAGAAAAATAAGATCAAAAGGTGGAAGAGAAAAAAAAAAAAGATGAGAAAAAAAGCAAGCAAACAAGTAATAACAACAAAAGTAAAAATACTATGCTTTGATCCACATTCAGTATTCATAGTTTTCTCTTTGGATGCAGGTGGTTCTTCCCATTACAAATCTATTAGCATTGCCTTGAATATCCTTCTTTTGATAAGAGCCTAGTCCATCACAGTTGATTATCACATAATTTTGTTTTTGTGTACAATGTTCTCTTGGTTCTACTCACTTCACTTTAGCATTAGTTCATGCAAGTCTTTTCAGAATCTTCTGGAATCAGCTGGCTCATCATTTTTTTTTTAATTTGGAAAGTCTTATTTTATTTTGTCTCCCTCTAAAGAGGTGTGTTGAGTTTTCAAATTATTAATACAATGGGAAATGAGAAAATAGTATCCACATTCACATCCATTCAGTAAATATATCTACTTGGATTTGGGACTCTTTAAATGGATAAGGGAGTCACATTTTCTGCATGGCGATGATGATGACATTCATGTAGTAGCAATTATTTGCTAGATACTGTACTAAATGCTTTACAAAATTATCTCATTTGGTCCTCACAAATTCTATCTTTTTCCCTAGTAAATTTATTTGTTTTTCAAACACATTGCCTTACTAAAGATGTTGGAAGAGAAAAATCAGAGCAAAAGGGAAAAATCATAGAGAGATCAAAAAACAGAAAAAAAAGTAAACAGCTTGTGTTGATTTATATTCAGTCTCAGTCCTTTTTCTGGATGCAGATGGCATTTTCTGTTCAAAATCTCTTGGTATTACTCTGAATCACTGAACAACTGAGAAAAACCAAATCTTTCATAGTTGATCATCGCACATTCTTGCTGTTATTGTATACAATGTATTCCTGGCTTTTCTTGTCTTGCTCAGCATCAGTTTGTGTAAAAATTTGCAGGCCCTTCTAAAATCAGTTTGTTCATCATTTTTATAGGATAATATTTCATTATCTTCATATACCACAAATTGTTCAGTCATTCCTCAATCGATGGGCATCCATTCCTTTTCCAGTTCTTTGCTACCAAAAAGAGCTGCTACAAATATTTTTGCACATGCAGGTTCTTTCTCTTCCTTTATGATTTCCTTGGAATCCAGATTCAGTAATGGCACTGGTGGGTCAAAAGGGTATGCACAGTTTTACAGCTCTTTGGGCATAGTTCCAAATTGCTCTCCAAAATGGTGGGTCATCATTTTTTTCATAGAACAATAATATTCCATCACATTCATATGCTATAACTTATTCAGCCATTCCCCAACTAATGAGCATCCACTCAACTTCCAGTTCCTTGCCATTACAAAAAAAGGCTGCTACAAGCACATATAGGTCCTTTTCCCTTATTTATGATTTTTTGGGAATCCAGTAGAGAATGCTGGATCAAAGAGCAGCACAGTTTGATAACCCTTTGGGCATGGAATTCATTATTAAGAATGATGATATGAATGCGGCTTTTTTGTTTGGAATAAAGACTGGGTCATAACATGAATAGGAATTCCATTTAAAATTGCAACAGTGAATGATCTTTGCAAATCTTGTTTCCAGTCACACTCACCTTAGCCTTACACAACATGCCCTTCATTTGTTGACTAACAGCACTTACTTATGAAACAGTTGCTTAGAGGAGAGGATGGCCATGAAAAAGAATGATTCCACCTCACCCAAATTGTAAAAGAGTAAATTTACATTAGAGGGGTTTTAGTTGTAGTGTTTTACCAAATTTAGTTTGGTTATTAACTAAACTTTAGTTTACCAGTAAGTTTAATTACAAGACCCATTAACTAAAAGATAGCCACTTTTATGGTATATCTTGGGAAGGGGACTCATTTTTGAAAAGAACTCCTAATGTAGGAATTTCTTCCCTCATTTGACTTAGGAGTATTACACAGTTGCCTGGACTCTGGGATATTAACTTATTTACTAACAGTGACAGCCCAATACTTTCTTATTTGGTTGTTGTTCTTAGCAAAAATAATGGAGTGGTTTGTCTTTCATTTCCTTCTATAGCTCATTTTGGAGATGAGTAATTAGGCAAATCGTGTTCAGTGACATAACTATGTGAGGCCAGATTTGAACTCAGGAAAAGGAGTCTTCTTGATTTTATACCCAGTATTCTATCTAGCATACAAACTAGCTGTCCAAGATAAGTATGAATCAGTAGTAATGCTTGAAATTGAATTCTTTCATCTACTAAATTACCTCCCAACTAGCACTGCCCTTTCCTCTTTTCCTCTGTATTTATAATTGGATTAGCAAGTGTATGAGTGGGGGAAAAAAGACTATGATCAGGTGATTGAAAATACAGAAGTGCTTCACACTTCTCAAAATGTGATGTTGAAGACCTTTTAACAAACTTGATCTAATAGGCAATGTGTGCAAGTACTAGTCTTAGAGCAAGGAAGCTGAGTATTGTGAATAGAAAGAAGAATTGAAAGGATCAGAGTTCCATACAGTTACAAACATGTAATAGCTGTCATTATGAACAGGTCAGGAAATATCTCTGAATGTCAGTTTTCTCATCTATTAATAATTCCTGAAATATGTACAACATAGGATTGCTCTGAAGTTCAAATAAGAGAATGTATGTAAGATAGTTTGGGGGTCATTTTTCAGTCATATCTGACTTTGTGTCTCCATTTGGGGTTTTCTTGGCAAAGATACTAGAGTGGTTTGTCATTTCTTCCTCTAGTCATTTTACAGATGAGGAACTAAGGCAAACAGGGTTAAGGAACTTGTCTAAGGTCAGAGAACAAGTAATCTATCTTCTTGACTCCAGGCCTAGAGTTCTTGTACTATGCAACCTAGTTTCATAAAATACTTTTCAAGCTTTCAAATACAGCTAGCCTCTGATTATTGTAAAAAATAAATCCTCTGAGGTGGTCACATTATTGGAATTCATACTACATTATTTCCATTGAATTCTAATAAGTATGAATATCAGTAATAAGAACACTTCTCAAGAAACATTATTAGCACTAACCGGGACCCAGTTGTATTAATATCAGTATTAGTATGTATTATAAGTGAAAGATAGAAGATTGTGAAGGCCCATTTCAGTACCCTAAATATAATCATAATCATTGATTTTATTTGACACTAATTTTTCTTTATGATCTTAAATGAAAGTTGGCGCTATAGAGGCAAAGACTGGGATCTAAAATAATGAGCTATCTTTTGTGAAGATTATCTTAATAACACCTTCCCTTGTGTGTCCTGGTTTAGTATGGTAGTTGGCTTGTTTATTGATTTGTATAGTCTGCCATCAATGGGATTTGAAATTTGAGTCATTTGAGGATAAATTTCATCTGTTCTGTTCATACTTGTGAAAAAATGATTATATGAAGTAAAAAGAAAACTGAGAACAAAATTACAGAGCCATCTATGATTTAATTTGCAAAGCTAGCATTTGCTTATTAAACTAAGTCCCCCAGCTGCTCAGAGGTCAGGAACAAGGAGAGATTTAAGGAGATAATTTTTATTAAAATAAAAAAAAAAAAGAAGTACCGATAAAATGACAGAAACATGTTTTGAACTTAATTCATTTGGACAAGGACTAGTTAGTGTTTTTCTCCCCTCTCCTCCCCCCCCCCCCATAGTGCTTTTTGTGATCGCAAAATAAACTTGGAAAGAGGAACTTGTGGTCAATGGTTAACAATTACTCCTTTTTCCCAACTTCCTTAGAAACTCCCTTACTCAATTTAGATTCTAGCTAAAGAAAAAAAAGGGGGGAGCGGGCTTACCCACTTACCCACTTTTTATCCACTGGAAAAAAAAAACTGGATAATCTTTCTCCAACTGACATAAAGGGGATTTTAGCCTTTCATTTCTAGTGGAAAGAGGCACGTTGCCTTTTTAAACATATTATAAATTTATGATTATTTTATTCTTCTAAATTATCTGCTACTAAATGAAAAAGTCTTCTCAACCTAAGGAAGAAAAGAACACTAAGGAAGAAAAACAAAAATGCAAGCAGTTTATATTCATTTCCCAGTGTTCTTTCTTTGGGTGTAGCTGCTTCTGTCCATCCTTGATCAATTGAAACTGAATTAGCTCTCTTTATCAAAGAGATCCACTTCCAGCAGAACACATCTTCAAACAGTATCGTTGTTGAGGTATATAATGATCTCCTGGTTCTGCTCATTTCACTTAGCATCAGTTCATGTAAGTCTTGTCAGTCCTCTCTGTATTCATCCTGCTGGTCATTTCTTACAGGACAATAATATTCCATAATGTTTATATACCACAATTTACTCAACCATTCTCCAATTGATGGGCATCCATTCATTTTCCAGCTTCTAATCACTACAAACAGGGCTGCCACAAACATTTTGGCATATACAGGTTCCTTTCCCTTCTTTAGTATCTCTTTGGGGTATAAGCCCAGTAGAAACACTGCTGGATCAAAGGGTATGCATAGTTTGATAACTTTTTGAGCATAGTTACAAATCACTCTCCAAAATGGCTGGATGTGTTCACAATTCCACCAACAATGTATCAGTGTCCCTGTTTTCCCACATCCCCTCCAACATTCTGCATTATCTTTCCCTGTCATTCTAGCCAATCTGACAAGTATGTAGTGGTATCTCAGAGTTGTCTTAATTTGCATTTCTCTGATTAATAATGATTTGGAGCATATTTGCATATGGCTATGAATAGTTTTAATTTCTTCATCTGAGAATATCCTTTGACCATTTATCAATTGAAGAATGGCTTGATTTCTTATAAATTAGAGTCAATTCTCTATATATTTTGGAAATGAGGCCTTTATCAGAACCTTTGACTGTAAAAATGTTTTCCCAGTTTATTGCTTCCCTTCTAATCTTGTCTGCATTGATTTTGTTTGTATAAAAACTTTTCAATTTGATATAATCAAAATTTTCTATTTTGAGGTCAATAGTGATCTCTAGTTCTTC
Source organism: Antechinus flavipes (assembly GCF_016432865.1). Classification (NCBI taxonomy): domain Eukaryota; kingdom Metazoa; phylum Chordata; class Mammalia; order Dasyuromorphia; family Dasyuridae; genus Antechinus; species Antechinus flavipes. Next base: position 426,265,182 of record NC_067400.1, read on the forward strand.
TTTGGACATAAATTCCTCCCTCTTCCACAGGCCTGCGAGGGAAACTATCCTATGCTCTTCCAATTTATTTATAATCTCATTCTTTATACCTAGGTCATGAACCCATTTTGACCTTATCTTGGTGTACGGTGTTAAGTGTGGGTCAATGCCTGATTTCTGCCATCTAATTTCCAATTTTCCCAACAATTTTTGTCAAATAATGTGTTCTTATCCCCAAAACTGGGGTCTTTGGGTTTGTCAAACACTAGATTATTAAAGTTATTGGCTTTTTTGTCCTTTGAACCTAACCTATTCCATTGATCAACTAGTCTATTTCTTAGCCAATACCAGATGGTTTTAGTAACTGATGTTTTGTAATATAATTTTAGATCTGGTACAGCTAGGCCACCTTCATTTGATTTTTCTTTCATTAATTCCCTTGAAATTCTTGACCTTTTGTTTTTCCATATGAACTTTGTTGTTATTTGTATAAAATATTTAGGAATCTATCTGTCAAGGGAAAAACAGAAACTTTATGAACAAAACTACAAAACACTTTCTACACAAATTAAATCTGATCCAAACAACTGGAAAAATATTAAATGCTCTTGGATTGGGCCAGCAAATATAATAAAGATAGTTTTCCTAATATTGAACCAGTTCTGCATTTCTACAAACTAAAATTAAATCAAAGCATTCAAAAAGAGCTGATTTCTTTTTTTATATTACCTTTTCTAACTGACTTTTTAAGCATCTTGATTAAATTCTAAATGTTAGGGATGTTTATGTTTATGGAAAAGAGCAAAACAAACTTATATAAACATATAAACTTTACATTCTAGCACCCTAACATTTTGCCTCATGTATTTTCAATAATGATGATGATAATTATTGATATTGATATAGCACTTTATAGTATACAGATATTGAACATTGAAGACAATTATTAAAGACATTTTCTCATTTGAACTTATATATAAGCATAATATAGTAAAAGTCAGATTCATTTATTACTTTGTTTACTCCATATGTTTTTAGCATATTTTGAAGATTTCCAGGTTATTATAAAATACCTGAATTTCCTGATTATTAAAATATATGAGTATTGAACTAAATGATATTGAAGGAACTAGAAGATTGCTTCTAGTTTTAAATCCTCTGAAACTGTGAAGGTTTTTTATTTTAAGTAAATCATATTTTTCATTTTTTATTTTACTAGAAAAGTGGTAGAACTTAATGAGTATCAACTGCCAACAATTTTCTATTTCCTCTTCCATCATTATATGGGAAAGATAGCATTTACCATCTAGAATATGGATTATCATGCCTTTTTCAGTGACAGCACTCTTTGCAAAAAATAAAATCTGCCAAAAAAAAATCTTTCCAAATGATTTTTTAGAAATAATGGTCATTAACACTACCAAACTGACATAATGTTAATGTAAATTATTTTTAAAAAAAACTTTTGAGAGCTGTTTTATTATGGGTCTAATATGGTCATGCATATCTTAGAAGGAGATGAATATTCAATATTAACAAGTATTTTATAACTGAGAACACTATTGGATGTTAGAAATAACCTTGCAAGATATTCTGCAACAATTTTCTTTTTCTTTCTACTTTTTTTACATAGATCATATTTAAAGTCATAGTTTCAGTTCATCATGCTTTCACTTAAATTTTTCTATATTTTAATTTTAAATTTGATGCATTTCAATGAAATACATGGACTCATTTATTTTTAAAGCGGTAATTTGACACAGTACTAGAATAAAACTGAAATTGAAACTATAATTATATTGGCATTTCTTGTCGGGTAGGGAGGGGATTTGATTCTTGAATGAGGTTCATGGATATTTACTTCATTATCAGTAAGAATTAGATGATTTACTGATGATAGGTATCAAAGAGATCATTTAACACAAATCTTTCATTTTTAGATGAGAAAAATAGTAGTGATTTCTCCAAAATTATAGATACAGACAGTAATAGATTTATTCAAACTCTGGTCTTTAAACTACTGACAATTTTGAAGTTTGTTTTATTTATCCTTTATAACCTTGCCCAATTATCTGTTATCATTATAATATTAATTATCATAATTACAAAAATAATGAGAGTAAATAGCTAAGAAAGTGTTGCCATTAAAGTCAAAGGAGTTCTCAAATCATGCTCTTTCATGTATTGCTTTGTGAGTGTAGGTAAGTCATTTAGTCTTCATCTGCAAAATGAGAAATATGGGTAATATGAGGTCTTGTTTTGCTCTATGATCATATAAAGGGATATATTATTTGTGTGCGAATGCATGATATTTCATATACTATGGGGCCAAGAAGAGAAGGTGCTAACAATAAAATTCTATTCAGATTCTGTTTGGGAGCAAAAGAAGCACTCATAAATCATTGAACAGTGAATAAAGGCTTATTTAGCTCCAGATTAGCAAAGATATAAACAAGAAGGATACAGTAAAATTTAGCTTATATAAATGCAGCCCCCCTCAGCAGATCTTTTTATATTAACTTACGTTGTCTGACATGTTAGAGAAGTCTCAACTCCACATGAATGGGACTTTTTAATGCTCTATGTTTTCCAGAAGGCTGTGTCATGGGAAGTTAGGAGCCAATTAGTTTCGGAGGACAGTTTTCTTGCCCTTTAGTCAAAATTAATCCCTCTTATGGGCCTGTTCTTGACACAGCTGGACTCTGGTAAGGCTCATCTTAAGTATTTTCAGATTGAATTTAGAACAATGAGGTCAGTCACACAATTAATTTAAAGTAATCAATCAGCCACGGCCCTGTATCTCAAGTTAGCGCATACTCTGTGCACAAGCAATACAGAAATCAAAGCTGATGGTTTTTCTGTTTGGACTTTGTCAAACACTACAACTTGTTTTTTCATGCACTCCCCTACATTGCTTCACAGAGCTCCCAAATTCATCTTCATTTTTGCCTCCTTACTGGGATAATACCACTTTTGTTTCTAATGGGAACATAGTCTAACAGTTATAAGGTTCATTGCTAAACTTTTTCACCTGGTTTAGGTCATTTCACTTATAACTGCCTGTTATGTACAGTCTGAATGCTTCAGATAGGGATTGAGGATTCAAAGTTAAAAAGACTACATAAATCTCACAATGCCATACAGCTAAGTTTTTAGTCAAAAGACCAGCTGTCAACTGTTTAGCCTATGAAATGACTGAGTTAGAAAGACAATTCGGCAGAAAGAATCAGAAAACTGTAACATGTAAACCGAAGTGACCCAGCCTCATCACTTTGCAAATGAGACTATAGTATCACATAGTACATAAATAGGAAAACTGAGAGTGAATTATTCCTCTGACTAGATGGGAAGCTAGGTAACTCAGTGGAAAGAGCAGCAAACCTGGAGTCAAAAACTGAGTTCAAAGTGAATATTTATTAGCCATGCAAATCTGGGCAAATCACTTAATGCTATTTGTCTCAGTTATCTCAATCAGACAGGACTGAAATGATTGAACAACAACTATCTCTGGTTAGAAGGAATTAGTCTAGAGTGGCAGATGTAGCAAATAGGCTAATGAATATAAGGACTGAAAAGAGGCCATTAGAATTAGCAATGAAGAAGTCCCTGGAAATCTTAAGTGTACAGTTTTAGGAAAGTGATTGGAAATGAGACTACAGAGAGAAAAGGCAATAATTAAGACTAGGCTATTTGGGGAATATTTCTCCCATTCCATTTTTATTATCCATTTTAAATTTTATTTTTATTTATTTTTTGCTGAGGCAATTGAGGGTTAAGTGACTTGCCCAGAGTCATACAGCCAGGAAATGTTAAGTGTCTGTGGTCAGATTTGAACTCACATCCTCCTGACTTCAGGGCTGGTGCTCTACCCACTACACCAACTAACTGCCCCCATTTATTATCCATTTTTTAAAATTGCTATATTATGTTATGAAACAATAAATGACTTCAAAGAAAATTCCAGGTGAACTCCCCTACAAAGCAACTTCTCTGTAAACAGTTACACTAAATTTATCTAATAGAATAATTTTTGATTTATTGTGTACCACTTTCTGTTTTTGAAGTTTGTCTCTTGTTAACAGAAAGGATGGATGTATTCTGGGTATTCTTGATTCTGGCTATTTTATCTTCTATAATTTTTTCTGACACTTTTCATTCTTGGATCTCATTCTCCCTGACTAGCTGATTCTTCTCATTCTCATTTGCTGGATCATTACTCATGCCCTACCTCCAAACCATGGATGTGTCTACAAGGGTCAGGATCCCTTCTTTCTTGGTGATATCATCAGTTTTCATCAATTTAATTATTATATCTATGGAGAAGACTCTGAGATATTTATCTTGTCCTGATCTCTTTTGAACTCTTGTCCTATTTTAGCTATGTGCACAAAACAAATATATTATTTCCCCCAAAACCAGCCCTAGTTCCTAACTTCCCTGCTTATGTCTATGGTATACCATCTTTCCAGGTACCTTAAGTTCATATTTTCAGAGAGTCATCCTTGATTTTTTTTATTCTTTTGCACATATCATGAGTTACTAAGTCTTCTATAATCATACCCCTCAACATCTCTCATATCTGTCCACTTCTCTTCATACACAACACAGTCACTATTGTTCAGGCCCTTATTATCCCTTTCCTGAACTATTGGAGTAGTTTGCTAATTTGTCTTCTGGCCACCAATCTCTCCCCACTCCAATCTGTTCTTCGCACTGTTGCTTAAGTAATATTCTGCTACTCAAAAAACTCAAATCACACTTAAATAAAATACAGGATCCTCTTTTTGGCAACAAAAGCCTTCCACGAATTTTGTATCTCACCCCAACTGCCCTGCCAGATGTTTACTTTACATGGAGTGCCATCTGTGTTCAGCCACCACCATGACTGGAATGAATTTGCTCTTTATGTCACCTCCAAGAATCCCTAGTTTCCTTTTAACGATAACTTCAAGTTCCCTTTTCTGCAAGAATCCGTTTCACATCCTCATAACTGTTAGCATTCCCTCCTTTAATATTAATTGAATACAATTTTTCCTAGTAAAATCTCCTTGAAAATAGTTTACTTTTTACCATTGAATTTGCAGTAGTAGGTTAGTAATTGGAACATAGTATGAACTTAATCAATATTTGTTCATTGATTTTTTAAACCCAATATAATTGATCAAATAACCTAAAGAAAGTATATAGGAAAAAAAAAAAAGAACTAGAATCAAGACAGAGCCTTGGAATATGCCCACCATTTTGGATAGGGATATTTTGGATAATTTGTGTCTAGATCGGAGAAAAAAGTAAACTAAGTAGTACAATTGAAATCCAAAGAAGAAAGTGTTTAAGATAAATCCAGGGGTAGTTCTGAGAAGTACAGTCAAATGCTCCCAAGATGTCAAGCAGAATTAAAACCGACAAAGGGACATTGAGTTTTTTAATTATAGATTTTGATTTACAAAACATATGCATGGGTAGTTTTTTCATCATTGACCCTTGCAAAACCTTCTGTTCCAACTTTTCCCCTCCTTCCCCCAACCCCCTTCCCTAGATGGCAGGCAGTACAATACATGTTAAAGTGTATGTTAAATACATTATATGTATATATATTTATACAGTTATCTTGCTTCACAAGAAAAATCAGATTTAGAAAGAATATAAAAACAACCTGAGAAGGAAAATAAAAATGAAAGCAAATAATAACAGAGTGGAAGTGCAATGTTGTGGTCCACACTCAGTTCCCACAGTTCTTTCACTGAGTGTAACTGATTCTCTTCATTACTTAACAATTGAAACTGATTTGGATCATCTCATTATTGAAGACAGCCACTTCCATCAGAATTGATTATCATATAGTATTGTTGTTGAAGTGTATAATGATCTCCTGGGGTTCTGCTCATTTCATGTAAGTTCTTCAAGTCTTTTGGAGTTCATGTAAGTCTCTTCAATCCTCTCTGTATTCATCTACTGGTCATTTCTTACAGAACAACAATATTCCATAACATTCATATATCACAATTTACCCAAACATTCTCCAATTGAGGGGTATCCACTCACTTTCCAGTTTCTGGCCACTACAAAAAGGACTGCCACAAACATTCTTGCACATACAGGTCCCTTTCCCTTAAGATCTCTTTGGGATATAAGCCCAGTGGAAACACTGCTGGATCAAAGAGTATGCACAATTTGATAACTTTTTGAGTTAGTTCCTAATTGCTCTCCAGAATGGTTGGATCCCTTCACAATTTTACCAATAATTTAGCAGGGAGAGACATTGATTTTTAGCAATTTAGAGAGAAAAAGTATATATAAGAATTATTCTTGTCTACTTTGAGCATATAATCTGTAAGGAATAAGACACACTCCTAAAGTTGAATGCACAATGTAATAATAAATACAATAAAGAACAACAAAAGTTGCTATATGTACTCTAAAGAGGAAGACCTATCTACTTAAAGAACATTCTTCCTTGTTCTCTATACTTGGACTTGGAGAGGAGTGTTTATTTTGTCTACTACTGACTAAAACTATTACTATAGCTATTTTATACTTCCTCCTAACTTTCACTGATGTTATTTTTACCTTTGTTTCCAGGAAACATTATTTTTTTATGCCAGCCTCATTTATTCAACAAACATTTAATGAATGTTGGTATATAAAGCACATTATGGAAATATTCTAGGGAATACTAACTTTAAGATACAACCTATGTTCTTGTGAACCTTACAGGGAGAGAAGACATATTACTCAAGTAATTGTAATTTTCTAAAAAAAAAGCCCATTGGATGTCAGAAGTTGTGTTAGTTTGATAAGGGAGTGAACACTTATAGTGGTAGGCTCAGGAGAGTCTTGGTGGATGTTATAGCATCTGAGCAATGCTGAAGTTATTGGACATAACCTAAATATTTTATAATTCTTAATTTTACTGACTTTCATATCATCTCTTACTCATGATTCCTCTCTGTAGTCATATACTCTTATACTTCTAATTAATACTTTGTCTAATTCTTTCATACTCCATTGTTAGTAGTTTTCATTTCATCCCAGCTTTTATAGCTATGATTTCAACAAATATCTATAATCCAAGCAGAATATTTGCACCCTTCATCATTTCACTTATATGACATTGCTACTGATAAGGCAAATTGATAGGGATGTGGACCTTTTTTTGTTACCAGTGATTGAATTAATTTAGATTCAACACAAATTTTATTAAGTACCAGGATACATAAAAGATCTTGGAGATATTAATCCTTTGCATTTCTAAAATGTTTTATTGTTTTTAGGGTATTTCAACATGTATTAAGACTTTATATCTTAATATAAAGTATTTTGCACCCAACTCAACTATATTAATAGCACATACATTCTATTACTACATGTTAGGAAGCTAATTCTAATCCAAATTATTTGATACCACTTCCTAAATCATTTTCAATACACACCAATTTTTCTAAAAGGACTAACTAAAATAAATCAATATCTAATGCTTGGATTGTTTTTTTTTTAAATAATCACTGTATTGAAAAAGGTTTTTTAAAGAAAAAAGCTTAAGTATGTATTGAGAAATTTTGAAACTTTAAAAAGTGTTGAATCAATGAATAGCTCTTTATTTTGGTTTAAGCTTTTGTGCCAATTTTTTATAATGTGCACAACATTGTTAGAACATCTTTTTTAAATCTAAGAGCTTTAGTTTAAAATGATGAAAGATGGTATAGCCATTATGTAATACATCATCAGAGCAACCTAATGAAGCCACCCAAGAGAAATAGTTTTTTCCCTTTGATACTCATTAAAGTGTTTGAGATGTTTTCTGTTATGTTTACATTTATATAATAGGTTTTTATAAAAGAAGGTGTGATAACATTGCTAACTAGATAGGCTCAAATTCTCTTAAGATTTACTTTTGTCTATAAATCAGCCAAGTGGCTAAGTATTGTAATCCCAAAAGGAGAAAATGAAACTCTCTCAAGTGAAATAAACCCAGAGGGCAATATTTATGAGTCTTCATCATATGAAAACTTTTCTTATTTTTTCTAATTGGGATATGTATCGGGAAGGGAAAAGAAGAGCTGTGTGTGGATCCTGATTATAGGATCAAGTAATACATATTTTCTCTCCCTTTTAATCCCAATAATACTTAAAGGTCTTGTGTTGATATTTATATAAAATTTTCCGCCAAAACCCATGGAGAACTAATTACATATGTTTTTAAAAAGTTACCTAGCATTCTGAGAACTAAAATTACTTGTCAATCACATCACTAGTTTCAAAGGTAGAATTTGTCCTTCCTGTCTTTAGGTTTAGTTGTCTATTCAATATATCATACTACTTCTCAAGAAAACAAATATTAATCATTTAAAAAATTTAACATGATTTTTTTCTTTGGCAAGCATATGTAAAGAAAGCATAGCTAAACTTTCACATGAGCTTTTTTCATATTTCATATTCATTACATCATTTCATTTTACATATTTAATTATGATATGTACTAAGAGCTAAGATATTATAAAAGGTTCTAATCATGTTTTCTTCCAATCTCTTTATATGCCTTGGAAGACAAAAATATCTTAAAAATTGCTTTTCAGTTCTGATTAGTTACTATTTTTCTATTTCATGATTTTTAAAATCTCATAATATTTTTTTTTCAATTAAGTTATATATTTGGAAGAAAATAGTAATGTTTTTAGGATTGCCTTTTCTTGGTAATCTTAATTATGACTAACTTCATTTAAGTAATATATGTAATAATAATTCTTATTTACTTTTTCCATTATTTTTGTAATTTTTTTTGAATTCATATAGGAATATATTTCTAGGGTTATAATTAAATATTTACATATATCTTTTTGACAGGGACTTTAAGGACCCAGTAATACTCAGTTTACTATCCTGGCTCATATCCCCCACTCAAGAGCCTTGGGAAAATGTATGTTTGATACTCTTCAGTGTGCTCAAGCTAACTTCTTGATTGCAAGTATATTATTCACAAAATTAAAGATTTTATTTTATCCTAGGTGAGAAAGAGAGGCACTAGAGATTTGAGGGGGTTAAATTGAGGGGGTTGGAAAATGAATGTATCTCAAAATGGGTAATTTAGTGATCCAGTGGCCATACCAAAAATGTGGTAGCCATACTATAAGAAAAACAGACATTTCATTTTTAAAAAATTAGATATCTGAATCCTAATTAATTATTGAGAAAAATTTTGAAAATACTTTTAACTCCCCCTATGTCTCCCAAAAAAGAATTGTGTCCTTGGACATTTTCAGAAATGGTTTTTCTAGACCATAAGGTTCTCTAGTTTTGTATCCACTTCTGATTCCACTTATATATTTTACAATAGCTCCCAGCAGCTGGGGCATAAGTCTAACAGTACAGTGCAGTGGAATCTTATACCTATTCCTCAGCTCCCCAGGTGAACTGTGACATTTCTGTTGGTTTTTCCACTTCTCAGTCTAGTTTTGGACTTTCTGTTTTTAACTGGTAGAGAGACAAGTTGTTATTTTTTTCTTAGCTTTTCTTAGCACTTTATTAAAGAATCCATGATCCTTCCAGTGAAGTGGACCTCAGATCTTCTCAACAATCTGAGATATTACCTCTCCTTAAGGCTATACTTTTATAGGGTTACAATTATACCTAATGTAGAACAGAGATTTCATTGGTTAATATAAGCTAAAATATGAATACTAACAGGATCACACATTGGGTAATGCAATCACAATTGGTGATTTAAGTAATCATAAGATGATCGCCTGCTCCTTTGGTTAAGTGATGGGTCTGAAAATACAAAACCATTCTGGAGGAGCAGGTTGAGATCTCTGCTGCACTGGGCTTGATCATCATAACAGGGCAACACAGGGATGGAGAGGCTTTAATTAACTTCCTATAGTTAAGCAAGTGAAATTAGAATCTGCAGCTCACAGCTCTGTGATCTCATGTATAAAATGTAGATATGATTCTAACAAATTGATTAATACTGATTGGAATAGAATAGGAGTCCCAGATGAATTGCATCTCTCAGCAGATACAGTACCATACTGAGTACCAGGCCTGCAATCAGGAAGACTTATTTTCTTAAGTTCAAATCCAGTCTCAGACACTTAATAGCTGTGTGACCTTTAATAGCTGGGTGTCACTTATCCTTGTTTGTCTCAGTTTTCTCTTCTGTAAAATGACCTGGAGAAGGAAATGGCAATCTGTAATGGAGAGACGCTCTTGAGTCGTTGCTCTGAGGTCCTGAGCACTTGAGGCTAATTAGCAATTGGACAATACTCTATTAGTATATGCTTGGAGAAAGAATGGCCCTGTCTACTCTCTGTGCAAGTTAGATGTGTTGTATAGGAGATTATGTAGAGGATTTGATTGATGGAGTGAGAGAAGCAGAAGCACTGCTGGCCAGATTCCTGTCCTGATTGCTCTCACTTCGTATTGTTCCCCTTCACCTCTGCAAAGAATAAAGATCAAGGATTTTCCCTTATCCTGACTCCAGCTGATTTTAATATACTCTGAGTGCTAAATGTGGTCATCACAGTAATCCACTCCAGGATTTTTTTGTTAGGGGATGGGGTATGTGTGAAGTGGAAGGTCAGGAGGAGGGGAAACAAAAACCAAAACCCAAATGAGAGTTAGATATGACTAAAAATAAAAATAACAAAAAAGCAGATTCACAATTCACTCAATGTTTTTGTTTAGTTCTTTCTATATTGAGGTATTGAGGTATCTCATATCTATATGATGGATCAATAGTTAAGTATGGAGGCCACAAAATGGGCAACTCCACAGCTCCATGGAGGATAAACTGGGGAATGGAAAGATTGGAAGCAGAGAGGACAATTAGGTTTTTAGAGCAGTCTAGGTGAGATTCTAGAGTCCTGCACTAGGATGGTAGCTAATAGAATGAAGAGAGAAGAGCTTATGGGAGAGGTGGAAATTGTCTATTATGATTCCCCATATTGTTTTCATGTTTCTGAGTTTAATCAGACTCAAGTTCCAGCTTCCTCCTGATTCCTAAGCCTTTTGGGAAAACAAGGCAATTGACTTTTTCAATCTAATCTCCATATTAATGAATAAATATTGCTGAGAATTCCCTCCCAATCCCTTGAGGATTTTTATGGGGATTGATTTCTGGATAAGTAAAGAAGGCACTGATTCTTCTTACTTCTTTAGTGGAAATGTCTTCTGGAGGAAGAAATCCATCTTGCTGTCACATGAGTGTTATCCCATGCAATGCTTTTCTTTAGTGTACTGAAATCTTGACCTTGTAATATGGCTAATTTTGAATGAAGATATATTGAATAGTGTTTTGGAAATATATTGGGGAATAATAAAAAGGTGGTGACTAGATGAGAACAACTTACTTTTATCTTTCACATTGTTTGTTCATAAAAATTCCATTCTGTTAGGTTGTGTACGAAGGTTCCCATGCTGTCAAGTCAGCATAGAATCTGGCAAAGGAAAAGTTTGGTGGAACATAAGGAAAACCTGCTACAAAATAGTGGAACACAACTGGTTCGAGAGTTTCATTGTTCTCATGATCCTTCTCAGCAGTGGTGCTTTGGTAAGTGATGGACCATGTGTATGAGATCAGTTAAGAATTTAACTGATGTAAAACATTATTGCAAATGATTGTTTTCACTTAAATTAAAGTGTAGGTTCTCCTTGAATTATAGAGATCCAAATAAGGAATATGTGAAAAATTAAAATCTTCACACTATATAAAATAGAACAATGCTAATCTTGCCTTTTTGCTACAACCTGCTTAAAATAAACAACAAGTGCGCCCTTTGTGTCAAGATACAAAGCATTTCCCAAACCATTGTTTTTTCTTTCCATCATTTACCCTGACAGATAATTTCATTTAGGAACACTACTATAAATATATAAGACAGAGAATGGAGCTTTAATTTAACTCACAGTATCTGGGTTAAAATCCTGTCTCTTACCAAAGCACAGGGATCAGATTCATTTCATCTTCAATCTCAGTTTCTTCATCTATAAAACAGGTATTTGACCTGAATGACTTTTGAAACTTCCAAATCTAGATGTATTTTTCTCCAATGTTTTAATTAAATGGGGTTCAACTCACTGGCTTGAGTATAAAAACTTACCTAACTCACAATGTAGTTAACAAATTTTTCACTGAAATGAGAATGATAGACAGCAAAGAGAGACAGACATTGCACAATTTCAATTAAGGTCTTTGGGTAAGGGATAGAGGGGAGGTATGAACGAGTAGGAAGGCAATTTCTATGGACTTCCAGGTAGATGAGGAAAGGTATGATCCAAGAAGAGTAGCCATAAACTTTTTTAATTGTGAAAGGTTATATCCTGCAGTTCAAATTATTTTTATTATCCTATTTATTATTATAATTATATATAATAACATATAACATAAAATTATACAATCTAATATGCTAATATATAATTATTAATTACTTTTATTATTTTTAAAAGTTCATTCCTATACTGATCCTAAATTGGTTGCCCTGTAACTTTTGTTCTGAAAGTTGAATTCAATTCTGTCCTCTCAAAAACCGTGATAGCCTTTTAAACACTTGAAGGAAGTTATCTTGCTCCATCCTGTATATAATATATATAATAAAATTTCCAGATATTTCACTATCTTTTCTCCCTTTCAAGATGCTCTGTAGTTTTTCTGAAACCTTCTTAAAGTATTATACCAAAAAATGAAGATAAAACTCTAGATGGATATGAATATAAAGTGCCAAACGACTATTTATTTGCTCTATCTGTATAGTATATTTGTTGCAAACCTAAGAGATGGATAGACACAGACATGGAAAGAGAGAGAAAGATAAAGAGAGATAGAGACAAAGAGAGACAAGAAGTTAGAGAAAGACAGAGACAGAAATAGAAAGAGAGAGAGGGAAAGACAAAGAGAAAGACAGAGACAGAATAACAGACAGATAAAGAGAGAGATAGAAACAGAGAGGGAGAGGGAGAGATACAGAGAGAGAGAGAGGAAGAGAAGAGAGAAAGACAGACAATGAGAGTTAGGTAAAGAGAGAAACAGACAGAAGGAGAGAGAGATAGAAAGATAGAGGCAAAAAAAGACAAGGAGAGACAGAGACAGAAAGAGGGATGGCAAAGGTAAAAAGAAACAAAGACAGATTCAGAGACAAATAGAAAGAGAGAGACGGAGGAAGAGAGGGAGAAAGGGAAAAGGGGAGGAAGGGAAAGAGGAAGGAAAAGAGAGAAGGGAGAGAGAGGGAGAGGGAGAGGGAAATGGAGAGGGAGAATGCCACAGTAATATGTTTAGATGAGAGGACCTGAATTTGAATACCAAGACAACTAAATACTACCTATAGAGTTTTGGATAAGTTGCTTCATTTCTCTAAACTCCTGTTTTCTTTTCTGTAAAATGAGGAAGTTTTCTTCATATCCCAAGCATTTCTTCATATCCCAGTTCTTGGCATGTAGTAAATATATAGAAAGTGTTTATTGACTACTTACTGAATACAGATGATGTTTAAAGTCCCTTTCAATTATAGATACAATGACCTTAGAAATGATCTTTAGACACACATTTTTTTTTTAATTTGGAGCTTCCCATACTTTGAAAAACCAGGAAATTATACAGTTAGTCTCAATTACTAAAGGACTATACAAAGATATCTTCTTCTTGGACTATTTATTGTATTGTAGTAACAGATATATTCAAAATATATTACTAAGGTCGATAGCATAGATGTTTTTTATAAATCCTTTTAAATAATATTTATGAAACTTGAATTCATAGTAGTACGTATTTATTATGTAGATTTTTGAAGCAAAGTTGTTCTCATATTTAATTCTCTTGTATTTCTTTGGTAAAGAATATGTATTAGGGCAACTATATGGCATAATAGATAGATTTCTTCCCCTGAGGTCTGGAGGACCTGAGTTAAAATCCAGTCTCAGACCCTTACTACTTTTGTGACTCTGGGCAAGTTACAACTCCAATTTCCTCCAAAAAAGAGAGAGAATAAGCATTATATATATTTATATTCTTTGAAATGACATTATTAATAATGTACAGTATATATATATATACACACACACATATATATATACTATTTAAAAGAGGATTGAATTAGTTCAAATAAAAGTTTGCCCTTTTAAGTTTTATTAATTTTTTTGTTACATTTTCGTCAGGTTTTACAGTACCAACCATTATTATCATGTTTATTCTAAATTTTCATATAATTATTCTATTGAAGGATTGAGACATTTCAATATTGGAAGCCAGAGAAGTCTTATTTCTTTCTGAAAATACTCAATGTGGATAAAAATTTATTTAAGATTCACAAAAAAGTGCTTCTTTAAATGATAATGTGCTATTGATATACCATGAACTTTGGGACTCATTTCTAATAGTACCAGTGGATTTGGGGTCTCTGTCCAGGCTTTCTTTACCTCTGACTCTGATGATTCATAAATTCATGTATAAGATGATAAAATAAAAATAAGTAGATTGATTACCTGTGGCTGTGAAAGAAAGCAAAGAAAATTTGTTCATGTGAACTCATTCTTGCCCTTATCACCACCATTCAATCTACAGAAACCAATTTTCTTTTTCTAATCTTTACTCCAAATCATTTTTCAATGTTAGTTATCATTGAAATATGACTTTCCTCCCCCACAGGCTTTTGAAGATATATACATTGAAAAGAGAAAGACTATTAAGACTGTATTGGAATATGCTGACAAGATCTTCACTTATGTCTTCATTATGGAAATGCTTCTAAAATGGGTAGCATATGGTTATAAAACGTATTTTACTAATGCTTGGTGCTGGCTGGACTTCTTGATTGTTGATGTACGTATTTTAAAATAATTTCTTACAGAGAGTACTGGTGCCTCCAACATTCATTATTAAACATAAGTACTTTCATAATGGCTATGATAATGTGAGCAGAAACACTAAAAGATATTTCACCAAATGTACATTTGTGTGCTATGTTGTGTGTATATCTTTTTATTCTGAATGTGCATGTGTTATGCTATTATGAAAACTATGATAAAATGGTGATAACCTGTATTTAATAGCTAATAATTTATATGGTGCTTTAAGATTTGAAAACCATTCTATATATGTTTCCTCTTAAAATCATTATATATGTGTGTAAAATATCAATGCATTCTTAACAATGCTCTGAAATAGTTTGAACAATTTCCCCATTTTACACACGAGGAAGCTGAGGCTTAGATAGACTTAAATGATTTGTCCAGGTCATACAGCTAGTAAGTATCTGAGATAGGGTTTAATCTAAGATTATCCTGACTCTAAATCTAGGATATTCTCTACTAGCCACTTCCTTTGCTTTAAAGTTGATTTTGTTATCTTGAATATATTTTTCTGTTTTGGAAATATTTGTTTATTTATATATGTGTGTGTGTGTGTGTGTGTGTGTGTGTGTGTGTGTGTGTGTCCTGCCATCATTTCTAAATAGAAATAGAGATTCATTTTCTATCTCATATATTTTATAACACAGTTTGTATGTATGTGTATAAATACAAAGAGATATAGTTAACCAATAGCTAAATTCTAAAATTATGTATGTATATACATGTTATATACATATACATGTCTGTGTGTGTAGGCTTATAAAGAGTTGTGTCCAATGTGTAAACAAATCTATCACATACAAATAACTTTAGAATTTAGTCATTGGTTGATTATACCAAACATTACAGTGGAGAAAGAAAGGAATATTATTACTGCAACCCATTCAACATGTAAAGGACTCTTGCCATCTCGGGGAAGGGGTGGAGGGAGGGAGGGGTAAAATCGGAACAGAAATGAATGCAAGGGATAATGCTGTAAAAATTACCCTGGCATGCGTTCTATCAATAAAAAATTATTAAAAAAAAAAAAAGAAAGGAATATTATTAGACATTTTAAACAAATATGTGCAACCCTATAGAATAACTATATAGAACTATAAAATGAAAACATAAATATAAAATAATCAAAACTATAGTTAAGATTTTTTTCTACTTTAGCTAGTCTCTTAGTGACACATTTATACTTATATATTATGAAAATAACTGGGAGAGGAATGTCATCTATTTTGTTTATGTTTCTGATTTCCCTCTTCCAGAACTCTGATTTTTAACACATATTAGTGATGTCACAATATTTAGATTTTTGTGACCTATATTTTGAAAAATCTTTTGGTTAGTGATAACAAACTTTTATGTTCTGCAGTGAGTGCTAATGGTTCTACTTATAATTCTTTACTTCCTATAAAAATTTACCCCATACATTGAGAAGCATTAAGGTGAAGCGCAAAGAGTTCTTGGAGGTCAGGGTACCTCAGTTCAGATCTCATCTCTGCAATTTATTACTTTTGTGACCTCAGGTAAAATTTCAGTTCTTTATCTGTAAAAAGAGTATATTGACCAGATGACTTTTAATCTGTGAGCACAAGAAACTAAATGGTCTAGTTCACTTTTTAATACTTTCTTCATAATCAAATTGCAGCACTTCTTTCTGTGTTATTCACTTAAATACCAAACCAGATGCCTCCATCAGCAGAACTTTTATTAAGTATGCAGCTTCCCTCAAAAGCTTGTATTCTAGTAGGAGACTAAGGATATGCCTAACAAATAGCTTCCCCCCCCAAAAAAAAAAAAAAGAAAAATGAGAAGTGCATAAAAGATATGCTAATAAAGTACTTCAAGAGTCTCGAGGAGGCAAGATTAGGATGAGTTTCAAGAAGAATATGTTGTTTAGAAATTGAAAGATTAATTAGAGAGAGGAGGATTTGGAAATAGAACATCTAATAGCCAGAGACAGTAGCAAAAAATAGTGGTATAAAGTTAGAAATTTGGTGGGAGAATGGAACTCTTGAAAGAGAGAAGTAGCTTGTATGTCTTTGAATTCCAAGCCAAAAAACAAAAACAAAAACAAGCAAACAAAAAAAATGACTTTTATTTGGAAGAAACTAGGGAACCACTGGAAATTCTTGAATAAGAAGATGGCATGGCCAGTTCTCTCCTGTAGGAAGAACAACCTGATAGTTATATGGAGGATGGATTTAATGAAGGAGGTATAGAAATGTAGAAAAAAATTTAAGAAACTACTTCATATATGAAGTAATGAAGGTATTGGATTAGAGAGGTAGTCATGAGAAGAACCAATAGAAGATATACGTAAGACATCTTGGATAAAAAGAGGATTCTGGGAAGATGGTAGTATAGGTCAGAAAATTCTTAGTTCTCTAAATCTTCTCCACAAAGACAACAAAATGTTGCCTCAGGAAGGATGTTAAGCAGATAAAAACAAAGTATTGGGTTAGAGCAGTAGTCCTTCTGGGACAATTGGAGAAGATCCAAAGAACTATACCAGGACAGAGACTTGGCCATAGTAAAGTCTAAAGATCCCTGCTAGTTCCACTGAAATAGCAAACTGTAAGCTCTGGAACTAGCTGGGTTTGGAGGCAACCTACTGCCCAGCCATAGGAATTTTCATCTCCTAACAGTTTGAGGAGTCAGGCCTCTGAATTCTGAATGGGGGAAGACTCTGATGATAAGGGACACCAGACCCATGTATGATGCTGGAAAAATAGTCTTGAATAAGAAGGAACCAGCACAAGCCTGGTGAGTGCAGAAGAAATGGGGCAGGAACACTGCTGGCTTTGGACACTTACAGGAGGGCAGAGTTTTTCATTGTAGTTCCAGGATAGAGGAGAGAACTAGATGAGGAATTAAGATCCGTATCCCAGGACTAGAAGTGATTATACTAACAAACTGCTTATAAATAATAAATAAGTAAAGATAAGCTGGGAAAGGAGAAAGAACCCAACCATAGAACATTACTATAAGAACAGAAAAGACCAGGGTTGTCTTCAAAGGAGAATACTGAATTTTACTAAAAAGCCCCTTCTATCCCAAAGAGTAATGTCAAATGGTCATCTGCCCAAAAAGAATTCCTCGAAAAAACTCAAAAAGACTTAAAAATTAAATGAGAAAGATGAAAGGAAAAAAAATTTAATGAACAATCCAGGAAAAACAAGATTATGAAAAGAAAGTCAACTAACTAGAAATGGAGATCCATAGACTACTTGAGAAATAGAATTGGCCAAAGGGAAATAAGATACCAAGAAATAATAAAACAAAATGTGAAGAATGAAAAAATAAAAGAGAATGTGAGAAATCTCATAAGAAAAATAACTGATCTGGAAAACAGATCATGAAGACAAAATGTAAGAATAATCAAAATTCCTGAAACCTACAATCTAGCGTGTGGATCAAGTCTGGGGTGGGGTTGGGGCACTCTACTTACTTGTTCAGACTTTGAAAGTTGTTTTCCACTGGTAGGCTTTCCTAATAACAATTCATTTTAATTCTAGTAGTTTTTTGGTAAACATTTGGAGCTAAGTGAGTTGCCCAGCATCACACAGCTCATAAGTAGGGCCAAATTTCAACTCACATCCTCCTGACTCCAGGGTCAGTGCTCTTTCCATTATGCCACCTAGATGCCCTTTACAATTCTGGTTTTACAAAAAACTTTTTTCAGTTTTAACTGTAGCCAATTTCCATCATTATCTCAACAATTAGAGTATAGTTCCAATCCAATTGTAATGACATTTTACCCATTGTTACGTCTATATTACAAGCTTTCTTTTTAATCCGAATTTAAATCCAGCCTCTACACATGGATATATCCTCCAATGACACATAGAGGTGGGAGAGGAGGATGGGATTAACACATAATAGCCACCCAGTTTGGTGCTATGAAAAGGCAATAGTGTGAAATGATTTTAAAAAATAGTTTGAAATTACATTTAATTTGGGCTTAGGTGTTTATCTTTTACCCCATAAGCAAATAGGGAAAGGTTTTTTGAGAGGGAGAGTGAAATGATCAGATTTGTTGTATAAGGAACATTTTTTGGCATTTGTGTGGGAAACGTGCAGAAAGAGAAACTGGAGATGGATAATAATATATAGCATTTAAAGAGGGTTTAAACTAGTGAAAGACATGAGAAATGTGGAATTACAATTAAAAGGACTTGGCAATTGACTAGATGTGAAGGAAAAGGGGAGGGAAGGATAAAAAGAAAAAAAACTGTTTTGAGGCATGATATTAACATAATTGAATATATTAAGAAATTCCTGTCCCATGTTCATTAAGAATATTAAACACTAGAGTTTTATAACATTAGCATTAAATTCAGGCAGCTAAGGGCAGCAAGTGGACACTGTCCCTGGAATCAGAAGGATCTGAATTCAAATGCAGCCTCAGACACACTTACTAGATATATGAGAAGGAGCAAGTCACTTAACCTTGATTGCTTCTGAAAAAAAGGAAGGAAGGAAGGAAGGAAGGAAGGAAGGAAGGAAGGAAGGAAGGAAGGAAGGAAGGAAGGAAGGAGACAGACATAGAGAGACAGAGACAGAGAGAGAGAGAGAGAGAGAGAGAGAGAAAGAAGGAAGGAAGGATTCAATGAAATTTAGGTGGCTCTAGAATCACTCTATGTTACTTACAGTACCTGATTGTTAAAGTTTCAGTATGGGCATATGCTTCAGATACCATAAATCATGGTTTCTGTCTTGGGAAGGGGAGAGTAAGGGAGGAAGGGAGAAAAATCTGGAACACAGAGTTTTACAAAAATGAATGTTGAAAACTATCTTTAAATATATTTGGAAAATAAAGTACTATTGAAAATTAAAGGATAGAAGGGAAAATACAAGATATAAAAAAGAAATCATAAATCTTGATCAATGAGGGTTTGATTTGTTATTTTGTTGGTTGTTTAGATTTAATGCATATAAAAGTATATTTGCATTCATTCGTTTTGAAGAAACAATTTGTTCCATGATTGTTAAACATTTGCCAGTATACTTCTCTATTACTTACAAACATTTCTTAAGCTTAATAGGAATTCATTGGAAGCTTTTAGGAATGAAGTCACTAGATTGCAGGCCTGGTGACTAATAATAATAGCTGGCACATATATAATGTTTTAAGGTTTGCATAATGCTTTATATCCATTTGTGTTATGAAGATAACACCCCTGCTTAAATTATAGTCAATGAAACATCAATTAAATTGTAGTCTCTTATTGATCTAATTGACTCTTTGCTCTTAATTAATTATTGATAACTGGAAGCATTTATTTGGATATTAGTTTTTGAAAAGTTATAAGATAAATTTAGGCCAAGTTGAAATTATATCATTTAGGGAAATAAGAGAATGTAGAAATCAGAAAGCCATTTAAGTATCATTCAATAATATGTGTATTTTGCTCAGACTTCATCAGTGGAAGCTTTATGTACAGGTACTGGCTTAACTTTACATAACTATGAGCATAGTCTGGTGTTTCTTTCATATGGTTTCATTATAAATTGATCTTAATTACAATATTGGGTCTCTAATAACAACTTTCAATTAACAAATTTCTACAAATGCTACTACAAATCAATTTCAATAAAAAGTAATTCATATTTCTATGGCACTCTCAGATATACAAAGTGTTCTCAAAAACTCTATGAATTGGGTAGTACATCTGCTAGTGAATGTTTTGTAGAAAAGAAGTAAAGAAGTTAAGTAACTTGCCTATGGTTCATAGGTAGTAACTGTCATACTTCCTGCCTCTAACAATATCTCCAGATCTCTTTTTACTACATATATGACTTAAGTTTATCTATGTTTATCTGGCAATTCTAAATAATATAGGCAAAACTTTTCATTAATGTAATTTGTTCTTTAACAGCATTTCTCAAAAAAAAATTTCTTTATATGTCTTTTCTGAAGCAATAAGCATGTACTTTGCATGATTTGGTTATTTA
Source organism: Antechinus flavipes (assembly GCF_016432865.1). Classification (NCBI taxonomy): domain Eukaryota; kingdom Metazoa; phylum Chordata; class Mammalia; order Dasyuromorphia; family Dasyuridae; genus Antechinus; species Antechinus flavipes. Next base: position 426,285,945 of record NC_067400.1, read on the forward strand.
TTAAGTAGTTCTTATATAATAACTTTAAATTTTATGTAGGAGTTTAACACAATAAATGTGAGATTTTGTTGTTATTGGTTTTTTTCCCTAATTTTTGGCAGGTATCTATAATTACACTTGTAGCCAGTACTCTTGGATATTCAGACCTTGGTCCCATTAAATCCCTCCGGACATTAAGAGCTTTAAGACCACTCCGTGCTTTATCTCGATTTGAAGGAATGAGGGTGAGAAAATAATTAATTTCATGAAGTATTCTTCAGTATTATTCAGAAGAAACTATAAAAATGTGAATAAAAATATGTGTTTGTGTAAAATTCCTAATGTTTTTTTTATGATAATTGCTCATCTCACATCAAAATCACTGCAAATGTTGTATGTACCATGTCATTTATCTGGCAAATTTTTGAATGAAATATTCTACATAAGTGACTTTCTAGATAAATTCCACTTAAATGTTTGAATAGCTTCAATTTTTTTCATCTTTTTCTTGTAGAAATCTGTCCAGAATCTATTTACTTCTCAGCCTTCTTAAATAGCCTGTGAATTATAATTTCGTCTTTCTTGAATAGATGGGTCATTATCATGAACATCAATTATTTTAATATAGTGACACCCGTTAGGTTTTTTAAGGGTATTAAAGTAGATTTGGAGTCAGGAATTGGGTTCAAATCCAAGCTTAGCTACCACCTATTTTTATGACATTTGGCAAATATCAACCATAATAGGCCTCAGTTGTTTTTATTTTATTTGTTTTGGGGTTTTTTGTTTTTTTGTTTTTTTGTTTTTTTTTGATAAAACTTTGGTATTAGACTAAAGGATCTTTAAAGTCCTCTTTCAATATTAAATCATGATTTTCCACCCTTTTCCTTTCAATGTTTACTCAATTGCTGCATGAAAACTTTCCCCATTTTTCCTTATACTTTCAGATTTATATCTTTTTTTCAATGAATTGAATAAACTCAATCATAATTTACAAATAATAATTAATACTTGTCAAACTGCTTTAAACTTTGCAAAAGGTTTTATCTCTTTTTACTCTCATTGTAATTCTGTGAGATTGGTATTATTATTACTATTATTCTCATTTTAGTAGTAATAGAAACAGCAGCATTATTATTAACTGTAATAATAACTAGAATGGATACAGTGCTTTCAGGTTTGTGAAGCATATATATTAACTCATTTATTTCTTACATCAACCCTGAGATATAGATCCTATTTTTATCATCCCCATTTTGTAAATAAGTATACAAAGCCTGAGATAGATTAAGTGATTTGTGTAAGCCTGAATTTGAACCCAAGTCTTCCAAATTCCAACTTCTTCTAAATGAAGCCCTTTCTTCACTGTGCCATTTAGATGCCTCATTTGACAAATGAAGAAACCAAGGCTTAAAAAAGAGATATAAAAATTGAGATGAAATACCACTAAAACTCTCTATTTTTCCCAAAGAGAGTGAAACTCCTCTTCTGTAGTGCCATAGTATATTGGGTTTTTGTGTGTTTTTCTTATGGCATTTATCATATAATCCCTTTATTATCATTCTGAAATGAAAGTTCCTCCTGATTCCAGGGCCAGTGCTGTAGTCACTGCTCTACCTTCCTATTATATTCAAGATATTCTCTTAGACACTTGGGGTACAAAGATGATAAATATACAGACCCTGTATTAAGGAACTTAGATGGGAATTAGAAATGCCTATGAGGGAGAAAAAAAGACTAAAAGATAACCATGATTTTAAGGCTGAATTACCAACTGGAAGGCTGACTTTTAAAAGTAAGTTCTGTCTCTTGCTATGTCTGATACTATCAAATCAAGCCAATGTGCAAATTATAGTACTGGAAACTAATTTATAATATTGATTATGGTGAACTACCAATCATAGACTATTATAATCTTTATATCATGGCTACATAGGCAGGAGAATGAGTAATATATTTTGGAAAGATTTCAATCTAAAAGTTTTGAAATAATAAAATAAAAAAAACTAGCCTTTATATTGTGCTTTGGGATTTGCAAATACATCACATTGATCTTCACACCAACCCTTGGAGGTGAGTTATTGTTATCATCACCTTTTACAGAATTAAGTTTTGGTTCTTAAAACGTTGACAACATTCAATTAGCCAAAAAGATTTTTTTTATTCCAGAATAGCTTATTCTTCAAATATGTCAAAAAAATTATAGTATGAGCATACTACTAAACTGGCGAGTATAGATTCTCTAGTTTCATAATAGGTCCCATTTTTCATATTTAAAGTCACTTTGGTTATCAAGGCAGCTTCCTCACTTTCACTTCTCTGGAAGAAGTATATATTTAAGTCACATTTGTATGTATTTAATATATTTTGATAGTCCATAACTTGCACTGAAATATGGCACATATAATTTCAATTATATAATTTTATCAACTGTCAAAAGTTTCTGTTGTATTCATTAGTTTTTGGTAGTTTCTATAATTCTGTTAGGTAAGACAGATTCTGCTGTTGATGGAGTTTTTAAAAGTATTTTTGGTTTGTGGTAGTTCGCCATTATTCTTTGCACTACCCTAAATCCTTTGAGCATTCTTTAATAAGTAACAGGCTGTCCTGTGCCCTGTTTAAAAAGATTTAATTAGCAAGAACATATTATGAAATGATCTTATCTTTTAAGGCATCCTATAACAGTCATACCAAAATTATCACTGTAGCAAGGTCCAAACTACTAGTTTTATCATTGCTTTGCATATAATTCTGATGAGCTTTGTTTTATATGATACTGATATATTAAACCCATTAGCAAAGTGATATATAATAATATGATAATCATACTGTTTTTCTAGGTGACTGGCTTTACTTTGCTCTTCCTCAATTTTTATATTTTTTATTATTAAATCTCAAAAGTTTAATTTGGTATAATGGAAATAACACTAGACTCAGAATAGAGACCAGAAGTTTCAACCTAGTTCTACAATCAGCTAGTTGTCTGAGCTCAAGCAATTCACAACTTCCCTGTACTATATATTTTTTAATAGTAAAATGATAAAGTTAAACTAAATTAATCCACATGTCCCTTCAAGCTATGACATCTTTGTCCTTGAATCACATTAACAGTATAGTCCCATTTGGACAAGCATAAACAAGTACTTTATAATCATAGCTTTGGGCCCTTTCCTGTGATTTTATCAGTGAATTTTAATCCTGTTTAAGAACTTCCTTCATCTATGCCAATTGTCTGATGATCCTCTAGTCTTATAGTGCCAGTGAAGCAGGTTGACCAGTATCACTACACTATTACTACTACTGTGTATCTTAAATAGGACATAAACAAGTTAGCAATGGAAATGATCATTAGAAACTCTACCTCATAATCTATTTCCAAGCTTTATAATTTTTTTATTCAGATTGTTCATCCCGTTTTATAATATGAACCAAATCTTTTCATGATTTTCTTTTAATTTTGCATATAATCTATATATGATAAGCTTCCTAATCTTGTCAGGAAGCCTGAGCCATTGTGAATTTATAGAGAATTTATAGAGAGCATGAAGGTTTGCAAAGTGCTATACATATTATTTTATTTTATCCTTACAACAATCCTGTGAAGCAGATAATTTTATCATCTCGATTTTACAGACAAGGAAACTGAAGCAGGTAAAAGTTAAATGACCTGTTCCTGGTCATACAGCTGATATGTGTCTGAAATTGGCTTTGAATGCTAATCTTCCTAACTTAAATCAAGAATGATGTTCTTTCCATTATACCTAGAATTTCTTACCTTCAAAATTAAAAAAAATACCTACAATACTTTGATATTTGAAGATATGTGAAATATTGACAATCCTCAGGTCATTAATTTTTTTTAAAAAATGATTGTATAGCCTTTGTGTTATGATTTATTACATTATTTAAATTGACATACTATATTTCATTTAATTTATTTTTTCTTTTCAAGTGTATGCAGAATATATGATTTCACTTTATAAATACCAGGTTTCCATTTATTTGTTTATTTATCCATTTTTTCATTTAAGTTCTGTTAAGAACTTTAAATACCATTCATCATTTTTTGTTTTCACCTGTTGTCCATGAGTACCATTTATCTTCATTTTCATTGTATATTTCAGGGAATGACCAAATGCTTATTCTACTTCATTTAGCACAGTACTGACTAAGCATATTGTTAAGCACATAATATGTCTTCTTGGTTGGTTGATATCATCATTTAATAGCTGTATGTCCTGATTCTGTAATACAAAATTTGGGATACTGATTCATTTGTATTGTCTTCATTTGATTTATAAGATGCTGTCATTGTTTGATATCTTATTACTGAGGGATTGTTTCATTCTGTACGATTATATACCCATACGTAGTATAGCTCCTACAACATATTAGTGCCCAATAAATATTTATCGAATGATAAATTGATGACTAAAATTTATCTATTTATTTATTTATTTTTGATGTGGTAGGTGGTGGTGAATGCCCTTTTAGGAGCAATTCCATCCATTATGAATGTACTTCTGGTCTGCCTCATATTCTGGCTAATTTTTAGCATTATGGGAGTAAATTTGTTTGCTGGCAAGTTCTTTGAGTGCATTAACACCACAGATGCCACAAGGTTTCCTGTAAGCATGGTTGAGAAGTATGAGCAGTGTGAACAACTCATGAATAGTAGCCATGATGTCCGGTGGAAAAATGTGAAAGTGAACTTTGATAATGTTGGCATTGGTTATCTTTCTCTGCTTCAAGTTGTAAGTGACACTTTTAAAAATAATATATATTTGTATTGTGTAATATATCAATATTTCAATAGGTCATTTTATTTAAGTTTGTTTAATTATAAATTAGTGAGCTTGATTATAAATTAAAATTAAAATGAAATTAGAGAAATGTTTTAATATAGCTTTTGTGATTATTGAAAATACTCTCCCTTTTATGGCACAAGCATGAATTCTACAGGCTTTTTGCATAGCTTAGATATTAATATATTTGTCCTGTGTTGTTTGTTTCAAAGTAAAATTGATATAGGTGTAGTGTTATTTTATTATTCCATTCTAGGTCTGATAAATTATTGAATATACATTTTTATGTCCATAGTAGGGAAAAAATAATTGACTCTCCACTGAACTATGAACAGATTGTTTTCTAAATGCAGGTTTTGACAAGGGGATAATAGTCTTTAATAGTTTTTCATAGAATTAGTTCATATCTTTCACACTACTATCTAAACCACTGATAAAAATTAATGTTATCTTTTCCAGGAATTTATCTGATGTTTTGTAAATAGCTCAGACCCATTTTTTACTTTAGTCAAAAGAAATGAAATTATAATTGTTATATTTTAAATATTAGGTAGGAAAATTCTGGGATTTTATTTATTTGGGCTTTTTCTTTTTTTGATAGGAAGCCTATGCAAGTTTCTTTAGATTGTATAGATAGTTTTTCTCTCCCCCACTTCTCTATTCCATTCCCATATTCTTAACCAAAACTCCTCTGATCCCTGTTTAGAAGACAGTATTGAACATAATTTTGACCCCTCATTCAACTAATTCCAATTCATTCAACAACCATTCAAACATTTATGGAAGTTGGTGGGGGTTGGATGTGGAAAGGTGAGGAATGTTAGAATGGAGGAAAAGGAGGAAAGGGTGAAAATAAAAACAGGAATTCATAATTCATTTCATTCTCATCACACTGATGTCCATGACACCCACCCCAGTTACACAAACATAAACACACACACATACACACACACACACACACACACACACACACACACACAAACACACACGCCCCTTGTAGGACTAATGGAATATAGTGACTGTGGAAATGAGTTGCTCAGAGGTCCAATGTATTCTGCAGGAGTGGGGAAAAAGTTCTTCCTCTCTTTCCCTAATAAAATATATTGCCACTGTTAACAAATAATTATGGAATTAAAGTAATAGATTTTAAGTAGGAATATTATAAAAATTTAACTATTTAATTTAACAATGAATTTTGGAGAAAGCAATAAAATGAACATTTATTATTAAAACTATTTTGAAATGTTGCTAGACTGATCAATATTTTATTAAGAAAGAATTTTAAATATCTTACATTAAAATTTTTATTTATTCTAAGTTATAAGCTTCAAACCCAAATTTAATGAATGGCATGTTTTTGACAGGCCACATTTAAAGGATGGATGGATATTATGTATGCGGCTGTCGATTCAGTTAATGTAAGTACTGGACAATTTATTAATTAAAACTACAATATCTTAATTGCTTTCCAAGATATTTGCTAAGGACCCTTTGTTAGGCTTTGGCATTATTACAAGGACTCTGTTCCATTAAATGACTCAGCATAATAAAGAAACAAACATGCTTTCCATAGACTAAATTATCTTACACAGATATATGATATTGTATTTTCAAAAAAAAAAAAAATGGAGATTCTGGTGTGATTTAATAAGAACTCATTTGAATTCCTTTTGCCATAATGTATTTTTTCATGTAGTTAAAAATCCAACTTGTACCATGTGAAAGTCTACAAACTTTTTTTTTTTACATTAAACAGGAGAGTATTTATGCATGGAAAATTGGAGAATTCATATCCTCAAACTTCCAATGTTTTTTTTTTTTGTAATTAAATAAAAGGACACTGAGGATGTTAAAAATTATTACCTAGGCAGATTTTGTTTAATAACAATTCAAATTAAAATCATGTTTCAGATCATTTATTTATTTATCATTTAGATCTGATAGCATATATAGTTCTAGCTTCATGCCATTTGTCTGTTCAGAGTTTATAGGACTATTGAAAGCCAAGAATTTGGAATTTTAAAATTAAACCAAGGCAGAATGCTAATCTCTGTGTGTCAAAGCAGAATTATAACCTCCAAAAGAGTATTGTTTGAATTATTTTGCCAATTATCATTGTATAAAATGAAGTTACTATTCATACTTAGTGTCTCTATTTCCTAATTTTATAGATAGGTCATCAGCCTCAATATGAAGCAAACCTCTACATGTATCTTTATTTTGTCATCTTTATCATCTTTGGGTCATTCTTCACTTTGAATCTCTTCATTGGTGTCATCATAGATAATTTCAATCAACAGAAAAAGAAGATAAGTATTCCAAGCATTTTTTCATTGTCCTAAATGAGTGAGTATGTATAGATGGGGTATCCCAAAAGGCTTAGTGAAGTTTTAAAAGCTTAAAACTTAATTAAAACTTTCAGGACACTTTATATATACATTATGTATGTAATATATGTGTGTGTATATTCATATGTGCATATAAGTAAGCTTAAAATCTTCAATATATTTAGTGTATCATCATTTGAAACATTCTCATTAAAAGGCTCATTACTTATTTAAATTATTTGTGAGAATGAGTAAAAGTAAATGTTATTTCATTCATTTATATTACCTTCTTATATACACGGAAATAATATATTTTAAAAGAGTACTTAACTTAATTATAATTCTAATTGCAAAAAAGTGAAAAATAAGAATGTTGAATTTGTGAGTATTTAAGTGAGAAGGGAAATACATGAGGAAAGTATCCATGTCTAAAACTAGGGAATTAAAAACTGAACAGTGATCTTCACATCAGAGAAGATAACAGGAAAATATTAGATTCTTCTATTTTGATTTTCAAAGCTAATTGTGCCTTTAAATTGGATTTGACTTAAGTTTTGTTAGCCCTTAGTAAAAGTATCTATGGTTTACATTTCCCAAGTACATTTTAACTTTTGAGCTTCTATGTTAATATGTGAATACCAACTTTACCCAACATTTGCATGGGTTGGCTATTGCTTGTAATTCATCTTTTTATTTAAAGTAATTTATCATCCCTGATAGTTAAATTACAAGTGAAGGGTCAAATTATTATTATAATAGGAATTATATACTTATTTTCGTCAAAAATGTATGATGGCAAAGAAATTATATTTCCCAAATTTTCTAATTATTCTATTTTGCTGATAACATTAACCAACATCACCAGTATTTAAAAGACATTCATACTTAGTTACATATTTATAGCATAGTTAATGTGTATCAAATTTGAAATGATTCAGAATGAAATATTTGCTTACTCTTTGTAGCAATGTTATTATGTTATCCCCTTTTTCACACCCATTGTTCATTAAATCCTGGATACATCTTATAATATTGGAATTGTTACCACAGGAAAGACTAATTGATGAGAGAACCCACTATGTGATTAGAGGTCAAGTGGGAAATTAGTCGGTGATTCCTAGATCTTCATTTTTTTATTAATCTCTCTTCTACTTTCCTTCCCTTTTCTATCTTCATAATTTCTTTTTCCTAATTCCTTTTTTTTTTTGACCTGACAAGCTCTGGCCTCTTTTTTTTAATATCTTTCCAATGAGAATTATTTTCTTATTTAATCATTTCTGCTTTTGAAGCATTTCCCATCATAATAACTTCATCTGCCTCCTCTTTTTTCTTACTGTTGTCTGCATAAATAATGACCTCTTTCCAGGAAAATTAGTTATAATAATTCCTTGCATTAAAATGTGGAATTGAGTCATTGACTGCAAAGGGGAGGGAAGGACATGCTTTATTTGTAAGCAATACTCTCTACCATGGATACAAAATAAAAACAAAACTAAAGACAGTTACTGTCTATATAAAATGTTCACTTTAATGGGAAGAATGTGCATGGAATATTTGATTGGAGAGGAAGTTTTATGCAGGGCAGTTATTTTTTTTAAATAATTTTTTATTAATAGAACGCATGCCAGGGTAATTTTTTACAGCATTATCCCTTGCATTCATTTCTGTTCCGATTTTTCCCCTCCCTCCCTTCACCCCTTCCCCCCAGATGGCAAGAGTCCTTTACATGTTGAATGGGTTGCAGTATATCCTGGATACAATATATTTGTGCAGAACCGGACAGTTTTCTTGTTGCACAGGGAGAATTGAATTCAGAAGGTATAAATAACCCGGGAGGAAAAACATAAATGCAAGCAGTTTATATTCATTTCCAGTGTTCTTTCTCTGGATGTAGCTGCTTCTGTCCATCTTTGATCAATTAAGGCTCTCTTTATCAAAGAGGTCCACTTCCATCAGAATACATCCTCAAACAGTATCATTGTTGAGGTATATAATGATCTCCTGGTTCTGCTCATTTCACTCAGCATCAGTTCATGTAAGTCTCGCCAATCCTCTCTGTATTCATCCTGCTGGTCATTCCTTACAGAACAATAATATTCCATAACATTCATATACCACAATTTACTCAACCATTCTCCAATTGATGGACATCCTTTCATTTTCCAGCTTCTAGCCACTACAAACAGGGCTGCCACAAACATTTTGGCACATACAGGTCCCTTTCCTTTCTTTAGTATCTCTTTGGGGTATAAGCCCAGTAGAAACATTGCTGGATCAAAGGGTATGCACAGCTTGATAACTTTTTGAGCATAGTTCCAAATTGCTCTCCAGAATGGCTGGATGTGTTCACAATTCCACCAACAATGTATCAGTGTCCCTGTTTTCCCACATCCCCTCCAACATTCCCCATTATCTTTCCCTGTCATTCTAGCCAATCTGACAGGTGTGTAGTGGTATCTCAGAGTTGTCTTAATTTGCATTTCTCTGATTAATAATGATTTGGAGCATATTTGCATATGTCTATAAATAGTTTCAATTTCTTCGTCTGAGAATTGTCTGTTCATATCCTTTGACCATTTATCAATTGGAGAATGGTTTGATTTCTTATAGATTAGGGTCAGTTCTCTGTATATTTTGGAAATGAGGCCTTTATCAGAACCTTTGATTGTAAAAATGTTTTCCCAGTTTACTGTTTCCCTTCTAATCTTGTTTGCATTTGTTTTGTTTGTACAAAAACTTTTCAATTTGATATAATCAAAATTTTCTATGTTGTGGTCAATAGTGATCCCTAGTTCTTCTTTGGTCATAAATTCCTCCCTCTTCCACAGGTCTGACAGGTAAACTATCCTATGCTCTTCCAATTTATTTATAATCTCATTCTTTATGCCTAGGTCATGAACTCAGGGTAGTTAATTATGGAAATAACTTTACTCTTAGACTGAGTTTATACTATTAAATGCCAGTTTGTATTTTATTTTTTGAACAGTGAGGATTCTTGAAGATTTTTGAATGGGAGAATGTTAAGTACTAGATAGCATTTTAGGAAAAAAATAAACATGAAAATTATATATATAGTCTAGGTATAAAGTGATATGGAAGTTAATTACAGTGGTACCAGTGGAAAGGGACAGAATCTGTGTGCTAAGTTACTGAAAGGTAAAAGATACTATATTTTATTTTTATAAAAAATGTTAATGTGAATATCAAGAATCATTATGATATATTGGAACTGTTATATCAAGTGTTGGACTTGAAATCCTACCTTTAATGCAATGTGACAATGAGCAAGTCTCTTATAATCTCCAAATTTTACTTTAGGATTGTTGTAGCCCTTTTGACACAGTAGATACTTAGTAAATGTGAGTGTTTACTAGAGAATTTTAGAGCATGATTTAATAGTAAAATAGTAGGAAGGCAGAGCCAATGTGACAGAGAAAAGGCAGGGATTCTCCTGAACTCTCTCAAATTCCTCTCAAAACAATTTTAAATAACACCTCAAAACAAATTCTGGAGTAGCAGAACTCACAAAAGGTCAGAGTGATACACTTTTTCAGCCCAAGATAATTTAGTAGGTTAGCAGCAAAAATCTATCATGCTGGGTAAGAGCAGAGCGAACATCGGTGGGGAGGCACCTCAGCAAAACAGAAACAGGCCCTGAAGGTGACTGAAGAAGCAGCCACTCCTTCAGGAACTTTTAACCCACATATGCTAAGAGGTCAAACAACTAGTCAGAAGAAGATTGCAAAGGTCCCTTTTCTGGCACTGGGGAAAGAACTTTGTTTCATTTTTCTTACTCAGATCTGTGTCACAGTCCAATTTCAAGGTGAGCATTACCACACCAGAGCTTGTGGCTTAAGAGAATTGGTCACAGTTCAGGGCAGAAAAGATTTCTTATGATCACCCAACAGACCACTGCAAAGATCAGGAAAGTAGTAAACATACCTTTCCTTAGATCACACCTTCTTGCAAAATTGAAGTCTACGGACACTCCCTTGCCTCCCAAAATTAAATCTGAAAACAGCTGCACAAAAACAACTGAATTTGGGATAGTGCCTTCTCTACCATAGGAGCAGAGTCCAACTTTTATATCAAGTTAAAATTCAAGAAAGAGTCTGGAAAAATGAGAAAACTACAACAAAAAGAGCCTTAAAGTTATTATGATAGCAAGGAAGATCAAAATACAAACTCAAAAGAAAATAACAGAGTTAAAACTGCTACATCCAAAACCTTAAAGAAAAAAAATTAATTGGACTCAGGCCATAGAAGACCTCAAAAAAGGGTTTTTTTAATCAAATAAGAGAATTAAAGAAAAATTAGAAAAATAAATGAGATTGTTACAAAAATAATCATTAAAAAGTTGTCAACATAAAAAATAAATGTAGGAGCAGCTGTATGGTGCAGTGACTAGAGTAGCAGTCCTGAATTAGAAGGACCTGAGTTCAAATTTGACCTCAGACACTTAACACCTCCTAGTTGTATGAGCCTAGGCAAGTCACTTAACCACAATTACCTTAGCAAATAAATGAATGAATGAGTGGATGAGTGAATAAATGAATATGCACGTATAATCTAAAAAAATTAAAATTGAAAAGAAAATTTAAGGAGTTAACAGCTTGTTAAAGGAAGCACAAAAGATATCTTGAAAAACAGTAGACAAAGTGTAAAAAAGTTGTACAAGGACCCAATGAAGATAACATCTTAAAAAGCAGAATTTGGTAAAAGAAAGAAGATATATAAAAAACTACTCCTTAAAAATTTGCTTTGAGCAAGTGGAAACTAATGATTTCATGAGGCATCAAGATGCAGTAAAACAAAAATCAAGATTTTAAAAATGTAACATATCTCATTGGAAAAGCAACTGACTTGAAAAATAGATCCAGGAGAGATCATTTAAGAATTGATGGACTCCATAAAAGTCATGATCAAAAAAGAGCCTGTACACCATATTTCAAGAAAGCATAAAGGAAAGCTGACCTATTATTCCAAAACCAAAGAGTAAAATAGAAATTAAAAGAATCCATTGATAAGCTTCTAAAAGAGATTCTCCACATGAAAACTCCCAGGAATACTACAGCCAAATTCCAGAATTCTCAGGTCAAGGAGGAAATATTACAAACAACTAGAAAGAAACAATTCAATTATTGTGGTTATTTGTGTTAGAATAACACAACATTTAGCACCTTCTATATTATAAAATCAGAGGACTTGAAATACTATATTTTTGAGCTGGGGTAGGGAACCTCCAGCCTGTAGACTGTAAAAAGCCTGAAAAATGATTTGCTAAGGTCATCACAGGTGTTGATAAGTTGAAAGCTAGGTACAACAATCTCCCACGACTTGACTTCTATATAAAATTGATTATTTTGTATGGCCCACAAATGATGTTTAAAAATATCCAAATGGCTCTTGACAGAAAAAGGTTCTTCACTCCTATCTACAGGGAAAGAAGCTAGGATTACAATATCACTTACCCAGAAGAATTGAGTGTAATCCTTTTTGGGGAAAAAAGTATGAAATAGAGGAGTTTTAATCATTTCTGATGAAAAAGTCTGAACTGAACAAAAAATTTGACTTTCAAATATAAATTTCAAAAGACTTATAATAATGTTAAAAATGAGAGAAATTATACAAAAATATGTAAGCAGCTCTTTTGTGATAGCAATGAAATGGAAATTGAGGGAATACCCATTAATTGGGGAATGCCTGAAAAAGCATGGTATATAATTGTGATGGAATACTATTGCAATATAAGAAATATCAAGCAGGATTTTCTGAAAGAAAATAAAAACTAGAAAGATTTACATGAACAAATGCAAAGGGAAATGAGTAGATAATGACTAATGGCAATTCTGAAAAATTAATGATAAAAAATGCTATCCATCGCCAAAACAAAAACTGATAGAATCTCAATACAGATTAAGTATACTTGTTTGTTTTATTTTTCCTGAGTTTTTTTTTTTTGAGGGGGGAGTAAAGGGAGGTTGTTTTCTTTCACAAAATAACTAACATGGAAATAGATTTTGAATAACTACACATATATAACCTATATCAAATTGCTTGCCTTCTTAATGATGGGAGAAGAAAGAGGGAAAGAATTTGGAACTCAACATTAAAAAGAAATGTTGAAGATTGTTTTTATATGTAATTGGGGAAAATACAAAAGAAATTTTAAGAATTAATAAGACAAAAAATGAATAAAAACATGTTTTAAACTGCAGCTAAGAAGAAATTCATAATATGTAGGAAGAATCAATAATCTCTAGAGTTATGAACTCAGGATAATGCACACACATAAAATACACATATGCATACATCCCATCTCATCTCTAGGCAAGGCAGTTATCAAATTATCATTTATCCCTTATTCATTAGATAGATAGATAGATAGATAGATAGATATGGATATAAATAGATATAGATATAAGACAGCAACAATCATCACCAATATGCACCCCAGCATCCAAGTTTCCAAAGATTATCCCACGTGTTTGAGAGCTAAGTGGCATTGTGGAGCATTCTGGACTTGTCAGGAAGACCTGAGAATGCTTTTGGTTGCTGAGTTATCTCCACAGATCCATTGTGATCTCATTAATACATCTATGTCTTCCCATTTTACTCCTAGCATCTTGTTGATTCTTAGTCATTTGTCAAGCATAATTGTTTCTGAATTCATAGATCATAGAATCATGTTTAATTTTTATAATTTTAACATATACATGAGTGGAAGTTTACAGCAAGAATGTCTTTATACATTTCTGCCAAGTAAATTGTGATATTCTTAGCTCTATTCTTGCTCTTCTGTCATACTACCACTAGGACTGGGAACTGTTTTACATTTTTTACATTTTTTTTTTTTTTTTGGTTACCTCACTCAGACAGTTTATTGCCTGGTGGCCAAATTTCTGTTCAAGAATCTCTTCAAAATTAACCAGGTAGACTTATCCTTGGATTCATACTCAGATTTTTTCCAGTTTGGTAAAATATACTAGAACTTATACTATAGAAACATATTTTTCAAAATCCCTGAAGAACTTTCATAGTAATGTATCCCTCTTACCAATTTCTCATCCTTACATTGTTCTAACATGCCAGAGGATATAAATTAAATTCTTACTCACAGCTGTGAGTACTGTGTGCTGAGTTTTCAGACTTTTCCACTGGTAGCTCAAGAAAGCCACAAAAAGTCCACAAATTAACACCAGAATTTCTGTATTTTCAAAGTGGTAAATTTGCACAATAAGATTACTAGTTTGGCAATTAGGCATAATATAATAGTGATGCCATTAAACTTTACCTTGAAATTTATGGCAAAGAATTAAAAGAAAACTTGGCATGATCCCATGCATCAAAGATATTAGAAGAACAGGTTTCAAAGAGGAAGGATATATAGGATTTTTTTTAAAAATAGAATCAAGATCATAGGAGTTATTGTCCAAAAAAAATATTTATGCATAGGGAATTCACCACTTAACAATTATTTGTTGATTATTTTTATTATGTGCCCACTATGTACCAAATAATGTAATGTGACATAGCTACTATAGCCATAGAGGGAAAATTAATTCCCTCATTTATTTAGATCAAGGTCTGCCCAGCTCTTGTTTTACTATACCTGGTAAGCCAAGAAAGTTTTTTATATTTTTAAATAAAATTTTATTCTTAACCTTATGCCATAAGTGGAAGCCAGATTCAGCCCATTATTTGCTAACCAGTATTATTTTATTTTTGTTAAAAGATTGCAGGGTGAGATTTAATTTATTTGTTAAAATAGTTCAACTTATTATAGAAATTATAGAAATTTAAGATCTTTGGGTTTCATCTTCTTAATCTTTAAAATGACAGGCAGAGATTAGTTGACCTCTCAGGATCCTTCTATTATTAAAGTTGTTTTCATTCCTTCTTATAAACTTAACTTGAAAATATATCAATCTATAAACATATATATGTCATGTTCAGGCAGAACAATGTTGCCCTGCTTCGTAACATTGGTTTTCCAGTTTGAACACACACATACACACACACACACACACACACACACACACACACACACACACACACATATACATTTAGAGGTATGTGCATATATATGTATACATATATATTTGTACTATATGTATATTTATATACATAATTTTATAGATATTTCCATATTACTTTTAGTTTTTATATTTATTTCCATTACTTTAACTTATATTTTATAATACAATATAATTATATTTATATAATTATAATCATACATCATTATATCTATAAATGATGTGTAGTTACATATAACTGAAAAATGTTATTTATTTTTACTTAGATTACTCAGTTACTTATATTTACTCTCTCCAGAAATATTCTATTAATATGATAAATACGCAATTCAACTCAGAGCATAAAATTATACATAGCAAAATTTCTTTTTTTCCCCTTTTCTTTTTTCTTTTTGCTAATAACAGCCAAACCAAGGCTTTACTTGAGCTATTAGTTTCAACTTCCTCTGTAAACTTTTGAAAGATTAATGAATGTGAGCCAAATTATCCCACTAGATATTTTTACTGTTTTTCTTCCCTTTACTCATAGACAAAATGAAATAATCACAACACTAACAGACAATGCAACAAGGAAAGCATTGTTAAGCCTTGTTCCATATTATTCTACAACTAGACATCTAAGTGTATCATTATTACTTTCATATCATAAATATTTTACACATGTACAAATGACATTCATATCCCCATTGTAAAAAAAAAAAATTATAAAAGACCTAACAAGAGGCAATTTGCTCATAATGGTAAGAAGTATGTGTGTGTGTGTGTGTGTGTGTGTGTGTGTGTGTGTTCAAAATCCAGAAGAATCTAAAATATACAGATTTTAAAATCATTTTTACATGGGGATATAATATAATTAAAGAATCCTGTTTCTTAGAAGCCAACTTTTGTATGGTCCTTGTTCTTGAAATGTTTATTAAGGACTTGATGGAAATTAGGTCAATAAAGCAGGTTTTAAATAATTTTTGTTTTATTTCTTTACCTTGGAGGCCAAGATATCTTTATGACAGAAGAGCAGAAGAAATATTACAATGCAATGAAAAAGCTGGGGTCCAAAAAACCACAAAAACCAATACCCAGGCCAGGGGTAAGCAAACTGTTACCTCAGATTTTTTGAAGGGTTCAGAGCTGGAGTTCTTAATCTAAAATTTATTAACTTGTCTTTTTATTTTTTGATATATTCATAATAGTATATCCATATATTTGGTTTCCTTTGTAATTTTATGCAATTTATGCATTCAAAAACATTGTTCAAAGATGAAATCCATAAACTTCACCAGACTATCAGAAAAATCAATGACACACAAAAAAGCTTAAGAACAACTGCTTTTTATAGAATAATTTTTCTCTTCAATTAATATGTATGTTGTTTATCATGGATTTTTTTAGTTCTGAGAAAAAAGGCCTTAATTCTCTCTCTCCCCTCTTTCCTCAAAAACAAAAAAAAAAAATCTCATCATCAACAATATACTGGGTAGCATTGATATGACCCAGTTTCCCATGGGGTAGTGATATAATAATAGTTTATATTCTAGTTCTTATTGAAGCTAAATTATTGATCATCATTTGGGATAGTGGTCTATAAAGGGGTGTATATATACATATATATATATATCCTATTTGTTTTGGGATCAGAAATCAGTGACCATTTTAAAGCTATTTTTGATTAACAATTATTAATGAAAAAAAAACAAACAAATATTGAAGTGTGTAGCACCATGCATTGTGACATATGTAAATTCTAAAGTTTTCTATAAACATGCAAACTTTTATTTTTAATCTCAACAATGTACTCTTCTATAATAGAATTTACTGTAATTTTATATTTTAATATTTCAGGAAAAAAATATTCAGGTAAACATAAGGATGAAGATAACTAAAGGGTAACCCCTAACTCCCTCTCAGAAGTAAAATCAAATATTAATTTCTTCTTATTTGTGGAAGCAGGACAGCTCTAAAAGAGATTATTGACCCTAAAAAGAATAAATTATCATCTATCTTTATGGCATATTTAACTTTCTGAGCATATTTGAAATTGTTTGATTCTTATCTTCATAATAAGACAGTCAAATTGTTAATACCTTTTCTGAGTTTAGTAGTGATACATCAATTAAAGAATCCTAGCAATAAAAAAATATAAAAGAAAGAGTTAATGAGATGCATTTTATAATTAAATGTGGATGAGAAGTGTATACATGCACACAAAATATACATAAACAGCATATACATACAGTTGTGAATTCTAAACCCAGAAAAGGTAGGAAGAGTGCATTTTTTCATATAACTGTGCATGTAAAATCTATGTCAAATTTTGTCTTCTCAATGATGGGAGTTGGGGAGGAAAGGTGACAGAGGAAGGGAAGGAGAAATTTTGGGAAAATGGTTACAAAAAATGTAAATGTTTTTACATGTAATTGGGTAAAATAAAATAAAAAAATAATTAATTCATTAAAAATAAAAGATTACATAATGAAGAAGGGGGAAATCATAGTATAATAATGTTATTTATAAGAGGCTAAAATGGGAAATTATTAACCCCATCAAGCCATACCCTCCAGAAGCCTGAGATCTTAAAGTCAACATCAATATGTCTGAATACAGTAAACATATGTCTATGTGCTAAATGAATTCAGGTCAGATTGTAGGCATTCTGCCATTCTATTTTTTCCACATAGCTTTCATGAAAATTGATGATAACATCATCAATTGTTAAGTATAGAGAACCAATTCCATTTCTCTGATCATATTGATACAGGGTTTAGTGAATTAAAGTACAGATAATTTAAAAAGAGAAATGATTAGTTTAACATATGGCTATGATGCTTCTGGTAAAAAAAAAACTGTGAAAAGAAATTGAACTTTGTAAAAATGAGTCAATTAGCAGGATACTCTTTATATTTTGAAACATTAGTCAAAAATCAGTTTCCTTTTTTAAAAATGTCATTTTAAAAACACCATAATTTCTTCAGTCCTATCTTCTTTTTAATATATAATATATCCCCAAAATCTTAGTACTATTTTAAGCTTTTTTAAAGCTCAAAATATAATTTCTACAAACTTACAAAAATTGAAAGGTAAATTGTTTTCATTTCCAACATGAATATGTCCTATTAAAACATAGCATGAGCACCACCCTGTGCCATATGTCCCTCCAGCAATTTTTCAAAACTTTATAAAACTATGATCAGCTGTTACTGCTCAGAGATTGAAAGCATCACATTTGTAATTCCATCCCTAAGAGCAACCAAAAAGTGAAATTTTGATGCATACATGACAGTTCTGGCAGAATTCTATAAAAAGAGATCTATTGGAGATAGATTAGGTAACCAAAGTGATTAAAGCAATATAATCTGTTCCATTGATAACCTGATTGAGAAAGTATCATTTTGAAACTGTCCCACATGGGGCAGTCCAATTTTGTTAAAATGAAAATGAATTTTTTAAACTTACAATATATAATAATAAATGTGAATGAAATTTAAATAAGAATTTCAAGATGTATTTTGTGAGTATATATTTAATACTCCTGAATTAATTGAAACTTAAAACTGCCTTACAACTATCAGAATATCTTGAATTTTTTTTGATGTTTTAGATTTTTTATCTATATCCATATGTAGAGACATAAATAAAGATATTTATTGGTGCTATTCATTTTTGCAAGACCATAATTTCTCCCACTAAACTGCTTCTCTTCTCTATCCCAAGAGTATATCTTTAGCAAATATCTTTATTGATTAAAAAAGTGAAATAATTTGAAGAAAAGAAAAATATTAGGAAAAAATTAGCATAACTAATCAATACAGAAAAAAATACTTTTTGTTCTTTTTCGTTTTCTTAATATTTATCTTTGGTATTTTTATTGATGGTTTTCTGTTTATAGTGTTCTTGATTCTGTTACTTTGATTTTGCATCAATTCATGTATATCTTCCCATGCAGGTCTATATTATTAATATTAATTTTCATAGCATAATAATATCCCAATCACATTCATATTTCACAATTTGTTTAGTCATTCTTCAATTCATAGATATCTACTTTGTTTTCAACCTTTTGCTATCATAAAATGTATTGATGATGTAGATTTTGGTGTTTTTTTAGGTCTTGTAAGGGTAGAAGTCTAGTAACAGATTCTCTAGATAAAAGGATATGGACATTT
Source organism: Antechinus flavipes (assembly GCF_016432865.1). NCBI lineage: Eukaryota > Metazoa > Chordata > Mammalia > Dasyuromorphia > Dasyuridae > Antechinus > Antechinus flavipes. Next base: position 426,305,249 of record NC_067400.1, read on the forward strand.
TAGTCACATTATTTGCTTTCCAGAATTGTTGTATTGATCCACATCTCTATCAGTGATATATGGCTGGGTCTTTCTCTTTCCACAACTTTTCTGTCATTTAATATTTCCATCTTTTGTCATGTTTGCCAATTTGTAAGATGTCACTTGAAACCTCAGGATTGTTTTGATTTGTATTTCACTTATTCTTAACTATATGAATCCTTCTTTAATATTGTTGTTAATGTAAAATTCTTTTGTGAATGGTTTGCTTATATTCTTTGACCAATTATCTATTGAGAAATGACAGTTTCTTTTAAGAGATACTAAATATAGTTAAGTATTTATAGGTCATTAAATGTCAGAAAATGTAATGAAAAAGAGGGACTTTGTATGTGAGAAGAATTAGTATTTAGAGGTTAATGAATATCTAGAATATAAATATATATGCATATATACGCATATATCTATAATTTATCTTTTACCTGTACTCTATAAAAAAACATTTTATTGAATAAAGTTAGTATAATTGTTTATAGACCAAGTCATTGAAATTTGGATCAGCCAAAATGCTTTTGTATGCTTATTTATAAGATTGTTATACAATTTATATTCTTCATTTTACAGAACAAATTCCAAGGCTGTATATTTGATTTGGTGACAAAGCAAGCTTTTGATATTACAATCATGGTACTTATTTGTCTTAACATGGTGACCATGATGGTAGAAAAAGATGAACAAAGTCAAACCATGACTTATGTTTTATATTGGATAAATATGGTTTTTATTATCTTATTCACTGGAGAATGTGTACTGAAGCTGATTTCCCTTCGCCATTATTATTTCACTATTGGATGGAACATTTTTGATTTTGTGGTGGTCATTCTGTCTATTGTAGGTAAGTATCTTTATTTAATATATCTTTACAGGTATTTATTTAAATAGATTAAAAAGGAATAAGAGGTGAGAGGATCCCCATTTGGGAATCTTTCTTTTGAAAAATACTTTCAGCTAATGTGAAGGATGAAGAACCATTTTAATATGTTTCAAGTACTACAATTTTTTTTTATTCCTGTAGCCTTGGGTACCTACTCACAAATGTTTGCTATCTAAAGGTAAAGATCATAATTAGTATGGATAAATTTCCATGCATTATAACTCACGCACTAACCAATGTATTTCTTTTATGAGTTTAGCATAAGACTTGAAAAGAAAGGACAATTAGGTGCAAAAATGAATGACTGAATTTTAAAAATATTTTAAGTACTTAATTTGTGTCAGTCACAGTGTGACAAACATTAAGAATTTTTAAAAAGTAAGGTATCTCTGCCCTTAAGGATCTAACATTGTGATGGAAGATACATTTTGGGAAACTAGAATTAGAAAAGAGAATGGGGCTGGGGAAGGGAGATGCTAGGATGTGATATGGAGGATGACAAGACTGTGGTGAGTATGGTTCCAAAGATAATTTGAACTCACCAAGAGTACTTTCAGGGAAAGAGTCCCAAGAACAAACAGAGTGGTTAGAATTCTATGCCTAAAGTCAGGGAAATCTGAGTTCAAATATAGTCTCAAATCCCTAGTAGCTGTATGACCCTGGACAAATAACCACTGTCTACCTTAGTTTTCTCAGCTTACCTTCTTTGCCACTTACAGACATGCCCATGTCTCCTCCATCCTCAAAAAAATCCTCACTTCATCCATCTATGCCCAAAAGACATGATCCTGTATCTCTGTTTTTCTGTCTGAAATACTCTTTAGAGTCTGACTGAAGATCTTATTCAACCAAGTCTGATCTCTCCAAAATTAGTAGCAATCACTTAATTGCCAAATCTAAATTTGGGTCCATGGATATATTTTATGGGTCTGTAAACTTGGATGAGAAAAATGTTAGATTTTTTCACACAAATCTTTGCATTAATATGTTTTTCTATTTCTTTTTCTTTTAATTATGCATTTTTATACATGATTTTGAGAAGGGACTCACAAGCTTAGCCAGTCTGCCACATAGGTCCATGACACATACAAAAAAAGATTAAGAATTCCTGAACTAGATGATGGTTTTGATCACATTGAATAAATCCTCTGTAGAAGACATATAGAAAAATTAGGTCAGAGAGGAACAAAATGAGAAGTTATAAGCTGTGCTTATGACCTGCCCTGATAGAAAAATTACCCCAAAGGACTGAAATTATAGATTCATCCAGAAGACAAAATTCAGACAAATGGTTAAAACCAAATATGTTGCTCTTGATATGCAGGGTGTCCCAACAGTTTTAGTGAAATTTTAAGCCTTAGTGTCATAAAATCGTACCTAGAAAAAAGCATTAATAAGACTTTTGGTACACTCTATATGAAACTATTTAACAATGAGAACTATCTGAAACTTGTAGGAACTTCTTTGTAATTTAGTTCAATAAAAATTTAGAGTTATTATGAACAAAATAACACCATTTTGTGTTGATCAAAAAAAGTTTGGGTGATTAATTTTCAGATATATGGTAGAGTGGATTCTTGCATTTTGACATGGGTCATTCTAAATAATCTCCAATGTCTTTTCAACTCTGAAATTCTAGGAAGTTATATCCATGATATTATTATTATGTTCCCAGAATCTGTGGTTCCTTTTTTTAAAAGTAAACAACACTGTAAGATTTTGGTCATAATATTGTTAGTGAAGGAAAACAATGAAAGGCCATTAAAATGCCCAGAACTGTCATCTGTATTGATTGGGAGGCAGGGGGAAAATTACACTTAGAATTCTAGTGGTGAGGGAAAATTTGGCATTCTTAACCTAGAGAACAAAAAATAAAAAGGAAAAAACTATTTATCCTCATAAGAATAGTGTGTATCACTATATTTAAATATTTGTTTTATGTTCTTTAACAGGTATGTTTCTAGCTGATATGATAGAAAAATATTTCGTGTCTCCTACCCTGTTTCGTGTAATCCGGCTTGCCAGAATTGGCCGAATCCTTCGTCTCATTAAAGGGGCAAAGGGGATCCGCACCCTGCTCTTTGCTTTGATGATGTCCCTTCCTGCTCTATTTAACATCGGGCTCCTGCTTTTCCTAGTCATGTTTATTTATGCCATCTTTGGAATGTCCAATTTTGCCTATGTTAAAAAGGAAGCTGGAATTAATGACATGTTCAACTTTGAAACCTTTGGCAACAGCATGATCTGCCTCTTCCAAATTACCACCTCTGCTGGTTGGGATGGTTTGCTTGCACCCATTCTTAACAGTGGACCGCCAGACTGTGACCCTGAAAAAGTTCATCCTGGAAGCTCAGTCAAAGGCGATTGTGGCAATTCCTCTGTCGGAATTTTCTATTTTGTCAGTTACATCATCATCTCATTTCTGGTGGTTGTGAACATGTACATTGCTGTAATCCTGGAGAATTTCAGTGTTGCAACTGAAGAAAGTGCAGAGCCACTAAGTGAGGATGACTTTGAGATGTTTTATGAAGTTTGGGAAAAGTTTGATCCTGATGCTACCCAGTTCATAGAATACAGTAAACTCTCTGATTTTGCAGCTTCATTAGATCCTCCTCTTCATATAGCAAAACCAAACAAAGTTCAGCTCATAGCCATGGATCTACCCATGGTAAATGGGGACCGAATTCACTGCCTTGACATCTTATTTGCATTTACAAAACGTGTGTTGGGTGAAAGCGAAGAGATGGACACCCTTCGTTTACAAATGGAAGAGCGTTTTGTGGCTGCAAATCCTTCTAAAGTTTCTTATGAACCCATTACCACTACACTAAAACGAAAACAAGAGGAAGTATCAGCTACAATCATTCAGCGAGCATTTAGACGTTACCGCTTAAGACAAAATGTCAAAAACATATCAGGCATATATAACAAAGGTGATGAAAGAGTTGATCTGGTTATGAAAGAAGATATTGTCTTTGGTAAGGGTAATGAAAACTCAACTCCAGAGAAAATGGATGATGTGACTCCTTCTACCACTTCTCCACCTTCTTATGATAGTGTGACAAAGAGAGACAAAGAGAAATATGAAAAAGACAAAACAGAAAAGGAAGATAAAGACAAAGATGGCAGGGAAGATGAGTGATAGAGAATTTAGTTTTTCCATCAATAGCTTATAGCCTGGGAAATGACATATGTCAACAGAATTTTTTTAGAGGTCTGCCAAACTGATTTTTTTTACCACTATAAGTTCAAAGTTAGTATTCTAACAGTGTAGTAGCCCTTCATTGACTAACAATGATTCTGGGGGGAAAGGGGCAGCAAATTTGACAAAAGTTTTATTCTTTGCACTGTTAGTAGGTCCTTCAGCAAAACAAAAGGTCTTCTCAGATAAAAGAAACTATGGTTTAAGAAAGGCAGAATCTAAATTTTCTGCTTTTGGTTGAATATATGGGTATTCAGAACAGTCACAATTCTATAATCTTTTTATATTTTTGGTTTATTATTCATCATACCCACAAACATACACATATTTATAATATAGGTAATTGCTCCAGGATACATTCTCATTTAGAAAAGTAACAAATAAAAAAAGTTTTCCTCTGTTTTTCTACATCATAATAAAAATAGCTATGATGGCTGAGATTTCTACTTATACAAAAGTAGGTTTACTGCTAAGAGTCTTTCAGGTAACTGTGCATAAATAGGATTTTTATATTTTAAGGTCCTTGATTTCATTTCATGTGGCCTCAGAACTAGTTGTTTTCAATCATGTAAAATCTTGGAGATGTCCCTAAGTATGTAGGTGACTTACTTTTATTAATATAGTAATTGCTTAGCCTAAAAAACAAAGAAGTCAACTCCAAAGGTTTGAGCTGATGATCTTGTTTTTTTTTTTTTAAATTTTCCTGTAGTTCTGCACTTTTTCACATGTTGTGAAAAGCCAAGGAAGGTCTGCATTACACACATCAAAATGAGTAATTTATAGAGCAAAGAAGCAATTCTTGAGTATTTTCTTGATTGGTGGAGTCAAATATTGCATCTAAATGCCCTGAGGAACCAAGAGGTCCAACTATAAATTGCTTTGTGATATTATTCATACCTTCTCCTGCAGTATTTTTGGTCAACCCTTCAGCTCCCACCCTCATTGAGATGTGCTTGCTGACTTGTAAATAGCAGTTTGATATCATGGTGCACGTTTAGCAAACTGATAAATGACTTGGGCACAGTATTTATTACATTAAATATGTACTGCCTCATACTTAATTGGCAAACTTTTCATTGGTGACCTGTTGAGCTTCTCATAGCAAACAGAGAAGTAAAATAAAAAGATCATTTGGTTGGAAGTTTGAAGATTTTGGTTCCCTAATCCTAGCTCTACCACTAATGACCTATGTGACCATGACTACCTAATCTGAGCCACATTATCCCTGGTAAATTGAGTGGAAGGCTGGCTGATTTTGGAGCTAAGCTATAACTCGAAAATGCTTTATTTAACTATAGTCTATATTGGGGCCCAGTGCACTATTAGTGGCTTGAAGGATATAAGAAATGCATGTTTGTCTTGCCTGTATTATTGCCATCTTTCTTTTTCTACTTTTCAAAGATTTGGCAAGCCCTGTCATTAGTGACTTGTACCACCCCCCCAAAAAAAAAGTTCAAATTACTATATTTTAATAACTTTGAGCCACAGAGAATACTTTTTTTATAATTAGAGCCACTGATCTAAAGGAAAATAATTGAGGGCCATAGGAGTTTTTTTTTTAATTATATAGCTTTGTTTCTTGGTTTAGTTACTTGTTCTTTAACAAAAGACATGCTATCTCTTAAATGAATAGCAAAGACAATAAGAATTTATTCAATAATCTGTAATAAATATGCATATACACATATGCACAGAGGACCACAAAACTATCTTCATAGATAGATGAAAACAGAGAGATAGATACATAGAAAATAGACAGATACATAGAAAGGAAAAGTATATATATGGAAAAGAGGCAGATAACAGGGAAATATGGACTTTCACAGAGTAATAGTCACAGACCCTTTGTGTGGCCCTTTTAGATTATTACCAATTGAGACTTTTACAGCTGTGTTATATTTTAGCAACTCTTGGGCCTGATGAAATTAAGCCAAGGGACGGTGGTTCCCATTTTTATTTAAGCAATTATTTCAGCAACATTAAAAAAAAATAGATACCATGCAGTGTTTACCTAAACTTCACAGGGCATTGCATATCTGCTTAGCCTGTTAAAATAGATCAAGATAATTTTATAAAATAACTTATATGTGATCATTTTCAGCATTTTGTACATTGAAACCATCACTTTTATTTATGCTAAAATTTCCTTCTCATTATTTTAAATTCATGTAATTATTTGATAAAATTTAATATAAAATAAAAAGTATATAGTTCTTGCATTGTCGATGTTCTTACATTGCTCCATTTTAATGTGAAAAGCTTTGAGACTGGAACTTAAATTCACAGATTTCTTGGAAGTCACATTGGAAAGGAAAAAAATTTCACAGTCCCTTTCCTTCACAAATAGAAAAATGGGTAGATTATGCACATTTTTGCTTCAGGAAAACAAACTAATAAGAAGCGTTATGTCATAGAGGATGAAGAGTTGACCAGAAAAACAGAGTTCAGCTTTTGCCTCTTAACACTTACTGGCTTTGTGACCTGGGGGAGTAATTAAATAGTTCAGTGACCCCTGGCAATTCTCAAAGACTATAAATTGGAGAGTAAGTGCCAATCTTCATTGGGAGAGGAAATAATTTACTGGGAGCTTCCTCTGTCAATGAAATCACAGGTCCATTAAAACTTTATTACATACATAGAAATTATATGTATATAACATATATATATATGCATGCATACATACATGCAAACATAAACATACATATATACACATACAAATGAAGTATGTATATGTTTGTGTATAAGTTGTATGTATATATATATATGCGTATATATAATAGTGGTCTTCTATTGATAATTGACAATAACGGTTGAAGCTTTGGTGATTGTAGTGTAAAGTCAATTTAGACTAATCTTTTAATTTAGACTATCCCCATTTTAAATTTTAACTGCCTACAGAAGACACTGCCACACATAAAGCTAACCTATACTATCCTTAGACTAAGTTGAAGAATCATGGTTACATTTCCATTACGTTCTCTTATCTGTTTTCATTTTTATTAAAATTAACATGACACAGTAAAAAAAAAAAAAACTACCATATATAACAAAGTAACTTTAAATGGAAAACAAACTGATTTGCAGGATGAGGCTATTTATCTCTGGAGCATTTGGTTGAATATGTGGTGAAGATGAAAGCAAGTGAAGTTATTTGTTCTTCGTGACTAACATGGATTTGGGCAAGCAAATTGATGATCTTTGTTCTCTTCCTAATAGAGGTATAATCCCATCCTCGTTCCTCAAAACTGAAAAATGAGTATATTTTCATTGCTTTTATTAAAGTGAGTAAAAGTTAAAGGATCTAGTGAAATGACATTTCAAAAGTAAATCAAATGAAACCAAGAATAAGGTATCCAGCTAGAATAGAAGGTCAAATAATATGTTGAGACTTATAGAGCAAAAAAAAAAAAATCAGAAGTATCAACATAGTCCTTTTATGTAGGCTTTATTGTTTACTTCCATTATTATTATATTGTGATATTCTTGGGGCAAACGCTGATGAGAAATAGTTTCATGAAGGTAATAGAATGGCCATGAACATAAAACATAACTTATCTGTGCGGTTTACTTAGAATTATGAAATGTTCAAGTCCCTAGCTCTTTAAAAAAGAAAAAAAAGAGTTTGTCATCAGTAGCATAATAGGCCAATTGTATTTGAACTAACACATTGTAATAGAAAATGAGAATAAAACCATAAGAAAAATTAAGTCGCTTGTGTATAAATGTGTCTTCTTTTCTAGCAATAATTATAATAATAATTTTTATCATCCCTCTTTCTGCCAAAAAGTTTGATAGTAGTCACCAAGGCATTTAATCTCATATCCATGCCTTACTGTAAGTTTAACTGGATTAAAATATAATTATAAATTTTTAAAAATAAAAATATAACACAATATAAATAATGCTAACTTGTGGTTTTCTAAGTCATTATATAGCTAGCAGAGATCCATTTCTATTTGAATTTGAAACTACTTTCATAAAAAGAAAAAAATTAGGGGAAAGTAATCATTTTGAATTTTTAAAAATATATTTATATTTTTTTCAATTACCTTAAGATGAAGAATGAGAAAAAATGTTGTTTTATGATTCATCATGGGGAACTTTAAAATGTTGGCTAGAATATGAGCTATAAAGTATACATTAATGTCACATCAATAGACTTGGGAATAGATTTCTTTCTGCTTGCTGTTGAAAGAAATTAATTGATGGAGAGAGCACGGAAAAAATATTTCATAATAAAACCAAGGGGAAAATCTAAATTTAATATTAGTCTTAAAACTGAAACATTAAAAAGAATCAGTAGATGTTTATAACTTGTGACATGATCATAATTATGAGTAATATGGCCTACCAACATTAATAATATGTAATTTTATAGGGTAAATTTAGAAAATTTTGTACATTCTGTATACTCAAATATAATTTGACTGTTGATACTTTACTTTTTTTTTTAGATTTAGAAATTATAAAATCTTAGACTTGACCTCAGAAGTCATCCTCTCTTACTCATCCCTGAGCAGCAAGGTTTTTTAACATTACTTATTCATTGAGCTTTTGTTTAGAGAACCTTAAATAATGGGAAACTCGGTATGTCCCAAAGCAACCTATTCCACTTTGGGATATCTCAGATTATTGCATTTTTTCTTATCTTGAATCAGCATTTATTTGTTACTTTCATTACATCTATTTCTGCCCTTTGGCATCAAAGCAAAGCAATGATAATTTCTTTTCTACCTTCAAGTCTTTCAAATACTAAAAATTATAGTGTTTTCTAAATAGTCTCTTCTCATGGTAGTCACTCTCAGTCCCTTAAGTTTACCAGATGTGATATAATCAGAATACCAGAAGACAGAATTATAAATTCCTTTATTTTCAACACTAATCTTCTGTTAATCCAATATTGTGTTAGCTTGTTTCATCTGCCATATTGTATTACTGACTCAACAATCTGAATTGTATTTTGTCTTCTTCTTCTATATATGTAATCTGTTGCCAAAACTTGTCAATTGTACCTCCATAACATTCATTACATTCTCTTGACTCTCAAAATTACTATCTGCAGTTAAGCTTCTTCTGACTTCTCACCCAAACTTTTTCAATAGCCTTCTAATTAGTCTTTGCCTCAAATCTCTCCCCTCTCTAACCCATCCTTTATATAGCTACTGAAGTGATATTTCCAAAACTTAGCTCTAATCATGGCACTCTACTATTCAATAAACTCTAGAGGCTCTCTACTATTTCAAGGTTAATTATTATAAATATATTATGTTATATTTATTTCAAATATATTTATTCCTTATCAATGTTTGTTCATCTGATCATCCTGTATATAAGTATATAGACTAGTCAAAGGTGAGAATAAAGGCTGGTGATGGGTGATAATCCAGAAAGCTCTGTACTTGGATATGTTGAGAGACATTGAGAAAGTTCTCCATGTGTTATCTGGGTCCTTTTTAGGGAACTTTTGGTAGAAAATGGAAAATGAGCAGATATGATGAAAAATGAGATTGCAGACAAATTTGAGCCTTACTTATATACATGCTGTATCCTCCCATGGCAAGGAAGCTCTATGAGGGCACAGTGTCTTGTGTATAATAAATGGGTGTTGATTAATTCATTGATAAGCAATGCTTAGCAGCTAAGAATAGGTAAGCTTTCTTACTGTTCTGTAACTTGTAGATTTAGTTCATTGGAACACTTGGGGCATAAGGGATTTGGCTATGCTTATATAGCCCAGATGTATGAAAGGAAAGACTTAAAACCAAGGTCATCTTGATCCTTTTTGCACCAAACCCTGCTATTACTATAATCATCCTCATCCTCATTGATGTTATTTCCAATATTGATTATCATTTATGAAACTTAACTGAAAACTCTCCTTCAATACAAATGCTCTATAAGAAATTCCTATGGGAATCAGGAAAAGCCTCTGGTATTTTGGGGGGGCACAAATTTACTATTTCTTCAAGGTATGGAAAATCAGCATATGTGTGGATCATTCCTTTGGCCCAAATGAATTTGGGGTTTTCATTTAATTTTCAAATAAGTTCCCAAAATGGCAGAAAATAGTTATAATGATAATTAGGATAATAATTACTTTTCTAATCAAATAATCATAGGCCAAGAAGGCTTTTCTTAAATTATCTCAAATTTCTCAAACCTCTTATTCTTGCGAGGTATAATAAATGTTAGTCTTCTAAAGCAAATATCTATTACTCACATGATCACATAATCTCAGAGCAGGCTGCAGTGGCCAACTCATCCTAAAAAAAAAGAATCCCTAACACTGCACACCTGTGAAATATATCATCCAGCCTTTGCTTGAAAACTTCCACTGTTGGAGAACCTGTCTCCTCCCAAAGTAGCACATTCCTGTTTTAGATATTTCTAATATGGGGAAACTTATTTTCTGTCACCAAATCTAAATTTGCTACTTTGACATCAATTTCACTCCTTTTTCCTAATTGTGTCTCAACCTCTTGAATATTACAGTCTTTCAAATACTTGGAAATAGTTGCTACGATTCTATAGAATAAACATCCCCAAATCTTCCTGTCATTCCTTATATCACATGAGCCCATGTCCCTTCACCATTCTGATTATCGTCCCCTGCATTTTTTTAATATCCTTCCTAAAACATGGTGTCCAGAACTCCAAGGGAAGCATGCTGGGCTTGAAGTCAGAGGACCTGCATTTGAATCTCAACTCTTTCATTTACTAGCTTTTTAATCTTTCTGATTAAGTGACATCATTTTTTCTCTTTTGAAAAATAAAAGTTTTCAGCATATAATGTCTTATGATGCCAAAACAACTAAATCTATGAAACTCTATGAACACTATTGTAACAATGGTCTGACTAGGGTAAAATACAGAAAGATTATCATTCCCTTTTTCTTAAAAGTTCTACTCCTTTGCATATGTCTCTCTCTTTTTAATTAATTAATTTTTTTTCAAATTTATGGTATTAAGCATTAAATAAGGTATTAAACAGCATAATAAAAGATAATTATATATGAAACTGCAAATTTATTATATACAACTCATCATTCCTTTAAATATATAATTTTTGCCTCAGATATATATAAATTGCAGGGAAATTGTCAAACTTCACTTCTACAGGGTTTTTTTTTTTTTTTCCCTTGGATGCTCCCTATATAATATTAATAGTAGTGATAATGATAATAGCTAATATTTACATTCTACTTTAAGTTTTGCAAAGACCTTTACAAATGTCATATCATTGTGTTTTCAAAACAATCCTGGGAAATAAATGCTAGTATTATCCTCATTTTACAGTTGGGGAAACTGATGTGAATAGATTTAAATGACTCATCCAGGTCATACAGCTACCAAGTGCCAGAAGCAGAATTTGAACTCAGATCTTCTTGACTTCAGACCTAGCACTCTATTCATGCAACATCTAGCTGCATGAAATCACACTGCCCTATCTTTGTCACTCAAATTTCATCCCATTAAGTTTGGACTAATGTTTTTACTATAAACCTTTTTTTTTTTAAGTTTTATTATTTATTATCTACACTCACCTTGACCTCTCAGTTTTTCTTGGTGCCTGCAAATATGCTAAAGATGCCACCTTTATTTTATCAAGTTATCAATAAAAATATAAAGTAATACAGGACTAAACATAGAACTCTACGTTTTTCTCTTGGAGACTTGCTTTCAAGTTAACATTGAATCATTATTAGTTTGTAGTATTGTTGTGAGGTACAATAGATGTTACTTCTACAAACAATTAACTCTCAATTAACCACATTTCTATTATCTATAACATGATTTACTTTATTCTTGGAATTATAAGTCCTTGCCTTAATTACTACCAAGTTGTGTAACTCATGGTAATATATTTATCCTCTATGGGTTAAAGGTCTTTATATTATAAAACAGACTTAAGATAGTTGACCTACTTACCTCCCAATGGTTTTTTGTTTGTTTTGTTTTGTTTCAAGAAAACACTTGGGAAATTTTAAAATGTTATATAAATGCAAGTTATTCATACTACTCTTTTGTGGATTTTCTAGTTCACTTTCCCCCCGCCCCCTAAACTATAGGCTCAAAATAATTTAATGGTAACTTAATAAAGTTTTAATTGGGAAAGTAAATGTAATTTCAAATTCAAGATAAAGCCCAAAAATGCTTTGTTGATTATTTATCTCAAAATTCCTCTTTTGGCAAAGAAAACAGGGGTTTTATCTTTCCTAATATGCTAATGAAAATATATTCCAAAGCCAGACTCACTTGGTAGCAGAAAAGTATCTATTTGTTTTTCCAAATGTTTGAATCTTGGCACTAAGAAAGTCTTGCTTTTGGGACCAATCAATCAACAAATGTTTATAAAGTACTTACTCCTCATCAAGCACTGTGCTAGTACTGGTAAAAAAATTAAAAAAAATAAAAAGACAAATATGACTCAGTCCCTCCTTTAGCACAAAGAACTCTGTCTTCTCTGCAGCCTAGGAACCCAGCCATTAGCAGGGCTCTATATCACAACACCGAGGCTGTATCGATGTGCTTTCTCACAGGGAATAATTACCATTTATCACTGTGATATCTGTATGATCAGCACTTCTCTCTCCCCACCCTCATATATGCCTGTGATCTAATCCCTAGCCTCAGAATTTATGCCACCAAAAAATCAGTTTGCAGCTCGACAAACAAATCATGCTGCAGTATAACCCAAACAAAATTAACTACAGGTCTATGGTACCATCCCTGAAGTGGGGGAGAAATCTTGGTTGAGCAGGCTTCAGGACATGTGATCTTTGTCGCAAAGCCTTCAAACGCACATAGGAATGGAGACATGAATAATGTACTGTTATAAACAAGCTGCTGTATCAAACACCCCACACTTCACTATATTCCCTAATGCTTTGTAAGGGAAGTAATTGGATACCTCCATCAGCAATTGATCTGTGCGGGAAGGAAGCTAATTTTAAAAGCATTGTGAAGCCTCAACAAGTTCCTTTTTCAGCTAATAAATGGAAAAGATAGAGAAAAATCAGACTATCTGACTTGCCAGTGCAAAATTTCTCCTGTAATTGAATTGCATGTTGCTAGAACTTACTGTGTCTTACCAACTGATGATTGAGTAGCAGCTTTGGTTTAAAAATTAATCTACATCGATAAAAGGGTCAAGGATTTGGCCTTGTCCTTTCAGCAGAAATGAGCCAGGAAGTTGCCCACTGTGTCCCCTCCCCTTCCAGGGCTTTCAGTGGAGTCTGAGAGCTTTAGGATCATTTGCATGAATTCTCTAGGGAAAAGATTTTTAAGTGAGGAGTTAAAAAGCAAAAGGAAAAGGGTTATATGTACATCAAAGGAGGTAGTCGGAGGTTCTGGTTGGCATGCTAACTGAAAACTGATTGATGGTAGAGGCCAGTAGAATTTACTCACTCTGATTCAGATAAATCAAGGATTAGACACTTTGCATAAGGAGAGACTGAAGTTTCTTGGCTGCCAAAGCAGCCCCTTTTGTGTACTATGGAGCTATATAGGCTGAGGGACTATTTAGTGACTGATAAACTGAAAACCTAAGCCAGGTGGAAGTCTTATCCTCTAAAAATAATAATAATAATATTTCTTTTTAGAGCAGCAGCCCAACAGGACAAAGTCTGAGATGATGGCAGCTACAAAATCTGGGCTGAAAGAACACTCTTCCATTTATGATACAAGAGAGGATGCACGCAAACGAAAAGTCTCACCTACAGCCCACCTCCTCTAAAAGCAACTAGATGGTGCAAACTGGACAGGACAATCTATGTTCAAATCCAGTTTCAGATACTTAGTAATTGTGTCATTCTGGGCAAATCAATTGCCCTAAGTTTGTCTGCCTCAGTTTGCTCAACTGTAAAATGGAAGTAATGATTACACTTACTTCCTAGGATTGTTGTGAGGATTAAATGAGATAATTGTAAATGTAATAGACACTTAGTAAATGTTGGTTTTCTTCCTCCCATATTTCCCTCCTCATCCCCTCTCTCTACTTTCTTCCTCTTTCCTTCTTCCCTTCCTTCCTTCTTTCCATCCTTCTTCCCTCTTTTTCACTTCCTTCCTCCCTTTTTTCCTTCCCTCCTTCCATGCTTCCTTCCTTCCTCTCTTTCTTCCTCTTTCCTCCCAGCTTTCCTCTATTCCTTCCTTTGAATTTTCCTTCCTTTCTTTGTGCTTTTCTTACTCCAATATTTCCTTTCATCCTTTTTTCTTTCCTTCCTTCCAACCTCTTTTTCCCCTCCTTCTCTTTCTTCTTTCCTTCCTTTCTCTAAATTTTCCTTTCTCCTTTCATCCCTTCCACCTTTTATTCTTTCCTTCTTTTCTTCATTCTTTCCCCCTCCTCTCTTCCTCTCTCCCTTCTATCCTCTCAAGAACAAATGCTTCACAAACAAGTTTGAAAAGTATTAAGCAATTTCTATGTCCCAGGAATTGTGCTAAGCTTTGGGGTTTAGAAGATACAAATGAACAATTCTTGCCCCTAAAGAGCTTATATTCTAATGGAAAATAACAATATTAAATTCTCATAAATCATTTATAAAACAAATACATACCCATGGACTCTCTTTGTATAGAACTTAGGTTTCCTCCTAAACTTGAAAACCTAACTTCCAAGAAGGTCAGTGTCTCTCAGCCTCCCAAAGGAAGTTTAGGGTTAGTTTATGTATAGATTTCTTCAAATGTAGCCATCCAGGCCCCCAACTGAGAACTAGGCAGGAGGGTACTGGAGCTAGTTCTTACTGGTTCCTTTTTGTTAAGTATTCAGTGATGAGCATTTATCTATCAATAAATACATCTATGAACTTTTTTGTTTTCAGGGAACTAGTTGATAAGCATTTACCAGCACATCCCTAATACCAGGTATGAAAAAGTTTTTCTTTCACACAGAAAATGCATATAGCACAATAGATTCATTATAGTCTATAAACAAATGCAGAAACATAAAGACCATTAGACTTTGTCCAGAAGGAAAAAGTATTTCGGGAGATTGAGAAACAAATATGTTCCATTCCCCTTTGATTTGCATCACCAATATCATAGATCTCTTAGACCTTCATGGTATGACTTCAGTTCTTCATTTTTTTGTTTTTATTAGTAATTGGATTTCTGTGGAAGATTGTTTTTTATGGATATCATACTGAAATCTTCTTTTGAGGGACTAGTGCTTAACTCTCAAAATCTGAACTCTTGAACTCAGAAAGATTTCAAACTCAGAATTACCTCAAGCTGGAAACAATCGTACAAAGAACCATTAGCCTCTGACTTCTGTTCAGTGAAAGAAACAAAAAGTCAAAAGAATGTGGCCAGACATTGGAGCTCCAGGTATTACCCTCTGATGCTCAACTGGGTAAAAACAGGCCACTTGCCATATTTCTTCTAAAAGTGACTGTTTCACTTTTCCTTTTAAAGTAGCCTTGCCCAGGATCACACTGCTATTTATCTGAAATGGGATTCAAACTCAGCTACTATTGATTCCCACTTTATATACTGATTGATTGATTGTTACCCTTCATTTTCCAAGAGGACTAAAATGACATCACTATGTTAGTGTCATGACATAGTCCGACTATGGTTGATCAGAACAATATGAATTCAGAATGCTCTACTTCAGGTTGGGCACAAATAGTCCATGTGAACATTTAGTGTGGATCCTATAACTTTGAACATTTCACATTTCTTCTAAGCTAATTCAATTCTGCCTTACTCATAGAGCACAGAATTTTCTCTGACATGAGCACACCATGCTGGACAATCCTGTGTCAGTGTCTTCCATGTTGTACAATCAATTCCAAATTCTTAAGAGAGATTTTGACTAACCACCATGGGAGGTTTTGCCCTGTGTGAATTCTCCATAAAATGTTTTTTTTTGGCAAGTGTACATTTGGCATTCAAATAATGTGGCTGGATCAACAAAGTTGAACTGTCTGCAGTAGAGTTTGAATGCTTGGAATTTAGTTTGAGAAAGGACCTCAGTGTCTGGTATTTTATCCTGCCAGAAGATCAAGATGTTTTATAGATAACTAGGATCTTATTCCTCATTCAATCAATGAAGCAATCACAGTCTGTGAAATCAATTACTAGAGTTGTCAATTCACAAGTCTATTTTCATGTGAGGGGATCTTTACAGACCTTCAATAAAGTCTACATGCTGTTTAATATCATCAAATTTATTTTAGGTACTCAGAAAACTGAAAAGGGGAGATGGTTTCTAGCACTCTTCGCTGAAGAACCAGCTCAATATTTTCACAGACTCATACATTTAAAACTGGATCATAGATTTGGAACCATAAAAGATCATAAAAGTTAATTCCAAATTTCTCATTCTGCAGATAAGCAAACTGAAGCCCCAGGGAGTTAAGTAATCTATTCAATATAGTAGCAAAACCCAGATCCTCTGATTTCAAATGAAGTACAGTTTCCCCCTAACCTCACTGCTTCTAACATCAACTTCCGTACTTTTATCTATATTTATCTACCATTTATCATTTATCACTATTTACCAACAACCATTTGTTATTAACACAAAAGAAAAACAACAAGGAGAGAGGAAGAATAACATGCTACAAACAGAAAAATATAAAGAAATCAGTAGTCAAGAATAAAAAGAACCCAGTAAGTTACCTCTGTGTGCTCTATTGCTATCTCCATAATCAAATGAATCATAGGTCCAGTTCCAGAAAACTGCGATCTGAAGATATTAAATGATGTTACTAAGACCCCATAGGTTATGGGAGAAGGTATTGGAACCATGACTTTCTGATTCCAGAATATTGTTCTTTCAATTCTAATGTTATATCAAGAGAAAGTAATAAAACAAAAAAGCAAAACCCTTCTGAACATTGGTTATAGCTATTGTGGTGAAGTCATTGGAGGACATAGTTAAGAAATGAATGGGATAAACTGAGTGAAGACCTCATGGGAATATGACCCTGAACCATGCTCTAAATGTGACTTGAGTCTTTACAATAAAAAGCTGTAATGTTTGATTGTTTTAGATGAATATTTCCCCTTTTGTTCCCCTCACCTCTTAATTAACATTTAGTACTTCTTTTAAAGATGATGGCTTTGGAAATTCAAATAACAGAATTCTCTCATCCAAGAACACCATAGCATTTCTCTAGGGAAATCTAAATTAAGAGTTCGTTATTACTAATATTCTTTTATTTCTGGAATAGATTTCTTTGTTTAAAATGTAAACCTGAGATACCCCACCCTAAACAAAGAAAGAAAAGGTTAAGGGGGGTGGAAGGCTTTTGCATTTGGGGTTTATTTAATCTTGTGTTTTACAATTTGTGCTTTGTACTCCACAACTGACACCTTGTCTCTTGGGAGTTGCCCGCCCTTCCTGAGATCTTAATAAATTCTTTTTTTTTTTTTTTTTTTTTTTTTACCTAAAGAGTCTCTGATTTTAATTTGGGTAAGGATCACTTTGTCACACTGAGACAAAGATTAGACAACCAGCATGAATAGATTTCCATCGGTACAGTTAGCTGGAGGGAACACTCTTATCTATGAGATCAGAGATCTACTTGATTGTTTGTCATATATCAGCAACAGGCCTGTTATTCTCAGCTTTCTGAAATTTGCATTGCATCTCCAACTCTGATTTAATTAATGCAATTTCAGAAGAAATGTAGGCTACTACTCAGGTATTTGGGAAGTAAAAAGTCCAAAAGAAACAAAACAACATTGCCCTCTTCCTCTGAGTTAAGGTAATATCATTCAGGTGTAGTTTAGTTAGAGCTTCTTGTTGTTCACTTTAAAAGCATATTGAATCCACAGCTACAGTAAAAAAAAAAAAAAAAAAAAAATCTTTCCTGTCTGGAAACTTGAGCTCTAAGCTCTCAGGTGGCTCAAAAAGGAGTAACATCAACTTAGTCAGAACCACATCAATATCCCACAACTCCAGGGAATTTTAAGTGGAATAGTTTTAGATGCATTAGCCTCCAGGCAAAACTGAATACAAGCACTTTGGGAGGCCCACTATTTAGCATGTCATGGGAAAAGAACATAGATGCAAGGAGTTCAGCAAAGGATAATCAGGTAATGACAATACACTAAAAATAGTAACAATAATAATAACAGACACAGTTGATATTCATATATTACTTTAAGATTTACAAATCATTTTAGATACATTAGCTCATTGAAATCTCATAAATAACTCTGGGAGGAAGGTGCTGCAAATATCATTCACACCATTTTACAGATTTCAAACTGAGACTGAGGAAAAATTAATTGACTAAGCCAGAGTCATAAAGTTAATAAATGGCAGAAGTAATATTTTAACTCTATTCTTCCTCACCCCTTCCAATACTCTAGCTGTAGGACAGCATTTCCCATTCCAGAAAGGAAACTGTCAATAAAATATGCTGAATTATTGCCAAGATTGGCAAGAATTTCTTGACTTTGTGGCCATCCTTGCTCCTCCACCTAAGAAACAAAACAAAACAAAAAAACAACATGGACAGAAGAAACTCATACACCTCTTTCTGGATTACTTTCATCTGACAAATAATTTCTTTCTAAAACTATTTCAGCTTTGGTTCCCCTCACCTCTTAATTAACATTTAGTACTTCTTTTAAAGATGATGGCTTTGGAAATTCAAATAACAGAATTCTCTCATCCAAGAACACCATAGCATTTCTCTAGGGAAATCTAAATTAAGAGTTCGTTATTACTAATATTCTTTTATTTCTGGAATAGATTTCTTTGTTTAAAATGTAAACCTGAGATACCCCACCCTAAACAAAGAAAGAAAAGGTTAAGGGGGGTGGAAGGCTTTTGCATTTGGGGTTTATTTAATCTTGTGTTTTACAATTTGTGCTTTGTACTCCACAACTGACACCTTGTCTCTTGGGAGTTGCCCGCCCTTCCTGAGATCTTAATAAATTCTTTTTTTTTTTTTTTTTTTTTTTACCTAAAGAGTCTCTGATTTTAATTTGGGTAAGGATCACTTTGTCACACTGAGACAAAGATTAGACAACCAGCATGAATAGATTTCCATCGGTACAGTTAGCTGGAGGGAACACTCTTATCTATGAGATCAGAGATCTACTTGATTGTTTGTCATATATCAGCAACAGGCCTGTTATTCTCAGCTTTCTGAAATTTGCATTGCATCTCCAACTCTGAGTTTAATTAATGCAATTTCAGAAGAAATGTAGGCTACTACTCAGGTATTTGGGAAGTAAAAAGTCCAAAAGAAACAAAACAACATTGCCCTCTTCCTCTGAGTTAAGGTAATATCATTCAGGTGTAGTTTAGTTAGAGCTTCTTGTTGTTCACTTTAAAAGCATATTGAATCCACAGCTACAGTAAAAAAAAAAAAAAAAAAAAAAATCTTTCCTGTCTGGAAACTTGAGCTCTAAGCTCTCAGGTGGCTCAAAAAGGAGTAACATCAACTTAGTCAGAACCACATCAATATCCCACAACTCCAGGGAATTTTAAGTGGAATAGTTTTAGATGCATTAGCCTCCAGGCAAAACTGAATACAAGCACTTTGGGAGGCCCACTATTTAGCATGTCATGGGAAAAGAACATAGATGCAAGGAGTTCAGCAAAGGATAATCAGGTAATGACAATACACTAAAAATAGTAACAATAATAATAACAGACACAGTTGATATTCATATATTACTTTAAGATTTACAAATCATTTTAGATACATTAGCTCATTGAAATCTCATAAATAACTCTGGGAGAAAGGTGCTGCAAATATCATTCACACCATTTTACAGATTTCAAACTGAGACTGAGGAAAAATTAATTGACTAAGCCAGAGTCATAAAGTTAATAAATGGCAGAAGTAATATTTTAACTCTATTCTTCCTCACCCCTTCCAATACTCTAGCTGTAGGACAGCATTTCCCATTCCAGAAAGGAAACTGTCAATAAAATATGCTGAATTATTGCCAAGATTGGCAAGAATTTCTTGACTTTGTGGCCATCCTTGCTCCTCCACCTAAGAAACAAAACAAAACAAAAAAACAACATGGACAGAAGAAACTCATACACCTCTTTCTGGATTACTTTCATCTGACAAATAATTTCTTTCTAAAACTATTTCAGCTTTGGTTCTTGCCAACAACCTTTCTAGGCAATAATACAATAAATGGAGTGCATAACAAAGAGGAATAGTTGAACAATTCTAATTACCAGAATGTGATTGATGTAGGCACCAAATGATGTGGTTTAGGAGAGCAATTGCTAGTTAGATTGAAGTACAGGCATAGAATATTGAGGCACCAATATTGGGGTTCAGTTATATGAAGAATTCACAATGGCCATTCTCTTCAATAAAGATAGGTTTAATTATGAGAAGAGATTACAGAGAAAATGAAGAGAAATAATAGACACCAGGAATGGTAAAAATGAAATAGAGTTGAAAGAATTGGAATGGAAGAGGTTTTAATAATTAATGATGGAAAAGACAAGTTCCCAAGTGGAACTCACAATTAACAAGAAGAAAGAGTGTTCCCCATGAGATTGAAGTATGCCCTTAGCTGGTAGGCTATGTCTATCTATAGAGGAGTTTAGCATCCTAAAAGAATTAGTTAGCTATAAAAAGGAGAAAGAGACTATGGGGCAAGAGAGAGGTGAGGAGAAAGACACCACAAAGCAGTGTCATAATGGGCTATCTTCCAAAAAGGTTTAGCAAAGATTGTGTGAATAATTTATTTATAGGGATTTATAGAGAACAAATTTATAGGGAAAATTTAACTTCAGGGGGTTGACATAAGTTGGATTTCTGACTGGATATAGCAAGGCAGTGCTGCCCATGACCTCAGAGGGTGGGACTGATCCCCATCAATGCCCTTCCTGCTTGGCTCAGGGAGCAATTCCATCAAAGCTTCCACCCTGGAAATGTTATAAAATGTTCTTTCCAATCAATTTTAATCCATTTTCCTGACCTCAATGGAGATAGGTAAAAGTTGTCTTTCTTGATGATACTCATTATTTACCTATTCATTAGATCATCAGTGTGAGGGCAAACAAACACTTGATGTGGGGGGAAAGTTTGCCACTTGTTAATAGTTTAAGTCTCAGACATGGATGTTGAAAATGATAGTTAAAATAAAATTTTGATTATGTGATTTCTGCTAGTCAAAACAATACAAAAGCTGTGGGGTTTGCCTTTAACAAATATATATCATAAAAAGAGAAATATGGGTTAGGTGGATGGAGACTTTACCTAATGACTTCATTTTTGTTCTAGATCAAATTCATCTGCACACAAAGCTAGAGGTAATTTGGGAGACTGGGACTTCAGAACTACAAAAAGATGTTAAAATAAATTACAGTATTTGTCTGGAGCAAATGGAAAAGTGGTTTTGGTTAACTGGATATGTTTGTGGTGGCATATGGTGATGGCCCTGAGCTAGAAGGTGTTTTCTAGTCAACATACCCTAAAAAACTGGAGACATGTCCAATTTGTGACCTGAAGGAGATAAAACACAGAAACTTGTAAATGTTGCTTACTGGACAGCAATAGACCAAAATATCCAGTGGGAAGGGGAAAAGCCCGGGAAAGAGGAGGCAGAGAACAGCAAAGACATAATGCAATAACCAAATTCAGAATTGATAGAAAAGAAACAGAGACAATGACATAATGCTGTCATCATAAAATAGTAATTAATATAAAAAATATGAATTGTCTTTTTTCACTTATGTTCCCTTTCTAAATGTCCTTATGTGTGACTGTGTGATTTCTGCACATATCTACTCTTTCCTCTTAAAGTACATGTATTTTGGAGGAGAAAAGTATTTCAAATTTATAGGGAGAATGTTCCATTGCTACATTTGTCATTTATTTCATTAAATATTTTTACTTTGAACTGTATGACCTCTGGCTAACTAGTAAAGGTAAGCATATTGGTGGGAGCTTGTAAATTATGGTTTAGGGAGGATGTAGAGGTAAAGAATACCATGAATGTGGAAAAATGAATATTTTTGCTGCTGTGTAAAGATACAAATTACTCATACTACCCTTTTTCCCTTTTCACAATGGCAAACTGAGTGAGTTTTATAATCTATTCTCATGATAAATTAATAGATATCAAATTTCCAAAAAATATTACCCTTAAGTTAATATATATGAATTTCATAGCTAATAAACTTTAGAATATCATGTTGCTCTTTTAGCTTGCAAATAAAATCATAGTAAAAGTGGAATTACCATGGTTCTTCCTACATTTCTCCAAATATTTATTCTTGTATTTCCTCCTATTTTAACTGAGTCACTTCATTAAAAGCTGGTTGTCTTATACTTGTCACTGCTCTCATTTCCATGGAAAAGACAGAGAGTAGGAGGAACAAGGCAGGAATCTGTCCCATAACAATTTTACCCTGTTTTATGTTACTGCTCCTTTGTCTATCATTATCTCCTTTTATTCACTGGTTTTATCCTAAGTGCACTTTGGGCCCTAAAGATCCTGGAAATAAAAGGGTCAGGTTCCATGTCAAGTAACAGAATCTTCCCTGCATCTAGAATGAAGATTGATAGCTGTGTTGGAAGCACTTTGGCATTGATTTTGACAACTAAAAGTATACCCCCTCAAAAAAAAAAATGTGTTTATTTCTGAAGTTGTTATAATGTTACTAATTGTCCATTTGAAAAAGAAGAAAGATGGAAAAGAGAGAGAGAGAGAGAGAGAGAGACAGAGACAGAGACAGAGACAGAGAGGCAGGGAAGAAGGAAGGGAGGGATGCAGAGCGAGAAAAGCTTTTCCTGGGTGACTGCCAGAATATCACTTAGGTCAAGGCTGAGTGCTGAGCTACTTCTGGAAGGGAGCCAGGGAAAATGAGAGGGGGTTGGTTGCCCTAGAATGCTAATACCAGAATTCTGGCCTACCAGAATATAAACAAGAAGCATGGTAGGCAAATGCCTTTCTGCTTTGGAGTAGAATATAAGAATGCTCTTTGTTTACTGAAGTGACGCCAAAAAGAGGAAAAGAACAAATGGATAGGGAGTCAATCCTGATGCAAGAAGGATGGTGCCCCTTTGCCTGAAAGCAGCCACAGAAGCACTTTGGCAGCTTAAATAGCAACAATGGGCTGTTCTGCTCTCTGGCTGTTCCCTGAGCAGGGGAACTCCCTTTCCTCTTAGCTGTCCTCTCCAGATGCTAAACTAGTCCATGTACTGTCCAATAAGGGGGGAGGGGTGTTTTTCCTCTGAATCTCATTCCGTTTCAGTTTCTGAAGGTCACTGGCTCTTCTGTCACTCAGGCCATTTATTCTGGAGGTAGAAAATAACAAAATGAACCATCTCATCTTGATGAGACAAATTATATGGGGAAACACTTAAAAGGAACTTAAAATGTGCTATAGGTAGATATAACTCTGATTCTTCCAAAGATTGGAGGGTGGAACTGGAAAGCAGTTAAGTAAATTTTCTTCTTTGTTCCTAATTGATTCTAAATCTAGAACCACCAATGAAATATAACTCTGGCAATGGTGTTTCTAGACAACAAAAGGCAGTAACTGGAATGGAGAGAATAACATATTTAAAGATTGAGACATATTTAATCCTTATATACCAATACCACACCATAGTAGATAAAGATTTGATTTGAAGTCAAGCAGTGTCCTGTCCGGCAGGACATCAACAGTGGGTCATCGAGGGGAGCCGGGGCCGAGGAGGAGCAAAGGCTCCGTAAGACAACAGTCTGTAAGGCACACGTGCCTGGGAACAGGATCGGAGAGACAGAGAGGCAACTCAAGATTTAAGATGGTGAATGTCTCTGTTTAATGAATGAAGAGGGTTTAATTAAATATGATTTCTGAGTGGGAGGTTACAATGAGAAGAATTTCGGACCATAGGTGTGGCAGAAATCCTGGAGTATACTGTTATCTAGATCCTGGGCGGAGATGACCGATTTCTTGGGACACACATTATCTAATCTCAGGAATTTAGGGTGTTTGCTACTCTTCTTAGCTCTTTGTCTCCTGCCTCCAAGGACATGGTCTCCGGCAGTCTTCAAGGACATGGTCTCTGACATATCCTCAAGAACATGGTCTCTGGCATATCCCCCTTTCTTTATTTATTTATGGGTGGGAGGCCTGTCTTAGGCTATGTGGCCGGCATCCATATTCAGTACCCAAGTAATCCGACCTTAAAAGGCCAGAAAAGGGCAGGACCCCTGTCTTAGGCTATGTGGGCGGCATCCGTCCCAGCACCCCAGCATCAAACTTCCGGGGTGTGCTTCTGGAAAACGGGCCCACAATAATCCCGTCATTGGGTGTTCCTGCAGCCAGAGGGTATGATGATCCTGAAATATGGGGCCACAATAATCCCGTCATTGGCTCACCCACAGCTTATCTACTGAATGCGGGGGGGGGTGGGGGGGGGGGGTGGGGGGTTCCTGAGACCAGACCTTGTATGGATATGAGGAGGGGGTGAAAAGGGGTGAGGGGGATGAGGATGTCAAATGACCATTCCCCATATAAATCCCAAGAGCAAATCAAAATCCCTATACATAACAGACTAATACAGTAGCATTTCCTTCAAAGCCCTCAAACATAACAGCAATAATTACAGTTTTATAATTCTATCTTTCACTTGTAAGTTGAAAGGATGAAGAAAATACTTGCAAAAGATAAATTTTTAGCTGAAACATAAAGGAAAACAGGGAAACCTTTTCTATATATACTTACATTCATGAGGTAATCAACTTTGGTCCAGGTCAAGAGCTGTCAAGTGCTTTTTGCCAAAGTGTCCACTTTCAAAAAGCGCAAGAAAATACAGTATAGAGGAATATCCTCTTTAATCTAGGGGAAAGAGAAAGTTCCAAGGCTTTCAGCCTTTTTTTTTTTAATTCTGAAGCCTATAACATTTTTTAATCACACTAGAATTTTCTATGCTACTATGACTTGTTTTCTTCTCCATTTACTCAATAAGTATTTGCTAAATACATATTTTATGGCAGGAACTGTGCTAGATTCTGAAGATTCAAAAATAAAAATGAAATAGAATCTATTTTCAAAAATGATTGAATACTATTGGAGGGAAAATATAAAAAGTAATTTTGTTGGGGAAGAGTGAAGTAGTAACTGGGAGAATCAGAATGGGTCTCATTGGAAAAAGCAGAAGGAATTAAAGATGTGAAGGACACGAAAGAGTTCATTTCAAGCATGGGGAACAGTCTGCGCAAAGACCTGGAGATGAGAGATCAAAGTATGGAGAAAAACAAGTTCAGTTAAAATGTGAAATGTGAAAGGGGATAATGTTCAGTAACCCCAAAAAGGTAGGCTATATTCAGATTGTGAAAGATAGATAGATGTTATAATCTTACTCAATGTCCATTTGAAAAAGAAAGATGATGGATAGATGATGGATGGATAGATAGGTATATAGATAGATGGAAGGATCTGTGGGTGGGTGAATCATGGAAATAAGTAAGATCTAGATAGAATGATATAATGATAGATGATATGTATTTAGATAGAGGTGATAGATAAACAGATGAAGATAATAGATGTTAGGCAAAAAGATAGAAAGATATGAAAATAATAGATAGGCATAATAATAAATCACCCTATAATATAGTCATCTGCTTGTATTTGAAAAGCTCCAAGGAAGGAAATCCATCATCTTCCAAGGCAGCTCATGATCTTTTTGGACAGCTTTAACTGTTAGAAAGATTTTCTTAGCACCAACCTGAAATCTGCCTCTTTTCAATTTGTTCAAAAGAACAAATCTAATTCTATCTCCACTTCACAGTTTTTCAATTACTTGAAGTTAGCCACTATCCTATGTGGGCAGTTAGGTAGCATGGTGGATAGAGTGCAGTGCCTAGAGTGAAAAAAGACATGAGTTCAAATCTTACTTCAGATACTTATTAGCAATGTGACTCTGGGCAAATCACTTACCTCTGTCATTTTCTTTAATGGAGATGGAGTAAAATGGAGATAACAACAGCAGCTACCCACTATGATATATACTTAGTCTTTCATTCTCCCCCCTTACCTTCCATTACATTTAGATTGTCACCAACTTATCCCAGTTTAATGAATCATCTAAACTCTTTCAAAGTCATTATTTTTATTTTCAATCTCCCATTAGTTACATCAGGTTCGATTTTGTGAAAGTCATTTTCCAAAGTAGAAGTTTTATTCCCAGTGCCTAGCATCATGTCTTTATACTCAATAAATGTTTCTTGATGAGGATCATAAAAATGACAAGACAAGTCATTTATAATTAAGACAGAGACAAGTGGTAATGTCTCTCCTAAACTTGAAGACTAAACTGAATTCAAGGCTTTTGGAAGTTTGAGAAAATACTGAATCTGCGACTCATCACTTTCTAATTAATATACAAAATTTGCAAATGCACTACTCTATATTATTAGCTTCATTAATATCCACAGAGTTTAGTAAAATGCTTTGTATTTAGTAAATACTTAAATGCTGTATTCATTTGCTCCATTTGTTTATTTTTACCAGTTTGAATTACCCATCCAAATAGTAATAGCTAATTATTAAAATTGGAGGGAGCCCCAGGTTTTTTTCTCTGTACTATTTTCTTGTCTAAACTGATTGAAAGGCTCATTGAAAATAGGATTAAGATTCTCCTCATTCTGGTTATTGCTACTCCACTTAACCAGATCAGACGTCTAATCTAAGGTGAAATTCCCTTCTGCTCAGGCTTGGATAAGAAGATAAATTCTTTGGATAGATTGCCCAAGCCTAGGAATAACTTAGATGTAAATGAAATAATCACAATTCATTGGAAAAGGTCCATACACTCACAGTATTATTTATTTTCCCATTAATTGTTAACCAATCAGAGTTTATTATCACCCCCAGGAACACCTTTCTTCCAAGGGCATATAAGTCTTTAGCCCACCACTATGATTGTCTTTGACATTGGAAAATACCATAGGCCTCCTTTTGGTAAAATGCTGGCATTATTAGTAAAATGACTAATTACCAGAAATTATATCTCTCCAAATTTTTAAATGACACAAGTGTTTTGATAAATTGATGATCTAGTCACAAAACACACATGAAAAGCTAGCTGTAACCTAAAGTATCAAATTAAGCAAGGTTTTCTTTTTGATCCTCTCTTCCTTCCCTTATCTTATGTCTCTATGGCATTTCCAGGGGCCCCTGTTTCAATAATCTTTCCACATCTATGTTCCTGGTCCCCTTTATTTCTGACTCATTTTACCTAACCTCCTCCAATCATTCTATATTACTCCTGTAGGACATTGCTCCTAGCTACTTACAGTATTGTAAGCTTCCCAGTACTGTGGGGAAAAAAACACTGGACTCGGTTAGAAGACCCAAATTCAAATCCTAGTTCTGCCACTTACTCCTTGTGTAACTTTAGACAAGTCACTTAATCCCTGAGAGCCTCAGTTTCCCTGTTTGTAAAATGAGGTGAGTTGGACTAGATGGTCTCTGAGGTTTCCTCTTAGTTATAAATAAATCTTATTATATCTAAGAAAAACATGGTTTCAGTAGCCTGATACTGAAATATGCTTCCTCATTAAAGAGATCCTGGTTTGAAATAAGTGTAATAGGGGTCAGAGGAGATGGCCTCCTTTGAAAGCAATTATGTGGAAGGCAAGTGCTTTAAAGTAACTGAAATATGTGAAGATATACTATGATTGGCTCTCGGAAGTTAAGCAAGTCATAAAGAGTTGGTGGTGGTTGTTGTTGCTGCTGCTGTTGCTGCTGTTGTTGATGAGTCATTCAATTATGTCTGATTTTTCATGACCCCCATGGATTACACCATCTGTGGGGTTTCTCAGCAAAGATATTGAAGTGGTTGCTTTCCTATGGAGTATTTTAAAAAATAAAAAGACTTATCACCTCCATTTTCTATCTTTACTTGGGGGGCATCTAGGTGATTAGTGAAAAGAATGAACCACAGCCCAAGAGTAGCTGAAATTCAGGCTTATCTAGCAATCATGTCATATCCTGAGATGAACTTATGGAACTGAAATTATATAGGAAATGAGCTAAGTTGGTCCTCCTCATCCTAAAAATTCAGATCATATATGAGAAAATGTCCCCAAGATGATGAGGAAAGATCTGCATATCTGTTCTTGCTATATCTGAAAAAAAAATATCTCTTTGTAAAAGTCAATGTTAAGTAGTTAAAGGGAATTCAGCTGCCAGTTACTCTCTCACAAATGCAAAAGCAAAGTTTTTAGGGAATGAAAATATGGAAGTAGAGAAAAAAATCCACCCACTATAGTACCCAGGCACATAGCAGGCCTTCCTCTGAGAGATAGGGCCAGAGGATAAATGTTACATAAGCTAAATCACAAGGAAGAGGTGTGAATAACAGCCTGACATTTCACCAAACACATCTTTGAACTGCCCTCATTATTAACTCAAGCAATTGTGTTTATAGATTTTATCTTATTTTTATGAATACTGCCTTTGTTAGAATCTCCAAGCATATCTTTTACCCCAAAAAGTCCAAATCAGAATTCCAAGACATGTCAACAAGATTTTCATATATGCTCTATCGATTTACAGATTATGAGATCCTTGACGTAAATATTTGAATATAAACAGAGACCCTTAACTTTAATAAAAAATAGCATCTTGGTGGTATAGAAGATAAGATTGTCTGACCTGGAGTTAGGAAGTCCTGAATTCCAATCCAGCCTCGGGTGGTTGGTAGCTGTGTGATTTGGGTCAAGTCACTTAACACATGCCTCCATTTGCTCAACTGTAAATTAAAATAGGGATAGTAACTGCATCTACCTCCCACGTAATGAGGATCTAATAAGATATATAAGTGCTTTGTAAAACACAGCATAGTTTCTGGCACATGAGAGGGACTATATAAATGTTTGTTGCCTGTTATTAAATCCAGTCCATTAAATCTATTCTTCTCTGTCATATTCAAATTTAACACAAGAAGGCTCTTTCAATCCATGTCACCTTGTGACATGAGAACTACCCATCAAACAACCCTTCTATTATTTAGCTTTTATGTGTCAAAGGCAGTATTTGATACTAGGTCTTTCTGGCCCCAACATCAAGGACTCTCTTTGCTACACCAAACTATCTGTGTTCACACTCAGTAAAATGTAGAAAAAAAACAAAAACAGAAATAAAGTATATTTCCGCAGAGATTTGCTTTTCTGTGTTTTCTTTCCCATCACATTAACCTTTTGTGTAATAGCTCCATCTACTGGCAACTAAAATAAATACTTTTTCAAACTTTAGCCTAAACCACATCATAATATATACCCTTATGCAAACATTTAAACTATTCTGAAAGAGGTAGATACAAATTATCAATATCTTGTACAAAGCATCTTCCTTTAAAAACTGTCCTGAAGCATTCTTCAGCTTTAAAATTTTGGTCAATAAAATAAGCAGCTGTGGATTGATTCCAGTGGACTAACGAACATTGCCCACCTGGTAACAAAAAATGGATGGATAAAAATGCACAATAAGAAACACATTTTTGGACATGATCAACGTAGAAATTCAGTTTATTTAGATATCCTCTTATAATAATTTAATTTTCTTTTCTTACCTTTTTTCTCCCATAAGGGAAAAATAAATTCTTGATAATGGGAGGGGGGAATTAAGGAAGAATCATTTGTGGGAAGAACACTGGATTTGGAATCAAGTAACTTGGTTTCCTGTTTTAGTTAAAAAATACTTTCTAGCTTGATCCTGGGATCTCTTTTAGAAATTGGAATGATAATTATACATCCTATTTTACAGAGTTCTTTTGTAATGAAATAGTGTCAGTAGAGATAATTTTTGTATTTTTCTATTATATACTCTACAAATGAGTTACTTTTATTATTGTTTCCTTAAAAATTGTTTCATTGTTTCAATAGCTAACATATATATATATATATATTCAAAGCAGTGGAGGCATCCTTCCTAGCTGAAACACAAAGGCCCTTTGAGGAAGAAACAGGAGGCAGAATGTTCCAGGCAAGTCAAACCACCACCACCACCTTGATCACCATCTTATCTTAGACCCTGATGGAGACTGTCAAGGGTCCTGGACCCAACATCTTTAAGAATAGCAATGTTTCTAGCCCAGTGCCCTCAGTGTTCAATCTGGAAAACAACTTTTGTGGAACTATAGCCTGGAAACTATTACTGCAGGTCCATAGCCCACAGCTAAGATCCCAAAAAATTCTGGCTACTGGAGTCCTTTGCACTATCAGATGGTTCAATATCAGAAACAAATATTTTTTTTTGGTGGGAGTGACATTAAAGAATTGGCATTTTGAGGCAGCTAAATGGCACAGTCAATAGAGCACTGAGTCTGGAATCAGGAGGACTTGAGTTCAAATCCAGACTCAGACATGGAATACTTACTAGCTGTGTGATCCTGGGAAAGTTGCTTAGCCCCAATTGTCTAGTGGGGGGGGGGAAGAATCTGCATGCCTCTTTGCCTTGCTGATAAATCCCAAGGACTATGGAGTCTCTCCATGTAATTCCATTTGCTAGTTAACAGCAAAAGCTCAACCCTTCCATAAATATATGGAATTCTGCCATTAGAATATAGGCTCCTTTATAAACAGAGATCATCTTATTTTTCTCTTTGTAACCCCAGTACTTAGAACAGTAATTTGCACAAAGTGAAAACTTATTAAATGTCTTATTTGTTCATTACATTATTTTATATGAATCTTACAACAACTTTAGAAAATAATTGCTACAGGTGTTATTATCTCCATTTGATAAATGAGAAAAACAAAGATCAGAGAAGTTAAAAGATGAGCCCTACCACCCTACTCCCAACATAAAGAGTTTGGGCTTATTTTCCTTACATCCCTTTTATTAGATTTATAGTAGACTTTGTGTACTCCCCCAATAATAGCAAGCAGCTTCCCTTATGAGTATTCAAATTCACAGTTTCAAAATATACCAATTCTATTTATACAGTGAAGAACACAATTTAAATAAAGTTGAATGGGCTACTCTAATCCCAGTTAAAACCTCCATAATTTAAAATATCCTCTTGAATGAGAAAAATCCTTGGGAAGTACAGCAAAATGGTCAATGTTCAACCCCCATGCCATTGCCCCTACTCCCCACCTTCAGCTGCCATTGCCAATGTAATTACCCTAGTGACTTTTCATCTTTCCAGGTTTTGTTCCCCATAGGGTTTTATTGCTCTGCACTTGGCCCAAATTTTCTAGCCTTGACCACTTTACTGCTCCCAGTTGTTCAGCTGTCCCCTAGCTGGCTCTGCTTATTAGCTTTTCACCAAGGATTTGAGCAGATGGCCTATGAAAAAACTATTTTGACATTTCAGATGATAGGGCTCTTGCTGCTTCATACACACACACACACACACACACACATACACACACACACACACACATACACACACACATGTGTTAAAGTGTCTCATTTTATACCTGAGTCCTAAATCTTTGCAAATGGCCAAAAGAACACTTGCTCCTTGATTTATTTTTTCATTCTGCCTTAACTCCTACTAAGTTAGTACAATTTGCTTTTTCTATTCTCCAGCACCTAGGCACTTTGCCGACCATTCCGTCCAAAACTCCCATTGAAATTTTTGAAGGATTCTTGTTCTGTTTTCTTTTTTTTTTCTATTTCCCACCTTGCCATAGGGTAGCTAGGCTGGACTGAAAAATCACCCCCAGAATTGCCTCTTAAAAGAGCTTCAAAATGGGGCTGGAGATGATGGAGAAAAACCATTGGCTCCTTGGACCTCAAAATTAAAAGAATAAATCTGATCCACATATTTGTGATCTATTTGTACTACTCTTTCTTCTCACAAATTAAGTCCCTCATTCCTACAGGCTCTATTTTCAGCTATTATTCATTCATAGAAAGAAAACCTTCCATAACATTGCTGCTAAAATGTCAATAAGAAATTAAGATATAAAACTTCCCAGATATGTTTGCATTCTATCATGGGAATATAATAGTCATGGTGACTTAAAACCCAAAGCACTACACATCTAACATTGAACATTTCATGTGTCAAGGCATACCAATGAGTGCAATCTTTAAGGTCAAGGAGAAGGGATTTAAGTTAGAAGCAAAGTTGTTAGTTTAAAAATAATTTATTACTATTGTTAAATTATTTAAATGATTAATTTTAAGTAAATACAAATACTTTAATCTAAAAATTATTATATTCATATTTGCAACAGAGAAAATTAGAGCAGGTCTTTCTAACTACGGCAACCCTTAGCTTAATTATTCCAGTAACCAACCTGTTAATACATGTAATTCCCACAACTCTCCTTTGTTCATCTCCCCACTATGTTTCTATAATTTTAATTATTATGTTAAAATATTCATTATTTTATGTGATTGTTCAATGCTGAAGCTTAGTTTGAGAATATTATATTAAATAGTGGAATTAAATCAAATGGGAGTTAGAAAATATTTTTAACACAACCACCACAAGAATAGATATTTAATAAAAGATTTATTAGAAATTGTGTGTTCTAATTATATATAACTTGAATAATATAGAAATATTGTTTTTTAAATGGAATCTTATTGCACAAGTATAGAATATTGCACACATTGTCCTATATGTTGACTAGTTTGTGAATTTTTCTATTCCTCTTTTTTAAAAAGTCTGTTTTAAAAGTCAAGTTTTAAGAAGGGCTGACTTTTTGAAAGGAAGAAGTGACATAAATAAAATTTATTATTATTATTATTAAAGGTATTATACTTATCTAAATAAGAGATCTTCTAAAGAGGGTTCACATAATATAGGGAGTATAAAAGTCAATCCACTGATGTGTATGCAAAAAATCTAAGAGCTGAGGGGAACAGCAGAATTAGCATTACAGTGGATTTTGTTGCCACTGCTTGTTTTTGCTGTTCTCTGTCCTTTGCCTAAGTCTAGTGCAGTTGTTCTGAATGCTCAATATCTCATACTTCTTTGGAGATAGACAGCATGATTCTTCCACATTTGATTTCTCCCAACCCACCCCCACCAACCCCTCATAGGTGATGCACATCTTTAAAAAAAAAATGTACCAGCAACCAATTAGCACATTTTAAAACTATTATTTCCTCTATGTCCTCTCTTTAAATTTTTTTCTATTTTTTATGCTTATGTTTATTCTACATTGATTTGTTATTGTCCTTTATTCTTGAAGAGGACCAAAATAATATCACTACATTAAGGTCAAGTTACTGTACATTTGACTGATTGATCAGACAAATATAAACTTAAAAGATTCTGGTGGGAAACAATCCATCTCATGTTTCTGAGCCACTGTATGCAGGTACACTACACTGGGCAGTCCTGAATCTATGTCTCCCATGTCACACACAATTCCAAAGTTCTTCAGAAAGACTTTGAGAAATGACTCACTTTCCTGGCATGTTGTCCAGGTTTCATAAGTGTACAAGAATAAAGTCAGCACAACAGCTCTGTATACCCTTCAGCTTGGTAGTCAGTCTAATACCTCTTCCCTCCTAGACTTTCCATCAGACCTTCTCAAATACTGAGCTAGCTTTGCCAATGCATGCATCCACCTCATTGTCTCTATGTACATCCCTAGAAAGTATACTGCCTAAGTTACTGAACATATCCATAGAATTCAAAATCTTTCCATTTACTGTAACTAATAGTTCCATCTATGGGATGATGCAGAACCTACTAGCTGGAGGATAACCTCTGTTTCTTGGTATTATCTGTCAAGCCAAAATTAGCATGAGTGGCAGATAATTGATTCACATTCTGTTGTATCCCAGGCTCAGAGACTGCATTGAGTATACAATCATCTCTGAACAAAAAAAGTTACACTCAACTCTCCCTCCCCTACAATCTTGGCTTGTAGACTTTTCATGTTAAATAATTTACCATCAGTATGAGCACTGACCTTAATGTTTTCAACCTCTTTAACAATATTGCTGAAAATATCATTGCTAAAAAACATGGGAGCAAATACACAGCCTTATATCACTCTATGGTGACTGGGAAAGCAAGAGAAGATCATTTATTGTCCAGAACCCATGTAAGAATATTGTCATGAAATTGACATATAATACTGATGAGCTTCTCTGAGCAACCAAATTTTGTCACAATTCTCCACAAGTTCTTATGACTGACAGTATTAGAGGCCTTACTCAGGTAGAAGAATGTTTTGTACAGACTTATATTTTTTATTATAGCTTTTTATTTACAAGATATATGCATAGATAATTTTTCAGCATTGACAGTTGCAAATCCTTTTGTTCCAACTATTTCCCTTCTTCCCCCACCCCTTCCCCTAGATGGCAGGTTGACCAATACATGTTAAATATGTTAAAGTAAAAGTTAAATACTACATATATATATATATATATATATATGTATATATATATATATATTATATATATATACAATACATAAATACAAAAAAAACAGTTATTTTGCTTGTACAGACTTATATTAAGCTCTTAGCATTTCTCCTAGAGTTGTCAGGCAGCAAACTGGTTAAATTTGCTGGGCTAATCCTTTGCTAAATCTGCTCATTGTTCAAGTAATAAAAGCATACCCATTGAAAGGTTGCTTTTCAAGTATGAGCTATGCTTTTGAGGGGATATCAATCCAAAGAACTTTCCATATAGGATAGGTTATGTGTGTTAGGGGAGGACACAAGTGAGCAGAAGTGATCTTGGATTTTATACAATGAATGAGAACAATGTTTTTCTTGAAAGTAATTTTGTATCCTTAGAGGAAAATGTTAGAACTAGATTTGAGAAATAATGTGATTAACAGAAAATGCAAATGGAATATGACAGTAGTATGTCTTAATTCCATATTCAGAATTTTCTTTGAATCAGAAATTGGCTAGTGTTTTAAAAGACACTGAAAAGCAGAGCTACTAGGTCAGATATGATATGTGTATGAGTATCTAGTTGATTATTTCAGTCAAATGTCCAAAGATTTCTAAACCAAATGGCAAGTCATAAGTAAAGAAATAAAGAAAAATTTCCCTACCTAAAGTAAAGTGTTCATTTATTAATCAGACATAAGTAGAAAAAAAATCAGTACCAGAATTGGTTGAAGCAAGCTACCCAGTTATTTATCAGAAATTTAAATTTGAATAAAATATTTTTACAACTTATTTAATAAGATTTTTGTGAGAATCAAATGAGAAATTTATGAAAGCTTCTATATAATTGTAAACAGCATACTTTTTTAAATTAAAGCAATAAATTGGCAAAAATATTTCACAAGTTCCTTAATTATCATATAAAAATGGATAGTTCTGTTGAACCAAGGAAACTTAACGAAGAGGAGGGTGATTTATATATAATTCCTCTGGTGTGTTAATTTCACTGCTTCGTTTGTCCCAAAGAATGATCAGTGCCAAGTTCACTATGTAATAAATATATCCCTGAATGCAGTAGTCTCAGCCTGGGTGCCAAGAGTTCTTATATCTTATTTAGAACTAGCAAGCCTTCTTGAAAAAGATTACTTTTTAAGTTGTGTTCTTGAATTGGAGTCTTCAGAGTGAGCCCATTTTAAAGACCACATACATTGTTCGGATAGAGCAGACCCAAGGGTATTCTATTTTACTCTTGAGAACAGTAAGCATGAGTCAGAGAACAAAAATGACTTCATCACAAAGCAATGCTGACAAAGAAATCAAAATTATTGAAATGAGTATGTTTTATTGGTTTGTTTATGATGCAGCATTGCTCATGAAAAGTGCTTAAGAATACACAGTGAATCAGGATATAGTCTCTCCATCCAGCCCAAGGTAGAGAGTGCTAGAACCAAAGTTAGAAAGACCCATGGTTAAAAAGATATATGTTCAAATTGTATATCAGATGCCTAGTTGTGTGATCCCAGATGAGTCATTCAACTTCTCAGAATTTTGGTTTATAAGCTTTTAAAATGAGAGGGTTGGATTCAATATCTTCTAAGAGCCCAACCACTTAAAATCTATGCTTGATTCCTATGTATGCTTCCTATATCACACAGCTTTGCCACTTGCTTTCAGGCATTCCATTTTTTTTCCATCAGAATTATTCAAGCTCATCAAGGTGAGTGCTATTATCGGGCTGCAAAAACATAGTTCAAGTAAGATATATGATAGCAACTCATAGTTCTTAAGGGCTAGGACAGTGAAATGCAAACTTCAGAAAGACCTATCAAGTCATTAAAGTTTCAAACATGAATTGGGCTTAGTAAGAAAATGTGCCTGCCTACTTGAAAATGAAGACACTCTCCATCAGGTTAGCCACCCATCTATGGATTCTTTTTGTCAATAGTAACTCATAAATGTTATCTACTAAGGCATGAAGGAGCTAAGATTTACACCAAGGAAAAAACATTTACACTGATCAGATCTTTTGAAGTCTAGCATTAAGACACATACAACCTAATGCTTTGCTTTACATGTCTACATTTAAAAGTTTTTTTTTAATCTACAGTTTTATGAAACCTAATTCTTTATATCTTTCATCTCCATAAGATGAATACACTGAAACACTTTTAGAATTATCCTTAAAGGGCTTTTATTTTTTTCCCCCTTGACATAGTAGTTGAAATGTCAATGTTCTTCCTGACTATATTTTATTGGTTAAAACATCCCCATTGACTTCTAATAAGTTTCCTTCATTCGTTTATAGGAACAAGTGAATGGTAGCTATTAAATTTTATAACCTTTACCTTCTTTGAACAGCTATTTCTTTAGAGGTTTTTAGACCATCCTCAAGTACTATTTTAAGAATTCCAAGGAGTAATAACTTGTCCTGAAGACACACTTTTAAGTTTATTTAATTCTATGTGTAGAAATTAACTAAAGCTTAGGCTGGTGATTTTACAATTCCCAATCACATACTCATAAACAAAATTAATTCCATTGTGAGAAGTCTATAGAGATGTTTTAACAGTTAAGAATTGTAATGTTCTGAGGTGCAAAGGATTTTTAAATTTTGTATTCAATTTCTAGGAAAATGTATTAGGGAATAGGTCTCTCTTTGGGGGTTTTTTTTCTCCATCTTCAGGCTTAGTTCTAGAGCATGCTAAAGTAGGTAGTGATGGATTTACTTCAATATTCATTTATTGTGGATGACACTGTATCAATTGCATGAAGTCCTGATATATCATTTTGCCATCTCAGTAAGACTCATCAATCTATATGGGAAAAGCCAAATGGATGAAAAATATATTGTTCAATTTATGACATTTAGTTGGATGGAATGCCCATTAAGTTAGTTTATCAATAGACATTTCTTAGATATCAGTGCATATGGGCAATGATCTCAGTTTATAATAAAGTGAAAGATGAGGAGTAATCTTAATTACACTAGGAAGTGGCACAATATTTTTAATGATTCCAAGCAATTGTTGATATAGTTCTTGTTCCCAACACTAAGATTTTTCTAGTATGTGCTACAAATCACATAATATCATGATCAAAGAAGAATCAAATTGCAAGATGCTCAAAATACAGTGAAAAAATATTAGGTAGATGTAAGTAGCCAGAAGAATACATATTTATATATTCTTGATGACAAATTCAGTACCCAGAGTATAGCTGACCCTTAATAAATGTTGAACAAATGAATCAATAAATTAATAAGAAATAAGTCACACATGAAAACTAATGTAAAAAGCATCATCAAGGAGTCATAAGTAGACAAAGAGTTTGACTAATGG
This sequence comes from Antechinus flavipes, assembly GCF_016432865.1. NCBI lineage: Eukaryota > Metazoa > Chordata > Mammalia > Dasyuromorphia > Dasyuridae > Antechinus > Antechinus flavipes. Next base: position 426,342,963 of record NC_067400.1, read on the forward strand.
TGCAGCAAGATCAAGAATTAACAAATGATTAGCCTCAATATTGCCCTAGGTTAAGAGTTACAAAGGAAACTTTTCTGAAAATTTCCTCTATCAAAGATTTATGGAAGGACATTGAAAAGAATTATATAGGATAATAAGGATTAGGTAAATTATATAATACACTGATAAAAAAAATACTCACATATATCCACTGAATAAATGAAATAATATTTTCCCGAAGTTCCAAGCAAAAAAAGCTTTCCCCTGGATATTCTAAAACATTATCATGTCTTTCCTTTCTTCTAAAATTCTTAAAATCAGTTTGATAGTGTGGTAAGATCACTGAGCTATTTAACAATGAGGGATAGTCAAAAGGATATTTGATTTAGAGTTAGAAAGAATAGAATATGAGTACTAGTTCAGTGATTTAAGTTAATTACATAATGTGTCCCAGTTTCAATTTCCCTATCTGTAAAATATGTGTTACTATTTATTATAAAGACTTGACAAGAGAGTTGTTATGAGTGAAAGGGAGAAGGAAATTTTGTATGTAAAGAGTTTTATTTTTAAAAAAATTAAAAATTATAAAGATTTCAGTTATTCTAATATAATATAACTAAAAGATATGTGATTTTATTAGTATAGTGCTCACAAACTCATAGTCATCTCCATGAGACATTAGAGCAGATCTTTAGAAGGTAGTTAGAATTATTAATACCATTTATATCAAGTCAATCATATCTCTTAAAATACCCCATCTTATTTCTTCCTTTATTGATAGGTTCACCTCACATGACTCTTTGCCCTCCCTTATATCTACAAATCCTAAAATTTCTAGGTTTGTTTCTCTTGTTTCTATAATCTTAATAGGATTCCAGTCATAATATATCAATCAATCAACTAGCATTTACTAAGCACATACTCTATGCCAGGCACTGTGCTAAACACTGAGTATGTAATAAAAGCAATGTTTGTGTATGTGTGTATGCACATATTAAGTTAGTTTATCAATAGACATTTCTTAGACATCAGTGCATATGGGCAATGATCTCAGTTTATAATAAAGTGAAAGATGAGGAGTAATATGAGGAAGACAACATGAAAGCAACTAAAAATAAACAAAATATATACATAATAAATTAGGGAGGATAGTCTTATAGGAATGTACTAAGCAGGATCAGAAAGTGCTTCTTGCAATATGTGAGACTTTAGGTGAGATTTAAAGAAAATCAGGTTAGGGTGAAAGTAGAGAGGAGAAGAAATAGTATTACAGGAGTTGGGGAAAGCCAATAAAAATTTTCAGGAATGGGATATGAAGTATCTTATTCTAGGAACAAAAAGACAACTAGTACCACTGAATCACAGATTCATTGGAGAGGATTGTGCATAAAAAGACTGGAAAGATAGAAATAAGCTAGATTAGAAAGTATTTTAAAACATAAAGGATTTCACATATGGTCTTAGAATTAATTGGTAGGCACAAGATAAATTAAATTAAGGGAGTTTAGTGACATAGCCAGACTTGTACTTTAGGAAGATCATTTTTATAGCTGAGTGAAGAATGGACTGGATCAGGGAGAAACTTGAGACAGAAAGAATAATAAACACACTATTGTAGAAGTCCAGAAATTGAGATGAAGAGAGCTTCAGAAAGGGTGATGGTATTGTCACAGGAGAGAGGGGGACATATATAAAAGATGCTATTAAAGCAGAAATGATGGGACTTGACAACTAAGATGTAGATAGGAGCCATGGGAAAGAAAATTTCTATTTCAGTGTATCTGGAAATGGACATGAGAGAAATTAGAAAGTTTCGGTTTTTAGTTTCTAGTAAATAACAGCTTCTTTCCTGTCCATTGCTTAGTCTATGTGAGATTTGGAAGTACCATTTATATTTTCAGGGGAAAAATAATATTTCAACTCTTTGATAAATATGTGATCTCATCAAGATGGATACTCCTTCCAATGGTGGCAGAAATTGAGAGATGTCTTGTATGAATCCTCCTAAAATCCTTCATAGGAAGATCCAATCAGTTCAATTACAAAATACTATTTCCACATGACCTCACTTAATTCTCAGAGTAAACCAATGAAGAAGAGAGTTTACAAATTATTATTCCCATTTTGTAGATTAGAAAACTGAGGTTCAAAGAGGTTGATTGATTGCCCAGGGTGAGTTAAAGATCTAACTGAAACTTGGAACTACAACTTGATTTTGATATTTCTAATCATTTTTATGACCATCTTTTTCAATTTTTGAGAATTCTTAGAGAATCAGGAACAGGCAATACAAAAAGTTAAATTAAATTACCTCTAAAAGTGCTAAGACTTAATATTTACTTCTTGTCCCAGGATAGTAGACGGAACCTTTGAGAACCCAATGGACTTAAATTTCAACTTTCTCTAAGTACTGTGTGAACTTGAATAAGTCACAATGTTTCAGGAACTCATCGTAGTCAATTTTGACATGAGAAGATTAACTAGATAATCTTTAAAGTCCCTTCCAGCTTTAATGTTTTGTAACACTGAATAGTTCATAGAGGGATTGTAATAAGGGTTTTCAGTGTTGATAGCCACAAGACATCTCCTTTATAAAAAAGAGACAAGACTGGGATAATCCTTAATTTCCTCTGATGTGATTATTTTCCAGTACAGTATCAGATGATGTCAAATTCCTGATGACAATAGAAGAACAAGAGAAATATTTTGTACTTCAATCTAAGGAGAGCAATTAACTTCATAATATTGCTTTGGGTTAAAGACAGTCTTAAGAAGGTCAAAATGATAATTTGGTCAAAAGTATAAAATCTTTTACGCTTGAATAATTTCTTCAGTTTAGTAAAAGTCAGTATGTTTCAAGTAGATTTGTCATTTTGCAAATATTAATTTTTTCTCTATTGCAATCAAGAAAAGATTGAAACATTAAAATTGTTTTAGAAGTAACAACAGTTAGACTTTTAAGCATTAGATAATTTTGAGAATCTTATTGCTCTGATTTTTCAAGATAAATAAGCAAATATTTAATTATTTGATATAATATTTAGAAGTTATTTTTGCCAAATGATTATATAAATCTTCCATAGGCAAACTTTTCTCAAAGTTTTACATATTATTGCATTAAAATAGTCAATGCACATGTGCATAGGTACTCTATTGCAAAAAGTAAATAAATAAAAATAAAAACTTTCATTTTATCCATCTATCCCTTCTAGCTGTCATCTCATATGTTTGATCTTTTTAGTAGAATTTCCCTTGAGGTCATTTACAGTCAATGCCTCCATTCTTCTTCCTCCCACTTTCTTCTTTAACTCTCTACAATCTAGCTTCTAATCTCATCATTCAAGTAAAATTGCTCTCTCAAAATAACCACTGGTCTCTTAATTGCCAAATATAATAGGCATTTCTCAATATTCATCTTTCTCGATCTCTCTGCAGCCCTTTGATGCTGTTGATCACCATTTTCTCTTTGATATTCTCTTTTCTTCAGGGTTCCATGACACTATTCAGTCTTGGTTGTCCTCCATAGCATGTCTTGTATCTTTTTCTCCTCTGACAATACTATGATCCAGGCCTGAGGTATTGTCATTTCATAGGTATGAGGCATTATTTATTTATTTATTTCCAATTATACATGTACATTCTTTTTTTTTAATATTTCCATATGAGTCATGTTGGGAGAATGGAGTGGTGGTTCACACAGACAGGGACTTGAATGAATCCTGGACCCTCAGATTAAAAATCTGATTGCTCTACTGACTGAGCTAAAAAGTCAGAACAAAAGAGGAAAACCACAAGAAAAAAAAAAAAAAAACAGAAGGAAAAAAGATGAAAGTAGTGTACATTGATTCGCATTCAGTCTCCATGCTTCATTCTCTGGATGCCAATGGAGTTTCCCATTCAAAGTTTATTGGAATTGTCTTGGATCACTAAACAAATCATAGATGATCTTGTTGTTGTTGTGTATGTTTTCCTACACCTGTACTATTTCAATGCCTTTTGGTCAGTCCTTTGCTTAAACCTCTCTCCCCATTCTATTCTGTCTTCCACTCAGCAGTAAAACTGCTCTTTCCAAAGCACAAATCTAACCATGTCACGCTGCTGCTTAGTAAACTCCAGTTACTCTTTGATACTTTGTGTATCAAAAATAAATTCTTATATTTGTCTCTTCATAATCTTACCCTCTTCTACCTCACTAGTCTTTTTATGCCCTTCTTCTATCCTCCAATTTACATACTTTAGTACCTTAAGATATTGCTTTATTTACTTTCCCTAGTGTAAGGCACACTTATCTCACAACTTCAGAAATTTTCATTGCTTGTCTCCCATGCTATGAATTCTCTCCTTCTTTTTGTCTGTCATCTGGCCTCCCTGACTTCCTTTAAGTCCAGGTTTATTTTACAATAAGCTTTCCCTCATCCATTTTAATGCTAGTATCTTCCCTCAGATAATAATCTCCAATTTATCTTGTATATTTCTTATGCATAGTTGTTTATATAGTTCCCCTGTCTCATAAGATTCCAATCTCCCGTCTTTGTACCTGGCAGCTGATGATGTTTGGATAGAGCACAAAGCTGGAAGTGAGGGAAAGCTGGGTTCAAATCTGGCCTCAAATGCTATCTATGTGACCCTAGTCAATCACATAACCTATGTTGTTATTGTCTTTTTTTTAGTTTCCAAATTACAAAATGAGAATAAAAATAGTCATTCACTTTCAGGATTGTTTTGAGAATCAAAAGAGATAATGTTTATAGGTGGGGAAGGGAAGGAAAGCCCTTATCCTACTGCCTGGAATTTGATATACACTATATTCCCCACCCTTTTTTTTTTTGTATTCTCAGTGCTTATTAGGCATAGTACCTGGAAATAGTAGATGCTTAATAAATGCTTATTGTGAGACTGACAAAATTCTACTGATCATTTTACAGAATACCAATCCTGGGCTTAAAGTAGCTTGACTTTTTGTATTTGGAGTAAATGCAACAGCTTTTTACCTATGGATTACATAGATTTCTTCTACTCCAGACATCATTTTTTCCCTCCTCTTGGACTTTGCATTCTCAAATCTTCAGAAAAGAATGGGTCAATTTGATCATTCTCTTCTGTAGCCATAAAGTCTTGAGATCACTGGATTTCGGTCAGTATGTTTCAAGTAGATGAATCATTTTGCAAATGTTAATTATTTTCTCTATTGCAATCAGAAATAGATTAAAACAGTAAAATTGTTTTATGAAGTAACAAGAGTTAGGCTTTTAAGCATTAGATAGTTTAAGGTTTAGACTGCTAGTAAACAATAAAATATAGAGTATGCTATAATTCTTTTTGTATTATATAGTTAACAAATTCTAGTTTCAGAATCATTTTAGGAAACATTGCACAACATTTGGAGCAAAATTGATCAGTCTCTGGGAATTTATTAATGTATCCTTACTTAGCTTTATTCAAGATTGTGAATTCTTACTCATTTTCCCAGCCTCATTAAGGAAGATTTCAGGCAAGGATCCTTTAGGAGATGTGGGTTTGAATATGTTGAAAGCTGTTGTTGACACAATGTTTTAGGACTTTAGGTTACTAGGTGCAATGTTTGTTGAATTTGATATTATGTAGATAGCATAATAAAAATTTTGCATTCAATCTTAGGGCTCTGACCATTCTTGCCTATATAGAAAGACTGTAAATTGGGCAAATAAAGTGGGCTGCTCTGTTAACCCTTGGGCAAAGATTAAACAGTTCTAATGTCAAAAGGTAGAAAGATTCCAGAACTGAGATGATATTTCTGTTATACTTATCTAGAAATATATTCATTGCTGGGTTCTACTGTAGCTCAGTATAGAAAGAGCATCAAAAACATACAAAAGGAGGTTTAACATAGTTTAAGGAAACAGAACATGATTCCTTGCATCTCTGTAAGTACAGTAATATTGCTCTATAAACAGAGAGCATAAACCTCAACAGAAAAATTCTTTTCTACACACCAACAATAGCAAAGAATGAGAAAAAGAGCCCATACATGCAAAATATACTTATGGCAGCTCTTTCTGTGATGACAAAGAATTGAAATTTGGGAAGAGGAAGAGAGGAATTTATGGCCAAAGAAGAACTAGAGAACATTATTAAATGGAAAATGGAAAACTTTGATTATATTATAATAAAAAGTCTTTTGCACAAACAAAATCAAAATATCCAAGATTAGAAGGGAAGCAAAAAAACTAGAAAAAAACAGTGGTTTTTGATACCACTTCACATCTTTAAGATTGGCTAAGATGACAGCAAAAGATAATTATAAATGTTGGATTGGATGTGAGAAAACTAGGATACTAATGCATTGTTAGTGGAGTTGTGAAATGATCCAGCCACTGGGGAGAGTAATTTGGAACCATGCTATAAGATTGTGCATAACCTTTGACTCCGCAGTCTTGGATATGTATCCTAAAGAAATCATGGGGACTTCCGGCCAAGATGGCGGAGAGGAGGCACATAGCTGTGTAAGCTCCACGTTTTCTCTCAGAATCTATTTCATTACAAGCCTTTGAATTAATGCTTGATTGAAAAAAAAAATAAACAAATAATTACCAAGAGAAGACATCCTTGAAATTCGCCAGGAAAGGTCTGTTTTGCTCAAGGGCGGGGGATGGTTTTAGATTGGGCTCAGGCTGAGGGCAGGCAGTGGCAGGTAGAGCCCAGCAGGCAGTTCACAGCTGAGCAGACCAGAGAGGGGTGCGGTGTGATCTCAGCCGTCTCTGCAGGGAGAGCTTTGCTACAGGATTGGATACTTTGCCCTGGCAGCAAGTCAGTAGTCCAGCAGAGAAGCTAAAAACACCGGGGTGACGAATACAACCCAGAACAACTGGAGTCTCTCGGGACATGGCCACCCTTCCCCAACAGTGTCTCAGCACACTCTCAGAGTCTCAGAGCACAGGCACAACACAGTCCTGGTAGTGCCTCACTGCTGCCCCCGCAGTCTGTAGAGGAAGCTCGGTAACACCACCCAACCCCTCCCCCAAGAAAAGCAGACTCCATTTAGGGTTTTTTTTTCTATTTTTCTTTGCTAGTTTGTCTTTGATTCTTCTCTGACAAAATGAGCAAAAAATTGAAAAGGACCTTAACCGTTGACAGCTTCTATATGGATAGAAAGCAGACTCTAAACCCTGAGGAGATTAAAAACAGACTGTGTCCAGGTGAATCCCCAAAGGAGGAGATCATCTGTTCCTCAACACAGATGAATCTCATAGAAGAAATTAAAAAGGCTCTCATAAGAGAGCTAGAAGAAAAGTGGGAAAAGGAGAGGGAGGCTTGGTGAGAGAGTCTGGAGAAGTCATCCCACTCATTTAAAGACAGAGTGGATAAAGAAAGCAAATCCTTGAAAAATAGGATTAGTGAACTGGAAACAGAAAATAGCTCTCTAAAAAACAAAATTGGCAAAATGGAAAAAAATTCCATAGAACAAAAGAACTCAATTGGACAACTAGAAAAAGATATTTTAAAAATGAGTGAAGAAAATACTTCATTGAAAATCAGAATCGAACAAATGGAATTGAATGACTCGAGGAGACAAGAAGAATCAGTCAAGCAAAACCAAAAAAAAATCAAATAATGGAAAAGAATGTGAAATACCTTCTTGGGAAAACAATAGACCTGGAAAATAGATCCAGGAGAGACAGTCTGAGAATTATTGGACTCCCAGAAAAGTATGATGAAAAAAAGAGCCTGGACACTATTTTCCAGAAAATTATCAAAGAGAACTGCCCAGAAGTCATAGAAACAGAGGGTAAAATAGACATTGAAAGAATTCATCGATCACCTACTGAAAAGGATCCTAAAATCAAAACACCAAGAAATATAGTGGCAAGCAGCTAGAAAAACCCAATTCAAATTTAGAGGAGCCACAATAAGGATCACCCAGGATCTAGCAGCATCCACATTAAAAGATCGAAGGGCCTGGAATATGGTATTCCGAAAGACTAAGGAACTCGGTATGCAACCAAAAATAACTTACCCAGCCAGAATGAGCATCTATTTCCAGGGAAGAAGATGGACATTCAATGAAATAAGCAAATTTCCCCTATTTTTGATGAAAAAACCAGAACTTAACAAAAAGTTTGATCTAGAAATATAGAACTCAAGAGAAACCTAAAAAGGTAAAAATAAATCTTGGGAACTATATTTCTGCTATAAAGATGTATAAAGAATACATGTATACCTTGTTCTAGAAACTAGATGTGGAAAGGACATTGTACCAGAAAAAGGGTAAAGTGGGGGTACTACATCTCAGGAAGAGGCAAAGGAAACCTATTATATCTGAGAGAAAGAATGGAGGGGGATGAATATAGTGGGTATCTTACTGCCATCAGAATTGGCTTTAAGAGAAAAATTTTAGACATATTCAATTTGTGGTGAAACTTCTCCCATTTCATTGAAAAGTGAGAAGGGAAAAGTGAAAGGTGAAGGAATAAGCTAAGTGAAAGGGAATACAGAAACTGTGATAGAAAGGAGTAAGATAGGGGGAGGAACTCTAAGGTTGGGGGAAGGATACTAAAAAGGGAGGGCTGTGAGAAGCAAGTGGTGCTCACAAGTTTAATATTCGGGAGGGGGATAAGGGGGAAAGAAGGGAGAAAAGCATAAACAGGGGTTAACAAGATGGCAAGTAATATAGAATTGGTCATTTCAACCATAAATGTGAATGGGGTAAACTCCCCCATAAGGAGAAAGCGGTTAGCAGAATGAATTAAAAGCCAGAATCCTACAATATGTTGTTTACAGGAAACATACCTAAATTAAGGAGATACATGCAAAGTAAAGGTAAAAGGTTGGAGCAAAATCTACTATGCTTCAGGTGAAGTCAAAAAAGCAGGGGTAGCCATCCTGATCTCAGATCAAGCAAAAGCAAAAATTGATCTAATTAAAAAAGATAAGGAAGGGCACTATATCTTGCTAAAGGGTAGCATATATAATGAAGCAATATCAATATTAAACATATATGCACCAAGTGGTGTAGCATCTAAATTCTTAAAAGAGAAATAGACAGCAAAACTATAACAGTGGGAGATCTCAGTCTTGCACTCTCAGAATTAGATAAATCAAACCACAAAATAAATAAGAAAGAAGTCAAAGAGATAAATAGAATACTAGAAAAGTTAGATATGATAGATCTCTGAAGAAAACTAAATGGAAACAGAGAGGAGTACACTTTCTTTTCAGCAGTTCATGGACCTATACAAAAATTGACCATATATTAGGACATAAAAACTCAAACTCAAATGCAGTAAGGCAGAAATAGTAAATGCATCCTTTTCAGACCACGATGCAATGAAAATTGCATTCAACAAAAAGCCAGGGGAAAGTAGACCAAAAAATAATTGGAAACTAAATAATCTCTTACTAAAGAATGATTGGGTGAAACAGCAAATCATAGACATAATTAATAACTTCACCCAAGAAAATGATAATAATGAGACATCATACCAAAATGTATGGGATGCAGCCAAAGCGGTAATAAGGGGAAATTTCATATCTCTAGAGGCCTACTTGCATAAAATAGAGAAAGAGAAGGTCAATGAATTAGGCTTGCAACTAAAAATGCTAGAAAAGGAACAAATTTAAAAACCCCAATCAAACACTAAACTTGAAATTCTAAAAATAAAAGTAGAGATCAATAAAATTGAAAGTAAAAAAAAAAACTATTGAATTAATAAAACTAAGAGTTGGTTCTATGAAAAAACCAACAAAATAGACAAACCCTTAGTAAATCTGATTTTAAAAAGGAAAGAGGAAAATCAAATTGTTAGTCTTAAAAATTAAAAGGGAGAACTCGCCACTAACGAAGAGGAAATTAGAGTAATATTTAGGAATTAATTTTCCCAACTTTATGCCAATAAATTTGACAACTTAAATGAAATGGAAGAATACCTTTAAAAATATAGCTTGCCCAGATTAACAGAGGAAGAAGTAAATATCCTAAACAGTCCCATCTCAGAAAAAAAAATACAAAAAGCTATTAACCAACTCTCTAAAAAAAAAATCCCCAGGATCAGATGGATTTACATGTGAATTCTACCAAACATTTAAAGAACAATTAACTCCAATGCTATATAAACTATTTGAAAAAATAGGGATTGAAGGAGTCCTACCAAACTCCTTTTATGACACAGACATGGTACTGATACCTAAACCATGTAGGCTAAAAACAGAGAAAGAAAATTATAGACCAATCTCCCTAATGAATAGTGATGCTAAAATTTTAAATAAAATATTAGCAAAAAGATTACAGAAAATCATACCCAGGATAATTCACTATGACCAAGTAGGATTTATACCAGGAATGCAGGGCTAGTTCAATACTGGGAAAACTATTAGCATAATCGACTATATCAATAATCAAACTAACAAAAACCATATGATCATTTCAATAGATGTAGAAAAAGTATTTGATAAAATCCAATATCCATTCCTAATAAAAACACTTGAGAGTATAGGAATAAATGGACTTTTCCTTAAAATAGTCAGGAGCATATATTTAAAACCATCAGTAAGCATCATATGCAATGGGAAAAAACTGGAACCTTTCCCACTAAGATCTGAAGGGAAGCAAGATTGCCCACTATTACCATTATTATTCAATATTGTATTAGAAACACTAGCCTCTGCAATAAGAGTCAAGAAAGAGATTAAAGGAATTAGAGTAGGCAATGAGGAAACCAAATTATCACTTTTTACAGATGATATGATGATACCTGGAGAACCCCAGAGATTCTACTAAAAAGCTATTAGAAATAATTCACAACTTTAGCAAAGTTGCAGGATACAAAATAAATCCCCATAAATCCTCAGCAGTTTTATACATCACCAACAAAATCCAACAGCAAGAGATACAAAGAGAAATTCCATTCAAAATAACTGTCAACAGCATAAAATATATGGGAATGTATGTACCAAAGGAAAGTTAGGAATTATATGAGCAAAATTGCAAAAAAAACTTTCCACACAAATAAAGTCAGACTTAAATAATTGGAAAAACATTAAGTGCTCTTGGATAGGCTGAGTGAATATAATAAAGATGACAATACTACCTAGACTAATCTATTTATTTAGTGCTATACCAATCAGACTTCCAAGAAAATATTTTAATGATCTAGAAAAAATAACAACAAAATTTATATGCAACAATAAAAGGTCGATAATCTCAAGGGAATTAATGAAAAAAAAAAATCAAATGAAGGTGGCCTCCCTGTACCTGATCTAAAACTATATCATAAAGTAGCAGTCACCAAAACCATTTGGTATTGGCTAAGAAATACATTAGTTGATCAGTGGAATAAGTTAGGTTCACAAGACAGAATAGTCACCTATAGCAATCTAGTGTTTGACAAACCCAAAGACCCTAACTTTTGGGATAAGAATTCATTCTTTGACAAAAACTGCTGGGATAACTGGAAATTAGTATGGCAGAAATTAGCATGGACCCACACTTAACACTGTATACCAAGATAAGATCAAAATGGGTCCATGATTTAGGCATAAAGAATGAGATTATAAATAAATTAGAGGAACATAGGATAGTTTATCTCTCAGACTTGTGGAGGAGGAAGAAATTTGTGACCAAAGATGAACTAGAGACCATTACTGATCACAAAATAGAAAATTTTGATTACATCAAATTAAAAAGCCTTTGTACAAACAAAACTAATGCAAACAAGATTAGAAGGGAAGCAACAAACTGGGAAAACATCTTCACAGTTAAAGGTTCTGATAAAGGCCTTATTTCCAAAATATATAGAGAATTGACTCTAATTTATAAGAACTCAAGCCATTCTCCAGTTGATAAATGGTCAAAGGATATGAATAGACAATTTTCAGATGATAAAATTGAAACTATTACCACTCATATGAAAGTGTTCCAAATCATTATTGATCAAAAAAATGCAAATTAAGACAACTCTGAGATATCTTTACAAATCTGTCAGATTGGCTAAGATGATGAATGTTGGAGGGGATGTGGGAAAACTGGGACACTGATGCGTTGTTAGTGGAGTTGTGAACGAATCCAACCATTCTGGAGAGCAATCCGGAATTATGCCCCAAAAGTTATCAAATTGTGCATACCCTTTGATTCAGCAGTGTTACTGCTGGGCTTATATCCCAAAGAAATACTAAAGAAGGGAAAGGGACCTGTATGTGCCAAAATGCTTGTGGCAGCCCTGTTTGTAGTAGCTAGAAACTAGAAAATGAATAGATGCCCATCAATTGGAGAATGGTTGGGTAAATTGTGGTATATGAATGTTATGGAATATTATTGTTCTGTAAGAAATGACCAGCAGGATGAATACAGAGAGGCTTGGAGAGATTTACATAAACTGATGCTAAGTGAAACGAGCATATATACTTCAGCAACGATACTATATGAAGATGTATTCTGATGGAAGTGGATTTCTTTGACAAAGAGACCTAACTCAGTTTCAATTGATCAATGATGGACAGAAGCAGCTACACGCAAAGAAAGAACTTTGGAAAATGAATGTAAACTGTTTGCATTTTTGTTTTTCTTCCTGGGTTATTTCTACCTTCTGAATCCAATTCTCCCTGTGCAACAAGAGAACTGTTCAGTTCTGCACACGTATATTGTATCTAGGACATACTGCAACATATTTAACATATATAGGACTGCTTGCCATCTGGGGGAGGGGGTGGAGGGAGGGAAGGGAAAAATCGGAACAGAAGTGAGTGCAAGGGATAATGTTGTAAAAAATTACCCTGGCATGGGTTCTGTCAATAAAAAGTTATTATAATAAAAAAAAAGGAAAAAAGAAATCATAAAAAAGGGAAAATAAAATATGTACAATATATAAAATTTATATTTAAAGATAATCAATTTTGAAAGATTTTGTAACTCTGATACTAACCACATAAAACATGTCTTCCACTTCCACTTAAAAGAGCTGATTGACTCAGGGTACAGATCAAAACACATGTTCTCAATCCTTTTTTTATTGTTATTTTGTGGTAGGGTTGGGGGTGGGGGGGAAGGCAGAGGGCATGACTAAAGGGAAATTTGTTTTGCATCACTATATATACTTGTAATATGTTTGGTTTTTCTTCCTTTCTCAATGAATGTGGAAAGTAGAGAATTTGGAACTAAAAATAAAATCAAAATGAATCCAAAAGAAAGAAATGCTTAGTCTGGGAATCTTATTTCCAGTCTTCTAGTAGAATATCTATAAATAATAGTCAAACTAAGAGAGGAACCTAGACTTTCATCTATTAGTATAAGACACCTTAGGAGAACAGTTGAGGCCTTAGATAGCTAAGAATCAACCACACCTAGCTATAGATAGTTATCAGAGAAATGACACATATGAGAGCTATTAAGAATTGTTAACAGGGACTGAGAGTTATTTTGGGAAAGAGTTATCATTGAGCAATATTGTAATAAACAACTTTGAGAGCTTTAGAAACTCTGATCAATACAATGACTAATGGACCACAAATTCAAGAGACTCACAGAAAACTGAGAGAATCAAAGTGGTCCCTCATATTTATTATATGAAAATATAAGAAAATTTCTTTTCTTATTTCTTTTTTGACCTAACTAATGAGGGAATTAGTTTTTTTTTGAATATATATATGCAATAGATTTTATTTTTCTTGTCTCCTAAGTTAATGTTGAAAGAAAAGTTGGGGATACAGAATTCAGAACTGAAAATAGAGTTGTTTTTTTTAAAGAGTCATTTTGAGGATTGTTGAAATGTTAGGTTACTTAAGTTTATTTTTTTGCTGTTTCAGTCTTTAATCATTTACTTTTCTTTTGATAAAACTTCCTTCAGATTCACAACATACAACATGCTTAAATTGGTTCTAGCATAATAGACAGTTCAGCAGAAAGATTTTCCCAGATTTCTGAATGAGGACTCTAGTCTAAAGAATAATCCTGTTCCATAAAATATCCTTGGATCCATCATGACAGAGGCATCTGTGAAGCAAGGATTATATTCTATCAAGCTAAAAATTGCTAAAGACATGAAATTTGACCACTCCTAACTATTCACAATTTATTACCCCTCCTGGAACACTTCAGCTTTTTTCCCCTAAAAACATTTTTCTCTCCTGAGAAAAGAAAAAGATTGAAGCAAGCTGGGAAAAGGTGGAAAAAAGTCTTTTAAAGAGCTGATTCTGGTTATACAGTCTTCTCAAATTTCAAGAGCCTAACTTGATAAAGCCAGCCTGGGCCACTTGACAAGAATGAAATAATGATAATGAATGTTCAGCCAACACAGAGTACACCAAGCATATAATCAGTTGGATATATTCCTGAAAATTCTAGTACCTTCCAGAGGATGATTAATTGACCACTTTCTAGGTTCTGTGAGTCATAGAAGACTTCATTTCATGATATAGGCATATATGGATGCAGAGCTAATTTCAAAACTAAGAATACCTAAATTATCCCTAGTTCTACTACATATTGTCTATATGATCTTGAACAAGTCATTTAATAGTTTGATGTTGTAGTGTAGGAGTTCTTAATTTTTTTTTGAGTTGTGAATCCATTTGACATCTTGGTAAAGTCTATGGTCTTAATGTTTTCAAATGTATAAAATAAAATGCATATAATTACAAAGAAAAATGGTTTTATTAAAATACTATATATTATTATATACATGTATAAAATATATATATATATATGTATGTGTATATATTATATATATATATATATGATAAAAGAAAATAAAATAAAAATATGAGAAAAAATACTTAGACTGCATAAGACTTCGAATTGCAAAGAACTTGCTGACCTGCATCAGTAAAGGGAATTTTCTCATCTGGGAATTTCCCATACCAACTCAATCACATGTCAAGTCCATTTCCTTTTTTATATTATCAGTGGAATCTATGGAACCTTATTTAAAATACCTGTTGTAATTTAGTTTGCAGCTAGCACAAAGAACACAGCCTAGGCAATAAGGGAGCAAAATTCTAGTTCTGGGTGTACCACTGGAAAAAAGCCTCAGTTTCTTCTGAAAAATGAAGAAATTGGATTGGATGCTGCTAGTATATGCTCTTGTTCCTCTGCCTCCTTATCTTTGTCACTCAACCCAGATTTGCTGTGTGGTCCCTTCAACTTCCTAGGATAATTCTAGAAGAATGCTACCAGAGAGAATTATTATGCTTGGCCAAGTATGCAGGAAAATATTTTATTCAAGCTGATTTCTTCTTGGAACTACTAAGGGGAAAGGGAAGGATAAAGTGTCTGGCAGAAGAAGGGCAAAAGGAGATGAGAGTATTTTGCATTATGCTTGGAGTCCCCAGATTCATGGAATAAAGAACCCTTGAAGTGCTGAAGCAAGGCAATTAGAGTTGATTTCAATTATATTTAACTGTGTCAATTAGAAATAACCATAACTTGCCATTTCAGAGACTGTATTCCCAAATCTGAACAAATGCATAAAAATAAGTATTGTATCCCCTTCTTCTACCTAGAGAAAAATTCTTTCCTATCCAGAAAGAAACAAGGAAAAAACTGAAATTTAAATTACTCCTTTTATAAAGAAAAATTTTAAATTATAAGTTAAATGGAATATCTTTTTTAAAAGAAACATACTGAGGTCAACCCTAGTCCATAGCACAAAGCTCAAAGTAATCATTACTTTCTTGTAGTAAGCAATTAGTACTGGTTTTATTTATGGATATCTTTAGAGTTTGGCCAGTTATGAATCTATGCTTAACACAGAGTTAATATACCTATAATGAACTCATGGACTCCATAATTGAGGTTTCAAAAGTATCTTCTGGTTTTTATTACTAATGATGTTATTATTGTTATTATACAATAATAATATATAACATTTTAGAATATTTCTTGGTTTATAAAGTACTTTACAAATATTATCTCATTCTTTTCTCATAATAACCCTGAGAGATAGGTGATATCAATTATCTCCATTTTAAAGAAGAGGAAAGTGAAGCAAATAGCGATTAACTGATTTGAACTATATGATGGGTCATATAGCCAGTATCTGACTCTACATTTAAATTAAGGTTTTCCAGTGCCACTTAACTGCCTTGTCTAATTGCAAACAGTGTTTACTGATAACTGCAAATATTATATTTTGCCCATTTTTCCTCAATATTTGGAAACACTTTCTTCAATTATTCTTCTAGAAGAATTTTAGAGTTCTTAGAGAAATTATTCTGTCAAAACAGGCTACCACATCAATTATTCTTCTGAACATGATTGGAGCACAGCAACCAATTAGTTTGGTAGATACATCTTATATATGAGATAATATATATCTACATTAATCTACATGTCCCCAACTGTTACATTGTGGGTATTGTACATTTTGAGTGAGGGGTATGTCTGTATCTATCTATATCTCTGTGTGTGCATTTTCTGAAATCAATATTTAGAAAGTGTGTCTTTATTGAGGAATATATCAGAAATGCCAATAACCTATGCATATCCTTTTATCTAATGAACCTACTACTGAGAGTATGTACTCAAAGAAGACAAAGGTATAAGGAAGGGTTGCATATAAATTAAAAAACAGCAGTACTTTGTAATAGCAAAAAATAAAAGTGAGCTTTCAATCAATTTGAGACTATCTGGAGAAATTGTGGTATAGGGATATTATATGGTGGTATGTGAGCTTGAGTACTATATAAGTAAGAAAAGAGTTAAAGATATGCATAATAAGTTTCCTTGCTGATCACTCTTTATCTTTTATTATTATCATTTAATTAATTAGTTAATTAATTTTTATTAATGTTATTTAGAATTAAACCAAAAAAATAATAAAACCTCAAATCACTCATTTTTTTTTCTTTCACTCTTACTACCTACTCATTTATAATCCCTAACAATATAGCTAATTATCTCAATTTTCACTTAAACTGCCCCCTCCAGCATTATCAAAATTTTATGTGCTAAATTTTAAAATGTCTTCTCAGGCCTCATCTTTTTTGATCTCTCCATAAGTATTGACACTGCTGACTTAAGTGTGGAATAACCTGAATGGTGTAATGCATAGTGTTTACCTTGGGGTTAGGAAGATCAGATTTAAAATCCCACCTCAGAGATTAACTATGTGATTCTGCACAAATCACTTCATCTTGATTAACCATAGTTATTTGACCTAAAAAAGGGGGATTATAATACTACATACTTCATTGTATTGTTTTGAGAATTAAATCAAGAGAAAATATACATATGGTGCTTTGTGCCCCTTAAAGCATCATGCAAATGTTAGCTTTCATTATTGTTCTTATTTTGCTTCCATAACAGTCTTCTTTCCTATACTTTCTTAGTCTTTTTTTTTTTTTTTGCTGGATCACTATTTCCTGCCCCTAGTTGTGGGTTTTCTCCCAGGAACTATCTATCTTATATCCTCTTTTATATCCACACTCTCTTTTCTCTCTTGGTAATCACATCATTTCCAATGGATTCAATATCATCTTTAATCAGATAATCCCAAATGTACAAAGTGAAGATAAACAGCTTCAGTCCCTCTGCTGACTCTAATTCCCCATCATGAAAATGCCTACATCTCTATTTTGATGACCCATCTGCATCTCAAGCTAAATGAGACTAGCTTTCCTCTTTAAGTTGTGGTTTGGTCACCACTTTATTTAGCAATGATTAGGGCGAAACTACAAAGACATTCCTATCAAACTTTTTCATTTCTACTCAGAGAACCACCACCATCTTAGTCATTCAAATTTATAACCTCTTGGTTACGTACAACTTGCTATTCCCTTCAAATATATAATAAAGAGATCATGTAAATTTTATTTTTTTTCTTTGTTTCTCCTTTCCCATCCTAGATGGCTACCATTAGAAAAATATATATACATATATATGGGGGTACATATATGTGTATATATATGTATGTGTGTGTGTGTATATATATATATATATATATATATATATATATATATATATATATATATATACACGCATGTGAATGCAGATACATACTTTACTGCAGAGATTGCAATTGGGCTGTGCTCAAATTGGTACATAATTTGAAGAATCACATTTAACGAAAAACTCATCTTATTAAGCAATTGCAAGAACAAAACTATAAGGGCATTCCTATCAACCAATAAGCATTTATTAAACACCTGCTATGTGCCAGGCACTCTGCTAAATGGTATAATTACTAAAAGGGGAAAAAGATAGTCTGCAACCTCAAGGATCTCACAATCTAAGTGGGAAAGCCACAAACAAAGGAATATAAACAAGTTGTTGTTTTTTTAAACAGGAAAAATAAGATGTAATTAAAGGAGAGAAGAATTTTTAAATTAAGGGTATCTGGGGAAAGCTTCCCATAGAAGATGATATTTTTGGCAAGATTTAATGAAATTCAGGGAAGTCAGTAGGTAGAGAAGGGGGAAGAAAACATTTCAAGGCAGAGGAACATCCAGAGAAAATGCCAAAGCCAAGAGATTTAGGTGTTTTGTTTATTCAATATCTAGGAGACCACTGTCATTGGAATGAAGAGGATAGCACAAGAAATAAGGTATAAGAAGACTAGAAAGTTAGGAGATGGCTGGGTTATGAAGGGTTTTGAATACCAAACACATCTTTTTCTTATTATAAAAATCACTTAAAATGGAAGTAAGTGTGGAAAAGGGAGAGCCTTGAAACAATAATTTGTACTAGTTCATCATGAGACCTCTAGAAAACTGGTGCTATTATAATCCCCATTTTACAAATGAGGCAACTGAAGCAGAGATCAAATAATATGCCCAGGGTCACATAATTAGTAACTCTATGAAGAAGGATTTGAACATGAGTCTTTTTGACTTCAGGTTCAGTGGCCTGATAGCACTGTCCCAGAGCATTCTTTGACCTTTTTCTTCCTTTTCCAAGGACACTGATCTTGTCTCAAGAGTCTGGTCCACCAACCTTGTCCCACAGTTTCTCCCTAGAGTGGTCATTTCTTCTGAATCACAGAAATTTCAAGATATATTGGAAATATGTTTTCTCCTCTTGAATTATCTACCTCAGATGTAAAGGACTTGTTATGACTCGGTTGTCTGAGACTAGTGATTTCATCAATGTAGAGAATTCCTGTTATGAAAATTCTATCAAAGCAAAACAGTAACCATATTACAAGTTAGAGAGATGCCTGGGATACTGAGATTAAATGATTTGTTCCTGATCACATTACTATATATTAGTACATGTTAAATGTAGGACTTGAAAATGGGAATAGATGACACCAAGGTTGGTTTTTCACAGATCCAGATCTGTGAGGATTGCTAAATGAGGCCCATTAACATTGACTAGATTGTTTAGCTCTAGGAAACAGACTCAGGGGGAATAGGAAATAGAATATAAAAATTTTATAGAGAGAAGACCAAAAGATATGGACCATGGCATATTGGCAGGAGAGAAGGAAAGGCCTTAGTAGAACTTCACAGTAGAGGGTTCTATACCTACTGGGAAGTATGAATATACTGGAAACCTGGAGAAAAGTATGGGGGAGAAGGAATGAAAAGACGTGATGGGGAAGCATGAAATCCCAACTTTTTCTACCTTTAAATTTTTCCTACAATCAGTCTTAGGAATATGGCCATATGCTGAAAAATATTTCTCCCATCAAAATATTTCATGATTAAGTATATAATTGTATTTTTAAAAGTTCCAAAGTGAAAATGAAGAACTTCTTTGTTGAGATACTATTTAGCTGACTATCCATTTATGATAATTATCCAACTCACTAAAGTGCCTTCTGTATTATTATTTTGCCTATTATTTTAAAATAGGGACTATTGCTTTTTTTCTTCCTTCTACTACCCTATCACATATACAGGAAGAATGTATGGCTTCATTGACTCATTCTCCTCTATCCTAGATTTATCTGGAATCAACCCCCAATAATTTGTATAATTATACTTAGTTGTGCTCAAGGACACTCAAGGGTTTTAAATGACAATTGGGAATATTTTTTCCCATATTTCTAAACTAAAAGGAGAGCAGTTAGGTGGCATAGTGGATAGAGCCCTGGGCTTAAAATAAAGAAAACATCTTCAGCTTCAGACACTAGCAATGTGACTCTGGGAAAGTCACTTAATCCTGCTTCCCTCAATTTCCTTATCTGTACAATGAGTAGAGAAAGAAATGGAAAATCACTCCAGTATCTTTGTCACAAAAACCTCAAAAAAAAAAAAAAACACAAAGAGTCAAATATGAAATAAATGATATAATGACAACAAAATTAAAACAAAAATTTTCCTTATCTAAAATATGTCAGTTTGAAACACAGGAGAAAAAGGTTTGTAATTATCACTAATCCATAAATGAATCCATCAACAAATATTTTTATGTGTCTACTGTGTGTTTGCCTAGATTAAGGGCTGAAGACACAGAGCCAAGAGAGTAAAGCAGGCCAAAGAAAATAAACTATAGAGAAGAGGGTATTCAAAGGGTACAAAAAGGTCAAGAAGGATTGTTATGGGCCAGAACTTTGAACTTGAAACAAGGATGCTTACAAGGTACTAACAAAGTGGAAGTGGTGAGACAATGGTTACCTAGTTTAGCATGGTTCAGTATGATTGATTTAATCTTACAACAAATAATGGTTTCCTAGTGATATAATGATTAGTTTATACTCAATATGTAGTATATAAGTAGGGACTGAGAGCCACAGGAGATAAACTCTCTCAGAGCCCAGGAGACAGAAATTCATTTCACCTTCAGACAGGCTCCTGGTGGCTGGCCTGGACTCCTGCACTTCCCCCACTGAGACCAAGGCTGGTCTGAAAGGCTCTCCAGAAAGCTGTCCAACCCCAGGAAGGAGACAAAGGATTTGGACTTTAACACCTGGATGTTCTTGTGGTGATTATTAAACTGAAATGAAGGTTGCCCCAGACACCTCCAAGAAACTGAATCAAAGAACATTACATTTTGGCACCCAAACCTGAGACCAAGGACCTTCATCTGTGACCCAGAAATTAAGGTGAGTACAAGAAGGAAATTTTGTAAAGGGCTAAACTAGTGCTTCAGCTGAAATGGGACAAATGTTTAGAAAGGAGCCTTTTCTAATTCAAGGAAAATGTGTAGAGAACATTGTCAGACTTATGAAAAACCAAGGTTTGATTGTAACTTGGGAGCAAGTCATTGAACTTTTAGAAACTGTACAGTACACATCTCCTTGGTTCTCTAAGGAAAAAGAATTAGATCCAGACAAGTGGTAATTAGTAGGAGAGCAACTATGTGAATATTACAATGATAATGAACCTGACTTAATTTCTAAAGAAACACTTTATACATATAACTTAATACAACTGGCTTTAGGAAATTAAATAAGTTATAGAATAAGGGAAAAAGAAGAAAGAACAGGAGAAGGAGGATCCAGGTAAAATAAGTGAAAAGCATGAAGAATTAGACAAGAATGGAGTTAAGTACAATTCTGATGAAATTAAGGAGTGTGGTACTTCACAGTAGGAGCCATTAGGGTATTTCCCATCCCCTGACCTATATCCCTCAATTAACCCTTCATGGGTGGAGGGAGAAGGAGGAGGGGAAGGGGCAGTGACACAATCAGCACCACCTATGAAGCAACCTATGATGAGATTACAAAAGGCATTAATTAAAGCAAAAAAAAAAAAAAAAAAAAAAGGACAGGATATATCTAATTTAATAAATGCATATCCTGTGATTGAAGAACTTGACTCATCAGGTCAACAAAAAAGAAGATACATTCCTTTTGATCTGGAAAAAATTAAGGATTTGAAAAAGGTTTGTACTCTTTATGTGGCTACAGAGTCTTATTATGATATTAGAGGATTTGGCTTATGAAATTTTAACCCCTAGTGATTGTAAATCTATAGCAAGGACATGTATTCTAAACATTTAACCTGGACAAAACTTGTTGTGGCTTTCGGTGTATAGTGAACTATGCAGGATACAAGCCCAATGCAATAAGCAAACTGGAGTTAATATACAAATTACCTTTGACCAACTAGCAGATGAAGGTCAGTACACAGACAATTTAGCACAGATTAATTACCCCTTAGCAGTATATGAGCAAATTGCTGCTGCTGTTATAAAAGCTTGGTGCTCCCTCCCAGGAAAAGATGGAGGGGAAGCCTTCACAAAAATAGAGCAAGGTCCTAATGAACCTTTTGCTGATTTTGTGGGACATCTGCAGACAGCTATCACAAGAACCATTGGAGAAAATGCAGCTACAAGAATTATGATAAGACAACTGGCTAAGGAAAATGCTAATGAGGTTTGTAGAAGAATTATATGAGGACTACACAAAGATGCTCCTTTAGAGGCAATCATAAGATGCTGTGTCACAGTGGGCACAAATGCTTATTATATCTAGGCTATGATGCAAAATATGAGAAGACAGGGTCCCTCTTGGCAAGGGACTTCTAGAGAGACTCATCGATGCTTTCAATGTGGTAAAGCAGGGCATCTGAAAGCTCAATGTGGGCATAGAGATAGAGTGAGAGGACAGGATGAGAGAAGAGCCAAAACCCTATGTACAAAATGCAACAAGGGCTTCCACTAGGCCTCAGAGTGTAAATTGACCCAGGGAAATGAGAGGCAGGACCCAGCTCCAAGACATTAAAAAAAAAAAAAAAACACAGGTGGGGCATGATGGCAGCCAAGGTTACACCCAAAGAGTCTTTAGAAGTTCAGAGCTCTAATATGATCTATCAGCCAAAAAGCAATCAGATAAGAGAAAGGGATTACAATTGGGGAGAATACAGGCTTTTTAACCCAACAGAAGGGCAGTATCCAGTGCAAGTAGCTCCAATGCAATTGCCCGATGATGAGGGTGGTAAAAAGAAGGGACTAGACAGGTTAACTGCTTGGGGAAGAGGGTTTGCTTGTGTCTCTACAGATGGAGAAGAAATCAATTAGTGCCAATAAGCTATATTCACCTTGTCTGTTGGAGAGAGACAGAAAAAGAGAAAAACCTTGAAACAAAGGAGAAGACCTAAGAAACATCTGACACTGAAAGAGCATGGCTGATAATGAGACTGTTACAGAACTTCAAAACCCTCAGGAATCATTGGATTTCCTGAGATTAAAAAAATGTTGATAAAATTATTGCAGAACTTCAAAACCCTCAGGAATCACTGGATTCACTGAGATGAAAAATTGTTGATAAAACTGTTATAGAACTTCAGAACCAGCAAGAATCATTGGATTTCCTGAAATAAAAAATTGTTGATAAGATTGTTGTATGTAATGGGCTGAGGCTCGAGTTGATGTACTGAGGTCCCAAGCACATGAGGCTAAATAGTAATTGGAACATACTCTATTAATATATATACTTGGAGAAAGAATGGCCCCCACTCATTCTTTGTGCAAGTCCTGATGTGTTGTATAGGGAATGACGATTTTGGTGCGTGGAGGCAGGGGAATGGAAAGGGAAGTGGAAAGAGAAACTGCTGACTGGCATCTTGTCACAAATGCTCACATTGCTATCATGACCCCCCCCTTCACCTCCGATCCCCCTTCACCTGCAACCCCCCTTCACCTCTGCTGGCTGGCTTCCTGTCGCAGCTGCCCATATTGCTATCACAATCTCCCTTCACCTCAAAAAGAATAAAGATTGAAGATTTCCCCCTTAACCTGAATTCCTGACTCCAGCTGATTTTAAATACATGGTCATCACAATTGTAGAACTTCAAAACCAACAGGAATGACTGGATTCTCTGAGACATGATAAGACTGATGCAGGACTTCAAAATCTGCAGGAATCATTGGATTCCCTACACATGTGAACTAATGGACAATAGTTTCCTTTTGGACTATTTTTAGGATTTATGGACATGCATAATTGCTCATGTTGATTCATGTTATTTGTCACATCACTACTAGCCTGTGTTACTATGTGCTTTTGTAATTTATGTAATTATGTGTAATACCTCCCATATTGATGGATTTATGTATACCTGTTTCAAATGAGCCCTTTCAGAAACTGACTAATCTGATTTGATTCCCCATTTCCTTTGGTGTTTTCATCTCCCTTCCTGAGATGTCAAGAAAGGCGTGATCACCTCCTTTTATGGTGTTTTCACCCCTTTTTTGGGGAGTCAGGGAAGGCGTGATCACTTCCTTTTTTGGAGTTCTCACTTCCTTGAGAAGTCAGGGAGGTCATGACCACCTTATGTTTTAAAACAAAAGAAAGCAGGAGATGTTATGGGCCAGAACTCTGAACTTGAAACAAAGATGCTTACAAGGTACTAAGTGGAATTGATGAGACAATGGTTTTCTAGTTTAGCATGGGTCAGTATGATTGATTTAATCTTACAACAAATAATGGTTTCCTATAATGATTGGTTTATACTCAGTGTGGAGCATATAAGCAGGGACTGAGAGACACAGGAGATAAGTTCTCTCAGAGCCAAGGAGACAGAAATTCATTTCACCTTCAGTCAGGCTTTTGGTGGCTGGCCTGCCCTCCTGCACTTCCTCCACTTCCCCCATCAAGGCTGGTCTGAAAGTCTTTCCAAAAAGTTGCCCAGCCCCAGGAAGGAGGCAATAAAGGATTTGGACTTTAACACCTGGATGTTCTTGTGGTGATTACTAAACTGAAAGTAAGGCTGCCCCAGACACCCTCAAGAAACCAAATCAGAGAACATTACAAAGGATGATGATTGGAAAAAAGCTCTTAGATTTGGCAATTAAGATATCATTGGATAACTTTTCTTATTACTCTTGGTCCCCCTGGTTGGTAATGGTTATAGAAATACTTGGAGATCATAGCTATGCTGTATTTCTTCCGTTTGGCTAAGCTTCACTGAATTCAGAGGTTGAAAAGTGCCATTGGGAATGAGAAAGAGAATTTGGAATGAAAGCTCACTTGTCTGGTACTGCATTAAAGTTATAACACAGACCTGTACTTTTTATCAATATAGAGAAACTCTGAAGTATTCATTCTGTAATGTTCAAATGACAAAGGGCTGGTAGAATCATATTAGAAAGAACTAGTACAAGAATTGTGACCAAAAAAATATAGAAAATCCCTAATGAAGAAGAAAACTGAGAATTATCTACTGGCAGCTCAGAAAAGCCTAAGAATCCTAATGAAGAATGACAATAGGTGCAAAATGCTGGGAACTATTAACAACTATAGGAAAGATTTCCTGGCAGAGAGCTGTAATAAAAAATGGTTTCTGGGAGCCCCACCTAGTTCATGTCTATTAATAACTGAGCATATCTTAGTCTCTGGGAGAGTGTTGCTCATTGAAAGATATCTTTATTTTCCATGAGTTCTATATGGTCTTAGTTCAGTTTTAAACTTTCATACTTTTAAAATATCTTGAGGTCTTATATTTGATATGTACTAAGCTATCAAAGCTTAAAATTACACTAAGATTAGGGGACATCCTAACTATCTGCTAACCTCAATCTACTTTTAAAAAAAGTTTCTACTCTGAGTTTTGTGAACTTTTGGTATTCCTAGATTTTCTGTGTATAAATAACAAACTAAAGAGACAAGAAATCCCACAAAGTACACTTGACCTTTTTGTGTCAAAAAAGCCTTTCCCACAAGGGTTAAAATGTGTTTCTGTGCAATCAGAGACAGAATGGTAAAGCAGAAAGAATGAGAAATTTGAAATCAGAGAACCTTTTTGACCTTTATGAAATTACTTCTTTCTATCTCCTGATTTCCTTCTCTATAAAGTGAATTGATTGAATTAGGCAATTTCTAAGGTCCTTTCCAGTTTTAAATCCTAGGTGGGCTTTGCTGATATGGGTCACATTTGGGGTTTTCTACTATTCTGTTAAAAAAAAAGTTTGCTGTTGCTGATCTCAACTTATGATTTATTTATAGTGTTTTAAAGCCGGCATGAATAGATAGAAAATTGTACTGCTTAGTCGATCATGCTGACAAAGCAAGTTTTGCTTTTTTTTTTTTTTTTTTAATCTCTTTGCATTGAGAATGTGGCTGCACAGAAAACAGCATTTTTAAATCCAGAGAATGTGCAGCTGTTTGGCTAGTTGACTAATCACTTCTGAGACTTTCAACCCTCTAACATAAGTCATTTTGGGAATGATAGCTATTTCAAAGAATTGCAAGGCTCGGCACTTCTGAAGACCTTTTCATCATTGAATTTTAAAGAGCTGAACAATTATTCACTCATCCTAATCCCAACTTTGGGTGAAACAATGGAATGATATTTTTAGAAGAGCCAAAACTACCAGAATGTTGGCTAAGACAAAGGCTTCATGGCAAGTTTGTGGTTAATAAACAGCTCTTCCACAGGCCACATGGCATAAGGTTTGAATATTTGACAGATGCTTTATTTTTCTGCATATTGTACATTAGCCCGATTTCTCATCATTTACTTCAGGTGCATAATAGAAGTGCCAAGATAATTTACCACATCTATAGATACTGTGGGGAGGAAATTGTTTAAATTTTCATTAAATACAGCACATTTGTATTTTGAAGCTGCTTATAACAACTATGTCCAAGCCTCCAGCTAACCAAGTGTGGGAGTTCTATTGGGATATCATAAAGTAGAGAAAAATGGGCTTAGAAATTAGAATAAAGTTGGCACACATAGAAAGAGTAAATCCTATAGGTTCTATAGTATTTGGTGCTATTGAATTCTTATGCTGGTTTGCTGAAGTATCTGAGTTTTCTCTGTTCCTACTTCATTAATAGCTTCTGGTCATAGGAAAGATTTATTGGTCTGGATTCTGCAATCCCACTTAATAAGTTAGTGTTAAATTATACTTCACCTGATCCAGTTTAGGAAACCAATTTCCCTCCTTTGGTTTATATAGTTGACATATCCATTTAATGACTGAAATATCCTTTATAGTATGATTTGTGGATGAAAAATTATGGTATCTTTCAATTGTAATTTCTATTGTGGTCTCTTTTAGTGGTTATGATTTTATGATTTTTGCAATTTATGTCTTATATACAATAGTGTTACATTGTTTTGAATAAATAATTTTATTAAATTAAAAGAGACTCCTGATCTTTAATATTTGCAAATAGTTGTTAAATGCAATGAAACAAAATCTGGAAGGAAAATGGAAATTTAAATCAAGGAATAACAGTGAAATGGCACAGTGGAAAGAGCATTGCGTGAAGGCACAGGATCAAGATTTTAATTTTGCTATTTACTTTGAGTGGATGACTCTGAGAGTCAGCTTCTTTATCTATGCAAAAGGAGTCAAAGTATAATCAATCAATCAATAAACATTTACTAAGTACCTACTAAGGCAAGGCCTGTGATAAATTCTGGGAATACAAAAAGAGGCAAGGATTTCTTCCCTCAAGTAGTTTACAATCTAATGGAGAGACAAGGTGCAAATACTATATACAAACCAGTAATATAGATGATAAAGAAGAAATGATTAACCGAGAGAATTAAGAGAAATTGGGAAAGGTTCTTGGAAAAGAAGGGATTTTTGGTGGGACTTTAAGGAAGTCAAAGAATCAGCAGGCAAGATGAGCAAAGAGATCACTGGAGGACAGCAAGTGAAAATATTTATAGCCAAGAGATAGAATGTGTGGAATTCTTTTTCTTCCTTTTAATATAATAGTTCTCTCTGCAAAAGAAGGTTTTTCAAGGAGATTTTCTTGGAGGCAGCCTTAGTATCAGTTCAGATCAATAATTACCCCAAATGCAGCCAGCTGGTAAAAATACAAATGTTTATTTCTCCTGCCAAGTCTTGTCTCTTTTCTTGGGCCTGGATAGCTAGATTCTTAGAGGCCTCTCTCTCTCTCCTTGGTTCTAAGAGCTCTTGCAGTTTTGTCCCTTTGCTTCTGCCTCTGCTTTCTTCAGCCTTCAATCCAGCTCCACTCTTCATGTAATTCCACTGAAATCTGTCCAAGAGCCTCTGTTTGTTTCTTTTATATGAGAGAGAGAGGAATTGTGGGATACGAGAGAGAGGGATTATGGGTTTTCTCCCATAGTGTTCTCTGGCCCTAAGAGCTTCAAGGGAAGTGTGAATTCACAAAGTTACACAGTTAACTTTATGAATCTCTCATACTTGTGAACTCCAATGAGTAAAGGTGTGAACACAAGCATTGTATTAATTAGTTCTACTTAGTACCTTGTTTCAGGTTCTGGCCCAAAACATCTTCTTGTAAAATCAGATCAATAATCTATCAACTCTAATGAGTTAGCAGTTTGTAAAGATTCCAACAAGAATGTCTTTTTCAAGTAAAAGTCCAGGGTCAGGACTGAATCAAAGAATATGTAGTGGGGAATAAAGTATAAGACTATAAAAGAGGAGTATGGAATTATGAACAGATCTGGACACTAAACAAAATTTTGTATTTGACTGTGGAGATAAAATGGAAACTAGAGTTTACTGAGTAGGAGGGTCACATGGTCACTTTTGTATTCTAAGAAAATCACTTTGGTTGATAAATGGAGGAATGAGGAAACATTAAGATAAGTAGACAAATGCACTACTGGCTAAGGCAATAGTCCCAAGAATGAAGTGATAACCTACAACAGAATGCTGGCAGTATCAGAGGGGTGCCATATTTGAGAGATGGAGCAAAGATCAAATTGATAAACATTGGCATCAGGTTGGATTATGAAGGGTTGGTATGTGAAACATAGTGAAGGGTCAAGGATGATTCCTAGCATGTAAGCCTGAGAGACTAATTACTTACAGCTTAGATGGCCTAATAGGACCATTATAGACCCTTATAGGATATGTGACGTAACTTCCTGTTTTCCTCATTTTTAAAGATAAAGATTAAGGGACATGCCAAAGGTCACATGAGTAGTAAGAGGCCAAGGAACTAACAAAAATCCCTTCCAAACTATTATTAAAAAGGAAGGAAGGAGGAAGGAAGGAAGGAAGGAAGGAAGGAAGGAAGGAAGGAAGGAAGGAAGGAAGGAAGGAAGGAAGGAAGGAAGGAAGGAAGGAAGGAAGAGTGGGAGGAAAGGGGGGAAGGAGGGAAGGAAGGAAAAGAAAAAAATTATGATAATTTATTTAACATTATTATGCTTTTTCTTGCTCTCCTCTACTCTCCCTTTCCCTTTCTTTTTCCCCTGTTTTCTCCCATTCCCTCCCCTTTTTTTCTTTCCTATTCTTTTTTTTTTTTTTTTTTGAGTTCTAGAGCCTGAACTGTAGTAAAGAAAATCTGGTTTTAAATATGACTTCAGACACTTACAAACTGTGGGCAAATCACTTAACTTCTGCCTGCTTCTAGTTTCTTCATCTGTAAATTGGGAATAATAATAATAATAATAGCACCATTTCCCAGATGGTCATGAGGTCAAAATTAGAGTTTGTAAAGCACCTTATGTACCATAAAGTGCTATATAAAGAGTAGACTTGTTATTAATTACAATTTAATGCAAAAACAAGAGTATCTCTCTAATTCTACTATAATGATAGCTTCACATTATATTTTAATCATAAGCTAAGAATTGTGCCTAGAAAGCTGAATTCCAAATAGTGGGTTCCAAACTTCAGAAATAAGTTGGAATACTGACTCAAACTGCTTACGGATTTTTTTTTTAGAAACAATAAATTAGGGATGATGCTCAATAAATATTTCTTGATGGATTGATTGGTTGTCTGACTGAAAATTCACGAGCTCATAAATCAGACTGACATCCTGGTTTGGAGAAAGCTGTAATGCAAAAACAAAACAAAACAAAACAAAAATAGTCCATATTTATCTGATACTTTCAGGTCAGTGAATCACTTGCTTTGCTATAGTGCTATAAGATATAATTATTATTATTCCCAATTTACAAATGAGAAAATTGAAGCTCAGTGACTTGGCTTGCCCAAGGTCATCAACTCTGTGTGTGTGGGTGGGTGTGTGGGTGTGTGTGTGGGTGTGTGTGTGTGTGTAACAACTAGATGGTCCAGTGAATAGACTGCCAAATTGAAAGTCAGAAAGATTTATCTTTCTGAGTTCAAGTCTGGTCTCATATACTTCATAGCTGTGTAACCTTAGGCAATCACTTAATCCTATTTGCCTCAGTTTCCTCATCTGTAAAATGAGCTGGAAAATGAAATGGCAAACCATTCCAGTATCTTTGCCAAGAAAGCCCAAAATGGTATGAGAGACTCAAATATAATAAAATGACTGACTATATACACACATGTGCACACATATATACATATGTGTATACATATGTGCTTTATTTTGTGTATATAATTATATATTTATGTTGCCTGTGAATTCTCTCTCAGAACAAAAAATAAAATGTGATCCAAATAAAATGACTTTAATTCCATATGATAGCATATACTACATTCAAAAGTCATAGATTCTCACCTTGATCTGAATATACCTGAGATTGTTTTTTACCATTTATATAAATTCAATGGACTTTTAACATTATTTTCTTTTATGTTTTTGTCATTCTTCATATTGTTCTCATGATTTCTGCTCACTTCATTGTGTCATTTCATACAAATCACCCCAAATTTCTGAATTTTCATCTGAATTATTCATAATTGTAATTTCTTATAGTATTAGAGAATTCTCTTTTGGGAAGACAATACACAAAGCAGATGTGGGTTTTTGAAATCCAGAAATCAAGAATAGGTATGTGAGGGGATGAAGGTCAGGCTAGGCTCCTCTGCAAAATGGAGGCTACAGAAAGAACTCACCAATGGGAGCAGGAGAGAGGCCTTAGAGAGGGATGTTTTTTGTTGAGAAGATCATAGGAATGGTTGGGTGTTCCAGGATGAGGAGACTCTAGGCCTGAAAGAAGATCCAGAATGAGAGACCATGATTTTGATGTCAAGAAGCTAGGAACAGAGCCAAAAAGAAGAAAGAGGGATGAACGTCTAAAAGGGAATTTCTTCTTAATGTAATCAATCTCTTTGATTTACCCTTAATGTGAAAGGACAGTTAAAAAAAGAGGAATGATGGAGAACAATATGGCTTTTGTGCCAGAAAATTTTAAACATTAATATCCAAATTGTGAAACCACAAATCCTGTGTTTCCTGTATAATAACATTCTGTGTCTAGATATATTTACCAGGGAGAGGAAAAAGTGAGGAGTATAATGGAAGAATCATGTGGTTAAATTGGTAGAATGCCAATGAAATCTGTGACAGACTTCAAATGTGGAGAAACACAGATGTAAATCTACAAGCAATTCAGTTTGTTAACGGAAATCTAAGCTTACCAGTTGAAGCTATTTCTAGCTTAATTTTGTGACTTTTCCCCTACTACTACTATCATAGTTCACAACAATCCACCACCAGATGTTCAAGTCACACTAATGAAGATCCTTTGGAGCTATTGAGGATTAACTGTACCCTACAGGAACCCAGGATTAAATCAGGAGGTTCATATTAATTAATTTAATTGGACAAATTTTAATTTTTTTAACAAATTTATTGTTCATCTCAGAATTTTCAAGACAAAAATCTTCATTTTGCCAGTGTTTCCTGAGTCTAAAATTATTTAAAGAACAAAATGATTCTGCAGGGAGCCAGAACTGGAAGCAGTAAACTAAAAAGTTTGTCAAAATCAAATACCTAAGTAATGTAACATACCTTTCCCCAAATTTGAAATTTTCTGGTTAGATTTAGATATTGTCCATATCTTCCATTCATCCCCAGTATCATTGGGCCTTTTTTGTTTTTTGAACAAGACAATTTATTTCCTGATGTCATGCATTTTCAATGATTTTTCTCCTTACCCGAAATGCTCTTCCTCCTCATCTCTCTCTTCCTTTGCCTGGTTTTCTTCAAGTCTCAGGTAAAATCCTACCTTTTACAAAGAAGACTTTCCTAAAGCCTCTTAGTTCTATTACCTTTCTTCTGAGATTATGTCCATTTTATACTGGATATATCTTGTTTGTACCTCAGTGTTTAAATGCTCTCTTCTCCATTAGATTCTAAGCCTCCTGAGAGTAGGAGCTGGTTTTGCCCTTTTTTGCATTTTGACATGGTGTCTAGCACATTGTAGGTTTTTGATAAAAATCTGTTGACATGTTAGCTTGCAAATCATTCTTAATTTTGTACAATAAAACTTGTTTTTTGTGCCTTTTATGATCACTCATTCCATTTATATTTATTGCACCACTCATTTTCACTCTAGCCATGTTTGTGATTGGTAGATAGTGTAGAGTCAGCTAGGTGATGCAGTAGACAGAACATCAGACCTGGAATCAGGAAGATCTGAATCAATTCCAGTGATAGATACTATCTGTGTGACTCTGAGCAAATAACTTCTTTGCCTCAATTTCCTCAATTATAAAATGACAATAATAATAGCACCTACCTCTTTGGGCTGTAAAGATAAAATGAAATAATATTTGGTAGGTGCTTAAAATAGTGCCTGGCACATGGAAGATACTTAATGAAAGCTCATTTCCTCCTTCCTTCTTGTTTGTCCAAGTTGGATTATTCTGATCACTGCTTCCTTTCTAGATGTTAACCATCTTTTGAATCATACAACCTAAAATGTTACTAGGAATTAAAGTCAGTATCACTAGCCTGTAATTTGAAGTTTCATCTTTCCTAAAAAAAAAAAAAAAAAAAAAAAAAGACATTTTATTTCTCTTGTACTTCAGTATGTCTTCCTTTATTCATAGTATTTCAGAAACAGAAGCAGAAGCAGAAGAAGCAAAAGAAGGAGAAGGAGGAGGAAGAAGAGGAAGAGAAAGAGAAGAAAGAAGAGGAGGAGGATAAAAGAAAAAATAGCATACAGTTCTCTGCCAAATATTTAGAATGATACATCATGTCTAAAGCATATTCAGATTTGTCTATCACTAAGAATATTATTTGATAATAGGACTCTTAAAAGAGAGAAATTTTCCACATAGGGACAGAAGAGAATGCTATTTTTCTATTTTCAGACTGGTTAGATATAGAGACCTTTGGCTCACTGACATTAGGGCACTCTGTGTTGTGGCCATAACAGTCTAGTTTTTTCAGTACCAGAATCTCTCTAACCTCTTTAGGAATGCCTGATTAGCATATTAGGACTTAAGTCCCCTCAGTAGGGAACTTCAGAGTCATTTCAATGGTAGTGCCTATTTGGTTTCATGTAGCACCTGGGGAAAAAGGGACCACTTGATTCCATTTTTGCTCTTGTGTAAATCTACTCACACATCAAAATATTCTGACCTGAAAACAACCTATCCTAATGGTGTCGCTGCTTCTGCCTAAGATATTTCTAATTATGAGTGTGGGCTGAATAAAGATATTCATTTTACCTGTATACAATTAGTCTCAATGGAATTTCCTAGAACACACTTAAATTTGGCTAGGACTCTTTAGTTAAGAAAAATAGGAGTCTGAAATTCCAAGTTATTATATCTATATCCCAAGATTTGTCTTAGGGGAACTAGACAACAAGAGCTGGAAGTGTCAACCCTGTGACCCACAAACTGTGGGAATTATCATTCTTCTGTCAGATGCCTATATTATAACTAAGGAGATTACCCTGAACTTTGTTCTTTTGGTTATCCTGTCCCTTGACCTCATAAGCAGAGTCCGTAGGTATACTTTTTGATTCACACTGATTTAGGAAGGGGAGAGCTACTCATAAAAACTTTTAACTCCATCTATTTCATTAGTGCTACAAAATGTTGTATAACCACTTTGGTTTGGAGCACATATGAATGTAAAATAATGGCTCCTATTAAAAAGGCTATTTCTATTCAATTCAACCAATATTATTAAGCACCCACTGTGTGTAGAATATTATATTTGTTTCTGAGGAGGTAAAATTATCACATATCTATCATATATCACATTTTCCTTGCCTTAAGGGATTTTACTATCAAGGATATAGCTTTAGATTGGATTCTAAAATCCTTGACTAACTTCCATAGGAGGCAAGGCTTTGCTACTTAAAGAAAATACAGAATATCTTCACTTAAAACAGTGGAGTGTTTTTCCCAAGGCCATCCTGAAATCTTCTCATAGCCCCTTCATTGAAACCTTTGGTTGTACAGCTATTTTATCATGCTTCAATCAATTCAATGAAACAAGCATTTATTAAGCATTATTAGCATCTTGTGGGTTAGAATTTCTTATTTTTTTCTTAAAAAGAATTTTATACAATTTTCTTTTTCTAATAGATGTTTACAATCTAGCCAATTTGATGGACAGGCTTTGGCTAAATGGGTAGTTCATTGTATTTGTATTGTTTGGGACCCAGTAGAAAAAGTAGTAACCATGGGTAAAAATTGCCCGAAAAGTGGTTGATTGATGTAAAGGAAAACTTCCTAACAATCTGAGGTATGCAAACGTAGAATGTGGTATCCTGGGAAGCAATTCTCTACTCACTTTGGTGACTTTTGCATCATCTTGCAGGCATGAGACTTTATTTGGAATAGGGATTCTTAACTTGGAGATCTGTAGACTGTCAGGCCCTCACCTTGGGTTCTATGGATATATTTCAGTAAGTACATGATCTTGGATGGGGCAAAATTTATATCTTTATTTTCAATGACTTCTAAACACTTCTTTCAGGTATCAATGTAGGCAATAAGCAATATTCTCAGAAGAGATCCATAGGTTTCATCAGACAGTCAAAGGAGTCCATGACATACAAAATATTAAAACTCACTTTTTTTTAAGTATTCTTATTCAGGAGAGAGTGAATACAGAGAATTCAAATGAATTGACTGACTGAAATTTAGGAAGACAAATTCTTCTCAGGGTATTAAAAAAAACTCTGAAATGAGCATCTCTTCTTCACTCCTTCACTTCTCTTTTGCTCTCCTTTAGCTCTCTTTCCCTCTTTCCAGCTCTCTGTTCCTTTTTCCACACATTCCATGAAGTAGAACAACAGATTTACGTTCTGAAAAATGGGAATGGAAATCATGTGACAGCCAACCCAAGAGATTTGTGAACTCTCAGCAAAATACCCTAACCCTCTATTCTCATGAGGACAATGAATAAGGTTGGGGATCTCATTCATCAAGAATTCTCCTTATGATATACTTCGACAACGATATTGTTTGAGGACATATTTTGATGAAAGTGGATTTCTTTGACAAAGAGACCTGAGTTTCAATCGATAAATGACGGACAAAAGCAGCTACACCCAAAGAAAGAACACTGGGAAACGAATGTGAACTATCTGCATTTTTGTTTTTCTTCCTGGGTTATTTATACCTTCTGAATCCAATTCTTCCTATGCAACAAGAGAACTGTTCGGTTCTGCAAACATATATTGTATCTAGGATATACTGCAACATATCCAACATAAATAGGACTGCTTGCCATCTAGGGGAGGGGGTGGAGGGAGGGAGGGAAAAAAA
This sequence comes from Antechinus flavipes, assembly GCF_016432865.1. NCBI lineage: Eukaryota > Metazoa > Chordata > Mammalia > Dasyuromorphia > Dasyuridae > Antechinus > Antechinus flavipes. The sequence continues at coordinate 426,378,145 of NC_067400.1, forward strand.
ATCGGAACAGAAACGAGTGTCAATATAAAATAATTATTAAATAAAAATTAAAAAAAAAAAAGAATTCTCCTTATGAATAATAGTGGTGGTTTCTCCTTAGTAGAGATACTCAGATTTAAATAGTTTCTAAGACAACTCCCACTTCCAAGATTTATGTGGCTCTACATAGGTTGTATGGGTGGAATGACTCATATCTTTAGAGGCGAATGACTTGTGAGTGGGGCAGGAAAAGAAAGTTGTGGTATAAATTTGAAGCCAAAGGAATTGAATTTGACTTGTAACTATTCAACTTTATTTTTATGGTCTTTAATAAGTCTTTTAACATATCTGGTCATCCATTTTTTTTCATTTGTAGAAAGAATGAAGATGGATTATGTGACCTCTAAATTCCAAATCTTTTTTTTTTAATAATTCTGTCTCTACCATTTACTTTCTGTAAGATTTCAAACAATCCACTTAACTTCTGACAGTTTATTGATTTGTTACTGTTCAGTCTGTGCCAAGCTCTTCATGAACCCATTTGGGTATTTCTTGGCAAAAATACTAGAGTGATTTGTGATTACCTTCTTCAGCTTATTTTACAGATTAGGAAACTGAGGCACACAGGGTTAAGTGACTTGCCCAGATATTACACATTTATAAGTATCTGAGGCCAAATTTTAACTACATTTTTCAAATTAGAAAACTGAGGATTAGAAAAGCTAAGTACATTTCCTGTGTTCACAGTAACAAGTGGCAGAATTTGGCTTTATTTCGTGCCTGCTTATGCCAGGTCCAGCACTTTTTCAATTATGTCATAAGTGTGCTTCTTACAATAGCTCCATGAGATAGATAGTACAAGTTATCAATCTACTATATGAATGAAGAAATTTAGACCTAGAAGAATGAAGTAATATGGCTCTCAGGAAGCAAAGATTCAAATCCAAGTCTGCTGATTCCAAATTTTCTATTACAAGACTAAAAGTTACTTGCCGGACTACTTGTTTAGCCTCAAATGATAAATACTCATCATGGTATGGTGATGGGACATCATGGAGCATCAGGAGTCCTATATTCAAATCTCCATTGTTCAATAAGGTATCCATGAGTATATTACTTAACATCTTTTTGCCTAATTTACTTTCAATACAAAATGATCAACTTGAATAAGATGGTTTCTTCCATTCCTAAAATCTTGTGATTCTATTTCCAGTTACTTATGGTTCTATTTCCATTTGGCCAGATTATACTGGAATTTCCAGAGGCAATGACAATATATTACCATTATTTTTAAATGGTTCATGGCTCCTTCTAAACATCTGTTGGACTCATAAATTATAAATATGATGTAATATGCATATTAAACTATAATTGTTTTATGTATAAAAGAAAATATAATTCTTTCCCCTATAAGGATATCAAAGAAATAGTTTGTTCTTGCAGGTTCTTTTTGTTTTTTTGCTTCACATTCTCAAGGACATCTTTCATTGCATAAATTAGATATAATGAAGTGGAAAAATCAGTGGATGAGAGCATGCATTTCAATTTGCCATCAGACAATATTCTCTGAGAATGAACAGACTGACTCCAACAAAGATAATCTAAAAGTTCAGCTTCTTCTCCCTTGCCCCCTTGAGAAAATACTTTTTGGACTAAATATAATAGTAAAATCAAATATTGAAGCATATTTAGTAGATTCAGCATAGGCTACAGAAACAAGCAATGCTTGGGATAATTCTCTAACAAAAATACATAGTTTGAAGAAGTTGTTGGGTTTTTTTTGACCATTTAACCACAAGGGAATATTAAAAATGACAGTACATGTAATTGTAATCTGAATTAACCCACCTAATTAGGAATCTGACACAAAAGCTCACAAACACTATTATCTTGCATTCATCATGATATTTGCTCAAGAAAAATGAAATAAGCCTTTAAGAAAGTATACTTCTTGGGATCGGTTCCGTGCCCCTGTATTCATCATGTACTTTCCCTGTACTCACCATGAGGAGTTAAACTTAGGTAAAATCGTGCAGCAGCAGGAAACTGTGTATCTGAGCCAATACTCTGCTCCTTCCTTTTAGGTGTGGATGCAAAGCCCTTTCGAAGCAATTGTGTTGGCTTTCCTTACCCAGCTGCTCAGAACTTGCTGACAGATTTACCTTTAGCGGCTTCCGGTAACTCTGACTAGAAGAATATGAACAGCTTCTCCAAGTTGCTATTCTTAACGCTCTTTCCAGAACAGTGCAGAGGGGAGGAAAAGTCCGTGATCTACATGCAACGTACCAGCCTGCCTGAATGTTTGCCTGCTGTCAATCCCCCTTATTCTTGCCAGTGATGACATTCAGCCACCGCAAAGGATCCAGCACTGATTCCTTCTTATGTAAAGCGGGATAGGGCAAGTGTAGGAGATAAGACACTGCTGATCTAACAAGCTAATAGGACTGTTCCTTCATATTAACACTGAATGGGCTATGGAAACTGGAGGAGACTGATTATTTTGCTACATATTTTGGAGGTAAATATGTTTGAATGATTCAATAGTTAATATGCTAGAATTCTGGCAGATGACTGTCAGCCATGCTGTGAGCTGCAGAAGAAATCTCCAGGAGAAACCAGGACTGTCAGCATGATTCCGTAAGCAGAGTAATTCTTCTAGCAAACCCAGCTTTAAGTCACTTCATGAATAAATAAATTAAAAATTAGAAGTTGCTTAACAAACATCTCTATCCATTTGGGATTACTGCTGAATTGACTGATTAAAATGTGAGTGAAATCCATTTGTTTGAAGGTATTGTGGGAGAGCATTAGTAGATGTAACTATTAGCACCAAATGATTCACTGCAGCTCTTGGCTGTTGAATTGCCTTTGCTGCTAGATTGCAAATTTTCTTCCTTCAAAAATGGGTTGTTTTCCTATTCTTGCTTTTCTTGTTACTGTTGTGTCAAATTGATAATAAAGAATACAGAACTCAAATGCTGAATGACTCCACAAATTGAGGTATACTTTCAGAAATTTTTTATGGAGAGAGCACTGCAGTAGAATGGCATTCCATAATAGCTGGAGTTAATTTTGGTTTAGCTGCATTGGCCAAAACCTTGCAATGGTCTAAGTTGTTTCAGAATAAAATCAACAGAAATTATGAGTTGGCGTTACTTTTATGCAATGAGTAAGAAATCATAGAATTGATCCTTTTATAAATTAAGTCACAGCATAAAAATTGGCTATAGGGAATAATTTGTGGGAGATGGAAAGAAAGGGAATTATTAATAGAACTGGTTTTTTAACTACAAAAAAATTAGTCATGTTGATGCAGAAGTCAGACATTGTCAAATAATTATAAGATTCACTTAGAGGTTGTCATGTATGATTCTGATCATACATGGCTATTGAAAGGGTGCAACACCTTTGAAACTATTTGGGGTTCCTTGGAATCTTTTGCAAGCTAAGTTAAAGTTAAGTACCTTGGACAGTTCTGAGGCATTCTGGCTGGATTAAAGCAACAGAGAGATGGAACTGTGTAACAGAATGTGGTAAAAATCCAAGAGCATTTTAAATACAATGCCAAATTTCTGGCAGAAAAGCTAATATTTAGTATAATATCTGGATGTTTCTAAGTATTTAGATATTTTATATTAATTACACTTTACTAACCAAATTGAGAAGAAAATTTTAGAATACAAACTTTTTCATAAGACACTTATGTATGCTTTTATTCACATTAATAGAAGTAATGGGGATTGGTATACATTGATGTAGATGAAATATTATTTTCTTGGGGGGCAAATTTAATATTAGAACAATATTAAAATGGAATTAATTGTTTATGAGGAAAATGTATTGCTTGTTATTTTATGTTTCATTTCATTGATTAAACATACAAATAATTTGATTAGGCAAATATAGTCCATTGAAATCTTATTTCATATTATTGATATCAAAAGGAATTTGCCATACATAGGGAGATTGGTGTTAAACAAGTTTTGAAAAGTTAGGCATTTAATATTTTCTTCATAATAACTTGATGGAAAGTAATGCAAAACGACTTAATTGCCATTCACTTATACTCTTTAAGAGCTTCAGTTCCCTTGAGATAACGTTGTCAGGCTTTTATTAGGATTCCTATTCAATGATGTGGTTGCTATCAGCCTTTTGTTATACAGTATTTGTTCTTGTGGTGACACATGAGCTGTTGCAGGAGGAGCTAAATTATCACCTTTCCTGGTTGTGCTTTGTTAGAGTGAGAGTATTTCCTCCAAAACACTGCTCAATTCTAATGCTGCATTTTAAAATTTATAGTTACCTCTAACAAATGCATAATAATCCACACATTTTGCTCAGTTACCCAGATAGAAATTAAGTATGGACACATTATGATTTATTTTATTATCATAATTTGCCTAGTTATACAGAAATATTTTACATTCCCTAAAGTGTTACAACATATCTATTTGACTTATGTTTATACAGTATAATTACGAAATCAGAAGGTGATAAGTAAAAATGTCCACAAAATTAGATTTCACATGTAAGCTTAGAATTGAGAAAACTAGGAAGCACAGTGAATAGAGTACAAGTCATGGAATCAGGAAGACCTAAATTCTAATTCTGCCTCAAAAACTTCACTACCTGTGTGACCCTGGCCCAGTCACTTAATCTCTTTCAGCCACAGTTTCCAATAGCATTTACCTCATGAGATTATTGTTAAGATTGAGTAAAGCATTTGCAAATTTTAAAGTGTTAAATAAATGCAAGCTATTATTATTGTGCTTTTATACCTCAAAACCTATAGTTTATTTCTACCAATGCTAACTGGTGGCATCAAATGTTCCTTGGAAAAAGCAATTTTGTGTGTATGCTCTTCCAAACAGAAGGGGAAAAAAAGTTTGAGCTGGATTATTCTGCACAACTTAAAAAAAAAACCAAAAAACAAATAGTATTCCCTCCTTGTGATTTCAGTTAATTGTAAAACTATAAGGAGCAACCTAGAATATAGTAACTTATTTTTACATAGCAGTATGTAGTTTGCATGGTATTTTGTAATTTAAAGTATATCTATAATTTATATAAAGTAAATATACTTTTCAAGTTTCCTTGTTTATAGTTTTCAAGTTATCTCATAATATCTGAGCAAGAATGTCAATTAGAATGAAATATTATTTCCCTATATTTACAAAGGATCTTAGAGAAATTAAGTGATTATACTAAGGTCATAAAGCTAGCATCCATTTCAGAAGCATATAGATAGCAGATGGGAGGACAGACATTATGAATGCCTCCTATCCATTATATGTATGTATGTAGGTAAGTAAGTATAATATAATATAAAATAAAATATCTTCACATATATAAGATGGAATAGTGATGATTAGGTCTTAGTTTTTCTCTTTATTTAAACATTGGGATTAGAAAGATTTTTGTCTTAAGGATTTTACATATGTTGTGTACATTGTAGATAAAACTGTGAAAAATGTACTTATAGATATTTAAATTAATAAATACATTTTGAAGCATTTAACCTTAGTACGGGTACTGGATTTTCATAGTTACCTTCCCTATGGCCTTTAACAAAATTGATCCCTTGAGCACCATAATATTATTATTATTTTTTTTTTTTTTTTTTTTTTGCCGAGACCTGTAATTTCTTCAATGCAAAGAATTCCCTGGTGTAGATGTTCCCTCCACAAATGCAAATATGCAGCTCATCTCTAACTTCCAGTTTTAGACAATTGCCTCTTCAGTCAGGAGGCATGGACAGATGGCTAGGCCTTAGTCACACAAATAGTAGGTTTTCTTGACTTGAAGGTCAGCCCTCTGTCCAGTAAGCCAAGCTACCTCTCATCACAACTTATTCTAAATAAATATTCTATTAGCATTGTTGCATTATTCCAAAACAAGGAGGAATAGCACATAATTTGCTTGACTGTTAATAATCAAGGAGATGCCAATATAGTAACAAATTCTGAAGCTCAGCAGTAGGACAAGTATAATATAGATCACTGGGATGAATTGAATAAGATAATTTGATATGGACAAATTAAAACCATATAAGTGGATTAAAATTTGTCTTCACATACATAGGATGGAATAATAATAAATAGTTATAGTTTTGTTTTGTTTTTTTTTTTTCTGAAAAGTATCTGCTGTTTTACTGGTCTCAAAACCTAGGATGAGTCAAGTGGCATTCAGAAGAGTTAATGTACTTGCACTGCTTTGAAATAGGCATAGTTTCTAGAAATTTGGAGGTGATAGTTCCTTTGTATACTGGTCAGAACACATGTAGAATTTTATTATTAGTTCTAGGAACCACACTTATTTTTTCAGTTTAAAGAGCCTTGTGTGATGTCCTTGTTTAATAAGCAGCACCCAGATGAAGATTCAGAAAAGAAAAATGAAAATGGGTCCGCCTGATGTGGAAGAGGCAAACCAGTAGACAGTGGTATTCTAAAAACCTAAAGAGAAGAGAATATTAATATCATAGAGCGGTCAACAATGTCAAAGGCTGAAGAAAAGACAAGAATGAAGACAGAAAAGACCATTGGATTTGGCAATTATGATGTCATTGGGAATTTTGGAGTAACTAGATAAGGTTTGCAAGTCTAACTGTAAAAGATTAGGAAGAAGGAGAAAAAAAAATGGAGGATCTATTGTAGATCACCTTTTCAAATAATTTAGCCAGGCAGAATACATATAGTATGATAGGGTTATGATTTCTTGAGGATAGGGGAGATAGGAAGGTAGAGTTGTAGACAATAAGGAAAGAGCTAGTATTTTCAAGAGAGATTGGAAATAAGTGAAAAAAGTAGATGACATGAGAGACACTTGGTTAAAGGAAATGAAATGAAATTGAATGACTTATCTCAGTGGAGACTTACCCTTTATGTGAGATAAGGATAAGGAGATAGTGGGAAAAGGTATCTAGATAATAAGGGATAAGAAAGGGGAGAAGAAGGAGTTCACAGAAAATGGCTTCAAATTTTTTTTCTGTAAAATATGAGGCAAGGTGCTCAGCTGAGAGGATAGAGGAAGGGAACACTATGGGAAGTTTCAAGAGGGATGATAATATTTGGAAGAGATACTTTGGTCAGTTAAATAATGTGTTAATGAGAGGTCTAGAAGGATTGCTTAGGAATCCCTGGCCTTAGCACTGTGAGCCCAGCTGAGGCTAAGCAAAATAAATTTGTTAGTGGATTCAGGTATAAGAGTTATGTGATTTTCTCCAACTTCATTCAACATTATGTATGTAAGAATAAAAGTGGTGGATGCTGGGAGTGATTTAAGGCTGAAGCACAACAGGCATAATCAGCAAGATAATAAAGAGGACAGAGACTAAATGGGTCAATATAAAATTGATCTAATTCACCAAAGGATCAACAATGGGGAAAAGAGCAGAGAATGGCTAGTGAGAACAGATGGCCTAGGATATAACTGAGGAACTGAGGGTCTGGAGGTCACTATGGTTGAAGATTAGAGTTTGGTAAGGAAAGGCATAAGAAGATGTGGAAAGCCAATATATTGTGGTAAGATAGGGGGATTTCAGAATTCTAGAATTTGAAAATGATACAATTGTGAGTGATAACACAAAGAGTCTGTGACCATATTTGTGTATGGTTGAGATGAAGTAGAGAAATAGGTCATAGGAAGTGAGTAGATTAAGGAATATAATGACTAGAGTATAGAGAGAGTCAATTTGCTCGCACCCTTGTAGCAGGATAGGAATTGGCGAGTAGAGAAAAAACTGACATCATTTTCAGAAGTAATAGTCTCTCTGAGAACCAAATTCTTGTAGATTATGCTGATTGTAGAGTCTTTCTTCCATTACAGAATATATTGTTAACCTGCTCCCCACAGGAGCAGGGGTTCCCATACACCACTAATGAAGATTGCCTCCTTTTCCCTCAATTTAAATGGGAATTCCCATAATTTCTTCTCTTGGCTTTCTCACACATTTCTTCTATAGTGCCAATTCTTCCTAAGAAGTTATAGGAGTTGTTTCTTCTTGACAGTTTGTCATTGATTGATTAGAGTATCCTCTTTCTCCCCTCTCCCTTTCTATGTTAACTCTCATTTTTCAGTTTAGTCTTACAGAAAAAAATTAATTTCTCCTTAGATGGGGTATTGTAAGGGTTACTGCATGGTTTTTTTGAACCTGTTCCTTCATAATCACTTCTATTTAAATTCCATTTTTATCTTAATTTCCTTATGTACTTTTAAAAAGAAATTTCTTAATGGCCTCTCTACTGTTATTTTGGGGGTTTGCCCCATAGGTGTCTTTCTCTTAGTAGTCTTTTTCCTCCTTTTTTTGTGTGGGGTAATTCTTGCCCTCCTTGATAGCTATATTTATCTTTCTGTTATATGGAATATTTGAAAACAAATAATCTTCACATTTTTTTTAATAGGAAGGCTTCAAATGACTCTTTTATTGGACATATATCTCTTATTCACAAATGATTAGACACCAATTTGTGCATTGTATCATGTACACTTCTGCTTTTTGGAATATTTTATTGTATTATGTTTTGCAGTTTTTCATAGATGCAGAATAATCTTATATTATTCAAATTTCCTTACCTTTATAGAGGAAGGGCTTTCTTCTAGTCACTTGTAGAATTTATTGTTTGTCTTCAGACTTGTTAGAAATGATGACTCCATGTCTTGATATTTGCAGCATAAGATGTTTGAGTGTTTGTTTTTTCCTGAATGCATATTATAGATTCTTTTCATTGCTACTTTATTTTCTGTATTCAAAAATTCTAAGTATGTCTCATATTATTTCCTGCATTATGGTATTCAGTTTATTTGACTTGCTATATTCTCCTGGGAGATGTATGATACTTTAATTGTGCTAATGCACCCTGCAAATATAAAGAATAAATTCTTTTAATATTGTTACTTTTAACTTTTTTTCTTCCAAATTATTCTTCATTTCCGTATATTTGTATTCCTTTTGAAAAGATTTGCTCTGATGGACTCAAATTTTACTATTTCACTAATTATTTCTGCTATGCAAACCATAAATTCTGTCTTCATGATTCTCATTTCACTCTCAAACCATTTAGTAGAAATCTGCTGTTGTGAACTCAAACAGAATTCTTCCTTACCAGGTATTTGTTCAATTTCTTTTTTCATGTGATATTTTTTCAGAGATGTTTAGACTTGCTTAGACTATGTTCCCTTCTCTTTTAATATCTACCCTGTTTATTTCTTTCCTTGTGCTCAAGTTTTTTTTTTTAATTAAATTTTCTTCATCCTGAGATATTTGGTAATTCCAGTCCTTTTTTGTTCACATCCCCTTACTGTTCACTTTCTATCTTTCCTTCTTAGATGGCTGGTACCCATGAGAGATGGATTTCAAAAATATCTCATCCCATTCCACATTAAGGGAGGATCACTTTTTATCAGACTTAGTTACTGCCTCATGTATCTTTTTAGAAGATAGAACTGGCCTCTTCCTGTGGCCAGTTCCTTTTCCTTCAGCCATGAAATAGCACTTCACACATGTTTGTGTCCTACCTGTTTCCTCTGGTCTTTGATTCTTTAATAGAGCCATAGTTTCACTTTCCTGCATCTTGTTCCTCTACACAGCAGATGGAAATTGAATGCATGTTGATGTCTGATGTTTGTTGCCTCAGAATGCTACCAGGAGGGCAAAGAGAGGATGCATACAGAGACTGCAACATAATCAAGGGAATTTCTCGGTGGATTCAAAAGCACAGGTTTCTGGTTTATTGCTCTAGTGTCAGAGGGAGGAGATTAATGCAGAAGAGGTGCTGAGTTAGTGTGCTTAAAACTAGGGGTTAGCTGTTTAATCTTTTAATTTATCAGCTTTAGATTTATTAGATTTATTGCTGTCCTAGCCTGAGCAGATAGTTGTTATTATTCTACTTCTTGTGCAAGAGCCTTATTTGGGAGAGTGGTGAGAGTTCATGAAGATGGGAGAAAATGTTTAGTTCACCATTATGTTGATCATATCAGGTGTAATTAGTACACCTATTAAGCATTTTTTCAGGCATGTTTTCCCTCCGCTAATTTTTCCTATTCTGTGAGAAAATGTTTTGCAAATGTGCTTTTATTCTAAAACAATGTCCCCTTGGCATCAATGCCTCTGTTTATCAAAGGACCTGGGATTTTTCTCCTTTGAATAGTTAGAGAAGTGAAAACTATAATTATTGTTCAGGAAGCTTAGATTTATTTACTCCTTTATTTCAGATAAAGCAACCCTTCTAGATTCCACCACTAAACAAAAAGATTATATTGATCAATTAGGTCAAAAGATATGATCCAAATAGTTCTTGGAACTATGATGTCATCATACATGGTTAAAATTTTTCCAAGAAAAGGAAATAATAAGCATCAACATCTTTACCATTAGTCATTTTTCACTGTCAATAGCTTTTTTTTAAAAAAAAATAACTTGGGTTAATGCTGCTGTCATTGTATGAAGTGTTCATTTCATACTTCTAATTTGACATTAATTTTGGCCTTTGTCCTAACTAGTTAATAGTTAGATTTCATATAGATAGCTGCATCTAAAATGACACTCACAGCAGTAGATAGCTATATCTGTCTTTTTGAGATTTTTTGATCCTGTACAGTGCCAAACAAATCTCCTGACATCAAATTCTCTTCTTGAAATTATTTATGGCAAACAAGCATAATAAGTCTTGTGAGAATATATATAAGCTTTTGGACTCATTTATTTCTTTAACTTAAACATATTTTTGCAACATTTTCTGTTGTTCTCTTTCACATTGAAATTTTGAGTATCTAAGCATTTTTTGGAACAATCTTGTCATGAAGGATCTTGTCAAGTTCTATAAAATACCCCTAATATTTTCTTCAACAGGAGTTTGCCTGTGAACTGTAATTTTCTTCATAAGGTTCTTTTTGCTTATTTTTATTATGAGATAAGATGACCAAGCATCCATTGAAATTGTGTTTCTTATTATCTTGGTTCACATGATAAAATTAACTTCTCTAACTCTTTTATTTGCCCTGTCAAGGAGAAGCTGTGAACCCTTCCTCCAATTTAACTTTAATACTTTTGTGTCTTTCAATTTTTTAATACCCTATGAAGATCTGTTGAAAGAATTAAGGATTTTTAGTTTTGAAGAAGAAAAGACAAGGCATATATGATAGCACTCTTGAAATATTTTAAATGATATTACCAATAAAAAAGAATAGATTTTTTTTTACTTGGCACAACAGAGCAGAATTGAGAGTAAAGAACAAAGTTGCAAAGAGGCAAAGTTAGGCTTGAAAATAATTTTCCTGAATTGGGATAATCTTCCATGGGTGTGTTTCTTCATTTTTGCTTTATCCAGTTATTTTAAAATAATACTTTTTTATTTTCAAATTATAAACAAAGGCAATGTTCAATATTCTTCCTTGCAAAACATTGTATTCCAAATTATTCTCCCTCCCTTCCTCCCTCCCCTATACAGCAAGTAATCCAATAGATGTTAAACATGTGCTATATATATATACATATATATATATACACACACATACATATATACATGTATATGTATGCATACATATATATATATATATATCCACATTTATCATGCTGCACAAGAAAAATCAGATCAAAAAGAAAAAAATGAAGAAGAAAGCAAAAAGCACACAAACAACAACAAAAAAGTGAAAATACTATGTTTGATCTATATTCCATCCCCATTGTCCTCTTTCTGGATGCAGATGACTTTCTCCATCACAAATATATTGGAATTGCCTGAATCACATCATTATTAAAAAGAGCCATGAAGGACATCATTTATGATTCTAGACATTGCATGTTTTCAAGCAAAGCCTGGACTTGATGGATTATTTTGTTTTGGGTGTTTTTATGCAGGAAGAATTTTTTCAGGTCCAGGTTTGACTTGATAGTCACTGCCATATCTTCAAAATCTAGCATTTGCATGCTTTTTTCATGAGAAAGTAATCATATATGTGATTCATTCCCTATACATATGAATCAATTGTACAGAATATATATATTAATGTATAAAAACCTTACATGTTCAGTAGTTATGGTTAAAGTAATCGTTTACAAGTAGTATAAAAGCTTTTCTTTTTATTATGTCACTGTTGTGTTGGAAGCATATGGTCACTTCAGAAAATTAAAGTCTAATTATACATTTCATTTCATGGGTTGCTATATACTAAAGACTATCACCACTTGTAGGTGTTGTCACATTCTAGTTTGCTTAGTTAGAGTTTTGTTGTTTAGTAAGACTATAGTCAAAGTCTTTCTAGTAGGGTAGAAGCTACCATAGTTTTTGTTTTGACAGCACAGCCTTTAAAATCCCAGAGTCACTTTCACTCTATCACATGACCATAGTAAATATGATTCACAGAAACATCTCAATTGATTGATAAATTTTAGTTAGATAATTTAGTTTTCCTCATATTGTCAAAGGGAGTAATCTTCCTGGTTATATCACTATAGAGAAAGGTTATATTGATTAATTTGGCCAAAAGTTATGGCTCAAATATTTCATTATCATAAATGTAAAAATAATCATAATATACCAAGAATATCAAAGTTAACATTTGACAATTTCTTTTTATGCTAAATTAATTTCAATCATTTTGTATTTGAAGGGACAAATTGAACTTGTGATTCCATTTGTGTGAGGAACTGTCTTTTTCCTTACAATTCAGCAATCCATATTCTTGAAATTTTGTGGAATGCACTGAAAGAACAAAGGATGTGTTTTTGGTCACCTGATTAAATATGCATCAGAACTAATATTTGAACTCAGGCAAACCTCACTCCAATTCCTACTTTCTACCCACTGATTTTTTTTTTTCCTGAGACAATTGTGGTTAAGTGGCTTGCTCAGGATAACATAGCCAGGAAGTCTTAAATACCTGAGACCAGATTTGAACTCAGATTCTCCTGCTTTGGCTGATGCTCTATCCACTATATCAATTAGTTGCCTCTATATCTTTAATTCCAAACTTAATGGTAGTACATTTGATTTTCATAAAAACAAAATTCTTTTTATATACACCTACATTTATTTACATTAAATGTTAAATCACAAAAAGCAAAATAAAAAATAAATATATGAATGAAAATTGAATAAAAGAATATAAGTGGCCAAATGGATAGAGAGTTGGCCTAGATTCTGGAAGATCAAAGTTTAAATCCAGCCTCATTCACTACTAAGTGACTCAGAAAGTCACTTAACTTATTTACTGGAAATCCACTGGAAAAGAAAATGGTAAAAACAACAATAACAAAACAAGAAAAACACAAGAATTTGACATGACTGAAAGACTTAAAACAACAACATGCTAATAAAAGCCATTTGATTGTGCAACATATTTCTTCCAGTCTCTGGCTCAAACTTTTGTCTGATTTTGGGCCACTTAATCTCTCTGAGTCAATTTATTAAGCTATAAAATAAGATAATTGGGCCTGAAAATTTTTAAGATCTCTTCCACTATAAGTCTGTGGTTGCTTCTATAACTTTTTTTCAAAATTCCTCCAATATTTGCAAATTGCTATGACATAACATTTTTTCTTAAAGCTTCCATTACAGTTTTCTTTAAAATATTGATACTATGAGCACAAATTATATAACATACAATATTGCTTCTACATACTTTAACCATTTTACTTATCAGTCTTATTTCAGAGATCTTTCAAAAATATAATTCCTTTCCCTATATTTAATGACCATCAGCCAAAAATATCAAATAAATATTCAAAACAGAAGCAAAAATATTGCCTATAAATTTCTCATAAGGCAGAACCAGAATAATCATCAAAAATTAACAAAAAAGCAAGTAAATGCTTTTGTTCTGTGTCCTCTTTCAGGCTTTCCTTAAAGTCTACCACTTGTGAGTCAATGTTTACTTCCTTTTTCTCATTTACATAGTAAAAATATATAGGCATATAGTTATGGTTCTACTAATTTCATCTTATGTCAGTTCAATATGTCTATCCATATTTCTTTGTCAGTTTTATAATTTTGTTGCCATATTATATCCCAATATATATTGACTTATTTAGATATTCTCTAATTATTGGCCTATATTGACCTTTTTTTTTTGTTATTACAAAGAAAGCATCTTTGTAAAGACTAGATTTTTTTTTCTTTTTTATGATGTTTTTGAGATGAAGTTCTTGCAATAGAATAGTTGGAACAAGAGGTATAATCAATTTTATGATTCATTGCATATGGTAATATTGCTTTTGAAATGTGTTGCATTATTTAGCATCCCATAAGCCAGGTACCATGTGGTTTTGCCAATACTGGATTTTTAGCATTTTAATTTATCTTTTTTTTTTTTAACAAACTCAGTGATGGAAAGAATATCTTGATTTTCATGTCCAATTATAAATCATTTGGGCAATTCTTTATATGGTTTTTAGAGAGCTACAACCAGGAACTTTTGTGTCTGGACCAAATTCATTTGAATCCAGGATCTTAAACGGGTTTATGTAAGATATGATTATTCTGTTCATGATTGAAATAAACAAGATACATAACTCATGAGAGTTGAGGGGACTGAATAATCTAAAGGACAAAGTATTTGCAGCCATAGTTACAGTGACAAAAATTGTATCAGGTAGCAAATTTTGGAGGGCAAGAGGAAAGTGATCTAGAAGTCTATTGATAATGAGAACAAGATAAGTTGGGTTGCCAAACAATGATGAAAAAGGGAAGGTTTGAAAGTGATAAGTCTAAGGACTTATGATGAAAAATGCTGTCCATACCCAGAAAGGAAACTGATTGCATCTGAATGCAGATTGAAGCATATTTTTTTTTACTTACAAAACTTTTTAAGTTTTTTTTTTTTTCTGGGGAAGAAATGGAGTGAATCTATGTTTTCTTTCAAACATGACTGTTCTGGAAATGTCTCACAAAGCCTCATATGTGCTCTCTCAATGTGTGATACAGTGGAAGGGGGAAGTAACCAAGAAAATCTGAAACTCAAGATTTAAAAAACAAATGTTTAAAAACATCTTACACATAACTGGGGGGAAATAAAATATTAACTAAAACAAGAAAGTATTGGCAGAAAACAGTAAGTCAGTTCTTCTTCCCAGCTCTGTGTAACAAGTAATATTGCAGAAGAAACTACCATTTTGGAAATGGTGTTAAGAGAAGCAAGAAATATAGTATCAATGAATTAGTTTCAATGAGTACCAGAAGATGGAAGCAATGTCATAGGAAATAATTTAGTAAAAAGGTGAGCTTGTTAGCAATAAAGTAAAGTTCCAGAGAACCCAATAGATAGAAAAGTCAAAGGAGAATAGCAACTCAGGAGAGTTAGAGCTGCATTAGATATGGAGATAGAGTCAATATCTGGCATACTCTGCTTTTGCCTTTGTTAATGTCAATTATGGCATAGGCACTTAGGCTAAGGAGTGTTACATAGACCATTAGTCTTAGTGAAACGGTAGGCTGGTTAAGTTTTGAAAGAATGGGGAGATATGGGGTAGGAGGAAATATATCCCTGTCATGAGCAAAGCTCCATTTTCACAGTTCTGAGTTGTTGGGTTTTTTTTTTTTAATGATTTACATTCTTCCATTACAAACTTTCTGTTATTTTAACCATTTTTCCATTGGATACTATTTATTACTCATCTAATTGATATATCATTTTCTTATAAATTCTGGATTTAAGGCTTTAACTGATATATTAGTAGAGGGCTGGAATTTTGGAGAAGCACAATCAGATACACAAACTCTTTTCCCCACGCAGGTAACCTATCTGGTCTCTTCCATTTACCACTTTCTGGATCTCTCCACATCACCTGGTGATTATCTAAATTTAGTGGAGCTGTTCACACTGGATACTGCCCTTCTGGTGGGTTATAAAACCTGTCTGCCAGAGCCAGTGCATCTTTATCAAAAATCAAAAAATTAATGGTAGAGAGAGCTAAATTTAGAAGTTCTCTAGGGTTAGTTTTAGTTGTTATTGTTTGTTGTTTGTTTTTGTTTTTGTTTTTTAAGAGTCTAGAGTCTTTATTCTAGCCAAGTCTTGATCTTAGTGCAGGAGGCAGGACAGCCACCAGGAGGCTGGTCAAAGATGAAATGTGTCTCTTCCAGTTCTTCTTAGCCCTTATATACTCTATTACATTTACATCATTAAGTATACTATGTTGTGTGAACTAGAGAACCATTACACCACCATACTAAGTACTAAGTATATGTATACTAGAGAACAATCATCTCAACAATTCCACTGAGTTGACACCTTGTTTCAAATATACTTGTTTCAAGTATACTTCTCCGAAGTTCAGCCCTCTACATATATTAATTGTAAATATTTTCCAAATTTGTTTTATTTGAACATTTTAATGCATATGGTTAATATATTCTTTATTAAAACACTACTTTAACATTATGACTTGAGACAAATATTTTTTAACTATTGCTGCAAGTTGGCTACTTGGTAGAAAAAGAAAGGATTTTGTGAATTCAATCAATAATAACTACATCAATGAATCCATTTTATTTTTAACTAGTTTGGTTTGTAATATATAGAAAGCTAATAATATTTATTGTTAGAATTTAATAGGATTTCCCTTTGCTTTTTCAAAAAGAAACATTTTGGCTGTACAATCATATAGTTGCAAATTGGGTCACCTTCAGTATTCTTCTCAATGTCAGGATGGTATTCAATAGAAGGAAGAATATAACAGTAAGTAAAGTCTAAATTTAAATCCTGAGGTTATTTAGGGAGGAGAAATTCCCCCCAATAGAATGTAAATTCTTTGAATTCTGGGATGGTTAATTTTTGTCTCTGTATACCAAGAACTTATCATAGTGTGTGACATGTAGTGGACATTTAATAACTGCTTGTTGATTTGCTGACTAATTTATTGATCAAAGCAATCAAAGGCTAAATTCTGGCTCAAAAGGTTTTCCAAACCAGAATGTCTACTTGATTGCCAACTTCATTTCTTCTTGATTTCTGGTGATAAGGTTAGCATTAATAATGATAATAGCCAGCATTTATATAGCACTTAATATGTGCTGGGCACTATGCTAGGAACTTGAAGATTATTGTCTCATCTGATTCTCACAGCAATTGAGTAAGATAGATGCTATTATTATCCACATTTTACAATTAACAAAATTAAAATAGACTTGCCCAGTGACTTGCCCAGTTTCACATAATAAAAATTACTTAGTCCAAGGCTTGGCACTTAAATACGTGTTGATTTGATTTGAACAGATGGATGGATTTGAAATCAGAAAATTATGGTTTAAAATCACAATTTTTCCATTTACTATCTGTATGATTGGAGGGAAATCATTTTACCCCTTTAGAACTTGCTCAATTTTAAAATGAGGGAAATTTTCACTTTCATCTCTGTATCCCCCATATCTGGCAAGTGCCAGATATATGATAGTCACTTAATTAGTGTTTGTTGATTAATGGCATAGAGCAATCTATTATCCTAAAAGATAAAGGAAGAATAGAACTACTTATGACAGTGTAAAATATTCTGTAAAAAGCATATATTGCCAAAGACAAAAAAAAATAGACATAAATGAAATGTTAGTGATTCTTTATTTAGATCTCTACCTTTCCTCATTTCCCCAGGTTCCAGAAGAAGAAAGACAAAATCATCTTATATTCTAGTATCTCTAGTATTCTAGTATCTCTAAGGAATCTTTCAGTTTCTTGCTAGCTTGTTGTATGCTGAGTAAATAGAATCCAGCTGAATATAGAGAAATCCAATTTAGGCTCTGGAGGTTTTTAGCTTCTAACCCTAATAGTCTACTGATATTTTTCAATCAAAAATTAATGATCATACTCTAATTGTTAATCTGATGGCCTCTTTTCAATCCCTGACCGCCTTGACCTTTACACTCATTTTTTTCTGGTACAATGATGGCAACCTCTCTTAACTTCCAAGACGCCAGTGTCTCCTGAAATTTTATCTTATATGACAGCTCTTTCATAAAGACTAATTTATTTAAAAGGTTGAGAGTTTGCCATTGGCACAAAATATACATTCTACTTCTGAATTTGAGAGAATCAGCTGAACCATCATCTGTTTTCTGTATACAGAATTAGGATGTTCCCTAAAATTCTATCCTAAGTCCCTTTCTTACTCTACACTCTGTACTTGATGATTTGTCCTGTTAGTGTCTCAACAGTAATAGATCCAAAGAAGAACCTAACTTCCCTTGTAAGCTTGCTAGTTCTACAACATCCTTTGAATTTGTTCCCTTCTTTCCACTTTGGTAAAGAAATATTTATTTGATTTATCAATTTTTAATATTTTGGGCTTCAAGGTATGGTTGGAAGCTAGAGTAAAATAAGCACAGTTCATGAGGAGTCAAAGCTCTTTGACCTTGATTAAGGTGACATAATGATACACATTTTAAAATTTTAATTTTTATTAACTTTTCAATTAGTAAACATTTGTCTTTCCTCTTTTCTACTAATCCCTCCTCCCAATTAGACAAAAAAAAAAAGGAAAGAAAATCTTCATGACAAATAAGAATGGTTATATAAAGCATTGGTCATATCCAAAAATACATGTTTCATTCTACATTTTGAATGCATTTCCTGACTGTCAGGAACTGGATAGTATGCTTGATCTTTGGTCCTCTTGAAATATGATTTATCATTGCATTAATCAGAGTTCTCGAGTCTTTCAAAGTTGGGTTTTTTCTTTATTATATCATTTGTAAATTGTTCTCCTGGTTCTGCTCAATTCACTCTTTGTCAATTCATAATGACCTTTTCAATTTCCTCTGAAATTACCCATTTTATAATTTTATGAAATAATATTTCATTACTTTCATATACTTTAGTTGGCTAAACCATTCCCCAAAAAGTCTATTCCACTTTGTTCTTGGATTTGTGAAATTATGAAAAGAAATATTTTTGTGCAAAACAGTTTTGTTTTTGTTTTTGTTTTTTTCATTGGGATATAGGATGACTAGGTGAATGGATGTGCACATAGTGACTTTGGAGCTTATTTCTAATTGTTTTCCAAAAAGCATGGTTCAATCCACAATTTCACCAATAAGGTGTAATGTGTCTATTTCCCTGTAGTTCCTCCAACATTTATGATGTTTCTCTTTTTGCCAGTTTGATGAGTATAAAGTGGATACTTAGAATTTAATTTACATTTGTCTAATTATTTTCATTTTCATATGACTCTCTGATATCTTGGATTTCTTCCTTTGAAAACTCAGTTTATATACTTTGAACATTTATCCATTGGGAAATAGCTCTTAGACTTGTTATTTTTCATCAACTCCTTTTTTTTTTCCTTCTGAGGCAATTGGGGTTAAGTGACTTGCCCAGGGTCACACAGCTAGAAAGTGCTAAGTGTCTGAGACTAGATTTGAACTCAGGTCCTCCTGACTTCAGAGTTGGTGCTCTATCCACTGTGCCACCTAGCTGCCCCTAATCACCCCCTTTTTGTTTTTATTTTTTGATAGGAGGTCTCTATTAGGGAAACTTGCTACAACAATTTTTTCTTACTTACCTGTTATTTTTCTAATATAATCTTCATTGCTTTTGTTGATGTAAAAACATAAATTTTATGTAATCATAATGGTCTTGTTTTCTTTTTTTGATCATCTTGTTACCTTATTTGGTCATAATCTCTTCCCCTATCTATCAGTTGGAAAGTTTATTTTTTTCCTGCTTCTCTAAATTGCTTGTGATGATAGGACCTTTATGTTTAAATAATGTCTTAAAAATTAATTTAAAAAGTAATTTGTTAAATTGTGGCCTGTTCCTAATTTCTGCCTCAGTCTTTTTAATTTTAACCAACAATTTTTATCAAATAGATATTTCTCAGTAATTAACCACAAAAATGTCCTTCATTGTGTTATTGTATTAATTTGCTCTTCTAATATATACCTAATCTGTACCATTAATCTATATCTCTCTTAACTGGTACAAAATTATTTTGATGTAAGTCATCAAAATATTTCTTTCTAATATATTTTGAGATCTGACACTGCTAGGTTGTCTTATTTCTGAGTTTTAAAAAAATAATATTGTTCTTTTATTCTTCCATATGAATTTAGTTATTTTTTTCTAGCTCTTTAAAATAAACTATTGGCAGTTTGATTGATATGGTACTAAGTGAAAATTTAAATATCATCTTTTTTTCGAAATGAGTATTTCTGTTTCTGTAAAGAGTATTTGTGCTTGCATAATATAGTTCCTGGATATATCTTGGGAGATAAACTTCCAAATATTTACAAATTTTTAGTTATTTTACATGAAGTTTCTCTTCCTATCTATTTCTGCTGAGTTTAATTGATAGTTAAAGGAACTATGATGCTTTATACAAACTTATTTTACATCCTAGAACTTTGATGAATTTATCATTGAGATTACTTCTTTATTGACTTTTAGGGTTCTCTAGATAAATCATAAATATATCATCTGCAAAAAGTGATAGTTTCATTTCATTTTTGTCTGTGTTTATTCCCTTAATTTCTTTGTTTTTGTCTTCTTATTGCATTTCTAGCACTATGTGAAAAAGCAGTGATAATAATGGACATTCTTGCTTTACCCAATCTAGTGGAAAGATCTTATACTTTTGTTCATGCATACTTTGTTCTTACTTTTAGATAGATATTGTTTTCCTGTGTTTTAAAGAAAAACACGTGTTAGCTTTTATTTAAGTTGCTTTTCTCCATGTAGAGATAGAACTATGTGGTTTTTATTACATATGTTATTAAAAAGTTTTATTATATTAATAATTTTCTTTGTATTGAACCAACATTGCATCCCTGTATAAATCC
This sequence comes from Antechinus flavipes, assembly GCF_016432865.1. Taxonomy (NCBI): domain Eukaryota; kingdom Metazoa; phylum Chordata; class Mammalia; order Dasyuromorphia; family Dasyuridae; genus Antechinus; species Antechinus flavipes. The sequence continues at coordinate 426,398,883 of NC_067400.1, forward strand.
AATTCAGTTATAGTGATAATTTTTACATTGTTGTAGTCTTTTTTCTAATTTTTAATTTAAATTGTTAGCATCAATGTTCATTTAACACACCTTTTGACTGACTTTTGTTCCCCTTTCACCCAACCCATTACAAACACTGATGTCCTTAATAAGTCTCCTTTTTAAAATCATTATCAAACTTAATTCACAGATTGGAATCACAGATCCATCTCTTATCCCTAAGGTTTACAATTGTTTCATTACATTTAAATTACATTTAATTCTTTGAACTACTGGATTCTCCTGGCCTAGAATATCATTCCAATAGCTATCACTCTAGCTCATTCATTACTTTAATTATTTTACTCTATTGTTCAAAGGGTAAAATACAAACTCCATCATTTAAGGTTTCACTTAGAATAACTGTAATTTATATTTCCAATATATTTTTTCACATTGCTCTTCATTTATTCTATTTCAATCAAACTGAACTAGTAGCATTTCTCTCAGTCCTGTCCAGCATTTTGTTGATTCTGTGTATTTGTGAAGGCTGTGCCCCATGTCTAAAATGCCCTCAGTGACTATCTTCTCCTCTCAAAATCATTCTCTTCCTTCAACTTATTGAAGATCTACTCTTTCTATGAAAACATCCATGATTACCCAACCAAAAGTGTTCTCTCCATTCTTAAATTTTACTAAGGTACTTTGTCTAGATTTCACTTTTGTCCCCATAATACCCTTCCTTGTATTATGTTTATTTATATGAAGGTTATGTCTTCAACCTCCAGTAAATCATAACCTCTCTGAGAATAGAAACTATGGGCTGCTTTTTATCTTTCCCCATTCAATATTCATTATAGGGCCTGGTATATAGTAGGTGCTTAATAAATGTTTTCTGGGTTTTTTTTAAAGAATGTTAATAACTCCATATATTTCGTATTGGTGTCTGTTTATGTGAAAAGTTTATCATTATATTCAATGATGGATTGAAAGGTGTCCTTTAATATTGATTTTTAGTAGAAAGCTGGATAAAAGTACATGAACTTTTCCTGTATTCTTCTAAATCCAGTGTTGGTTAATCTATCACCTTCTTAAATGTACTCATAAATTCCAGCACATTCATCACCTGTCAGACTCTGAATGAAAATCAATTGAGATATTTCTAGAAATAGTCTACATGCTTGCATTTTTCTTGGTATGTATTTCTTTAAGTACTCAATATTAATTTTCTTCATCGGAGAGACAAGGCAAAGAATTTGAGAGATTTTTGGCCATGCTACAAAACTAGGTTCTAGTTCTAGCTTTGCTACTAGCTAGCTGCATAACCCTAGACAATGCTCTAGCTACCTAAGTTTTCTCATCTATAAAATAATAAGGTTGATTTAGAATATATCTGAAATCTCTAAGATTCTTCTACACTTTCATGTAGCAAGGGGAGTATGGGATTTTTTTTTGTTTCATCATATCTTTTTTCTTTTAATTGGATTTAATTTTTTTCCAATTACATGTAAAGACAATTTTTAACATTCATTTAAAAAAAAACTAATTATTTTCCCTCCCTCTCTTCCCACTCTCTTCCTAAGATGATAAGCAATTTAACATAGGTTATGTATGTGAAACATATTTCCATATTAGTCATATTTGTGAAAGAGGAAATGGGCCAAAACAAAAGTGATTCATCATATCTGTGGATATTTTTGAAGAACCATCTATGAATCAGTAGTCATTGAAAGCCAGAATATGGAATCATCTTCTAGAAAACACTTCACTTCTCTCTTCTATCTTAAATATATGCAAAGGATTTATTATTATTATTTATTATATATGTTTTATATATTATATTTATGAGATTTTATCATATATTTATTATTATTTATTAACCCAAGATAGAAACTTAAAAGAAATAAGACTCTTGGAAACTAATCATTTAAAGTCAAAAACCTAGAGAGAGCACTGATACTATGCTTTCTGATACCATTGGTTACTTCTATCACTCATGGTTTTATTTTGATCTTAGAAAAAGGAAGTATGATGGCATTTTATAAATTAGTAAATATTGGAAACTAGAGGAAAAAAACTGAAGCTGAAATTGAATTTTTCTAGTTTCCAATATTTTATAAAAGGTCTGTGAAATGTATTATATGGACATTAGTACACCTGCTTTTTGCTCAGAGAAATTGAAGTTCATCACTTCAAAATGAATACGAAGTGATTTTTCCTTTAGCTAATATATCATTTTTAATTCAGTAAACCTAAAAACAAATAAAATTAATTCAAAGGTCTCCTGGCTCACAAAAAAAATATTTACTAATTCATAAAATGCCATCATTTGACTCCAGATCTTCTATAACCAATTCTTCAATTTCTATTCAACAGAATCATTTAATTTGGGGAAACTGTTTTCTTCTCTTTGAAATGAATGAAGACTTTTTGTACAATTCAAGCAAAGCTACAACATTCAAATTATATTTTATAAAATCTGAAGAAAATTAGTTTGAAATGATATAGTAGACATGATAGGAGGGAGGAAAGGAATGGGAATTGAATTTGACCAAGCAGATTAAAATGCCACAGTGTCCAAGGTGATGTTATAGTTAAGATGGATAGAATCTTATTATTAATTACTTCCTCATAAAAATATTAAAGAACATCATGGAAATATAGTATACCTTTTTTGAAATTTCAAAAAATAAGATATCAAATGAGGTTTCAAAGTAATTATAGAGATAGATCTATAATATTGATTTAGTATTTTTCCCAAAAAAATGTGATTTTCTATTATTTTAACTTTGGATACTAGATGATGACATATTTTTAAGTCAGATCAAGAGAACCAATTATTGAAATTGTTTAGGCCTTCACTGACAGTCTTAAGTAGAAAAAATCAGTCTGTGACCTACGGTAACATCTATAGAAACCCAAAACAATTCTGTGAGAAAAAAATGATTGAATACTAAACACCTAAATGACAGAGCTTTTTACTTTTCAATGAAAAAAGTTTTGGGGACATATAGAGAAAGTTCAATTTCCCAAATTAACATCTGACATTCTAAAGTTAGTGGGACAGATTAAAAATATGTGTAAACTAGAACAAATTATATGACCTATATAAAACTATAATATGACCCTTGCTGGGAAACTATTTGGCTCAAGACCTGAAAGGTTTTTAATTATACTCTCTGTATGTCTATATTTATCTAGGAGGAGGTAAATTCCACATTCAATTTTAGATGTTTTAAATTGGATAAAAGTTGTGTGAAAATGTTAACAGAAGAACACAGGCTAAAATAATTTTTTTTTCTGCTAAGGCTTCCCCATTATTAAAATAGAAGTGATCATGCTACAGACAAGTTTTGTTTTTCTCATTTTAAGGATAGAGGATATAAATGTTTGTTGGATGCCATATCCGTATCATTGTTAGAAAATAATTCATATGAAATAAAGTACTAAAAAAGTTCAAATACTTAAATTAATCTGTCCCTCTGATAGAAATCTTTCTAGTTTCCAAAGCTTTTTAAGATCTTGTGAATTAATGAAAATTTGCGTACTTATTTGCTTCCCTGAGTTAGGATAGTATACTTCATAGTATGCTGGACTTGTCATCTTTGTTCAACTCTCTCTTCTAATGCTAGCTATATGACTAATTTATGAAGTTACTTAATTTATCCAAACCATATTTTTCTAATCTTTAAAATGTAAATAATAAACACATTTACCATCTACTTCTTGTAAATTTTGATGTACTATATAACTTTGTTTTCACAAAGACATTGTGTGACTAGACTTATTTTTGAACAGGAAATTTATTTATTCTTAAAATTAGTCATGCTAGTCAATAGCTTTTCCCCCCTAATGTTTTTATTTTACTCTAATGTAACCTACTTTGTTAAGATAGCAAGTTAATACTCTTATAATAAAATAGCATGAAGACCTGCAAATCCTCTTTTATTCTAATAAATGTGTATGCTTTGCAACTTTTAATTCCTTCTTCTAAAGAATGAAGAATGAAATTCTTTTTAGTTTAAATCTTCTCATGTACCCTACAATGATTTCCCCTCTTTCCCACTTCACTCTCCTAAACCATCTATTAATAATTTAGTTTGTGATCATGGTGACTGTTTAGTTTCTTGTTGATTAGCCAATATGAATTTTAATATATCAATAGGTACTCATAGCCTAGTTGTGATTTTTAGGTTTTAGGTCTATTGTCATAGCTTTTTAAGAAGGCATACCTAAAATGGAATCAACCAAATTGTCTAGTGTTCGGAAACACTGAGATTTTGATTTCCATTGTATATTTCCATCTAGTTGTTTTAATTTTTTTTTAAGTTATAACCTGAAAAAAGAAGCTCTAAAAAATATACTTTGGGTAAAAGTATAAATTTGCCGAAATAATGGCTATTGCATGTATCACTTTTGGGGGATTTAGGATAGATCATATTTTGGGAAAAAGTAGCAGATCTGACTCTTTAATAATGTTTTGTTTTTGCCTACTATAACTCACATACACAAACACAGAGGTATACAGAGACAACATGAATAGTGAATAGAGAACAACTTGGTCCTAGAGTCAGGAAGAGTTTGATTCAAATCATGCCAGTGACACTTAATAACTATATAGCCACAAGCAAGTCTCTTAATCTCTTCAATCCTTAGGTAACGCTCATAAATTTATTAAATTATGTCAAGGTTGCCCAGAGCCCTATGAAGGGAATAATAAATCCTTTGCATGTCTATCAATATCTATATCTAAATCTAGCACTTAAAAGTTGAATAAAAATCTTCTCATCATGTGGTAGGTAATATTCAAATTAGGTTGCTGCCGATAGTGGAGAAAAAGTTTAGAAATGTACTCTGCCTTAAAGGAAAAAGACAACCTGGAACCAAATATTGGCTACAAGTGGATAATCCACACAAAGATTGATTGGGAGTTAACTATATATATCTAAAGCTATAAACTTGTACAGTTTTGACCTATTACTTAAGAAAACTTTATTCTTAGATAATTATAATTTATAAAGGTGTCATATTTAATTCCTGGGTTGGCATTTCATTATTTTCATAAATAATTATCATGCACCATATCTGTGGTCATTTCATTGGTTTACACTTGTTCTGCCTTGACAGAATCTTTATTATAACTAAATTTGAGATGGTATCCATCACATATGAAAATGTGTTTGTATGAGTCAAAAAAGGGGGGAGAGTACAGTTGACACACATATAATTAACTTTTTTTTTTTGAGGAAAAGATTAGGATCTCTTATTTCACCAATGAAATCAAAAGTACTCTGGCTTTGGAAACTCCATTTATTCAGATTAACAACTCTTCTGTTAATTTCAGGAGAGGCCTGGGAGTGCTGAAGATTATGCCACTTGATCTTGATAATTGATAATTGATAATAATAAACTAGTTTATATAAGAGAAAAGCCTTGACTCTAGGCTGCCCCACCATTCACTATGACAAAATGGCTCTTAATTTGAACAAGTCATATAATCACCGTAGCCTCAGTTTTTTTCATTTGTAGAATGATGGAGTTGGATTAAATGACTTTTGAAGTCCTTTCCAACTCCAGTTTTAGTTTCCTAAGTAAAGGAAAATTTTACTTAGTTTTCCTAAGTAAAAACTAAAATTTTACTTTAGTTTCCTAAGTAAAAAGGATAATTTACCAAGGGGAAAAATGGTGGCAGTTCAAAACTATAAGTTATCAGTGTGAACTGAAGAACTTTCAGTGTGTCCTTGAGGAAGTTATGTGAGTCCCTTCCAAATTTAATGATCTATGACTCTATGAATATTTCTGGATAGAAACAATTTCAAAGGTCCATAAAGTCATCAGTTATTATTTTTCACTATTGTAGAGATAAAGACAATTCAAAATAGTGAAGAAGCATAAGACCAATTCTAGCTTGGATCAATCTTAATAATTAGAAGCACTGTGGCAGTCATTCTTTTATGAAGTAACAAGCATGATTATGAAGCAAAATGTTATAGATTATAAAACATAAATAATACAGAATTAGAATGAAAACAGAAACTACAGTGTTATAACATCCTTCATATTTCTTTAGTATTGCTTAAACTAATTCTTCAAATCTATGAAAATGTGGAATTATTTTAAATCTGATTATTTCTCCTTTTAGGAAGTATTTTTTATTTTATTATTTTTTGCTTAAGTGAATATTTTGTTCAGTATGATTTTGACAATAGGAATGAGGAAATGCTAATGTTTTTCAGGACCAGAGACCCCCAGTTTATATCTCAGTTTTGTCATTCACTACTTGTGTGACCTTAAAGTTATTGTTTTAACCTTTCTAGACCTGAATTTGTTCACCAGTAAAATGAGGATATTGGTTTAGTGAATCACTTTTAAGGTAGATAGGTATCTCTCAGCCCCATCTATGATTTTACATGATCTTATACCCTTGAACAAGGCTGTACATTTTTGTTCATTTTTTTTTCATTAATGATGGAAGAGAGACAGAGACAGAGACAGACAGAGACAGAGACAGACAGACAGAAAGAGAGACAGAGACAGAGAGAAAGAAAGAGACACAGAGAGAGCGTGACAGAGACAGAGACAGAGAGAGACAGAGAGACAGAGACAGAGACAGACAGAGAGAGAGACAGAGAGACAGAGAGAGACAGGGAGAGATAGAGAGAAATCCTATTAGTAACATATAAAGAAGGAAGGAGGAAGAGAAAGGAGAAGGAGGTTAAGGCGAAGAGCAAACAGGGAAGCTGAGAAAGATCACACAAATCCAATTGGTGACAAGATGTTTAATTTTCGCCCAGTAGATGGAGCTGTTATGTAAGGTGCTGGATTCTGGCTTTTTTTTTTTTTTTTTTTTTTTTTAAACAAGCTATTTGCTGATTTGTATTAGGTACCATAGAGTGAGCCTCAATACAGGAAGCCGAGGATGAAGCCGAGAGGATACTGCAGAGGTCTCTTTAGTGTATGTGTAAGGCTTTCCTCCCAGGGAGAATGCAGCAGTTGTAAATAGTTGGTAACAAAAAATCGGGCCACTTCCCACTAAGGGTACGTTATCGTCCCGACTCTAGGAGATCCTGTCATCCCTCACTGCAGATGGATGATTTTCCTCTTTCTCAGGTAAGCCAGCTGAAGGCTTATTTCATTACATTCCTTGGTTCCTATGTGCCAGCTACCCTTTTAAAAAGAGCCTGTCGTTGTTGGCAGAGCAGGAAGTCTATTTTTGCATGTGAATCCCAACTAGTCTCCCCTCCCCTCCCTTCCTTCTCCCTCCTCCCCCCTCCCACCAGCACCCCCTTCAACCTTTCCCAAGCCGAAATCAGAGCTGTTTTGCAGATCAGCATTTTGATACGAGATGGGTTTTGTCAGCCTGATAGACCTTGGACATTTGCCATTTCTTGTGTGTTTGTGTGTGTGTGTGTGTGTTTTTATCTTTTTCTATTATAGGCAAGGTCCCTTTACCCCACCCCCACTCCCACCCTCACCCCTTGCTTCACTGTTGATTTAGAATTGGAATAGCCAGGCTCTAAATAGAGGTCATCTTGTTCCTGAGGATGAAGCAAAAATTGGAGCCCAGGTTTCAGCCCATAGGAGGAAGGCGGTGGGATTGCTTGAGAAGCCTAGCACTGCAGGGGTGTCCAGCTTCTTGAGGCCGTTGCCGTGCTTTAGACATATGTCTCCTCCCAGCTTGGCCCAGGTTGGGGGTCTTTGATATCCCCCCCAACACAAATTCTATGTCTGAGGAAAATAACAAAACATAGCTCTTCCCCATGGAATAGCTGATTGGAAAGCCCGGCTTACTTTTAATTAGATAGAGGTCATTGCCAGCAATGATACTGCAGATGCTGCTCGGTTCATAATCTGAACCGTCTTGCTTTCCCAAACAGCACAAGACATTTTCCCAGGTGGACATGAAGCTTTTTCAACATCTTTTCTAATATGGATTCCTTCACTCCTACCTGTTTGAGGTATGTGTATAAAAAGGTTTGCTTCCTGTTTAGTGTTCTCTGATCTATTTTTATTTTTTTTCCATTGAGATTTTCATTGGTTCTTATGAAGGAGTTTCAGATGGAGTAGAGGTATTTTTTAATTAGGTTAAATTCAATTATTTAAATTCAGTGCAGTGTGTGTGTGTGTGTGTGTGTGTGTGTGTGTGTGTATGATTGTGTCAAAATATTTCAGAGGTGCAGTAACAAACTTGTGGGTTAATAAAGGCTGTTAAGATCACACCCAGGAAATCTGGGCTTCTTTTCTGTGGATCTCTGAGTTGGTTTGCAACTGTTTGATGCATTAAAATTGTCACATACACAAAATTTCTCTGGAAAGTACTTGAAAATCACCCCAAGAGTCTGATGCCAAAAAAAAAATTAAAAAGGAAAATTCCATATAGAGTCTTGGCTGTTTCTGCCTGACTAGTTTCCTCTGCCCATTGCCTGCTTCTCAAGCAGGGACTGAGCTTACCTTTAATGTTTGCTGCAATACCTAGGCATACCAGGGTGATGCAACTCAAACTCTGAGCAGCCTCACATTTATGAGATGTCTGACACTATGCTCACATTGTAGATGTACACCAGGAACAGAATAAAAAATGGAAAAACTATTTAAAATCTTTCCATGGCTATTATTATATTTGTATTTATGTTACTATATTCCTGTTATAAGAGGAATGTGACAATTGAGGCCTTCCTCCCCATAGCTCCTTCAAGATATTAGTTGGACTGTGTTTATCTTAGGAACATCTTGTATAGAGAGAAATGGATGACTTTATAGACATGAATAGGAAAAAAATTTAGTTGTGAGTGTCAGGTGACATTATCAATGATCAAAACAAAGCTTAAGTGGATTTTTTTGTCATGTGTAGTGGCATAAGTTTTCATTAAAGTCATCGCAATTCAGTTTTTATGATTGTTAATGTTGTTGTATATAGTTTAACTGTTATTCAATGTCAATTTGTGTTGGGCCCATAACCAGAACATCTGATGTATTCACATAAAATAACTTGTCAAATCCTAATGCCCATAATAATTTGGATTTGCATAGCATCTTCTTTCTAAAATAACAAAGTATTTTAAAATCTCCTTAGTTGTTTATTTTGATAATACGCCTTTGAAGGCTTAGAGAGAATCTTATAAGAAAAGGCCTAAGGAATAACCTAATTAATTTTACAGTATTGGAGAAGTAAATATTATGTATCAAGCAATTGAATGATGGTGAGCAAAACAGTAACCTAACAGGGAGTGACAGACCAACTTGCTACCTAGTAAATTCTGCCCAGACACACAGACAAAAAACAAAAAACACAATTGAAATTGAAAAAAGTCACTAGAAAACCTGATATTTGTTGCTTTGACCTCATGATTAGTTGTGTGACCTCATGGAGCATCCAGAAAGATTTAGAAGACTCTTTTAAGAATCACTCCATTCCTTTATTTAGAAATGGAACTTTGGAATACTAAGAAAAAGAGAAAGAGAAATTGTTGGGTTATCTAACTCTTGTCATTGCCAGTAAGGGACTTGGGTAACTAAGAATTGCATCTGAACTGGAGTATTTCCCATATATAATTATAGCCATTATATATAGACTAGGCCATCTTCACATAGCTGTATTAGAATGCGACTCTAGAATGTGAATAACTTATTTAAAGGTCTGAGACATCCATTCTTTTTGTTCAAAATATGACTTATATGACTGTTATTCAACATTATTGCTCCCACTTTGCAACTGCAAACAGTGATATTTTCATGAAGGTCACATAGCTAATCAATGAAAAGAGACTTTTCCTACTCGTTCCTTTGCTGGGAAAGTAGGGGAAAACAAGGCAAGACAGACATTCAAACAGACAGACAGACGCACACACACACACACACACACACACACACTCAAAGAGAAGGTAGAGGGACCCATAAAGAGACCAAAAATGATAGTGGAAATTTCAATAGATTCTTCAGTTAAACTACACTTGCCATTTATTAAGTTCATTGAAACTTGGCTTTCAGAGTATTACTGCTGCCCTTTGTATTTACTATTAGTTGGCTTAACTATTCTTCAAAACTATTTAAAACTATTCACTAATTAGGACATCTTATAGAAAGATTATTCTCAAGGACTCAGTGGCCAAGACAAATATATCCTAACATTATCTGAAATTTCATTAAGGATCAAGGTTTTCTTTGCTCATTTTCCTCATTTTTTTTTTGCTCAAAATCCTTAAAAACTTAGTTCAATACACGTAATACCTACAGTCAATCCTTTGTTATATCTCCGTGCATGTCAAAAAAAATGTACACTTAAAAAAAAAATCAAACCAAGAAATGGCTTGCATGAAAACTCTCTCCTTCCTTCAAAAACAGAAATTCTTCTAAAACAAAGAAAATATCTTTATAAAAAGAAGAGTGAAATTCAGATTGAGCAACTTCAGGGGTCCTCAAACTACGGCCTGCAGACCAGATGCGGCAGCTGAGGACGATTATTCCTCTCACCCAGAGCTATGAAGTTTCTTTATTTAAAGGCCCACAAAACAAAGTTTTTGTTTTTACTATAGTCCAGCCCTCCAGCAGTCTGAGAGACAGTGAACTGGCCCCCTATTTAAAAAGTTTGAGAACCCCAGAGTTGTCAGTCATACTGTAGTTCCTCAAATGCCATGAATTAGTTCCTTTTTGAAAATAAACTTGACCATTCATTTTGACAGGAAAACAAAATATTGTTCAAAGCAGCACATTCTATGACAACCTATAGAAACATGTGTAATAGTTAAGAAGGTGAAATATTCACTCAGTCTCTTGCTTCTTGGAGTGATAAGCTGCTAAAAACAAGTAATTGTTTTCTCTTTCAATCTCTCTTCCCTGAACTGATTAAATTGTTGGAACATTTTGAAGTTAAAATCATTGATTTTTTTTTTAATGAATAGTATGTAACTCTTGGCTTAAAGGTTTATTTGCAAGATTCTATCCTCATTGGTGGAGATTTATTACTCAATGCACTGCTTCTGAGTAGGGGCAGATTGGAAAAACAAGATCCTACTCTTCTGGCTTCCAACTGAGAGAAGAGACATGGGGCTCTAGATTCTTCCTTGAAGAGAAATAGGCTTTTGGAAAATATCAAAACTTAGAGGAACATCACCTTAATCTTATCAGTTTCATCCCAGAGAAAGCCTCTTCAGTGACCTGAAGAGTCAAGTCAGAAGTCAGCAAAAAGATCTCTCTTTTCCCCCAATGCTGATCTTCACACAAGGGTACAACTTTGTGTAATCAATCTCTATCAATAAAGAGAGTCCTGTACAAATTAGATTTAAGACCCAAATCATAAATTTAATATGTGATCATTCTGTAGGCTAGATTAATATATCTCAAACAAGAGCTCCTTTAATACTTCATTGCTCCAACAAAACTATGATGTTACTGATGTGAACAGGTCCTTCAACATTATATATTGCAGCTCATCTTTGCTTACCTATCTTGTGCCACTCTTGGTCATATTATCCTGTAAAAGCACCAAAGTAGGTTCTCACATCTTCCTAGTGGCCTTTCTCACATTCTCTTGGCATTGTATTTTTCATTCATATATTCGTTGTGTAAATACCACTGGAGCTTCTGGGTTGTCCATTGGTTATCCCTCAGGCTCATGTCTTTGCTGATTAAAAATGTTAAAGCTACACTGGTCTGTAACAGAAGAAGGAAATTTTTATAGTATCCAAGTTTATGCCCTAATTAACATTTTGGGAAAGAATGCCAGTTTTGTAGGTAATTTGAACCTAGATCTTTTCTATGAAATATTTTTAACAAAGACTTTTTCAGGTAGATGTATGTAGCTGTTTTGAGAGAAAGTATCCAGTTCTACATCAGGAAGGATATAGTGGCGGGCAGACTTAAAATCCTCAACAAAATGTTATCTCTCCTAAAATATTTGAAATAAGAATTTTAATAATGGATATGGCTTTCCATATCTTTCCATTTCTCTCTTTTATGGACTCAAAAAGGCTATGTAAAGTGTGGAAGCCTTTAACATGTTATTCAGTTAAAAACAAATCAAACTTTTTACTTGGTACTAGACTAAAAGAATTACAGAATCTCAGTGTTGGAAAGGTCAATTAATGACCGAACTGGAATTCTTATTATAACATATCTGACAAGTGAGCATGCAAGTTTTGCTTAAAGACCTTTATATAAAGAGATCCATCTCCAAAAGTGTCCTGTTTCACTTTTGAATAGCTCTAATTTTTAGTATTTTTTTTAATATAAAGGCAATATTGATCTCTTTGCAACTTCTAGGAAATTTCATTCTTTTAAATATTTAGGTTTGGGGGGGGCAGTGGAAGGAAGAATAGTCATGTCAATGCAGTAGCAAATTTTAATTCAATATAACTATATCTGAGTATATCCTTTATATTGTTGGCATGCAGCACAGTCAAATGGAAAGAATGCTGGATTTGTTGCAAGAGGCCTATGAATCCTATCTATTTTATGCAATAGGTGTGTGAACCTGGACAATTTACTTAGCCTCATTTTCCTGATTGAGTATAATAATATTTGGAAAATTTATCTAGCAGAATGGTTGTAAGGAAAGCATCATACAAAGTATCCCAAAAGTCTTAGTACAGTTTTAAATTTTAGAAGCTTAAACTTTCTATAAAAGATTATTCTAGATTATTCCATATACAAAGTCTTTATCTTTTTCCATATCAAGTTTTTACTTAATTATGTATAATTTACTTCAGAATCATTTAAGGAAGTGAAGAGATAAGCTTGGGAACTGCCCAAACTGATTTATTGTTTTTCAGGCAATCTTGTTTTAGGTATGGCATAAGGAAAGGAGGCTTAGATTTAAAATCAGGAGACCTATTTTCAGCACTCACCTCCAATCCTATTTATATGACCATGGACACGTGTTCTTCATTATTTGTGTAGCACCTGTCCCAAAGCCTATTTAGTATGGAACTCTCTCCTTATTGGTGGAGTTGAATGCCTTGCCCTATGTGAGAGATTGGACAGAGTAGGTAAGAGGCTAAAGCTTCAGTACTCAGCAGTCTCCTTTGGGCACCCATTATAATAGGGTTTTCCTGGTTTCCAGCTCAAGAGAGAAGATGGAGAAGGCCCATCCCATTTCAGGTTGCTGAAGGAAAAGACTGGGAAGCATCAGGCAATCTTCATCACATCCCTTAATTGTAGCTTGCCATTCTAGAGACTACAGAGAATTTCCCAATCAGTGAGATTATAGGCACTCTATCTTACTCCCGAGGAAGACCATAATCCCTTATATCAAATTGCTCTATAGGTAGAATTAATCATTATTACTGTCGCTGATTTTAAAGAGGTATGGAGTAGTGTGGAGTAGTAGCAGTAGTGAGATAATATGGTAAACAAAGAACTATGTGTAGCCAAGAAACCCTTGACTATACCTATTTATTACAAAAAATTTATTTCCATTTTTTCTCTTCCCCACACACCTAGAAGGAGGATGTAAAGATGCTTGGGAGCATGAAAAAAATATAAGGAATCAATTCTGGTTATTGTCTTTATAAAGACATGATCTTAGAGCTTCATCCTCGACTCTTCTTTCTGTATTGTCTGGAATATATTCTATTTATACTCTGATTTCTGTTTTGCTATGATTTACCTAAATTGTTTTCTTTGCTATTTATTAGGTGTGTTCATTATAGATCGGGTATTAAGTGGGGAAAGAGTCAGGCCTTGACTAAAAAGTTTGAGGTCCCCTTCTTCTCAAAGTGACAGAGTGATCAAAAGTTAGGTGGAACCTGATCATTCCCCTAGTCAAAGAATATTTAAGGGAATAGATATACTTTTAGCCTAGTAACAACCTCTCTCTGTAGAAAGCAGATTAGTAGCCTTGAACTTCCTGTTTTCTCTTCTGGAAGGAATGAAAATCTCCCTTCAAAGAATAGAGAAAGATGGAGGATAGAAAGGCACTAGAGAGGTCATTTCTTCCTCTCTTCTTTGAGTCATGCAACAGGCTCCCTTGCCACTTGTTGGCCCTTCTATACATGTGGCTCTCACTGTTCATATTTTAGACCTGTAAAGTGCAACTATAATATTTGGACAATACACCTTCACCTCCCAACTCATTCCTGGGTTTGTCATAAGGAAAGAAATGTAAATGTAAATTATTTTAAGCCATGATTTTTTCCAAGTTCTTGTTCTTTCTTTCCTTCTTTGTTTCTTTGTTTCTTTCTTTCTTTTTTTCTTTCCTTCTTTCTTTCTTTCTTTCCTTCTTTCTTTATTTCTTTTTTTCTCTTTCTTTCTTTCTTTCTTTCTTCTCTTCTTCCTTCCTTCCTTTCCTTTCTTTTTCTTCCTGTTTCCTTTCTTTGTTTCCTTTCTTCCTTCTCCCTCCCTTCCTTCCTTTTTTCCTCTCTTTCTTTCTTTCCTTCTTTTTCACGGACAACTTCTACTAAAGATTTATCTTAATTCTCTATTGTAAGAACTTTATTTCATACCACTTATCTTCCTCTACCTCAAGTTCATTAAATACCTAGTATATACTTAGTGTTTCATGCTTGGGAGCATGAAAAAAAAATAAGGAATCAATTCTAGTCATTGTCTTTACATAGACATGATCTTAGAGCTTCATCCTCGATAGTGATTTTCTTCTGCATTTCATTTTATCATTAAAGGCAAGTTAAGAATCCCTCATTTTTGTACTTGCTTGAAAGCTACAAAATCAGACAAAATCTTGAAATGGACTCTACAGAATTTTTGTTTTGTTTATTTAATATAGTTTTTAAGAGATTTATTAAAATATTTTATTATATTTATTATTATAACAGATTACTCCCTTTTTATATCTATGACATCTTCCTACTCCCTGCTTCTCTCTTTAGAAAAAAAAATCTATTTTCTCTTCTTTCCACCTTCCTTCTAGGTGTGTGGGGAAGAGAAAAAATGGAAATAAAATTTTTGTAATAAATAGGTATAGTCAAGGGTTTCTTGACTACATATAGTTCTTTGTTTACCATATTATCTCACTACTGCTACTACTCCACATTACTCCGTATGTCTTTAAAATCAGTGACAGTAATAATGATTAATTCTACCTATAGAGCAATTTGATATAAGGGATTATGGTCTGTATTTGAGGTCAAAGAAATTAAGTTTTAGTTCTAGCTTTTCTGATTTTCTTATCTGTCTGATCATGAAAAAGTTCAGGAAAGTTAAGTTTTCTCATCTATAAAATGAAAAGGCTGAACTAGACCTACTAAATCACTCCTCGCTTTAAATCCTATCATCTTTGTATTTCCCATAGTATTTTGAAATAGGGGCTTAATAAATGTAAAACAAATGAATCTCATATTACTTTCCAGTTTTCTTTCTTCTAAGAACCCCATTTCATTATATGAATTTTGTGGAATCCCTTTATCTATATCCTGTTTTTTGTTGTAATGATTAGAATTATTGATCTGGAGTCAAGATGATCTGAATTCAAAGGTAGCTTCAGACACTAGCTGTGCGACCTTAGGGCTTAACCCTGATTGCTTCAGTTTCCTCATCTGTAAAATGAGCTGGAAAAGGAAATGGTCAACTCCTTTAGTATTTTTCTAAAGAAAATCTCAAATAGGGTCATGAAGATTTGGTCATCGCTGGAATGGCTGCACCACTACCCATCCACTATTCTTCCAAATTTGACCAGATTTCAACTTTTACAATTTCATTTTAATGAAAGTATTTTTCGCTTGGTGCTATCTCGTTCTTCCTTTTTACATATCTCTTCTATCTCTGCTTACAGTTGCCCTTTCAGTGACTATTGACTATTTATAATTTGAAACTGCTAAGTACTATTGATTGGAGTCCTGATTAGACTCAAAAAAAGAAAAGAGGAAAACCTGTGTGACTGTGGCCAGGTGTCTATCAGAGAAGTTTTCACCAATGTTACTGTTTAAAAATGCTCTGGCTAAGCCACAGTAGGACTTCTGTTAGTTCAAAATAGCTGCTATGTCATGGAACCTTTCAGAGTTTGGAAATCTGAGTGCATTTTAAACCTTTGAAATTTGAGAACATTCCAAATGTACTGGAATGCTTCTTCCATCCCTGGACATCATTTTCTCTTTACTCACTTTTAATGGTGTTTGCTTTATGACCAGCTTTTTCAGTTGCTAAATGTTCTCCTGCAGCCCAACCATGACATCTTTAACGATCATGTATATTTTTAGCATAAACCTATTTGCTTCACTGGAAAAGAGAAAGAAAATAAGACCTTTATAAGAAATGGAAGTGGGGTTATCCCTTCTTGGAAACAAAAAAGGAAGGGAGGGGTAAAGGAAAGTAATCATTTCTATTAGATCATTGTAATTACTTCTTAAACTTCTCATACATTATCCAGCCTCCTAATTTCCCAACTCCACATTTCCACTGTCGAAGATGACTATGTTGTAGGCTCATTACCAAATGTCCCCAATTACTTTAGTACAGAAATATGGCATATTAGTAATGTAGCTAGCATACAGTAGCAAAGGAGATCGTCAGCAAATGTTCTAAGTACATCAATACATGGCTTGTGTGTATAGTTTGGTTTAAATCAATAGAAACAAGAGCCAAAAATACCCCAAATTCTCCCAAAAGTATCTCATGGATTATCTTTATTGTTAATATTTTATTTTGCGGAGCAAGATTTTTATAGATATTCAGTTATCACACTGAGGACCATCTTTTAACTATGAAGAATAAAAAGATATATAGATATCAAACCAATAGCTTGAAAGTTCTTATATTTTTTAAACACTCAAGCACCCCATTCAGTGAAATCTATACCAAGAAATTAAATTATAATTATAAATCAGATAGTAAAACATTTAATTAGAATTTATATCAAAGCAAATAACCATGAAAAATTAAAGAGTAGAATCAGCGCCTGCTCCTTTCTATGATGGGACATAGCCTAGATGAGAATTTTTAATTAGATTCTGAAGTGGTTGAATGTCTAGATGGGCTCGGAGTACACATTAATGATTCAGTGATAACTTAGAAGGTCTCCAGTAATCTAGTGATCTAGTGATTTGTATTTAACCCAGTACTGGACAAATGTATTATATTTATTATATTTGCTAATGATACAATACTGGGAGAATAGACTAAAATATCAAATAATAGATTCGGATCAAGCAAAAATGTTGATAAGCCATAACATTGGGTCATATCGAATGCAATGAAATTTGTGGTGATAAATTCAAATTTTTACAAGTGGGTTTAAAAAAATTGATCTCATAAGCACAAGATGGTGACAGCAGAGTCAACAGGTTGCCTGAAAAAGATCTAGGTATTTTGGTAGTCTTCAATTTCAATATGAGTAAATGGTGTGAAAGTGAAAAGGTCATCATAAACACAAATTTATTACAGTTCCAAGAATTTTAAAATTTTTATTTTATTCCCTGTTTTAGGCAGACCATATTTGGAATATTGGGCTCAACTTTTGATATCTCATTTTAGAAAAAAACATTAATAAGCTAGAGAGTATTTGGAGATGGGAGAACAGAATGATAATGGCAATGGAACTTGAATTCATGCTATCAGTTAAAAGTAAGAGGTTTAAGATCAGTTAAAAAAGTAATAGTAAGATTTATTTAAGATTATTTAAGATCAGTTAAAAAAAAAACTATGTTTTTCTGGCAGAATAGAAGACAAAGGGGACATAGTAAATATCATCAACTCTTTTAAAGACTATCATATAGAAAAGGGATTTGGTTATGAAAAGAGACAAATTAGGCTTAATGTAATTTTAAAATTCTAACAAAGCTTTACAAATGTGCAGTTGGCTGCCATAAGATATCACTGAAGAAAACTAGATGATCACTTGTTGAGTGTGTTGAGGGGTTTTTCTTAGGTATAGGTTATAATTCATGTCCTCTAAGGTCCTCTCAAAATTCCGTTATTTTAGAGTTGTGATCTACTACAGATGCTAATGCCAGTGGGAGACTGAGTATTTATTAACTTATCATATAGGGTTGGTGCTGTGTTTGGGAGACTTCCCACAGATCTAACTCTTGGAAATATCTTGCTGTTGTTTGACTACCATTGTGATCATAAGATTCTGCTGCTCTTAAGCATCTTCCTAATTAGTCTCTTTAAATTGTTTTTTCACCCAGTCCAGTCTCTCCTCTACATAGCTGTGTATAAATCTGATCATGTGAATTTTCTATTCAACCAGATCTAGTAACTTCCTCTTGGCTCTAAGATAAAATAGAAACTCCTCTGATTACTTTTGAAAGCCCTTCACAAATTATCATCAATCTATAATTCTAGTGTGATTGGACATTTCTGTGCCTTTTGTACTATCCAAACTGGCCTGCCTTCTGTCCATTATTTATTAAATCTCTATTTTCTTGCTTTTTCTACTGAATGTCTCACCATACCTGGAAATCACAGGATCCTTTTCTTCCTTTAAGATCAACTAATATCTTTCTAAAGCTCTTCTTTATCCCTCACCTATTATATATTGCTTTCCAAATGATCTTGTATTGAAAAGTATATACTTATAAATGCATACATAAAAGATTCATGTTTATACTGCATATATATTACATGTGTACTTATTGTCCACCCCACTAAATATAAGCTCCTTATAACAAGGAATTATTTAATTTTTTTGTACTTGTATCCCTAATATCTAGCATAGTACCTGACATATACTATATCTGTGTAAAATCTTGATGATTGATTAATAATCAGAGTTGATTATAATTTTATAGCCTTTTATGTGTAGTTACTCTCCACTGTCCACCTCTGCTCATTGAAACTATGTTCATCCTTCAAAGTCCAGCTCACATGATTTTCTCCATCAAGTCTTCTCTGATCTTAACCCAAAACTCATTTCTCTATCTTGTGAATTCCAAGAACTTATTCTAGATTTATCTGATACATCTATCACAGTCTGATTTATTTTTGTTCATGTCACATCACTCCTGAGGTGCATATGGGGTTATGGATAAGAAGCTGGTTTGGGTTTCAAGTTGCCAGTTCACATACGTATTGGCTGTATAACTATTGGTAAGTCATTTAAATTCTCAGTGCTTCATGCTTGGATTAAATTCTGGCTGACATCTCTCTTCCTGAGTTCTGACTTTCAACATAAATGCAGGAAAACTAACAAATGACCATATCTTAGTTCCCTTCATGCTCACTAGCGTCCATTAATGCCATAGCTTCAGCAACAAAT
Source organism: Antechinus flavipes (assembly GCF_016432865.1). Taxonomy (NCBI): domain Eukaryota; kingdom Metazoa; phylum Chordata; class Mammalia; order Dasyuromorphia; family Dasyuridae; genus Antechinus; species Antechinus flavipes. Next base: position 426,418,009 of record NC_067400.1, read on the forward strand.
CTTAAAGCCATAGATCTAGAACTGGGAGGAACTTAGAGACCATGTGGCCTAACCTTGTTTTATAAATGAAAAAATTGAGGTCCAGGAAGATTAAATAACTTACCTACTTAATAAATAGTAGGGCAGATTTTTCAACACAGAGACAATTACTACAAGTTTTGTTCTCTCTCCATTCATCTTTCTTTATGCCACACACAGTACCACAAAAGATCACACAGTACCTTTGCCTTGTTTACAGTATTCTGAGCTCACATCATCAACATATCAACATAAGGAACTGCCTCCCAAGGAAAGTGACCTTGCCAATTGGGCACAGTAGGATGTCAATTATATGGTCTTATGAAAGCAAGTGTGGCAAGGGATTTTAGGTCATATATCAGGAATTTCCATGTTGTTTTGCACATTAGATAACTATATATGATTTTAGTAAAGTGGAAGCAGGTATGTCTATATTATTCAACTTTATTTTTGTCTTCAATTCACACCACATTATAAATCTACAAAGAACTGCTTTTCAAAAGATTTCAGTATTTGACTTTCTAGAATGTAATTGAACATATAAGACTTGGAACTGCAAAATCACAATAAGCATTTAAGTGTCTTCTATGTTTTAGGCACTATATAGGTGCTAAGGATAAAAACAAAAACAAAAAAAGCATCTGCCTTTAAGGAGTTTTCAGTCTACCAATGAAAGGATAAATAGAGAAAAAATAATATGGGAAAGAAGGCTCTAGTGTCTAAAAGGAATGGCAAAGACTCCTTGGAGAAGATGGCACTTGAACTGAGCCACCAATTCTTCCTAAAAGGTTGTACTTGAAATAAGCCCTGAGGGAAAGTAGATATTCTAAGAGATTGGTTAAGAAAGGACTTCACTCCATGCAGGAGACATAACTGGAAAGGCATGAACACAGGAAATAAGAGTACCATGAAAATAGTAAAAAACAAAAACAAAAACAAAAATTAATTTTCTGGCTTTGGAGGGGTTTTCCCATTAGTTTCACCAGCCTATTTTCTTATCTTCTATAAGGGGGGGAGGGGGGAAATCAGTGGACAAGGGCACAGGATTACAAGAGGGAAGTAATATGGTATAGAGCACTAGAATTGAAGTCACTAGGATATGGGTTAAAATATACCATCCTGAGTAAGTCACTTCATCTCAGTGGGCCTCAGGTCCTTTATCTATAAAATTAAGAAATTGAACACCATGACTTCTAAACTTCCTTCCATCTCTAGATCTATGATCTTAGGAATTTTGAAGTAAAGGAAGAAAAAAAGTGTATTTTTCCATTTTCAATTATTCAATCATGTGTCTTTGTAACCTATGCAGTCCATTGAGATTTTCTCAGTAAAGATACTGGAGTGATTTGCCATTTCTTTCTTTAGTGTATCCCTATTTCACAAAAGAAAAACTTAGGCAAATATGAGTTAAGTCACTTGCCCAGTGTCATAACTAGTGAGTCTTTGAAGCTGTATTTGAACTCATAACTTTCTGACTTCAACACTCTATCCACTATGCCATTTAGCTGCCCCAAATTGTCTGGATAGTAGCCTCATGAAATGAATCAAAAGGCTCTATTGTGTTTGCATAACAGAACAGTTCTCTTTTATTTTTTTTCTTTAGCAAGAACTAATTTTAAAATTTATAATAATTACATAATTAAAACATACAAGCTGCTTCCTATCTGAAGTAGGTAGTAAAAGTATTATAATTCTCAATTTACAGAGGGTGAAAAGAAGGTGAGATGTTAAATAATTTGCTCATGGTCACTTGACAAGTGTCTGATGGTGAAATTTTAATGCCGATCTCCTAAACTGGTCTTCTCTCTTTCTTCTGTGCCAGGTTGTACAATTAAGGCATAATGGTGAAATTATAAATAAAATTAATGACTGAAATTTCTTTAAAACACATTTGGAGATTGTGAATGTCACCATCCTAACATTTATCATTCATAGTTACTAAGAAGACTATAGAATGTGACTATGGTGATTGTAATTCTATAGTCACTAAGATGAAATTAGCTACTGAATTTTCTGCAGTATAATTGTCATTTCTTTAAAAAATCAGAAGATAGAACAGAAAATTAAAAAGTGAAGTGAGTTTTGAAATGATAAAAGAGTGATGAAAGAAATGAAAAGATAAAAGTCCTGAAAATTCTGGGTAGCAATTCAATTTTCCCCCTAGTACAACTAACAGCACTACATAATAATAGTGATGACAACAATAATAAAGTCCATAAAGCACTTTACTTGCAATATTTTGCTTAAACAATTTGGTGAGGCAGATACTATGAATATTATTATCATCATCTTACAGATGAAAAAAATTGAGATTTAAGAAAGTCAAATACCTCTCCCATGGTTATACAACTAGTATCAGCAAAGGATTGAAGCCTAGATTTTCTTAATGCAAGTCTAGCGCTCTACTCCTACGTTAAAATGCTTCCTTAGCTGGCAAAGAAGACAAAAAATTATAAATAACAATAACAGAATGAGTTGATAAACAGCTTAGTATGATGCCAAACCAATTTTATTTTTTTCTGGAAGTCAAATTATAAGATTAGAAAATTAAGTGACTTTGTCAGACACAATATACTTCAATCTTACAAAATATGCAAAATATACCTCAATCTTATCTTTAAAATAAACATTATTAGTTTTATCAAATTGACTCATGTTGGTTTTAATGGTGATATCATGTGGTTTGAACACTTGCCAAAGGCCCCAAATAATAAAATTAGACATTTATGAACCATATTGTTGAGCCAATACAAACTGTACAATAAGAGACACCAGGTTATTGATGTATGGAAAATGTACTTCAAAATATGAATATGTATATTTGGGAGATGATGAGAGTCCTTTAAACAATATATGTCAAAATAATTTTTAGTGAAGGAGGTCTTCATTTGTGACATAGAGAATTATAATGATATAGAGAATTCCCAAAAGATGAAAACTTCAATAACAAAGTAAATTGACAGCTTCTCTTAAATGTCTTAAAAGATTGTCTGGGGCATGGAGAGAGCTAGATGATTTGTCCACAATTACATAATAATACTAAAAAGTAATTGGAAAATTTTGTGAACATCCCAATGAAAAAAATTAAAAGACAAAAATAAAATTTAGAAGTAGATCTTGAAGTTACATAATGTGGATTTGGGGAGGGGAAGGGGAGACCCATAGTCATATTATTTATCAGAATTTTTCATCCCCAGACATTCAGTGAATTTGAAAATCCTGGAAAGAGTTATGCTGAGACTTACAAATGATGCTAGACAGCAAATTTGATATTGTCCTGGAATGTGATATGCCATTAAAAAAAAAAAAGGGTAGTGATATTTTGGGCTCTATATGTCAGTGTGTCATTACAACACCAAAGAGGCAATAGCCTGATTTCCAATTCTGGCAAAAATCAGTGCTGTCTGGGAAATAAAGAGTTGCAAGTTTTAAGTGATTTTAGGAGTTTGGGAAACCAAATCAGGGCAAGATCTAAAGAAAATAGTTTTGTAAAAAGATATCTGAACATGTCTAAGAAACAGCTAAGAGATAATCAGTCAGATAAGAAGCAAAAAAAAAAAAGTAGCTTTTCTGTAGAATAACCAGTGTAATGGTTCCAGATAGAATACTCCCTATGTGGGAAAAGCCTTCAGATCAAAAACTAGTCTTTTTAAGAGTAGCCTAAAACAGCGGGAGGTTTTAATGACTTACTCAGGGACAAAAAAACTAGTTTGTAGGAAGAACTTGAATTCAAGTCTTCCTGACATCAAGGATGGCCCTCTCTTTCCTGTGGTATATTGAATATAAATATACATAAATCAATAAATATTTATCGTGTGCTTACTGTGTGCCAGACACTATGTTTATTACAGTTTATTACAGGGGGATACAAAAAGGGACAAAAGACAGTCCCTAATTTCAAGAAGTTTATAGTCAAATGGGGAGTCTATATGCAAACCAAACTGTCCAAAACAAGCTATAGAGAGTATAAATATAAAATAATTAATACATGAAAGGTAGTAGTAATAAGAAGGTTTTAATAAAACTTATTGTAGAAAGTGAGATTTTAGTTGGAAGTCATGATGTCAGTAGTTGGAGTAGAAAAGGAGAGGATTCTAGGCATTAGGGACAGCCAGAGAGAATTGTCCAAAACTGAGAAATGGGAGCACTTTGATCAGGGAGCAGCCAGTGAGCCAGTGTTACTGAAAAGGTAAGAAGGGACTAAATTATAAAAGACTCTGAATACCAAATAGAACATTTTGTATTTGCTCCTGGATACAAAAAGCAATTCCAATCATGTTACACTCAATTCCATAAACTGAAGTTTTAGGAAAATCATTTTAGTGACTATGGAATGGATGATGGTTTGAAGTGGGGAGTTAGGAGTTAGGAGAAATACCAACAGGCTATTGCAATAATCAAGATGTGAAGTGATGAGCATCTTCCATTAGAGGGGGAGCAGTATCGAGAAAAGAAGGGAGCATATTTAAGGTGAAATTGACAGATCTTAGCAACAGCTTATGTTAGTAGCATGAGAAATTCAGGATAACTCCTAGGTTGCAAACTTGGGGTACTGAAAAGATACTGTTACCCTTTTCAGAAATAGAGAAGGTAGACTATACCCCTCTCAGACTGGCTAAAATGACAGGGAATGATAATGACAAATATTGGACGGGATATGGGAAAACTGGGACATTAATACATTGTTTGTGGAATTGTGAACTGATCCAATAATTCTGGAGAGCAATTTGGAACTATGCCCAAAGGCCTATCAAACTGTGATCCCTTTGGTCCAGAAGTGTTTCTACTGGGCTTATATCCCAAAGAGATCTTAAAGGAGGGAAAGGGACCCACATGTTTGTGGCAAGAACTGAGTGCGTGCCCATCAGTTGGAGAAATGGCTGAGTAAGTTATGGTATATAAATGTCATGGAATATTATTGTTCTATAAGAAATGATTAGTAGAATGATTTCAGAGAGGCCTGGAGAGACTTACATGAATTGATGCTAAGTGAAATGAGCAGAACCAAGCGATCATTGTATCCAGCAACAACAAGACTATATAATGATCAATTCTGATGGATGTAGCTCTTCTCAACAATGAAATGATCCAGGCCAGTTCCAATGGTTTTGTGATGATGAGATGACAGAGAGAACTGTGGGAACTGTATGTGAACCACAATGTAGCATTTTCATTTCTTTTGTTGTTGTTTGCTTGAATTTTATTTTCTTTCTCATTTTTTTTCTTTTTCATCTTATTTTTCTTATGCAGCAAGATAATTGTATAAATATGTATGCTTATATTGGATTTATATATATATTTTACCATGTTTAACATATATTGGATTACTTGCCATTTAGGGGAGTGAAGAAAGGGGGGAAATTGGAATACAAGGTTTTGCAAGGGTCAATGTTGAAAAATTATCCTTGCATATGTTTTGAAAATAAAAAGCTTTAAGAAAAGAAAAGAAATAGAAAAAAAGAGATTTAAGGAAGATAGGAGGGAAGAAGGTTTAGGGGAAGGTTTGGCTATATCAATTTTAAGATCCAGTTTGAACTATCTGAAAGGTAGTTGAAATTACAAGATTAGAAGTCCACAGAGATATTGGGGCAGGAAAGATAGAATTGAGAATAGTAATAATTAAAACCAGAAATTGAAAAGATCACCAAGTGAAATAAAAAAAAAGGACCAGGACAAAATCCTGAGGAATATCTATGATAGAAGGGTATAATCTGGAGGAAGATTCAGCAAATATGACAGAAAAGGATTTAGTTAACTAGATAGGAGGAAAACCAGAAGAGAGAGTGTATCCTAAAACATTCATATATGTATATATGAATTCACAAATATATATAGAGAGAGACATAATCATGTTAACAGTGATTTTTACTTTTTGAAATGACTGAAAGATCTGTTTTTTTTTGGACTCATACTTGGAATTTTTTAAGGCTACAAAGTTTCTAGATATAAAGTTCCTTCACTAAGGAACCTTCTCGGCAACATACAATTTAGAGAGTTGTCTGGGACCTTGAGAAATTATATGACTTGCCCAGGATCACATAGAGAGTGTGGTTCAGAGTAAGGAGTGAAGGACAACACCAAGTTTTAGAGCCTTGAGAGTCAATAAGAATAAGAAGGTTGAGAAAAGTAAAGTATTTGGGAAGAAAAATAATGAATTCTATTCTGGATATGTTAAATTTGAAAAATCTACAGAATATTTAATTTGAGATGTCTAAAAAGAAGTTGGTAATGGGACACAGAAGCTCAAGAAAGGAACTAGAGCTACGTAAACAGATATGGAATTATTTGAAGAAAGATGATAATTTAATTTATGGCAGCCAATGAGATAATGAAGTAAAATAGTACTGAGAAGAGAGCCCATAAAAGACCCATGGTCATGCATGTAATTTGAATAAATTCAATAAAGTTAACTGAAAAATAATTATCATATAAGTAACAGAAGAACCAGGAAAGAAAAAAGTGTCAGAAAAATTTAGAGGAGATAGTATTTAGGAGGAAAAGGTAATTGACAATGTCAAAGACAGCAGCCAAGTCAAGAAGACTATGTATTGGGGGGAGGGAGGGGAAGACCATTAGATTTGGGAATTAAGAGATGGCAATTAAAAGTAATTTTGCAGATATTACTTTTAATTGAATGATGAAGTGAAAAACCAGATTGCAAAAGTTTTAAAAGAGGAAAGGAAGTGGAGCAAATTAGTGTAAAAATTTTTTCTTACAAGCTTCCTGCAAGAAGGGGAGAAAAGATGGAAGACAATAACTAGCAGAGAAGGTCAAATCAAACAAGGAATTTTGTAAAGATGGAGGAGATATGGGCATATTTTTAGGCATAAAAGAATATAGTAGATAGGGAGAGAAGACAATAATGATTTGAAGTGCTAGAGGGGAAATCTGTTGGAGAATACAAATGGGATCAAAGGGTCAAGAAGGCCCACTACATATGAGAAAGAAGTGAAGGGACAGTTAGATGTCTGATATGAGATGAAGAAAAAAGAGGATATTCCCAATGATTAGCCTCCTTTGTTTGTTTTTTAAAAAGAAGTATTAGATAAAGTAAGGCAGCTAAGTGATGAGGTGCACAGAGCACTGGGCGGGGAGTCAGAAATAGTCATCTTCTGAGTTCAGATATAACCTCAAACACTTAATTGCTTTGTAACTCTGGACAAGTCATTTAACCCTGTTTGCTTCAGTTCCTTATCTTTAAAATTAACTAGAGAAGAAAATGGCAAACCACATCAATATTTCTGCCAAGAAAACCCCAAATGGTATCCTAAAGAGTCACACACTATTGAAACAACTGAAAAACAATAAGTTAGGCAAGATCTTTAACTGAAAAAGTGGAGAGGGGTAATGTGGGGTTATTTGAAAAGAGAAGAAAATCTTTGGAAAAATCACCTTGGTGAATGGTATATCAGACTGATCATAGAAGTAAATAAAAGGATTGCTTTGCTATGCTGAGGATCTACTTGAAATCTTGCAGTATAAATATGTACTTAACTCAGTCAGCATAACTTCATTATTTTAACCAGGACAATGATAAGAGAGAAAGAGACAGATATTGGGAGTAATCCAAAATTAGGTTTTGGCAAAGTTGGGGAAGAGTATAGGGCAAAGATGTAAAACTCAAGTAGAAAAGTTGGGAGGGGGAGGCACCAAAGTATACACAAGAATCTCTGTGGGCCATATGCTGACTTGAAAACCTACATTGAAATATTATCTATGTTCTATTATGTTTTTGTTTACTTTGTTAAATTACAATTGCATTTTCATTTGGTTTGGGCTGTGCTCCAAAATATCATGGGCCAGCTGGCCATGCATTTGACACCTCTGGTGGAGAGAATAGTAGAGTTGAACTGATTCATCAAGAGGTCAAGATAAAAAAGGAAAAAAATATAGTTGTCACAGGGAAATAAGGCATGGAATTATTGAAGATCATAGTGATGATATAGCAGGTTTAAAGACTATAAAACAGAAAAGATAAAATGATAAAAGATCATGATCAAATAAATGGATTTCAGTTATGAATATGGAAGTGGAATACTTGTGAGATAATGGATCAAGATCAAGATTATGGTCATTTTATGTGCATAGCACATAGCAGATAGTATATGTACATATGCAAGGGAAGAGTAGGTTGGGAAAATTGAGTGTATTGAGGCTTTGGAAAGGTTGAGTATTTGAAAAGGTGTTGATGTACATATTAAAGTCCTCAAGAATAGATGTAGCAGTTACGGTAAAGAAAAAGACCATGAGGCAGACGCTGAACTTATCGAAGAAAAAAGGAGAATGTCCTAGAAGTTACTGGCTATCTGAGTCTGGTTGGGTAATAAATTTAAAGAGTATAAAAGAAGATTATAGAGTGATGGAGGTAAAGGAGAGTCTGGAAGTGTCAATGAAGAGCAAAGACTATCTCAACTTCTTTAACATGGACCATGAGTGGGGAATATGAGTGCAAGTACAACTAGTGCTACAATAGATGCTCAGGTACGTAGTGTCCTCAGGAGGCCACCAAGTCTCAGTGAGACCTAAAGAAGCAAAAAGCAAAAAAGGAAAAATTTAAGATGGAAGTAAGTTTCTTTTTTTAATTATTAAAACTTTTTTATTTTCAAAACATATGAATAGATAGTTTTCAATATTTACCCTCGCAAAAACCTTGTGTTCCAAATTTTTCCCTTATTTTCTCCCCATGTGCAATTCTTCTATACATATTTCCACAATTATAATTTCTGCACAAGAAAACTCAGATCAAAAAAAGGAAGCAAAATGAGAAAGAAAACAAAACGCAAGCAAACAACAACAAAAAGAGTGAAAATACTATGCTATGATCCACACTCAGTTCCTACAATCCTCTCTGGGTGCAGATGGTTTGGGAAGTAAGTTTCTTAAGAAAAAATCAGGTATTTCAGAGATCATAATGGAAAAATTGCGTAGATCTGGAGTGTGAAATTGTGTGGACAGATAGAGATGAGAGGAATGGAAGTAAGACATGTGATAGGGATCAAAAGTAGACTTGTATATTAACATCCAAGGGATCAGAATCACTGGAATAAGAAAAGGATGAGAGCATGAAAACATGCTAATCATTGAATTAAGCAATGAGTTAAGGCAAAAATCTGTAGTTAAAGAGAAGTCTACTGAGAGAAGCAGGTGTTTAGATTGTTCAAAGTTCTCTCTCAAGATCCAGCCTCATACAATTTTTCTGGTGGGAAGGGAGTGATGGTGTTTGCCTGCATCAAAAAGATCCAGAACTATAAGCCTACATCCCTAGGGAGCTGGATTCTGAACATTTTATTTGTCTAGTCCCCCATTACAAGTGTTTTAATGGTTTCTAGAGTACTTTTTCTCAAAGAATCCTGTAATAAAGGTAGTGAAAACCTTTTATCTCCTTTTTACTGATGAAGGAGCTGAGGCTTTAGAGGGTTAAATGAGTTGCCTGTGGTTACACAGCTAAGTAAATGTCAGAGAGGCTTTAAACCTAGGTCTCCTGAGATTTTGTATTCACAACTCTACTGTACATAAGCAAAGGTAGAAAATAACAGGTAAGAAAGTAGGGGATGACCTGGTTCCCACACTCTTTCTACTTCTGTAATGCTATTAGAATTGGATCTAGGATCTCATAAATATTAGAAGTTATTTCACTGCTAGCTTTTTCCTCATGTCACTAACTTTAACCTTCATAATGACCTTCATCATTTTGCTCATCTCTGAAAATTTAATCAAGATGCCAGTTGGTATTACATGATTGGCATCTGGTATAAAAATAACTTTTCTTTTTTCATGGCATATATTATTATCATTAGGGTTTTTTATAGCACATCATAACTGCTCATCTGTGAGAATTAAGAGGTTAGACTAAATGATCTCTAAAGTTTCAGTTCTTATAGTTTGCATTTATAAAATTTAGGAAGCTATGAGGCAGCCAAATGACACAATAGATAGAGTGTTGGGCTTGAAATCAGGAACACCTGACCAGATTCAGCCTCAGATGCTTAATAGCTGTGTGGCTCTGCGTGAATAACTTGATTGCTGTTTGCCTCAGTTTCCTCATTGTAAAACAGGATAATAATAGCTTCTACCTCCCAGGGTTCTCATGAAGATCAAATAAAATAATATTTATAAAACTTTTGACATAGTGCTTGGTACATAATAGGTATTTAATAGATGTTTGCCCTGTCTCCCATGACATATTTAACAATTTTTAATAGTATATAACTCATTTGGGGTAGAGTGTGGTGGGGGAAACTAGACCTTTGGTTTCATGAATAAAAGGAATTCTTAGTGAGAAACTTTCCCTACCAAAGCAGTTAACATCTTCTCACTATCTTATATTCTTGAGAATTTTCCAGGCATTGGGAAGTTATGTGATTTATCTATGATCGCACAGCTAGTATATGGCAGAAGCTTTAAATCTAGAAACTCCTAACTGCTAAGATACTATCCATTCTATCATGCAACTTCTTCCCTTCTCATAGATTAAAAATGGAGGTGCAGAAAATTTCAGCATTTTTCTCTACTCTGAGGCCATGCAGCAGGAAGATACTAGGAAATGAGACAGAAACTCAGAGATATTGACTTCAAAGCTACTCCCTTTTATTCTCTTGTTCTTGTCCCCCACCTCCTGCCTTCATGCTCCCATTTTAGTCTATATTTGGGAAAGAGACCTCAGATCACTTCCTCTGGGGTTTGGTTTAAGACTGCAGGTCACTTTTCCACTTCCAATACAGTTTTGTTGAGAGAAAATGGCCTTCTGTGCCAATCTATTAATATTCTCAGTCAGTTTCTTCTTATTTTTAGAAATAGATGCTAAAGAATTAAAGCACATTGTGCAAATGTCTGCCTAGAAGTTATTGCTTAATCTTTCTGCTGTTATCACCATTTCAAAATGGCAATAAACTCCCTCACATTCTATTTTATTTTAAGTACATTATAACACATAGCCATTCTAATCAAGAGTTTTCCAAGGGGCTATAACTGGCCATTAAAAGTACATCTATATTAAGCACATTTAATGTTAACCAAAGTCATGGTTCTTTACCAAACAGCACTTAGTCTTCCTTGAAACATCCATTTTCTATCCAGTGGAATGATTCTTATATAGCCTGATTCAGTGCAAATAGTCCAGTTTGCAGTTAGAAGATCTGAATTCCAATTGTTTTGCTACTTATTAATGTGACCTCACATTAGCCACTTAATCCTGCTGGACTTCAGAGAACATATTATATATTACCCAGGTTTTCTTCTAACTCTGGAACTATGATTTTATAATCCCAACAACAAAGCGTAGTTTCATTGAGCATTAGAATCAGAAGGTACCTAAAAAGTCCTCTTGTACAATTTCTTCATTTTGTAAATGAAGAAACAGTTTTGGAGAGATGCAATCATTCATCCAAGGACATACAGTTTAAAACATGGTCCATACTCCTCCTAATACTCTGGGTTCATATGTCTGATCCTGAAATAATTCACACACACACCCATTCCCAGCATAATGTTTCTCTTAATTTATCACCCCTATCTAGAGGTTACTCAAGGAAAATTTCTCAATATAGCTTACATATAGCTTGTATCTATATTTTCAAAAATGTAAGTAATAAGAATATGGTTCCCATATAGGCACTCACAGTAAAAATACTTATGGGTAGGATAGACTTTATTTTACTACACAGAAAATTCATAAGGTCTAAAGGACTCAAAAGATTCCATAAAGATATGTAAATACATATATTTCTCAAATAGCCAATAAGCTTCTCTTGTGAAAGAATGCAATGTAGGTTTACTATCAAGATAATTGACATTCTAGTAAATCCCTCTTTCCCACATGTTTTTATGTGTACTTTCCCTCTTCCAATCTGTATCATCCTGTGGTTTAGACTTTTGATGAAAAGTAAACATATTCCAATGATTTCTTAATAGGCAATCAACTTTCCAATGAAGCTGACACTATCTAAATAACTCATTCTAATCATGGGACATAACGAAGTTTGAATCTCTTAGAGCTGCCTGATATAGTGGGCAGAATGATGGATCAGAAAGATCTATATTCAAATATGACTTTTGACACTTATTAGTTGACCCAGGGCAACTTACTTAATTTCTTAACTGATCTGCCTCAGTTTCCTCAACTATAAAATTGAGATAATGATAGCATCTACCTCTCAGTATTATTTTAAGCATCAACTGAGAGAATATTTATAAAGCATTTAATACAGTACCTGGAGTATAATAGGTGCTTAATAAATGTTTCTTTCCTCTTTTCCTTCCTGTTCCACTCCTTTTTATGACTTTGTTCTTCAAAAAGAACACTAGCAAGAATTATTTATGGTGAAACTGAATGCTACAGAATGCTATCTAGGATGGCCTTACACTATAGACAATCTGTTAAATTAATAATCAGGGTACACTCTGATTGTTAGGATTTGATTTATGAATATATGTTTAAAAGAAAATATCAAAAGAGAGTAGTATATGTAATGGGAAGGAGGAATAAGATGGGGAGAGAAACCTATATTTGTGACTTCTACAATCTTATTTAAATTCACTCTGAGTCAATCAGGGCCCCAACAATGATCAAGTAGGGCTTGGCCTGGACCTATTGTTGATCAATCATTGAGGAACAGAGTCATCTCCAGTTGTTTTGATCTCTGTCTTGCCACTGAGAAAGTGAGACTAGTGACTTTGCCCAGCCCTTCCTACTAAAATACAATTTGCTTACCTCTCATGGCATCACCTCCCTGAGATCATGGTCTCCTTAAAGAATGAAGGAGAAATAGGAACCTCTGTGAGTAGTTAGAGATCCTACCCCACTGAGGACCCAAGTAAAACTGGACAATTGGGTAATACAGCTCTTTTCTATTTTTCTTTCTCTTCCCTTCCCTCTGTCCACATAGGATATCATACCTAATCTGAAGGTGCTCTGCCAAAAGAATGTAAATTTTTATCACTGAAATCTCTTAAGGCATCTTGAGATTTATCAGTCAGATTTCTTTCTTAAAACAATGTCTTAAAACCCTAAATCTGAGCCAGATACATATGTTGACTAGGTAAAAGTGGCCATTTTCTGCTTCATTTTTTAACTTAGCCTTTATCACTGATTGGGCATTGCCTCAGTCAAACTGAGACTTTTTAAATGTCTTTACTTAAAAAGACCAAGGTCTCCCACTGCATCCAGGACCATCTCTAGTCACCCCAATCTATATTTGGCCTCTAGATCCAGATGGCTCTGGAGGAGAAAGCGAGGCTGGTGAATTTGCATAGCCATCCATTACTTAAATCCATTTTACTCACATGTCACAGTATCTCCCTGATTTCACAGTCCTCTTTAAGAACAAAGAACAAACAAGAAGAGGAAGGTAACTTCAATAAATAGTATGATTATTTGATCTCCCTAATTTGTAAAATTAAAAATACACAAGAATACATTAAAAATACATTTTTCTTGCTAGAAATTACAAATATACTGAATAATGAATTTAAGTCCAAGACCAGATTTTGAACAAAAGCCTATTATACCAACAACTCATTAATATAGAGACTCCTATCTAGCCCCAATCCAGGTTTTTTTTTAGTTAGTTTGCTTAATTATTTTAATGAGCATACATAGAAATGTCAATGAAATTTCAAGAAAGAATTAGTTGCTTAATTTTAGAATACTCCCAATAGTCTATTTTGAATTTAGACTATAGGCTTGCAAATGGCCAACATTAACAATTCAGGTAATATTAAATGCAGGCTTTTATTGATATCAAATATATCGTTATTTTAATTTTTAAAAAGACTAGTTTCTTAAAACCATAGGTGATTAGAATCAGAAAATTACAAGAGAGGTTTAGAGGCAGATTAATGATAAGAATAATAACTAACATTTATCTATTATAGCTAGCACTTATATAGTGCTTTAAGATTTGCATATCACTACACTGATATCATCTCATCTTCACAATAACTTTGAGAAGAAGGTACTATTTTTATCTCTACTTTATAGCAATGGAAACTGAGGCAGATGGGGTTAAGTGACTTGCATTCTACCCTATACTTACCAGTAGAATGTAAGCTGTTCGAGGACAAGAACTGCTAATGCTGCATTTTTGCATATTTTGTACCTAACTCAAAACTTTGTTAAACTGAACTGAATGGAAATCTAGTTGCTGGCTATCCTGGAATTAAGGACTTGGGAAAAAAAATTAACTCTTCATATTCTTTCCAATTCTGAGCAAAAAGCAGTTTCTTCAGCTATAAAGGGATTCTGTTTATATTGCTAAATAAATAATAGTTAATGAAAGCCAAGTACCTGTTACCAGATACTGAATATTTAACAGTAAAGTAAAATCTGAATGATAAATAAAAGATAATAATTTTATAAATTATCAGTTCTTTTTTGTTCCAATATCTATTCCATTTTCCTCTTGTCTTTCATTCACTACATTAATCTAGGCCCTCATCACCACCCCCAAACTTGGATTATTTAAATGGCTTCCTACCTGGTCTCTCTAATTCTAGCCTTCCCTACCAGTGAATGCCATTATTATAGGCTGAATACCTCTTCTATCATGTTGCCCCCTTGGCTAAAATTCCTATTGCTTATTTCATCAGGTCTAAACATATTAGCCTGGCTGAACTTGTAATCTAGCTCCATCATATTTATCCCACTAGTTTTACAATTTAGTACTAACTAGAACAAACCCTCCATTTTATTCAGGCAGGTTTTCCCAATCAAAAATGCTATGCTCATTGATACACTGTGCTTTAGATCATGCTGTTCCCACCACTTGGAAGAAGTGTGCTAAATGTTGCAGTGGATAAAGCACTAAACCTCAAGAACACCTGAATTCAAGTATAGCCTCAGACACTTCATATTTGTCACTTTATCACTTAAGGCAATTATTCCTTTCTACAGTTTTCTCAGCTATAAAAATGGGAATAGTCAATTTCTACGTTCAAATGTTGTCATGAGGATCAAATGAGATATCTATAAAGTATCCGGCACAGTTTTGTTGTAGTTGTTTATTCATTTCGATCATGTCCAATTCTTTTTGGAGCTTTCTTAGCAAAGACTGAAATGAATTGCCATTTCCTTCTCCAGATCATTTTATAGATGAGGAACTGAAATAAAAAGAGATAAATAAGTCTGGTACATAGTTAGTACTTAATAATTGCTTGTTTCTTTTCTTCTTTCCTGAAATGCCCCTTTTTCTTTATTCTTTTTATCTATCTTTGAAGGCCTAAATCAAATCTCTACTATTCCATTAAATATTTTCTGATCTCTTCAGTATATTATTTTCTTTTGGGGTGAGAATGAAGCCATCTCTCCCACATTATTGAAATATTTAAAAATCAATGTAAACATATAATTTCTGGAGTAATAGAAGTCAGTTGATTCAAAAAGGATCTATGTGCCTATAAAATACATACCTATATAGAATTTGTACCCTAACATTTCTTAAGAATGTAGAAATGAAAGTTTATATCCCAAATTAATGACTTAATACTTTATATGCTAAATGATCAAGTACCTTAATTGTGTTGTGTATATTGTTCCATTAAAAAAGAACACTAACCTCCTACATGCCTACACACAAACACACATACACATACATACACACAAATAAAGAAAAAACTACAGTTCTGAGATCATGGTATCATAAAGAAAAACTTTTTCTTGGGTGTTGCAGTTTTAAACATTTTAAGCTTAACATTCTTAGACCTTGTAATAGAGTCTAACTCAGAAAAGATTAGATGCTAAAATTGTTTGGTAAGTTTTATATTGTACTATGTATATCATAAGTGAGGACCGTGCAAAGCATTTGAAAAGGTTCCAATAAATGTTAATAGTTATATGATTAATTGGATCTTGGAATATGTATTTATCTATGTGCCATGGATCATTATAAAGAATATGCAACTGATAATCAATAGATTTGGAGCAACATCATTATTATACTAGAAATTGAGTTTAATGTGCTAACTAACTAGAATTTGATTTCGCATCTGGAGAAATTGACATTAGTGTTATTTTAATTGCAGAAAGATTAGCATGATCTAACTTGTACAAAATTTAAAAATATAACATATGTCAGGACTTATTAATCTCCTAAACCCAGATAAAACCTGTAAATTTGACACTTTGACTGTTTTATTGTTCCATAAGCTAAACAATGTTTTATGCATATTTTATTTTTCTGTGATATTTTATAGTCATTTTCTGCTTTCATAATGAACTTAATTTTTTTCTCAAACTAAATGATTGGTAAATTAATCAACTATTTGTTTAATATAGTCACCAACATGAATAGTGTCATTCACTTGGTTATTAGGTAATGGGAAAAAAAATAAGTATGGCTAGCTATGGTTTTTTAAATGGCTATTCTGTTTCCTGGAATGAATATATTTCCTTGTAACTACTACTAAAAGGAATTGATGTTAAATAGTAATGTAAATTTTGCAAAGGAAGGAAAATATTCCTCTTGGTCTCAGATGAAAGAGAATGCTGCTGCTCTGGAAAGAAATGATTTAATTTCAGCTTCTCTGCTGCATCTATTTGCTGCATTGGGTGCATTGCAGTAAAGCTGTACACAGTAGAACTCGCCCATCATTCACTAGGCAGTTTTGCCAGCCAAATTTATATTCTTTCATTCTTATGATGGCTAATGAGAAAAATTTATTTAAAAATAGATGAATTAATTGTGCTTTTGCTTTTATTTCTAAGTTGGCTTATGATTCTATAAAAGATTATTATCTGAAATAGAATATAATCTGTTTCAAAAGAAATTAAGTTTAAGAAAGCATCTTATTTTTATGTAACTCCATTCAAAAAACAAATGTTATGTTTATTCCTTGATAAATATTTTCCTATAAATCAAACAATTTGAAATTTACATTTATATTTCTATCATCTTCAAATGTATTTGTATGCTGCTGCTCAAGTGAAGGTAGATGGAATTAGATATCAATAATTGTAAAATCCAAAAGCTTAAGCAAACCTCAGAGACCACCTAGTTCAATTCAAACTTAAATAAAAATCCTTTGAACAACATCCCCCAAAAGTGGTCACCATACCCTAGTTAAAGACTCCCTGGTTTTGGAAAATTTTAATTATTAGGAAGGTTGGAATTTTTCCCCTTACATTGATTCTAAATTTGTTTCTCTCTAACTTCAACCTAACATTGCTCTCAATTCTCTTCTCTGGAATCAAATTTAAGTGTTATTCTTCTTCAGGACGAAAACTTCCAAAAATATGAAGCAGTCTATCTTATGCCCCTCCTAAATCTTTTCTCCATCTTAAACATACCCATTTCTTTTAGTCTATCCTATCATGGTATATATACTCCAGCTCTCTCTTGATTGACCTATTGTAGATATACTCCCAGATTATGTGTGATAATCAGAACAAAATATGGTATTCCACATGTGACCTTAAAGAGACAGAGGTTAGCTAGAAGTGTTGGCTTTCTCATACTGAACACTCTTTCTTAATGAAACCTTGGACAGCATCATCTTTTTTTTTTTAATTGCCACATCATTGGTGGGTACTCATTGAGATTGAAATTCACTAAACCCCCTTTTCACATAAAATTTTTGCCTAGTCATACCTCCCTGTCATATATTTGTGAAGTTTTTGGACTTATTTGGAATTTAGCATAAAAATTTACATCTATCTAAGTTCAGTTGCATTTTATTTGACTCAACTCATTATTATGTTTTCTAGATCTGAACTCTGCATCTTTGCAAATAAGTTGTCCCAGGCTTTATGACTGTAGAAGCCTTAGGTTGGGTAGCCAAAGAATTGATCATTATCTTTTTAGGACTATAGGGATAACCTTGGGTTGTGACTTCTAGCACTTTATCTCCTAAGTCTTCATTTGATATACTTCTCATTATTAATTAACCAATTGAACTTCATTAGAATTTAGAAAAGAGATTTACTGAGGAGTTATAGTAAGAAGAATTGAAACAAAATATACTCCCAAAACTAGAGTGCATACTCCTTTGCACAAACAAGATCCTTAATGATAATGAGTTCAAAATTAAAATAAAATATTAATGAGTCACAATTTGTAGATCATGTTAAAGGAGGATTTTTTCACTCTTGACCCTGGAAGAGACCTTCCTCCCTTCATAGAATTTTCATGACATTCTTTTAGTGTAACTCTTTGCTGGATTCTAAGAATTAGTGGCTTTCTTCAGAAATAGTACTTCTCTACATTAGAAGGTATTATGAACCCCAATATCACTACTGTCCTCCAAATATAGCCTTTCTTTATCCTTCTCTAGATACTTCCTTTATTATCAGCTTTATTTTTCTAGTAATCAATATTACCTCTTCTAGTCAATGGTGGGGCAAATTTTTACCAATTCAAGCACTTCCATCTTGATATATTCCTTCATCTAAGATCAGGAAAGAATTAGTGCACACTAAAAAATCAGCAACATGTGCTCATGAGCACAGAGTAATAGAATGGAAAAATATGGCTAATAGACCTTCTGTTTTGAGTAGACCAAGGTAGTTATCCTGATTCTAAGTCACCAAAAAGAGAAAAAAGGGCCTTAGAAAAAGGTTACTCCTTGGATATGCATATTCTAGTACAGCCTAGCAAGTCAACAGGCCTTTCAGTCTCTCAGTCACAAAAGTCTAGACATGGACTTGCAAAGGTTTACTTGTTGGATTGGAATAAAGTAGATAATATCTGTGGATGTCCAGCAGAAAGGACAAATCAGAATATGTTCCCTCTGTTACATGGAAATTTCAAAAAGACAGCAAAAATATATCTTCTATGCGCTCACCCAATTTGGTAAACATTAAATGAGATAAGATATTAGCACAGATCCCCAGTGTATGTGTTTGTGTGAGAAAGATGGAAGTTGAGAGAACTGAAAGAAGGGAAAAAAAGGGAGTAAGAAAGGCAATAAGTGCTACTATAATGAAGAAAAAGGAGACATCACTTGATGAGGATGGAGAAGGTTTCATAGAGTAGGTGGTACTTGATCTTGGATTTAAAGATCCTTTTTTTAAGAAAGCTTTAAATAACACAGTTTCCTACTTATCTAATCTCTGTTGCAAGCCAGAAATGGAACTTATCTTAGAACAAAGCATTGGTCTATTTCTCTTGCCCCATGAAAAAGAGAACTTGAGTTCAAACCTCATTACTGACATAAGTACCTCTGGAACCTTGCACCAAGTCCCTTCTGGTCCTTAATGTGGAAAATGAAGGGATGGACTTTAGTCTCCTGACCAGCTCCAAATCTATGAACACTGTTATTCATACCTATTTCCCTGTTCATATTAGATGCATAACAAGGGAATAAAATTAGTACTTCAAGGTCATTGTTACTACTCCAGTACATCTAGTGGCTTCATTTCCCAAGTTTCTTAAACATCATCCCTTCTTTTTCTTTGAAAGAAATAAAGGTTTTAAGTATAAATTAGTATAGCAAAGTAAGAAGAAAACACATCTTAGTTAAAACCTACATTTAAGTTGGAAATTGATTGATTGTGAACAAAAAGAAAATTGGTTTTACCCATAATTTATTTCTGCCAATCTCCTACTCCCAAGAAGAGGAAGTGATAATTCTTAAAATTTTTATAAGTTCTTGTATTAAATCAGAATAAACTTTGAAGTATAGACATACATAATGAAAAATAGACACAATATGTTTTGATGGGACCATGAATTGGTCTAATCATTCTGGAAAACAGTTTGGAACTATTTCCCTCCTTCCCATCATAATTGTTAAACTGGGCTACCTTTGACCCAGTGGTGGTATTTCTAGAAATATGCCCGAAAGAGAATAAAGAAAAATGACACTCTACAAACTACAACTCTTATTTCATAAACCTCGAAACTAAGGGGATGCCCCATATTATTGCATCATAAAAATGACAAAAAGTTTTTAAGACAATTAAGAAGTCATAGGATCAAAAGATTTTTATTGAACATTTATTACAACCCAAACCCTATACTAAGTGTTTGGGATAAAAAGAAAGGTAAAACACAGTCCTTGCTTTCAAATAGCTTACCAAATAGTAGGGGAAATAGCATGTAAACAACTATATACAAACAAAATATTTTTGAGATGAATTTGAAATAACTAACAACAGTGCTGCTAGGTGACATAATTTACAGAATTCTGTGAAACTCATGTTCCTGAGTTCAAATCTGATCTCTGGCATGTATTAGCTATGTGACCCTGAACAAGTCACTTAACTCTATTTGTTTCAATTTCCTCATCGATTAAAATGAATTGCAGAAGGAAAGGGTAAACCATGCCAGTATCTTGTCAAGAAAACCTGAAATGGGGTCATGGAGAGTCAATCAAAATTGAAACAACTAATCAATAAAAGAAAGAAGGCACTAACATTAAGGAGAATTAGGCAAGACTTATTGCAGAAATAAGCTTTTAGCTGAAAAAAAAAAAAAAAACAGAAGCCAATAGGTGGTAATGAGAAGGAAGAATGTTCTAAACATGAAGAACTGAAGTAAAAATGACTGGTCAGCAAATGGAAAGAAGCCATTGTCATTGAATTCCAGAACATACGGAGGAAGGGGAAAGGAGATATAAGAAGACTAAAGAGATGGAAGAGAACAAATTATAAAGGGATATAAAAAGATAAACAGGATTTTATATTTGATTCTCAGACAATAGGGAGACATTGCTTAAAATGGTCAGACTTGCTCTTTAGAAAAATCACTTTAAAAGGTGGAGGGCAAAGAGACTTGAGGAAGGGTAATCAATGAGAAGACAATTACACTAATTCAGGCATGAGGTGACAAGAGCTTGAACCAGATTAGTAGCAGTGTCAAGATAGAAGAATATGTATATGAAAGGTATTGCAAAGGTAGAAACAAACATAATACAACAGGTTGTATATTGAGATTCAGAATGAAGAGTTGAGAATGCTATCTAGTTTGTGAGATTAAGTGAATTGGGGGAAGTTATGAACCTGTGGATAGTGATACTCTCTATAGTAATATTCATAAAATTAAGAGGGGCAGCTAGTTGGTGTAGTTGATAGAGTACTAACCCTGATGTCAGGAGAATCTGAGTTCAGAATCTGGCCTGAGACACTTAACACATCCTGGCTGTGTGACTCTGGGCAAATCACTTAACCCCCAATTGTCTCAGCAAAATAAATAAATAAATAAAATAAGAAAAAGTGAGGGTTTAGGGGAAAGATAGACTTCAAATATGGACATCTTAAGTTTAAGAAGTCTATGAGATAACCTATTTAAAAGGTCTACTAGGCAGTTGTTTATATAAGACTAGAGGTCAGAATAGAAGTTAAAGTTGGACAAATAAAACTGAGAATCATCTGTAAAGAGATGACAGTTGAAATTGTGGAAACTGATGAGACCAATAAGTGAGATAATATAAAGGGGAGGCGGGGGGGGAGGAAGAAGAGGGTCCAAGAGAGAAGCTTGGAGTAAACCCACAGTTAATAGGCATGACATGGATAACGACTCAGCAAAGGAGACTGAGAAGTCAAACAGGTAGGAGGAGTACTAGGAGAGAGCAGTGTCATGAAAGCCCAGAGAAAGTGGAGTATCAAGGAAAAGAACATGACTGACCTATCTGAAGAGTAGAGAGATCAAGGATGTAGATTACCAAAAGATCAATATCATTAGTAGCTTTGGGAAGATCAATTTAACTTGAATGATGAAGTTGGAAGTCAGTCAGACTACAAAAAGTTAAGGAGTGAGAAGAAAGTAGAAGAATTAATGAAAATTCTTTAGAGCTTTCTCTAGAACCTTAGCCAGAAAAGAGAGAAGAAATGTAAGATGATAGCCAGTAGAGAATGGATGGATCAAGTTAGGGGTTTTTGAGGTTAGTGGAGATTTGAGCTTGTTTGTAGGCTGTAGCCAGTAGTCACAGATAAGGTGAAGATAAGTGAGAGCAGCAATGATGGAAGAGACACTTGTGTATAGGGTGTGGTTTGTCTTGGCAAATTGAAGGGCTGCTTCTTAATATAAAACAGGAGGCAGGGAGCATGTGGCAGAAGGCATCTTGGTGATATGAGGTAAAGAGGAGGGAACAAAAAGGGGTTCATAGTGAATGGCTTAATAATTTTTCAGTGAAGTTTGAGGAAAGATTCTTAGGTAGAGGAGTCATGGAAAGATTAGAGAGGATAAAAAGATTTAGAAAAGCCACCCTGATGAGTGGGATCATTAATGAATTAGAAAGGTAAAAAAGAAGTTTTTTTGCACAGTAAGGACCCATCTGAGATTATGTAACATAAAAGTGTAGAGAACCCAATAAGTACAATTTTGTTTTTTTCTCAATTTTTTTCAGCCATACATGTGTAGTAATGAAGACAGTGGATAGTAGGAATAATCTAAGACTGAGGCTTGGAAGAGCAAATCTTCAATAAGATAAAAGGACAAAGGACTTGAGAGAAGAGGACAAGATACAATTGTATTAGAAAGATTAAGGATCTAATATCTCTGTATGTAGATCATATGAAATCATTAAGTTGTGGAACTGGAGTATTAGAGTGTTTAAAAGAGTATCATGTTGAAAATTCCTTTGTATGGGGGTAGAGTTGGGGACAAGAGGAAGAATGTGAGCTAGGCACCAGGATCTTTATAAATAAAGGTTGCACAAATCTCAAAGATGAAGAGGTAATTGAGTGATGGAGATAGAGAGAAAACCTAGAAGTGGCAATGGGGAGCAAGCCAAATTCTAACTCCCCACCACAATTAATATATATGCAGTAGTTAAATATATGATAGGTTCTGAAGGAGGGTTCTAGCAGTTGTGGATAACAGGGAAATGTATTTAGACAGTTGTTAATGAAATAAAGTTTTGAGCTGGCAGACATTTTTTTATAGATGAGAAAATTAGAGACCATAAATATTGAGCAGTTTGTCAATGTTCTACAAATACCATGAATAATAATTATTGATACCACTTCTAAAATTAATAAAGTAATCAATTATATGTAATCCCATTTGAACCTCACATCAACTGGTGAGGTGAGAACTACATGTATTATCCCTCCAAAGACACTGTGACACACTGTATTGAATATTAGAAACAAGACAACTTGGCTTTGATTCCACCTTAGAATTTATTAGATAAGTGACTCATCTCTTAGCCTCAGTTTCCTCACTATAAAGTAGAAATAATAATAACAGCACCATCTCCTGTTCTTGTTGTAAATAGGAAATGAAATAACGTATGCAAAGTGTTTTGTCAAACTTAAAGACTATATTGATGTTAGTTATCAATATCAATATTATGTTAACACAATCTTCTTACAATCTTATTGTTATTATTTCATTTGTTTTATCTTGTTTAATATAATTCAACTAAAGACAAGCTTGAGATGAACTACTCTTCCACTGGGTCTTTGCTGTTTCATTTTCAATAGGCAGATAAAGTAATTGATATTTTTATAGCTGAATGAAAGGGTCAAGATGCAAGCTCATCCTCTGTAGAATCTTTGAAAGTATGCTTGGGACAATTTCAGTAGCAGACAAGACAGAGGGATGATTTATACTTCATTTTTATTTCCACATGGTTTTGATTTCTTCTCTGTATTTTGAGAAAGCTCATTTCCTGTAACTTAGGGGTTCTATGCATTTGTTTTATGACAACTATTGAAAATATTGTTCTTAAATTTTTGTTATGTTTGAGTGAGTGAATACAGGACTATGTGTAACAATGCCTTGGTTGCAATGCAATTTTTATTTATTTAATTTTTTAGGGTTTTTTGGAGTTACTATTTGCAATAGGGACCTTTGTCACCTGGTACTTTATGAAGAGCAGCAAGCTTCTGGTATATAATTCTATTTGATTTTTTTTCACTCTAGTGACCAACTGGTACCAAATTTTTATAGTCCATGCAAATGTACAATTTTTCCCATTTCCTTGTACAGTCTGAATTGATCAATAAATTCAGAATTTCATATTGCTGTCATGAACCCCCTTCATTTCTTTAAGCAAATTCAATTGAATCAGCTATTTTTTGTTACTTCTTTTTCAGAATATTACAAGTCCTGGGCTAGTTGAGAAAGAATGAAAATGATGCTGACTTATGTGCCACTTCTCCCCTTCCACAAATCCCAAATCAGCTTCTCCCTGATTTATCTGCCAGATCATATTCTTCTCTAAAATTTTCCATGTTAACCTTCTCCTCCTAAATCTTTCCCTCTCCCCAAAATGGGCTAACTAGGGAAATGCTTTTGGGGACTAAAGTCTAAAAGTCTTTAAAAAAATATTTGAAGACATTAAGTCCAATAAAAAAATTTTCAGGTATCTATATCTGTAGATATTGTTTACAATAATGATAATAAACTGAGTCAACTGAACTGAGGCATTTTCATATTGTAGACGAGGGATCAGCAACCCAGTGTGGCACATATACCAAAAATGGCCCAGAGTCAGTTTTCCCTGGTACAGAGACTAGTTATAGCTGCCATATTCCCCTCCCTGACACCTATGAGCATCTGCTTGCCACTGCTTTTGGCAGCTGCTGCTTATTACAACATCCACAGTAAATGTGCACCCTTCACGGCTATTTTCACTTAGTCTTACTCCACAGGATAACAGTTGTATAAATATCCTTCCACATATATTGTTCAAAAACCTACACCTGGGTCCACCAAATCAAGTACCAGCTAGGGCTACAGACACACCAGTTCATTTGAAAAAGATCTTGGGTGTTGTAAAAGATTGTAAATTCACCATGAATAAATGGTATGAAGCAGCCAATTTAAACTAATATGATCTTGGGATGAATTAATAGGATAGTGTCCAGAATAAGAGAAATTATATCCCCATTGTTCTGTACCATAGTCAGACCACAATTGTGGTATTATATTCAATTCCTGATAATGCATTTTCAGAAAGATATTGATAAATCGGAATATAGCCAGAAGAAGGTAAAGAGGATGTTTCGTGACTCAAAAACAAATCAAAGAAGTCTTTGTTGAAAGGACTTTTCCAAGAGAGTTTCCCAGGGACAATTCATGTTGTTTCAAATTGGAATGGATTTCTTTAATATAAGCAATGAATTCCCCATTACTATCCACCTTCAAGGAAACTGAATGAGACCTTTGGAACTTATTTTTAAAGAAGATTCCTGGTTAAGTATAACTGGGATTAAATGAGACCTGATGTCTGTACCAGGTGTAAGATTCCTTTTTTCTTTGTTTCTTTCTCATTTCTTTGTGTGTTTCCATTTTCTAAATGCAAGATTCTCCTCTGCTCTTTTCTTCAGATTTTCTCTATTGTCATAATGGAAATTTCCTCCCCCCAACACACACACACACACACACACACACACACACACACACACTTTGGTACCTTACTTATGTCTGTACCACAGGGAAAATTGTACAAAATGATCATTTCTTCTACCTTCTACATTGGAACTCATAGTGTCTTAGCTATCCTGAAATTAGGCATTGGAAGGAAAGTGATCTGAACTAAATAATTCTCCCTTAAATTACCAATGAGATATTTCCTTCTTTCCCTTTTTCCTTCCTTCTTTTTTTGCCTCTTGTATTTTGCTTTACTTTCAGCTTTTTCAGAATTTTAGTGTCAGAAAGAATGAATTAAGTGTAAACTCTACCCCCCAGACTAAGATTCTCAGAACTGTATGGAACTTTAGAAATACTGTGGGGTTCCTAAACTTTTTGTATCATGCATCCTTTTGTCAGTCTATAATACCTACAAAACTTTTAAAAATTGATGTTTTTATTGCTTTTATTCGTAGTTGAATAAGATGTTCAGTTTTAGTTAGAGGTAAAAATAAAGATGTAACTTTTTGTCATTAAAGTAATTCATGGATTACTTGGAAATTCATGGACCTTATGTTAAAAACCCTTGCTCTAACTTTGATTAACTAAAAATACTACTTTGCTAATTTATAATAAATATATCATTGAACCACTTAAATGCTCAAATGGTATTGAGTTGACTTAAAAAAATGAAGAACATATTTCTAGTTTTGGAGAAATATAATATCTAGAAACATATTGCAAAAGAAAATGATCCAGAAAAATACATTTCCTCTTCAGGAAGTTATGCTTTAAATAAACTGTTTTACTGGTTCATAGTTGACACGTTGTAATAGCCATATGAGAAAAGGGCATATGGCAAGGGGAAACCTGACAGGTGGAAAGAATGCGGGAGAGATACTGGCCGTATTATTTTGATGATTAATTTGTTTACTAATATATTTAGTTCAATCTACCAAAAGATATTTTTAAATTATATAAGCTTTAAAGGCAAGCCTATATTAAAAAAGATAATTTGGATTCTGTGTCATAAAAACTCTAGACTGTAGATGTTTTTGGAAGAATAGGGCAGCCAGTTGTTATAACAAAATATGCTTAGTTGAAGCAAGATTCAGCAGGGCTATGAAGTTACTGTCATTATGAAAAATGAAGGTTTGAAGAACTGAGAATTATTTTTATATAAGCTTATAAACTCATTTTACCCTCAAATTCAGGAGTAAATAGAAATCTCTGAACTATCAGACACCAAGATTGAACAATCTAAATAACAGTTCTTGGTAGTTAATAAGTGCTTTTTCACTCACTGACTGATTTCTTTTACAAAACAGATCAGAGTAACTCAATCTCTCCCAGCTGACCCTAATTATCCTTTTTTCTTCTTCCCTTTCATTTTCCACTACCAGTTCTATTAATGTGAGTGTGTTCAAGAGAAGTGGATCAATGTTTAACTTTAATGAGATAGATAGATAGATAGAAATTTTGATGTTTATAATAGAAAAAATAATGAAAATAGAAAAGCTTTCCTCAAGCAGCTAAAGATTTATTGCATAGGAGAGTTATTGTATTTGTTCTACTTATTCCCAAAGTATTGAAGTAGGAGCAATGGGGAAAAGTTAACAAAGAGGCGAATTTATATCACTCTCAAATAATTAGCTGTCCAAAAATGAAATAAGATTTCCACAAAAGGTAGTGAGTTTTAGTGTCACTGGAAATTTTCAAGCAAAAGCTTGTTCACATTTACACATTATATACACATTTAAGTTATGTTGTAAATGAGAATTATATTCAAGTTAGGATTGGAATAAATGACCTCTGATGATCTTTTCAACTTTGAGATTCTAAAACCAAAGAAATGTAAGTTGCTCAAGAAGAATAATAAACAATTGCAAAGCACTGCCATTCCTTGAATTTTCCCCATGTTAAGAATTCCATAAAGGTTCAAAAATTGTTCAGAATTGTGTTTGATTAGAGCTGTTAGTTACATCCTGAGAGAAGAATCATTGATTTTTCTATTTTGTCTTAAAATATTATCACTCTCTTGTTTTTATTTTTCTCTTCCTTTCTAAAAGAAAGCATTGAAAGGCTTTTTAAAATTCATCCCCTAGCAATAAGAACAAATGCTGACTACAGCACTGTTTACCCCAGCTGCTACTTATAGCTGCATTATGCCCACCTTTAAGTGACACCATCAGCACAAATGGCTGGACTCCATGAGAGTATGCAGCAAGAATATTGGCATTAACTCCCTTGGCTTTGTAGAGTTACTCTCCAAATACTTTGAGCCAATACTTTGATGATTAAATGGAATGGGTTCTTCAAATCCCATTAAAAAGAAAGAAGAAAAGTATGTAGACAGAGAGATAGAAATGGAGGAGGAGGAAGACAAAGAAAAGCAGGGAAGAATAAGATGAAAGAAATAAAGAATCTAGGAGGCAGAAAGAAGTTCTTCCTTTCTTCCTTTCTGGGTATAGCAATAGAATCATCCCCATAAAAAGAGTAGAAGGGGAAGGAGTAGTCTTCCCATCTTAGCAACTCTGTCTAGCTATATCATGGCTTTCATGACTCTGGCCTAGTCAATGTTGCTCTAACCCTTATTTAACCAAGCCATGTCTAAGTCCAGAAGACACTCCGTCAAGACAAAAAGATCAATACTTCTCTGGCCTTCTGGTCAACTTCTTTTTCAGCCACTGCAGCTGTAAGCTCAGTACTGAGGAAGTTTTAGCTTCCATTCTTTCTAAACTTCCAACTCTTTTTGGACTGAGGTTGACAAGCCACCATGACATTTGATGAATTTTTTTTAAAGAATATAACCAAGAGAAAAGTAACTAGCCGTGAAGACAAGTTGACACAGTAAGCTTACTACTAAATATGTAACCCATTGAAGTAAAATACAGTAAGAAAGGCAAATGTGTTTGTGTGTGTGTGTGTGTGTGTGTGTGTGTGTAAAATATTCATTGCAATAGTTTTAATGCCAGCAAAAAAAAAAATGTTCATTGATTGTGTAATGATTGAACATTCTTGATGTAATGGGATAATACTTCACTGTAAGAAAGGACAGTTGTGACAAATTTAGAGACATCTAGTAAACTTGTACATGAAGTACGAGTTTGGTTTCTAGAAGAATATAGCTGAATGCTAGTTTGGTTTCTAGAAGGATATAGAGTCATTAGCCCATTTAGCCTTTTCTCCTTCATCCTGATATTTACCTGCACCACATGACTTCATGGCATTTGAAAGTAATTGGAAGGAATTTTTTAACTCTCAGTAAAATATAAGTTTAGATTGATAAACCTAAGTGGTAATATGAGTAAAAAAAAAAGTTCATAGTTATAAATTTAAAATGCATAAGGGCTTTTGTAGATAGCTGTTTAGGTGCTGATTGAGGTATGTATCAAAAAGGAGCTAAAATAACCCTTAGGCTATAAGGTGAAGTGCTAGAAAACTCTTCTTTCTTTGAAGAAGAAGCTAAATTGCAACAGAAAACCCTATCTCATCAGGGAACAGGCATACTCTCTCATCAAAGACACCCAATAGAGAGCAGAAGAGACAGATATAATAATATCATCAGATAGCATTAGTAGCTTAGTAGCATCTGAGACAAGAGTTTGCTCTCCATTTGTGTTCCTACTTCACATGTGTTCCATGAATATGCCCCCCTCCCTTCACTGATGGTGGGGTAATTTTTCTTTTTTGTCAGTTATTCTGTGAATCAAATTTGTGCAAATACTTTTAACTTTAACCCAAACTGTCCTTTCATTTGGGCTACTAAAAATGTGCAAAGCAATAGATAAGTATTCTGAGCCAAATATGACACAAAACGTGTCTTGAAATTGATTTAAATTTCTGGAAATCCATAAGTGAGCAAAGCACTGAACATTATATTTGTAAGAACTAAGAGACCAAAAAAGACTTAAAAGAGAATCATACTGTGACACAATAATGTAAATTGAAACAAAATTAAAAGCTATCTGAACTTATATTAGTTAAATATTTATTTAAGAAGATACATGATTAAACACTTCTTCTTCTCTTGAGATAGTGTAGGTGGGATACATCTTGAATTCTTCATATAGTAATATTTTTTCTTGACTTTTTGTTCTAAACAATAGTTTTATGGATAGGGAAGTATTATAGGGAAAAATGGGTCAGGAAAATTATTGTGCCAGAAAACAAAAGGCTTAATTACTTAAAAAGTTAAATATGACTATTATAATGATTTTTAGTTTTTAAATGCAGAATTTAATAATACCTCATGAAAATCAGAATTTGATAATACTTCAAAGGAATATTTGTATTGAGTATTTGTAACAAGAAAGATATAGTTGTAGTGTTAATAAAGATGTTCTGGTCCTCTAAATCCTAACAATAATGATTAAGCTCATGTTTATACTCCTATAGTTATAAAAATATTTGTTAGTATTAGGTGGGACATCCGAATTTATTACATATGCTTGTACTTCAAAAGTATATGAAATTGCATTTTCATATCAGGACATCCATAATTGATTGTTTAACAGAAAAAAATTATTTAGAAGGTGAGAGGTCTAACTTAAGCTAATTATTATTTTTTCTAACAATATAAGTAGGATATCTGTTAATGAATTTTCTAATAGCCATTCTTGGTTTAAGTCTTTATGAGAAGTGTATTGTATTTTCAAGTCTCAAAGCATCTTCCATTTAGGAAGATGTGACATTTAGCGATCTGTTGCATATTTGACACAGTTTTACTGATGAGTAAATTGATTCAATCCATATGCATAGTTTGAGGGCAACTGAGATAAAATGAAGAAAAATCAATATTTTCTTGTTAAATGTGGCACAAAGAATTATTTTGCCAAGGTAGATTTGGGCTAAGGGTTTCCTGATTCCAAATCTAGCATTCTATTCTCTATTCCTCCTAACTGCCTAAAAAAGACTAGTAAGAATCAATCAGATTCTTTGGCCTATTGAGTGCTGGAGCAAAATATTAAGGCAAGGGGATTAAGGTTAACTGGTAGAGCCTAGTTACTACAACTGAGGTACTCTAAGAGTGGAGCCCATAATCAGCATAACATTGCAAAACCTCTTCTTTATAGCAGGATCAATATATAATTAGATGCCATTTTATTTAGAACTAAAAAGCTAAAAGAAAAAGTATTATTTATAAGGAGACAGCAATACCTTCAGTTGATCTTGTTTATAGAATAGGAGAGGAGTTTTTAATTGTTTTTTTCCTAATTATACATGTGCATTGAGTTTTCAATATATGCTAACTACATACAATTCTTTTATACATATTTCTACAATTATCATCCTGCACAAGAAAAATCAGATAAAAAATGAGAAAGAAAATAAAATGTAAGTAAAAAACAACAAAGAGTGAAAATACTATGTTGTGATCCACACTCAATTCCCACAGACTTCTTTCTGGGTGCAGATGGTCTCTTCATCACAAAACCATCAGAACTAGCTTGAATCATCTCATTGTTGAAAAGAGCCATCAGGATTGATTATTGTATAATCTTGCTGTTGCCATGTACAATGATCTTCTGGTTCTGCTCATTTCACTTAGCATCAGTTCATGTAAGTTTCTCGAGACCTCTCTGAAATTATCCTGCTGATAGTTTCTTATAGAATAATAATATTCCATAGCATTCATATACTATAACTTATTCAGTCATTCTCCAACTGATGGGCTTTCACTCAGTTTCTAGTTTCTTGCTACTACAAAAAGGGCTGCCACAAATATTTTTTTACATGTGGATCCCTTTCCCTCCTTTATGATTTCTTTGGGATACAGGCCCAGTAGAAACACTGCTGGATCAAAAGGTATGCACAGTTGAATAGTTCTTTGGGCATAATTCCAAATTGCTCTCCAGAATGGTTGGATCAGTTCACAGCTGCACCAGTTTTCCCACATCTCCTCCAACATCATCTTTTCCTGTCATTATCTTTTCCTGTCATTTTAACCAATCTGACAGGTGTGTAGTGGTATCTCAGAGTTGGCTTAATTTGCATTTCTCTGATCAATAGTGATTTGGAGCACCTTTTCATATAACTAGAAATGGTTTCAATTTCTTCATCTGAAAATTGTCTTTTCATATCCTTTGACTATTTATCAATTGGAGAATGGTTTGAATTTTTATAAATTTGAGTCAATTATTTATATATTTTAGAAATGTGGTCTTAATCAGAGCCCTTGAATATAAAAAAATTGCCCCAGTTTATTGTTTCCCTTATAATCTTGTATTTATTGGTTTTGTTTGTGCAAAAACTTTTTAACTTAATATAAGTAAAATTATTTATTTTGTATTCAGTCATGTATTCCAGTTCTTCTTTGTTCACAATTCCTTCCTTCTCCACAGATTTGAGAGGTAAACTAGCCTTTGTTTTTTTCTAATTTGCTTATAATATAATTCTTTATGTTTAAATCATGAGCCCATTTCAACCTTATCTTGATATAGGGTGTTAAATGTAGGTCAATACCTAGTTTCTGTCATACTAATTTCCAATTTTCCCAGCAGTTTTTGTCAAATAATGAGTTCTTATCCCAAAATCCGGGGTCTTTGGGTTTGTCAAACACTAGATTACTATAGTTACTAACTATTTTGTTGTGTGAACCTAACTTATTCTACTGATCAACTACTCTATTTCTTAGCCAGTACCAAATGGTTTTGATGATTGCTGCTTTATAATATAGTTTTAGGGCTGGTATAGGTAGACCATCTTCATTTGCATTTTTTTTTCATTAATTCCTTTGAAATTCTTGACCTTTTGTTCTTCCAGATGAACTTTGTTATTATTTTTTTTAGCTCTGTAAAACAATTTCTTTAAAGTTTGTTTGGTTTAGCACTGAATGTATATTAATTTTTTAAAAATTCCTTATGAATCATATTAGGAGAGAAAAATCAGAACAAAAGGGAAAACAACAAGAAAGAAAAACAGACAGGAAAAAAAGAAGTGAATATAGTATGTGTTTATTTATATTCAATCTCCATAGTTCTCCTTCTGGGTGCAGATGGAATTATCTGTACAAAGTTTATGGGGATGTATTTGGATCACTGAACAACTGAGAAGAACCAAATCTTTCTTAGTTGATTCTCTCACAATCTTGCTATTCCTATATACACAATGTATTCCTGGCTCTGCTTGTTTCACTCAACATCAGTAAGTGTAAATCTTCCCAGACCTTTCTAAAATCATCTTGTTCATCATTTTTATAGAACAATAATATTCCATTACTTTCATATACCTATAACTTACTCAGCCATTCCCCAATTGATGGGCATAATAGGAGAGGTTTTATTTTTTTTTGAGGTGATAGTAAACCAAGATGAGGAGAGACCCTCTTTCCAGTTACTAAAACTGATATTTTAAATCACTATTATTCTGAGGATTCCCCCCAAATTAAAAGAGATCAGAAGAATAAATGCTTGAATGAAAAATAAACAGCTCCTCTGGAAAGGTTGGGTCTTAGAACTCTTCAAAGTGGGAGTTACCCACATTTCCAACCTCATTTCCCATGATGCCTCAGTAAAAATCCCAGAGATGAGGGGATTGGGAAAAGATCTCTCACTTGTTATTGTAACTAATAAGATAATCAAATTCTCCTTCACCTTTGGGTCAGTCACATTTTTTTTTGGCAGATCTAGTTAATAATGTTCAACCCTAGGACAGCATTACAAGTACCACTAAGTTCTCACTGAACTTTAGGGTATCTTTCTTTTCCCTACCTCATACCCCAATCTTCCTTAGTGGGAGCATATCCACTTTTGTTCCTGCCAAAGGATAGACTGGGCTTACATAGGATATTGAATTCTGCTGGATGATAGTAATATTTTTGCTTAACTCAGGCAAGAAGAGATTCAGAGGAAAGCACTTGAAATGGTAGTTCAGCAGACAATTTTCAGATGATGAAATTGAAACTATTTCCACTCATATGAAGATTGTTCCAAATGACTATTGATCAGAGAAATGCAAATTAAGACAACTCTGAGATACCACTACACACCTGTCAGATTGGCTAAGATGAAAGGAAAAAATAATGATGAATGTTGGAGGGGATGTGGGAAAACTGGGATATTGATACATTGTTGGTGGAGCTGTGAATGAATCCAACCATTCTGGAGAGCAATCTGGAATTATGCCCCAAAAGTTATCAAACTGTGCATACCCTTTGATCCAGCAGTGTTATTACTGGGCTTATATCCCAAAGAAATACTAAAGAAGGGAAAGGGACCTATATGTGCCAAAATGTTTGTAGCAGCTCTTTTTGTAGTGGCTAGAAACTGGAAAATGAATGAATGCCCATCAATTGGAGAATGGTTGGGTAAATTGTGACATATGGATGTTATGAATATTATTGTTTTCTAAGAAATAACCAGCAGGATGAATACAGAGAGTCTTGGAGAGACTTACATGAACTGATGTTAAGTAAAATGAGCAGAACCAGGAGATCATTATATACTTCAACAACAATACTGTATGAAGATGTATTCTGATGAAAGTGGAGAAGATCTAACTCAGTTCCAATTGATCAATGATGAACAGAAGCAGCTATACCCAGAGAAGGAACACTGGGAAATTAATGTAAACTGTTTGCATTTTTGTTTTTATTCCCAGGTTATTTTTACCTTCCGAATCCAATTCTCCCTGTGCAACAAAAGAACTGTTTGATTCTGCACACATACATAGTATCTAGGATATACTATAACATATTTAATATGTTTAAGACTGCCTGCCATCTAGGGGAGGGGGTAGAGGGAGGGAAGGGAAAACTCAGAACAGAAGTGAGTGCAAGGATTAATGTTGTAAAAAATTACCCAGGCAGATGTTCTGTCAATAAAAAGTTATAATAAAAAAATAAAATTTTTTTTAAAAGAAATGGTAGTTCAGTTGTGTGTTCTTGGTTATAAGCCTCCTTGGTTACAAGCCTCCTTGGTTATAACACGAGCTCCAGAGGGCACTGGGAATCGGATTTTGGTAAAGGACTATCAGAGGATTGACCCATGGAAGATAATATACAAACTCGGGAAAATAGAATGGGTAACCTTGAGGGGACACCCCAAACACTAATTAATTCTCCAATCTAATAAACAAAAGGTGTTCCTTATAATGTGTCTATCATCAGGATGACTATGGCTAATGGTTTCTAATGGTAGCTTCACTTTAACCAACAACCTTAATTATGCTCATTAATTATGGTTTTGCCATTGCCATTGCAGCAATTTGTGCTGGCAAGACCTGAATTGTGGTAGGCTGAAATTAGGTCATCAACAAATGTGATTGTGGCAAATGGGTGGCAAACTGCATCCCTATGTAGCTTCACTACCTAGAGCATGGTTATGGGCCTTTCGGGGGCCTATCATCTGGAGGGATGCATTTTTTAGATGTTGCTCACTTGTCCCTCAAAGAGCACTTGCTATCTGATTGAATCACTGTATCCCCTTTAACTAGTAATATCAAGGAAGCCTTGAAAATCCACGGGGTTTGGGGAAGAAAACAGA
The DNA here is from genome assembly GCF_016432865.1 of Antechinus flavipes. NCBI lineage: Eukaryota > Metazoa > Chordata > Mammalia > Dasyuromorphia > Dasyuridae > Antechinus > Antechinus flavipes. The sequence continues at coordinate 426,452,744 of NC_067400.1, forward strand.
ATAAGTTATTTATATAGTACCTATTATGTATAAGTATTTTTAAAATATTATCTCCTTAGAAAGTCACAATTACCCTGGGGGCTAGGTACTATTATTATCCACATTTTACAATTGAGGAAACTGAGGCAAAATGCTTTATCCAGGTCACACAACTAATAAGTGTCTGATGTTGAATTAGAATTCAGGTTTTCCCTATTTTAAATCAATGCTCTAGCCACCATGACACATCACTGCTCCATACAAAGCCAAGATCAATGTAACAATTACTTTAATCAATTATAGTAAGTGCTTAATAAATGCTGCCTGCTTGCCTGCTTAACAAAAGAGAAAGAAAAGCCTCCAACTATAACTGGAGGCAAGTCGTATTATTCTTATTTTCAAAGTGAGGAACCTGTGGCTCATAGAGATGGAATTGTGTCTTTCAAATCACAAAGCTGATAAGTACAAGAATTAAGATATAAACCTTGGACTTTGGACTCCAAGATCACTACCATTTTTGCTTAAGTAAATCATATAATATATACTCTAAGTCTAATATCACCAGAATAGAGGTTCTAATATAGTTTAGTCAAACCAGCTGTTTTTGTATGGTATAGACAAATGGCTAGCTAATTGACTGCATGTATTACTTTTGTGCCAATTGATTAGTCCTTTAGAAATAATCAATATATATATATGCATGCAGATATAGACATATGTATTAGAAGTGATGGTTTTCTCTAAACATTTTTAATCTGATGAATGATCAGAAGTTTACAATCTTCTCCCTCTTAAATTACTAAATTGGCACAAATATAAGTATGTAAGTGGACAAAGAAAAAGCATGATGATAGATTTGTTTGTATTTGTATGTGTATATTCATATACATACATATGTGTATATTATGTATATAAAGTATATATTGTAGTTTAGAAAAAAGCACTACATTATGATATTTAATAAAGACTTAAATTAAATCAGAGCTTATATAATTAATCCCTCTCAAACTTGTTGTGAAATGCATAATATATTGCAGCATCTTCTTGAATACGCAATTGAAATGCTAAGTAAAAATGCCTTCTCTCTCAAGTGTTTAAAAAAAGATGTGAGACCACAACTGTAAGAATAACATTTTGCTTTGTTATTTTTACTAGTTGTTGGCAGTGACATTCTTTGGAAAGTGGGTGGCAGGAACACCACTGAAATGAACTGGAAATGTTGTATCACGAAGCAGCATGCCCAGATGGTTTATATCCCTGGAATAGTAAGGGAGCTCAACAAGGGTCTGGCAACCTTATTGGCAGATGTCTATTTGGTTTCTCCCTTACAATGGGCATTGTACCAGAAAACCACTGGGTAGCTCAGGTAGTCACAGTATTGTTTTTTGTTTGTTTGCTTGCTTTTATTTTTTTCAACAGAATTAGGCTTTAAAATGGGTGTCTGTGTTTGGATCTGTGATTTTCTGTATCAGCATTCTTTTTTTTTCTTTGTCAATTTATCCTTATATTGCTTGTCAATTTATACTTAAATGGAATATATAGAATAAATATATTCTATATTTAAAATAGAGAATATTGCAAGTATAATAGAGCCCTAATTTAACTAGTAAGTTTATGTGTACTGTTCTGGTTGGTTTTCTAGAGGTCTCTGGAACAGCCTTCGTTTCAGCAGAGTAATCACCATGAGAATAGCCAGGTGTTAAAGTCCAAATTCTTTATTATGTTTTTCAAAGTCTTGTCTCCTTGCCTGGGGCTCAGCTAGCTTTCTTGAGGTCCTCCAGAATGTGTCTTGGTTTCTGTGGGGGAGGCAGAAGGATCACCATGATGGTCTCTGTCTTGAAGTTTGTCTCAGTCCGGGAGCTTGTGCTCCAGCCTCCAGCTACTGTCTTCTCCGGGTCTGTCTCCTTCTGAGTCCCCTTCTGAGTCTGTCTCCAAGCCTTTCTAAATCTGTGTCTGTCCCACTTCTGGCTGAGTTTGTCCCAGTTTATATGCAGTATACTGAGTATAAACCAATCATTATATATAATATATATATATGTATGTATGTATATATGTATATATCACTAGGAAACCATTATTTGTTTGTTGTAAGATTAAATCAATCATACTGAACTAAAGAACTATTAATCATCATGCTAAACTAGATAATCATTGTCTTATCAATTCCACTGACTTATTCACTTACATATTTATATTTGTGCCAATTTAATAATTGTAAGAATCCTTGTTTCAAGAGTTCTGGCCCTTTACATCTCCTGCTTTCTTTTGTTTTAGAACATAGGTGGTCATGCTCTCCTTAACTTCTAAGGGAGGTGAGAATGCCAAAAAGGAGGTGATCGCATCTTCCCTGACTCCTCAAAAAAGGGGTGAAAACACCAAAAAGGGGTGATCACACCCTCTCTGACATCTTAGGGAGATGAAAACAAAGGGAAATGGGGAATGAAACCAAATTAGTGGGTTTCTGAAAGGTCTCACTTGAAATAGGTATATATAAATCCATCAACATGAGAGGTATAGCAATATAACACAGGCTTGCAGTGATGTAACAAACAACATGAATCAACATGAGGAATTATACATATCCATAAGTCCTAGAAATAGTCCAAAACCAATCTATTGTTCATTACTTCATGTGTCAGGGAATACAATGATTCCTGCAAGTTTTGAAGTCCTGAAACAGTCTCAACATGTGTCAGAGAATCCACTGATTCCTGCATATTTTGAAGTCCTGTATCAGTCTTCTCATGTCTCAGGGAATCCAATGTTCCCTGCTGGTTTTGAAGTTCTGCAACAGTCTTATCAACAATTTTTCATCTTAGGATATCCAGTGATTCCAGATAAAGTTTTGTAATAGTCTCATTATCAACTATGCTCTTTTAGTGTCAGATTTTTTTTTTTGTTTCTTTCTCTCTCTGAAGAACAAGGTGAATATGGCTCATTGGCACACATCTGATTATTTCTCCATCTGTAGAGATATAAGCAAACCCTCTCCCCCAAACAGTTAACTTAACTGGTCCCTTCTATTCACCACTTTCTGGATCTCTCCACATCTCCTGGCAATTATATTAGAGCTGCTTGCACTGGACACTGCCCTTCGTCAGGTTAAAAAGCCTGTATTCTCCCCAATTGTAATCCGTTTTTCCCATCTGATTGCTTCTCTGCTGATTGATCACATCAGAGTCCTGAACTTCTAGAGACTCTCTGGGTGTAAACTCAGCTGCTACCATGCCCCACCTGTTTTTTGTTTGACGTCTTAGAGCTGGGCCCCACCTCTCATTTCCCTGGGTAAATCTACATTCTGAGGCCTAGTGGAAGCCCTTGTTGCATTTTGGACATAAGGTTTTGGGTCTTCTTCCATCCTGTTCTCTTGCTCTATCTCTAGGCCTACATTGAGCTTTCAGATGTCCTCCTCTACCACATTGAAAGCATTGACAAATCTCTCTAGAAGCCCCTTGCCAAGAGGCACCCTGTATTCCCATGTTCTGCATCATAGCCTGGGTATAAAAGGTTTTTGTGCCCATTATGGCACAGTATCTTATGCTCTCCTCTAATGGAGCATCTTTGTGTAGTCCTAGAATAATTCTTCTACAAACCTCATTAGCATTTTCTCTAGTGAGTTGTCTTATCATAATTTCTGTAGCTACATTTTCACCAATGATTCTTGTGATAGTTGTCTGCAGACATCCCACAAAATCAGCAAAGGGTTCATTTGTACCTTGCTCTATTTTCATGAAGGCTTTCCCTCTATCTTGTTTTCCTGGGAAGGTTCCCCATGCTTTTATAGTAGCAGCAGCAATTTGCTCATATGCTATCAAATGAGAACTAATCTGTGCTAACCTGCTAGTTTATCAAAGGTGACTTGTATATTAACCCCAGTTTGCCTATTTCATTGGTCTTGTATTCTATATAGTTTATTATACTCCAAAAGCCAAAACAAGTTTTGTTCAAGTTCTAAACATGTCCTTGCTATAGATTTCCAATCACTAGGGGTTAAAATTCCATAAGCCAAATTTTCTAATATCATCTTAACATAAGACAATGTAGCCCCATAAAGAGTGCAACGCTTTTATTTTTTAATTATAGCTTTTCATTTACAAGATATATGCATGGGTAATTTTTCAGCATTGACCCTTGTAAAATCTTCTGTTCCAACTCTTCTTCTCCTTCCCTCCACCCCCTCCCCCAGATGGCAGATAGACCAATACATGTTAAATATGTTAAAGTATATGTCAAATACAATATATGTATATATATCCATACAGTTATTTTGCTGAGTGCAACCCTTTTTCAAATCTTTAATAATTTCCAGATTAAAAGGAATGTATCTTCTCCTTTCTTGACCTGAAGAGTCAAACTCTTGAATAACAGGGTATGCATTTATTTTTAAATCAGATACATCTTGTCCTTTTTTAACTTTAACTAGTGCCTTTTCTAAGTGTGCCATAGGCTGCTTCATAGGTGGTGCTGATTGTGTCACTGCCCCTTCCCCTCCTCCTTCTCCCTCCACCTATGAAAGATTAATTGAGAGGAGTAGGTCAGGAGATGGGGAATGCCCTAATGTCTCCTGCTGTGAAGCACCACATTCCTTAATTTCATCAGAATTATACTTAACTCCATCCTTGTCTAATTCTTTATGCTTTTCAACTTTTTTTCAGTAACCTTCCTTCCTGTTCTTTCTTCTTTTTCCTTATTCTAATACTTATGTCATTCTTTAAAGCCAATTATATTAAGTTATATGTATAGAATGTTTCTTTAGGTATTGAATCAGGACCATTATCATTGTAATATTCTATTAGCTCCTCTCCCACTAGCTTCCACTTGTCTTGATCTAATTCTTCTTCCTTTGAGAACCAAGGAGATGGGTACTGTAATGTTTCTAAAAGTGCAATTATATGCTCCAAAGTTACAATCAAACCTTGTTTTGTTTTGTTTTTTTATTTTAACTATGCTTTCTACACATTTTCCTTGAGGTGGAAAAGTTGGTCTTCTAAACATTTGCCCCATTTCAGCCAAAACACTAGTTTAGCCCTTAATAAAGTTTGCTTCTTGTCTGGGTCACAGATATAGATCCTTAGCCCCACGCTGGGCACCAAAATGTAGTGTTCGGGTTGGTTTTCTGGAGGTCTCTGGACCAGCTTTCATTTCAGCAGAGCAATCTCCATGAAAATAGCCAGGGATAAAGTCCTAAAATCTTTATTGTCTCCTTCACAATCTTGTCTCTTTGCCTGGGGCCCAGGCTAGCTTTCTGGAGGTCCTCCAGAATGTGTCTTGGTTTCTGTGGACAAGGCAAGAGGATCACCATGACAGTCTCTGTCCTGAAGTCTGTCTCAATCAGGGAGCTTGTGCTACAGCCTCCAGCCACTGTCTTCCCCCAGTCTGTTCTAGTTGCCTTTCAAGTCTGTCTCCGAGCTCTTCTGAGTCTCTCTCTGAGTCCTTCTGAGTCTGTCTCCAATCCCATCTGAGTCTGTGTCTGGCTCACCTCTAGCTGAATTTGTCCCAGTTTATATGCAGTATACTGAGTATAAACCAATCATTATTAGGGAACCATTATTTATTGTAATCATACTAAACTAGAGAACTATTAATCACCATGCTAAACTAGATAACAATTGTCTTATCAATTCCACTGACTTAATACCTTGTAAAGAATCCTTGTTTCAAGTGCAAAGTTCTGGCCCATAACATTTATGATACTAATACTACTAAAATAATAATGGCTGATATTCTCAAAGCACATTATAAACAGGTTGTAATTTCATAGAATTACTTTTGGAACCAAGAAGCATCATTTCAGTGTAATAGCTAAGGCCAATAAAAGATATGTGAAGTAGTAGAACCTGGCACCTGGAATGAAGAAGAATATCTGAGTTCAGATCCCACCTCACACACTTCCCAGGTGTATGATGTTGAGCAATTCATTTAATACATCATTTAATACTCTTTGCCACAATTTGTCATCTGTAAAATGAATCAGAATAGAAAATGGAAAGCCACAGCTGTATTCTACAAAGAAAACCACAAATAGAGTCACAACAAAATCACACATAGTTAAATGACTGAGCAATAACAACAAAAAAGAAAGAAATCAGAATAGTACACCTATGAAATTATCAAAAAAAAAAAAAAAGGTTTTCCATGCATATATCTTGTAAATAAAAAGCTATAAAGCCTTTGGTGTCTTTGAAATGGCTAAGATCCAATAGAGTAGCATCAAAAAGCCTTCCATGGGTGACAGCCATGTTAAATAAATGGCTAGGATACACACATATTGCTTACAGAGAATGGGGAGTTTATGGCAGTGATATAAGGCTGTCATTGCCACCAGAAATTATAGAAAGGTTACCCTTAAAATGAATTTCTAATTTTGGACCTCTAATCCAATTCAGATTATGCAAGAAAATGGTAGAAACTGAACAATATATAACTGTAAATGTCAAAAGTTTGGGACCTTTCAAATACCTGAAAAGATAAAATAAAGTGGCAAGAATTTTACCCTTCTGGGGTATTTATCCTATGTGAAAAACAGATCCCAAAATATCACGTGAGACTTCAGTAAATAAAATTAGTAGAACCAGAGCATTATCACACAAAAACTGCTACTTATAATCTTCTAGATATAATATTAATCCATAAAAATTGAAGAACAATTTTAATCAATCTAACCTAAGTACCCTAAATTTCCAAAACAAATAAAATGAAAAGCTTTTAAAATGTAAAAAAAAAAATAGCTGAAGAAATTAAAACTAAGGGAGATCAGGATGAAATACATATTATCTCCATCTCCTTGTCTGCTATTGGAGTTGTTCTGAAGAGCCTTCATTCAGTCCACAGGGAATGAATTTTGTATCCCAGAAGTTTCATTCAATTACAAAAAGCAGTCATTTTATCCCACCTACACAATAATCTACAAAACATTAAACATAAGATAGTAGGATAGGGATTTTGTCAAGTACTTTTCCTATCTAAATTCAAATGATAAAATGTGAGATTATAATATGTTTATATTAATGTATTAAATAATAATTGTTGTTATCATTTGCCCTTTGTTCTCAAAGAGGATCATAATACCAGAGAGGTTATGCCATGACATGTGAGTGAATTGGATTTAAGTGAGGGAGAATTGTGCAAGATCACCTGCCTCAGTTTCCTCTCCAGAGCTTTCTTGGTCCAGTGGCAAGATATAAATCAAGATGACTATAAATGGCCTTGGATGAAATGGGAGACCTTGGTCTTTTTAAACTAAGGTCTTTTATAGGTCTCAGTTTGACGGAGGCCATACCCGTATAATGATTAAGGATAAGTAGCAATTGAGGTAAAGAATAGATAAAAATTTTATAGAGCTGTAAGATTTGTAAAAATCCTTTACTAATATTATCTTTTTATCCTCAAAACAACCCTGTGAGTAGGTTATATTATTATCTCCATTTTACAGATGAGTAAACTGAGGCAGATAGAAGTTAAATGACTTTTTTAGGCTCTGCAAGTCTTAGCAAGTCTATGAGTTTTTAGTTTGAACCCAGGTCTTCCAGGGTAGCTTTTATCCTAGCTAGTTGCCTTGAAATTTACAAAATATTTTCTTTACAACAATCTTTTGAGATAGACAATGTAAAAAATATAATGAATATCTTCTTATACATGAGAGAATAAAGGCATAGAATTTGAGTGATTAGCTCAAATTACATGGCTCATAAGTATTGATACAAGGATTTGAATTTACCTTTTCTCTTAATCCTTTTTCAGTAAATCTCAGTTTTGTCAAAAAATAAAGATAACATTTATATTGTAAACATCCTATAACATTGTCATGAAGATTTGTTCATATCAAAATAAACAGTTAATATATATTCTATTATTTAAGTGAATCTCTTGAATAAAAATAAATAAGTTGAAAACTTACTTCATAAAAGATTTGGTCCTTCAGGTTTTTGACATAATTATACTACTACTATTGTTTAAGATATAGAAAAATAATCAGTATGCACTTGAAGAGGATATATTATGGGCTAGAACTCTTGTACTTAAAACAAGGATTCTTACAAGGTGCTAACTAAGTGGAATTAATAATACAATGGTTATCTAGTTTAGCATGGTGATTAATAGTTTTCTAGTTCAATACATGCACTTAGTACTTAATATAGTTCCACAAGATTCACACCTATGATAATATAATTAAAACAGAGCATATAAGCTGGGACAAACTCACCAAGGGTGGGACTCAGAGACATTCATTCCATAGTTCACTTTTGTGGTGGCTGGAGGCTGAAGCACAAGCCCAGGGACTAGGAGCCAGATTCATTTACTTCATCTCACACCACCGTGGTGGATGGCCTTCTGCACTTCCCCCACTGAGACCAAGGCCAGTCTGAAAGGCTTTCTAGAAAGCTACTCAGCCTCAGGAAGGAGATAAGATAGCATAATTACATATGACAATAGCAGATCCCTCCCCAAAACTATGAAGCACTTCACTCTGAACTTTCATTATAGCCTATTGTTTGCCCCTTACATACAGAATGGAACTATGGCATATTATAGGACACATAAACCTCTTTTTCCTCTGAACATATAACACTCATTGATTATACCATTTGTTGTAGGCTTGATCTAACTCAGGCAAGTCTGATAATTCAGTTTCAAGATTAAAAGGAAATGAGACACTGATAGACCATGTAATAAATCCAGGTCTGGTCATTTCACCCCTCTGTTCAATAAACTCCAGTGGTTCCCTATTATATCCAGAATCAAATGTAAAATCCTCCTTGTTTGTGTTTATATCTTACTACCTTCTACAGACTCTCTAATTCAGTGACACTGCACTTGATGCTGTTGCTTGCATAATGTAATCCATCTCCTAACTCCATGAATTTTCACTGGCTATTTCACATGCCTATATTCTTCCCCTCTTTATCTCTATGTTCTGGCTTCCCTGGCTTCCTTCAAACTTGTCATTCTGCAAGAAGCTTTTCCTAGTCCTCCTTTCCCTTTGAGATTGCCTTCAAATTACCATGTATGTATATGTGTGTATATGTATATACACACATATACATATATATTTATTTACTTTTTTACATATACTATATCCCGAACATAATTTTTAATATATTGTTTCCTCCAAAAGAGGAAAGATTTCTCCAAAAGATTGTAGTTTTTGAGATGAGGGGCTGCTTTTTGACTTTCTTTATATCCTTAGCACTTAGTATAATACCTAGCATTAACAGGCATTTAATAAATGCTTTTTCACTTGACTTCCAACAGAATGAGCTTTACTCAGCCATAAAGTAGAAAAGAATCTCAGCCAGGATACAGTGGAAATTCATTGGTGCAAAGGGTGTGGTGGATAGGATGTGGTGACTCATTCTGCAATGGGATACTTACCAAATCTGAGAAGCATTGCCACTTTTATGCCCTTAGGCAAGAAGGAAGCCAAGTCAGCAGTTTGAACCTTAGTCTCCTGAACAAATCAACTTGTAGGGATAGCTTAGTTATCTTTTAAGGGGAAAAGTAGTCTGCCTTAAGGTATGTAATGAGTATCTTCATAGATATTCCTACCACACAAATATCATTTGACAGATTTCCAACACTATATTGTGTTAACTTTTTTCATATAGTTGTTTAGTTTTTATAAATTGTTACTAAGAAAAGATCTCTTAGAAATCATCTCTTCTAATTAGAACTAACTCCCATATTTTACATATGAGGAAATAGTGCTTAAAGAAGTATGGAGATTCACTTGAAGTTACATAACAATGACAGGTAATTATAATCTTATAGTCAAAGAAAGGATTATATCTTAATTTTCTAACTCTTGATTATATGCCCTTTCTCTTATTCTAGTCTGACTAACTAAATTATAAACTCCTTGAGAACAGATAATGTCTTATTTTTCTTTATATTCTCCCCATAATAACTATTAATATTGAGTAAATGACCAACTAAAATTTATAGGACTTACTTTGAGAATAAATTTTGGAATACATTTTTTAAAAGAAGCTATTATTTTGTGACTATAGTACTTCCATATCAGGTATATATACCTGTGAGATGTATGGACATACATGCATCTATATGTATAATATATTTTAGATTATTTTATGTATTGTGTTCTATATTATGTAACACATTATAGACAAAGCATTTCTACTTTATCATGTGTCTTTTTTTGCTTCCTTTCTGAAGTCTATTTGTCTCTTGATATTTGTGTATGTCTGTATCTTTGTGGTTGTATGCATTTTTCACTTTGCATGTCTTTTTCTTTCTGACAGGTTTTTAATATATTTTCTTCTTTGCCTATTTCTCTTTGTATCTATCTCTACCCTTATCTGTATCCCCTCTCTTCTTCCTTTTTTTTCTTAACAAAATATATCAAATTAATTTTTTTCTTATTAGTTTTGTTTACTAAATAGGATTATGTGTTTCCAGTTCATTTTAAACTATCCATAGGAAAAGTTTTGTTTGGGATCTTTTTTATTTGTATCTGTAATTTCTTCAGCATTCGCAATTCCTGGTGAGATAATTGATTCCATCCATAAATCAGAATTTGTTTGAGCTGAGTCACTGAGATTTACCCAGAATCACACACCTAGTTTGTATCAGAAGCAGGCCCCGCACCCAGATTTTCCTGTCCTCAAGGCTGGTTCTTCATGAACTACATCAAGCAGTCTCTCTCTCAGATTTTTTTTTTAATGTATGGGAAAAAAATAACAGAAGGCACTTTTACTCATGTGAAGTTTGACTATGCTTTCATATTAATCTGTGACAAATCCAATACAGTTCAGTTCAACCAACTTAGTAAATGGTTATTGTGTAGAGAACACTGTGCTAGTTATTAAAAGAATGGAATGAAGCATAAAAGACATGGTCCCTGTGTTTAAGAAGATTACTCTCTAAATCAGTGCTAACACACATAAACAACTCAAATATATAATAGGTAATAAGTACATCTGAGAGGTACAAGTGTGATATGCTAGTAAAAGGACAGGACTTGGAGTAGGGAAGGACATAGACTTTGAATCCTGATTTAGATATTTATTAATGTTATGACATGGAAAAGTCATTTAAGTTCTCTAATGTTTAGTTTCTTTATCTGTAAAATAGAAATAATAATACCTACTCATAGGGTGGCTGTGAAAATAAAATGAGATAATGCATTGGGAAATTTTTAAAACTTTCTATAAATGTTAGCAATCACTAGATGATGTCTAAGACTGTAAATTATTATTATTAGGAGTATCAATGAAACAATAAGTAGTGTTTTAGAAATATCCTAAAAATATGAGTAAAGGTATACAAGTAGAAGACATAGGGTGATTTGAAGTGATGGTGGCTCACTGGCTGTTGCATAGAATACCCAGTGAGGAATGATACAAGATAAAAGCTGGAAAAATAAGGGGAAGAAGACTGTGGCAGACAGTGAATGTCAGGCAAAAGAATTTACTTTGAAATTCTATTCTTTCTAATCAGTAAACATTAAGAAAAAAGAAGCTAATACTTTGTTACCATCAGCTTACTTTCATACCGACTTCTATTTAGATGTTTTAGAAGTTAGTAAGAAATTAGAAGCATCTGAATTATCCTTAGACTAATTTAGCCTAAGATTCATTCAATCAAATAGTGTATAAAAGGAAAACTACTTTGGCAATTTTAAGGCTTAGAGGCAAGAAGAAAATGGATACAGAAAGATGTACAAGGAGGTTATTAAAATAATTCAGAAATTAAGGTCTATGTGAGGATAGGCCAGAAAAAGTAGAGTAGGGACATAAGGGATATTTCAAAGAGACTGGTGTAAAAGATAATGGCCCATTCAATCATTGCCCATTTTCTAAAGCCAATTTTCTTAGCAATGTATAAGACTAAGCATTTCTTTATTTTATAAAATTAAGGGGTTAGGCTAGATAAACCTTTCTATAATTTTATGAAAGAATATATTTATATAAAGGGATTCCCATCCATATTTAGTATGGAATTCTCCCAGTTGAACTATACAAACTCTTCTACCTTAGGTATGGATTACACAGGTTTCAAAGTCTGATGCAGGATGAACTGCAAGAATTCCTGAGTAAGTAAGTTTACCTCAAATAAAAGCATGCCAAGGACACTACAAAGATAACCACAGTCATGTGGTTTACCATTCATAGACTCTTCCTTGCTTCAGGGCAAACCTTGGCTTGAATGACTGCTTTCTGTCAGGTCTAGAAGTATTATGCATGAAATTTTTCGAGGAAGGAAAATATTTCTGATAAACTAAATGTAGTAGGAATGATACATCATACATTTATCTCCTGGTCTCCTGTTGTTAACATATACTATATGTCAGAAGTTCTTTGATGATATAATCAACTGATTAAGATAAACTCTTTCCATATACTTAAGATTTGATCATCCTATCACTTACGTCAAAAAAAAAATTAAATTTACTTTATATATTGACAGAAGTATATTGATTGCTTTTTTGTAGAATGTAAAACCAGCATTAATTCAGGACCAGAAGAATAGAAATGAAATCTGCAACTTGTTCCCCTAATCAAAACCAGAAACTTGTTTTTAGGTAAAAATATTTTCTTGGAGTGGCAAATATATTATACCAATTATCAAGAGTCATATTTAAAACTATTTAATTTCATAAATAGCATGCTATTACATAAAATATTTCCATCATATGATCACAAAATTGGAAAATATGAAATTTGAAAAAGATTTTAGCAGCCACTCTTGCTCTTTGCTTAGGCTGGAAACAATATGGTATATAATTGACCCAATGTCAGAAAGATCAAATCAAACTTGTATTACTGAGTGCTATGTAAATATATTACTTAGGTTATCTGAGCCTGTTTCTTTACCTGTAAAATGGACAGGGGGATAATATCATAATATCAACTTCATAAAATTTTTATGATCCTCACATGAGATTTTACACACACACACACACACACACACACACACACACACACACACACATATATATATATATATATAATATTTTGAAGTTCTATATAAAAGTCATTTGCTATTATTACAAGCTAGTTTTCCAATAATATCATGGGTTGATGAGCCAATAACTGAAGTTTGGCACAAATATTCAAGAACCCACTAAAGTATCAGAATTAAACTAGTATTTAATTCTGTAGGTAAAGAAGTAATTTATACTCATAATCTACATAGATATTTCAAATAAATCAAAAGTTTTTCCTCAATGTACAGATTTTTTTAGTCCTTAATTTTCTTGGCTATCCCTTAAACTCAATAATCATTTGACCATTTGACCAGTCTCTAGGTCATACAGTGAGTTTTCTTTCAAGATAAAAATAGATCTCAAGCAGAAAACAAATATCCATTAAATAACAGCTATGTGTCATAGCACTATGAGAGTTGCAAGCTATTGCAATAGTCCAGGTATAAAATGATGAAGGCTTCCTCAGGTTGACAAGGAGACATTCCAGGAGAAAAATAGGCTTATTATGAGATATTATGAAGGTTTCTGCAACATATTGGATATAGGGGGAGACGAGGTGATAAAAGAAAGTGGAGAAGCAAGTATTGCACATAGGTTAATCACATATAAGTTAATCATGATCAAAACAAAAAAACAAAAATTGATAAGATTCATTCAAATCTATATGAGAAAAGTTTGCTGATTATACAAATAGATTCCAGATAAAAATAAAATTAATAGATGTCCTTTTGAAGAGATGTTTTCATTTCAAAGATTTTATTTCATTACTCAGGAAGTCTTTGGAGTATGGTATTGGGGTAACTTTTTGTACTTCCACCCCTCACAATGATTGTAACAACCACCACTAGCCCTGAAACTAGTCCACTCAACAAAGCTCAACTCTGTGTACTAGGAAGTAGAACTTTTAAGACATATAGTAGCATACAGAACAATAAGGACTAAATATCAAGATATAAATAATCTGAGGAAGATTAATACATTTTTTAGCAACTCATTCATGCCTAGTTCAAAATCATCCCCTTCATGAAGCCCTCATTGAGTTACCTGCTTGGTAATGACTTTCCCCTTCATACCACATATTACAACTTAATTTATATCTCACTAATATATACAATTCTATGAAAAGTGAATTATTATTATCTAACCTCCCAAATGTTTTGAAAATTCAGTGGTAACAAGAACCACATCTTATCTAAACTTTTATATACAAAAAAAAAAAAGGCTCCTAAAAGCTGTTACAATGTTTAAATACATAAAGGTCACTTAATTAATATTTGCAGATTGATTGAATTTCCTGTGTACCTTAAGGAAAATTATCCTGTGTGATCTGAAGATTTCAAATGATTATCTGAGTTTTAGTGATATAAACATAGATAACAATAATCTATGTTTCATGCAACTGAGTTTATTACTGAAGTGAAAAACAACATGTAATATGAGGTCTGACATGGAAAATGATTATTAACCAGATAAATCAATGCCAGTTTTTGGATTAGGCAAAATGGTTAAATAGGATAAGAAAGGACATTCCAGAAGTAAGAAATGACGTGGGGGGAGGGTGGTAGAGCACGAACAATGGTTATAAAGGCATCCTTATTGACTCCAGTTTAGAACACATGGAAGGATATGAAATAAGATCATAAAGGTATGAGGCTTTGAATGTCAGATAAAAAAGTTTGAACTTTACTGAATAATCAATAGGGAACCATTAAAAAATTTGAGCTAAAGACTGACATGATCAGATCTATGAAAAAGATTATTCTGGTAGAGGTATGAATGATGGCTTAAAGGAAGAAGTAATGGGGATGGGAATCATTAAGTCAACAAATTCACAAATACCATGTGTTAAATGCTGTTGTAGTCCAATGGAAATAGAGAATTAGAAACTCATTTAAGAGAGAAATGGAATTTACCATTTTTTCCATCTTTAAACAAAATAGTAGAATACATTTAATTCTTAAATATATTATACTAAATAAATCGTACTTGATCCTGACAGAAAGTTGACTTGCCTTGGTTGTTTTTTACCTATTTAATAGTTAAATATTAGTATGTAATTATTTTATTATATAATTATTTAAAATAGTGAAATCACAGATCATACACAGCTATTATATCAATTCATGTAATAATAACCATGTGGTGTTTCTTTGAATAGTAATTTAATTTAAAAAATAGATTCAATATACTGCTATATTTGAATGGACATTCTGCTTTGATCTTAGGATTATTTTTACTAATTCCTAATTCTTATAAGGAAATATTTTATGAAATTTTTTGGCTCTGAAAGGTTTTTATGAGCACAAAATACATAAGAATGATTAGATTTACAAACTGAAAAAAATAACAACTCTCATATAAACCAATTTCTGTCCTTTGACACTTTCACCACACTGGGTCAGGCCCTCATCATCTCCATTTGGCCATCTGCATAAATTAAGGACATATACAGCAATTGGATGTTCCCTGAGTTCCGGGGATTCAAAATTGAGAAGGAGATTTGATCAATTTCTCCTGCCCATTTTAATTTCTTCATTTAATGTCAAATGCCTCTTCAAATGGGTGAATATGTGGAAATCCTATGTATGTGCAAAGTAACAGAAAAGGAAATAACACAGCACTTGTGTATGCAATGATTATTCATTAAAGAATATCTCTTACAGCTAATTAGAGATAGGAATAGGATGTTGAAGGACTCTAAAACTATACCCACACTGAAATGATATTGTATCCCTCAGATTCAGTTCATGTAACAATTCCTCCAATATTGTGATTTTGCAATTTTCCTAAAGTTAGAAATTCTCTCTCCCGTTGGGGTCCAGAATAATAATCAGAAAGCAAGGTGTCATCTCCTTCTTCTATTTCCAGGTCCATCTTTAAGGATACATGAGCTCAATAATTGGGCATTAATGATGGGCATTAGATTTTGAGACTGAAATATTATTTGAATTACTTGTTAGTGGATACTAACAAGAGAGTTATGTATACAGGTATTATGGGACTACATGACCCCATTCCAATTCCAATTATTCCAATTATCTATTATGCTATTATATTATGCTATTATTGCATGAACAATGAAAAGAATAAAAACAAAAATATAGTGGATAATTCACGCTCAGTGTGTGTGCCAAATTTCTGGAAAGTGCCAAGAAAATGATCTTGCAATGTTTTCTCAAAAGCATCATCAAAGACCTTACAGAGGTCATTATACTTTTCCCTATCCCTCTGTTTTGGTCTTCTATCTGTGAAATGCTAATTCAGATTATATAGGAGAGGAAGGAAAACTTCATATACCACATCCTAATGGGAATAAAGAACCTTATTTGCCAATTTAAATAAGTATAAATGTGTGTATGCATATATATCCTATAGCAAACAATATTGGTCCACTTATATCCTTCAGAATATGGAAAGATAACATTTGCAGTTATAAAACTTTAAGATATAACACCAAATCTTTATAAGCATAATAAAGGGAGGGGTATAAAAATATAGAGACTAAATATTACAGAATACTTTTCAGAAGTTAAACTTTTATCATCCTTGACACAGTGAGTTTTTAAGATTCTTATGCCTCAGTTTCTTATTCTGTAAAATGAAGGGGTGAGACCATATGACCTCTAAGATCCATTTCAGCTCTAGATTTTTAATGCTAAATACTGAAAAGCTGAGCTGTGTGGTCGAGACTGGAAGATATAAGAATTGAGACTGGGATGTTACAATAATTTTCAATAAACTAGATTCATCTAAGTCTACTCAGTGATGAGAAATTAGATTCCAGGCCCCAAAGCCAAGTTTGGCAAAAAGGTCTCCTTTTCAATCCATTCCTTTTTTTCTCCAAAGAATACCACACACTTCAGCTGTTAAACTCTGGTGAAAAGAAGATTCTAAAATATTACAGGGGTCAGTTATAGGGCTATTGTAGTATTAATTTACACTGAAATAAAAATAATGTCTTGATAGTATGAAGGAGTTAATGCAGCTTTCAAAGGTGCTTAACTTGCAGAAAGGGAGTAGCTTAGGCACAATGAAGATTTGGCTCAGTAATACCTGTGAAACATGAGCTCAGATTAAATGTCCCTTAAAACAATACACTTGGGATCTGGCAGCTGGCATCAGATCTGATTCAGTTCTGGAGCTTCAGAGCTTAGAGACCTCTAGTCCCCACAGTATTGGTAATACTACAGGGAGAGCAATAATAATCTTATCATAGTGAAAACACAAATGCTCTGATTCATGCAGGAATTTATGACACCCTGGTTTCATTCTGCTCACCTTTCATAATATGAGAGAATCCATCCCATAGTCTCCTGATATTCATGCCATGCATATCCCTCCCCAACCCCCACTTTATCTTTTCCTTTAAACTTCTGTATTATTTCGTTTCTAATTTAGTCTTCTATTATTATTTTCACCTTTAGCATGTGGCCCAAGCTTGTGACATTAGTTTGTGTGGTTAAATAAATAAAACCCAGCACAGCAAAACTAGTGAATGTGGCTAATCACCTGCAGTCAAATATAATATAAAAATCATCGAATTTGGAATTGAGACACATTTGCAGATCTTAGCTTTGATTGTTCCTTGTTTCATGACCTTGATATAAGTGGTTAACTTTCTGAGCCACATTTTCCATATCCGTAGAATGGGACTAATAATACTTGGATTATGTGCATATAGGCAAGTAACTACACTTCTCTGAAACTCAGTTTTCTAATTTGTAAAAATTAGAACAATAATTCATGCATCAAAACTACTTCATTCTTGTTGTAAGGAAGACGCTTAGTAAATCTTAAAAAGAGATTTGAGTTTTTATATTAACTTTTTATTTTCAAAATGCATGTAAAAATAGTTTTCAGCATTCACCCTTGCAAAACCTTGTGTTCCAAATTTTTCTTCTTTCCTTCCCCCACTTCCCTCCCCTAGACAGCAAGTAATTCAATATACATTAAACTTATGCAGTTCATATATATACACATATACACATATATGTGTATATATATATATATATCCACATTTATCATGCTGTACAAGAAAAATCAGATAAAAAAGGGAAAAAAATTAAAAAGAAAAAACAAGTGAACAATAACAAAAAAAGGTGACAATACTGTGTTGTGATCCATATTCAGTCCCCATAGTCCTCTCTTTGGATGCAGATGGTTCTCTCCATTACAAGTCTATTGGAATTAGCCTGAATCATCTCATTGTTGAAAAGAGCCACATCTATCAGAAGTGATCATCATATAATCTTCTTGTTGTTGTGTACAGTGTTCTCTTGATTCTACTCACTTCAGTTAGCATTAGTTTATGTAAGTCTCTCCTTTTCCCTTTGTTACAATCTCTTTGGGATATAGACCCAGTAGAGACATTGTTGGATCAAAGGGTATGCTCAGTTTGATAGCCCTTTTGGCATAGTTTCAAATTTGAGCTGTTTTTTTTTTTTTAATCTCAACATTCATGAGGGTCATAATCAGTTCAGCTGTGGAGATGAAAATAGTGGTAAAGTCTGACTATGTTAACCTTAATGTACCAATTTGACTGTGGATGGGTTTTTTTTTTTAAGTCTAGGTTTCCTGAGCTCACCAAAGCTATAAGAGCAATGGACACTCATGGCTTTGATCCACTCTGATCAAGAAGGAAGTTTTGACCTCCTCTGTTTCTGACCTTAGCCAATTCACCCCTCTTTAGGTAGGCTGGTAGTCCTTCATTCCTGGAGGCTCACCATATAAGTGCCAGACTTACCGATTATCTTAGCTTTGCTATAATTCTGAATTCTTCACCTCAACCAGCCTTACCCAGTGTAGTAGTAGGGCATATAAGAATGCACCACTAAGCATTTCTGGCTGTGGGCATTTTGACAAGCCAGCTAGAGATGTAGATTTTATCTTCTCCCACTTTCTCTTTTTTGACTCATGATTATCTCTGCATTAGCCCATTTTCTTCTTGAAGGTGGGTTGCAAAAAGATAAGAGCAATGTCATACAACACATAAGCAGTCAGTTTTTTGCGACTAAAATTAGCCTCATTTATTTCAGTTAAAACTATAATTAGATGTTCTTCATTTGAGGGCATCTCCTGAATCCATAAAAATTATGATTTGATATAAATCAGGATCTATTCAAATTTAGTGCAGAAAACTGGTGTGTCAAGAACAGATAGACACTTAAACATGATTTTAAAAATATCCTCAACAATAATTAAATCCCATGGAGTCATTTCCTTTCCCTTACCTATCTATAGGAGGGAAGAGACAGAGAATAAACATTTAATAAGTTCTTCTTGTGCCAGATATTGTGCTAAGAGGTTTACAAATATTATCTCACTTAATTCTCACAATAACTCTAGTAGGTAGATGCTATGACTATCCCCATTTTACAGTTGAGGAAACCAAAGCAGATAATATATGATTGATTTGCCCAGGATTATACAGCTAGGAAGGGTCTAAGACAGATTTGAATTTGAGTTCCTGATTCCAGGACCAGTGTACCACTGAGTTGCCCCATTATATGTAACTGATAGCACCAAGCCTTCAAAGTTAATACCATTTCTTATAGTGTCATTCTAAAGACTTGTTTTCTTGTTTCTCTTTAGCACTTTCCTATGCAGAATAAATGGTAATTAAAATGTGCAGGATGACAAGATGGAGCAAACAGTGCTTGTACCACCAGGACCTGACAGCTTCAACTACTTCACCAGAGAATCTCTTGCAGCTATTGAACAACGCATTGCAGAAGAGAAAGCTAAGAATCCAAAACCAGACAAGAAAGATGATGACGAAAATGGCCCAAAGCCAAATAGTGACTTGGAAGCTGGAAAGTCCCTTCCATTTATTTATGGAGACATTCCACCTGGAATGGTGTCTGAGCCCTTGGAGGACCTGGACCCATATTATATCAATAAAAAAGTGAGTGTTCTTGACCAGACTTACTAGAACATTACATATTTTGGATTGCTAGAACAACATGTGCTTTTATTGCCATCAGAACTATAATATTTTGCTGCTTTAAAATGATGCATTTTGACATATTTATTAATAATAGATAAGATTTATATGGAAAGTACCAAAAATTCATTATGATGAATAAATAAAATAAATACATATTAAAATTTGCTGCCTTAATCAACCAGCAACATACTATATTAGGAATTTTCCAAATAGTTTAGTTCTATGATTATCTGATATATTTTCTATGTACATAAAATGTAATCATTGCAAATTATAATATTTTTAATACATGTTAGTGTTACTCTGTTCTCATCCTAAAACCTGAATGATTCTTCATTGTAATTACTTCAGCATTTCAAGGTATCCATACTTTCATTAATATAGGCATCTTCTCTGCTAATACAGGTTGCATCTTATTATTTTAGCATATAATTTAATGAGTTTTGGTGGCTAAAAAACAGTCATGATGTGCTGGTTCCACACTGAATGATGATCCTTCTAAATTGAACTTTGTTGATTCTCAAATGACACAATATCCACTGCCCCACAATGAAGTCTTCTTAGCTTGTTAGGTTTGCCAAAAAATTTCATGTTATTGGAAAAAACCTTAAGAATTCAGTGTCACCTCCAACCAGAAGGAGGATGAGCCACTGAAGTAGAAGATGAGGTTACATTCCATATACTACACAAATTAGAATGTTTCCTTCTTTTTCCCAGAGGAACCTTATTTGATTTGACAGAATTCATACCTATTTACAAAATATACATCACTTAATCATAGGAACCATGATATACTCAAAAGAAGTGTCAAGAAGAAAATGAATTCAGAAAATGGTTATAGTCTCTTTTCATTTATTGTTCTCAAGTAAATTGATTAATAATACTAATTTTTTTGTTTTTATTTATTTAGACTTATAATTTTCCCAGTGTAGGTAATTCCCAATAAATAAACTCTTTGATGGAGATGAGCAAGTCTAATTAACTCATAGTTTTAAGATAGCCTAAAACATTGAGAAATTAAGTGACTTGCTCAGGATCACATAGTTACATAGTCACAGTATATGTCAGAAGTAGGACCTGAGCCCAGACAGATTTTTCTCTAATTCAAATTCTTGCTCTGTCTCTAGTGTACCCTTCTGCTTCTCAATCACCCAAAGTCTTAGTAAATTTATTTATTTTATAGTCTTTCATAAGGCATAAGAATAAATAGAAGTTACAACTACAAGGGAAATGCTATTTAAGCAACTGAAGTTTTTTTATTGTAGTCCTTAAGATGTCAGAAACCCTTGAAGAGCCTTGTTTTACTTTTTATTTGTTTTACTGCCCTTCCCTCAATTACTACCAATTGAATCAACTTGATACTT
Organism: Antechinus flavipes; assembly: GCF_016432865.1. NCBI lineage: Eukaryota > Metazoa > Chordata > Mammalia > Dasyuromorphia > Dasyuridae > Antechinus > Antechinus flavipes. The sequence goes on from NC_067400.1 coordinate 426,473,979, forward strand.
TGGGCCTGTATTCTTGGAGGACAGTATGACTGTATTCCCTCAGGAGCTTCAGAGCTAATTTCTCACTCACATGAAATTGACAACTTATATATAAGAATCAACATTAAATGCTAGTTTAAATCCAGTACATTTTCTGCCTTGAAGATTTTGCATCAGATGAAAGGATAATCATTGTCTGTAGTTTTTAATTTCTTCATCTGCATATTTGTAATTTGTTACTTTGCTACCAAAGTCATGGTAGTAGCTTATTAATTTTATAATTCTACTCTTTTAATCACTAGTATGAATATCCAATTTTATCATTAAAATCAATTTTTGGCAGCAAAGTTAATGTGATTTCTAAAAAGCCAAAGTGCAAATTAATCTAAATAGATTTTCATGGGTATTTAGATCCTAAAAGTAGTTAGAATTCAATATTAAATAATTAAATTCTGAATGATTGAATTTTTAAATTAAATTTATTTAAATGCAGATTTAGCTATCCTCTTTGTATTTCCAGAAACCAGCTATTCACTGTGTAAAGTATGTTTTGTAATGAAAGTAGATTAAATGTCTTTGTGGTTTGTGAGGCCCTTCCTTTCTCTGCAGCCCTATTTCAAACCAATACTGTTGAACAAACATTATCCCTTCACTTTTCTCTACAAACAAGTTTGGATAATACAGTATTCCAATATTTCATTCCATGTCATCTATATGGATACTCCCTCTAATAACAGGGCATGAAATCCATATATGACTGTCCTTCCTAAGTAATCATTGTACATATCCTCAGTCTATTCACCAGTTATTCCTCACTTTTGCTACATGACTTGCCTCAACTGGCTAAAAGAAATTAGAACCACCATTGCCCAAAACAGCAGAAGAAAATTGTCACTCATCTTATGTACTATTCACAAGATTATATAACAACAAAACAACATTTAGGGAGGAACAAATCCATTCAGAAACTAAATTTTTTCCATGAAATATTCCTTTTAAGAACTTTTTCATGTGGATTTATGTTGCCCTATTGAGAGGAAATACCCAGTGATTATGGATATGACAATAAGCAGGCTTAAAAGCCTTGAAGAAAGTCTCAGCCTTTGCAGAATATTTAAAATAAGGATTTTAAGATCATTTGGCTACTCAGCCTGATTCTGGTGCTGAAACTTAGCAATGTGTCTCAATTCCCTCTAGTTTTGTCTTTAGATACACATTGTGTGAACAGTTGATAAAAAGCTACAAAAGTAATTGGTTAAAATAACAGAGGAAATGTGTTTTAGAAATATCTAGTTGTGGTATTACTGTAATAGTTTGCATTTTAAAATTCTAATATAACCAGAGTGTTATACATAACTCATCCAAAGCACAAGAATAAAACTATGGTTCAGGTAGGCAAGTTTGCATTTTGTTGCCAAATAAAGTTAACTTTTGTATTTTCTTCCTATAACATTTTCACCTGTGACAGATTACTCGAATTTTTAGTTACCAATTTCTACATCATCTTGAGCTGTTTTACAAATGGAGTTATTTCATTATGGGGGGGAAGGGGGAGAATACCTTAAATACCCAAGCTATTTTTTTCTTATTAAAGTTGAATCTTGACAATATTTTAACTTTAAAAGTTAATGACATTTTATTTTTTGATGAGTAATGCCTTTTGGGTGGTAAATATCTGAAATTGGTTTCATGCTTTTTATTCAAACCAAGAACTAGGTAAAAATCTTTCTTCGGGCTTTTTTGTTACCTGTTTATCTGAAGGGTTTAGAATGATGGAGCTTATAAACTTTGAAAATGATACTGATTCTGATGTTCCCAGGTAGTGCTGATATCAGGGGAAATCTTATTCAGAGTAAAGGAGGCAGAACTGGGACCAAAGGAATGGAATTCTATATAAGAATCAGGGATGTTAAGGTGCTTTTCCCAAAACTAGAGGTATAACTACAATGCTAAAATTAAGTTATTAATGTTATCCCATTAGTTTAGGATTCATTTCTGATAATATTCTGAGTGAGAAAATGTATCCTAGACATCATTGCAGAATTTGACTTGTATTGTCAGAGGCAAAATTATACTTTATAGCTGAGAAATTTAAAGGGATGGAATCAACACAAATCACACAGGAATATTTGTAATGTTCCACAATCAGTGTCACTGAATATATAAATATAAAGCTATTGTCAGCATATAACATTGCCTATATAATTTTAATTTGTGCAAATTATGTAAGTTACACACATACACACACACATACACACATACACACTCAATATATTGTTATCACTGCTAAAATGATTTAAGTCATGTTCAGTGGGACTACAATGATAACTGGACTTGGTAAAGATTTTTCTCATGTACATTCTTACCAGAAGGAAACTGTGAGAATCTATTTTGAATAGCTTCTTGTAGTTTTTTTTTCAATTCTTCTCTTGAGGAAATTATTTAATGAAGTAGCAGAACAAACAAATAAACAAACAAGGAATTATATCAAGGATCAGACAAGGAAGAGAAAAGTAGATTTTCATATCTTTCAACAATAGTTCTTTTATTACCTCATTAGGGTTCTTGTTGTTGTCCTAGACTGTTCAAACAATTGAATGTGTTTCATCTTTTGTACATAATTCTTATTTTGGAGACAGTTGAGAGTCACAGATCAAATATATATATATATATATATATATATATATACATATATATATATATATATATATATATATATAAAATCCTTCGTCTAAATTTAAGGATTAAGTAATCTCATTACCACAGAAAATCCTAAGAAAGAAAATCTACTCCTTGAAATTCTACAACTATGGGGAACGCCAAAATAATAAAATTCTTAACATTGTGGTATGATGTCCCTTGCATTTGGGGATTGAAACAACTTTTGCTAAAAGTCTTTTTAAAAGAAAGAGTAGTCTTTTACAAGGACATTTCTATATTATGCTAGTAGGGGAGGAGGGCAGGAATATCAGGTGATGTCACTGCAATAATTAAGGACAATTATTGATTCCTTCCTTTTGTACCTCTGGTGAGCCCTTAAGAAGTGTGCCTTAAAAACCAATGCCAAAATGATCCCAAAAGAGATGCTTGAAGTTTTCTGCCATTGCTAGATCACTCTTGGAAAAATATTTTTGCCATTATTGTGGTGATATCACATTGGCCCATCTGTACACTGACACTAGTATAAGCACAGTGCCTGTGGCTTCTATTATAGTTCAAAATCATTGTTAGGTACAGCTTCATGACTTCTAAAAAAGACTGAAATTGAACAACAATTAGGTACAGATGGAATATATTATCTTTATCTTGTATCTTCTCCCAATTGTATGTATGCAAAAGGACAAGGTAAGTCTTGAGTCTTCATGAGTATTCAATAGGAGTGATGCTAATTGTTGAATATGGGATGTGATTTCTCAGAGATGAGAACCCTAGGAAGTGTCTGGCTAGTATTCCCCAACAATCCACTTCAGAACAGTTTGAATAATATAACCCTATCTTTTGAACCTAATCTTTTACTCTGAAGCAGAGAGGTCCAGAGGTATAAAGGTCTAAATAAAACTAAATGAGAAATTAAAAATAATAATAATAACTAAATATCCATTAATTCCTTATATTAAATTGAAGTATATAGAACTTTACAATTAGTGGGCAATCTCTGTGTAAGAAACCATTAGTCCAAAGCTGTTTTTTACAGTAAAAATGTGAACTGAAATTGAGAGCTTCTATTAATTTTGAAAAGGAGGAAAATCAAAAAGTTCTTCTTCTGGAATGGTTCTGAAAAAAAATCAATATGTGTTCTTGGCTGAAACTTCTTAGTAACATCCCATATGAGAATAGGCCCTTTGGGAGGTAATACCAAGTAGCCTAGACAAAAATGTATTCATTAGTTTTTTTTTTCAAAATTAGTTTGTTCAAATATCATAATCAAATTTGAGCCATCACAAAGTGTTTTTTTAAACAAGATGTGCTTTATGTAGTATAGACAAAAGATAAGGTCATCTCAACCTTCTGCCTTTATCTCCATTATCTCCCTTTTAGGAAGTAATTAGGATTTATTATAGATCCTGGGGAGTTATGGACATCATTAGATTTATCATAGTTTTTTATAGTTATCAAAATCATTTTAGATTGTTATTATGTAAATTGTTCTCCAGATTTTGCTCCCTTCATTCTTCATCAGTTTATAAAAATCTTGCAAATTGTTCAGTTTCATAATATTGATGTTAGAATATAAATTGTTCTCCTGGTACTGCTTATTTCATTCCAAATCAATTTATGTGCCTTTTTATTTATTTTATTCTGAATAAGTTCCTATGTCTTTTCATGTTTTTGAAATCATTTGTTTCCTCATTTCTTATGGCACAATAATATACCATCAGATTATATCCCACAGCTTATTTTGTCATTTCTAAATAAATGGGAATTCTTTTGGTTTCCAGTTTTTGCCACCATAAAAAGAGCTGCTTTAAATATTTTTAAACATAAACTTATTGGTTGTCTTTTAGTGATAGGCCTATCAGCGGTAGAGTTGGGTTAAATAACTTGGATTGTTGAGTAACTTTTTGGATATAATTACAAATTGATTTCTATATTGGTTACAACTTTTCACAGGTCTGCCAACAGTACACTGATGTGCCAGTTTTCTCACAGTCCCTTCAAAATGTATCTCATCCCCCTTTTTTTGGCATCTTTGCCTTTATTATATGTATGAGATAGAATCTCTGAATTGTTTTAATTTTATTTCTCTTTGGGCGAAATGGATAATTTTTAAAATGTGACAACAAATTATCTATTTCTTTACTAGGGAATGAATTGTTCATATACTTTATTAATTATTGCTGAATGGCTTTTATTCTTACAAATTTGAATCAATTTTTTAATATTTCTTTGAAATGAGATCTTGGAAAATTTGAGGCAAAGCTTTTTCTTAGTTAATTGTTTCCCCTCTAATCTTGGTTTATTGGATATGTTTATACAAAATCTTTTTGATTTTATGTGCTCAAAATTATGAAGTTTGTCTTCTGTGACTCTTCTTTATCCCTTGTTTTGTCATAAATTTTCACCTCTCCATAGATCTAAAACATAATATTTTCCATGTTTCTCAAATGTATTTATGCTTAGCCCTTTTATATTTAGGTCATTAACAGATCTGGAGTTTTCTCCAAATGTGAAATAACCTTATCAAATAGAATGATGCTGACTCCCCCTTAAAAGATCTAATTCTTTAATCAATAGGTATTTATTAAGCAAATACAATCTGAGGATTGGCAAAGTCTTGTGATACAAGGTGAGATTTTAAATGAGCTTTGAAGAAAGCCAAGGAGACCAGGAGCAAAGATGTGGAGGGAGAGAATTCCGTGCAGGGAGAAGAGCCAGTGAAAAGGTATGGAGTCTAGAGTATCTTATGAGAAGAATAGCAAGGAGGTCAGTGTTACTAGATTGTAGAGTCTATGACAAAGGAGTAATATGTTAGAAGAATTAGAACACCTTAGGAAGTCTGTGGAGAAATTCAGACTATTCTGATGGTATAAATGTATGATAGTTTTTGATGGGATAGACCCTTCCCTTCCTAAGACCCTTTTGTACCTTCTTCTTTCAATGACTGGATACTTCCAAAGGAAAAAAAATGCTAAGAGAAATTGCACTGGAATTAAAAATAGAAACATTACACTGCTTCATCCTCTGCCATATTGAACATATAATACAGTTTTTTTTTTATTTTACTCCTTGAAACAAGGCCCTAATTTTAATTTAACAAAAATGAATGTCTAATTTCTAGGTCAGTGTACATTTCTTTTGGCATGACTTTGATAGCATAGTCAGTACTACCACTAGCAAACACTGCCCAAATATAATAGTTGACTTTTTTCTCCATTAACAATTCTTATAAGTTTAGGTAAAAGAGGAAGTTTAAGCTAATGTCTAAAATAGTAATTCAAAAGGACATAGCTCTTATACTTATAGAAGAGGTTAATGTAATACCTATATTTAGAAAAGAGGACTAATCATGCTAGAAATTATAAACCTAAAAAATTATTTCCAATGCAGAAAAGATTTGAAAAAAGTCACAACTTAATCATTTTCTAAAAACCTAGAAAAAGAAAAATGTTCTAGATAGTAGCCTAATTTCGAAAAGAATAAATATAGAAATAAAGAAAAATAGTTTTGTAAGAAATAAATCTTACCAGAATGCATGTATAATGCCATAGCTAGAGCATCAGACTTAAAGTAAGGACTTAAATTCAAACATTGGCCATTAACTATATGGCAAAATGAATAGAGCAGGAAGGCCTGGAATCAGAAAGACCTGAATTCAAATCTGGCCTTAGACACTTACTATCTGTGTCACCGTCCATAAGTCATTTAACTTCTGTTTGCCTAAGTTTCCTCAGCTATAAAATGGGGATAATAATATCACTTAATCCCAAGGGTTCTAGTAAAGATCAAATGAAAGAATATTTGTATTGTATTTTTCTAAAATAGTAGATGTTTAATAAATGCATATTTTCTTCCTTCTTTTGGCCAGCCACTTTTCTTTGACTTTAGTTTCCTCATCCTCCACATGAGGAGCAGTGACTAGATGACTTTAGTTTCCTTCCAGCTCTAAATAATGATTCCCATGATAGTGATCTAATCTCATTTTTTGACTTATTGACAAGCCAGGTACATATGGAGAAGATTTTAGTTAAACAAACAAAACAAACATCACAATATTAGTAAGACTTTAATTTTGTCTTTATAATATCATTATCAATATTCAAAATAAGCTGATAAATTGATGATTTCATTCATTTGAATAGTCCCTTCAAAAATGAGAATTTAAACTCAGACAACTTTCCTCATCCTATGCAGTTCATAACCACTTCTTCTTTCATCAGCTTGCCACAAAAGATTTACTCTCTGCTCTGGAGGCACCCTCACTTTCTCCTGAAATCACCAGGACGGCAGTACTGAACCTGTCCACCAGCCTTCGTTCATACATTTCTCCACAAATAAATAAAGCATTTATCAAATATCTACTGTGTTCTAAGTACTGTGCTAATCACTTTACAAATATTATCTCATTGATTCTCACAATAACCCCACTAGATAGGTGCTATTATCCTCATTTTATTGTTGAGGAAACTGAGCTTAGGTCTAAGAGTCACACAGTTAATAAATGTGTGAGGATGCATCTGAACTCATCTCCCTAACTCTAGGCCCAGTATGCTATTCATTACAACAATTACGGTTCCTAAAAATCCTTTACTCAGATTTTTTTTGAAGCTTCTTTTTGTTATTCACTATGCATGTGCACATTCACTACATACTGCTCTAAGACTATAATATTCCATGAATCATAGTCATCTAACAATACAAAGATTATTTGGCATTACAAAGACCAGTTTTTGTTTCTGGCAGAAATTGAGGATAATTTAAAGAATAATTATCAGTAAATTAGGGAAATATTTGAACCACACATCTTTTAAATGGGTCACCTCATACATAAGGGACAGCCTACTTTAAAAGGTAATATAATCATAAATGGTATAGTTTAGTGGAAAGAAGAAACAGATGTGAGCAGGAACAATATATATCTGTGATTTATTAGAAAGTTTGGGTTGGGAAAGCGAAGGCTGCTACTGCCTTATACAATGATTTATCTCCATACAGCGTCCATTCTTTCCTTAATTTCAGGTTTTTTGGTTAATTTGCCCATCATCTGATTTTATTGACATAGTTTTGGTCTAGAACCATTGATCCAACCCCCTTGGATCCCATTACTCAAATACTAACACAAAGTATAAAAACATCTTGTTTGTGCTTGTCCATTCTGAAAACAGACTCTATTGATGCTGACCTTTCTTTTGGGCTTGATCCTTTCCCTGTGGCATCATATACCAAGGGGTGTCCACTAGACCTTGGAAAATTACCAGCAGGTTGTGGCTAAAGGAAGCAGGACAGAAACAAGGTTGGGTTTTAAATAGATTGACATTTCTAGTAGAAAGCTATTGTACTTCCTATTGTCCTTTCACCACTGATTTTGACTATATTCTGGCAGATAAAATTTGCTTTTTTAATATATGTCCTTAAAATGTTTATATAAAATTATCGGAAATCTAAGTATATTCCAAAGATGTTTTAAAAATTTGCAATTCAAAATGCTACAGTAAATACAAGAATATGAGTAATGATACAAATTGATTTGTTCTTTAAGTCTGAATTTTCAAATTTAGAACTAGACACCTCTATTTGTGTTTTATGCTTAGAACTAAAAAGAACTTTAGATATCATCTCATTCAATGTTCTCATTTAGCAAAGGAAGACACTAAAGGCCTGATAAGACGAAGTTGTTTACCCAATAAGTTGCAGAGGAAGGATTTGAACTGAGGACCTCTGGCCCCCTAATGCAGAAATTACTTAGTTTAACCTCTCTCTGTTTATAGCACAATATAATCTTAGATCAGAAAGGCAACCTACCACTGCACGAAGAAACCTATCAGAGGACCTGGGTTCAACTGGGTTCACTTTTAAAATTTACTACTTGTGTGACTGATTTATCCATTTAACTTCCTTGGATCTCATCTATAACCGAGGAGCTTTCCTTGCACATCCTTGCAAATTAGAGGGTTGGACTAGTCTTTGGAGTCCTTTCTATCATCAGGGCTAAGATCTTAATCTTTTCCTGAATGAACTTTTTCTTTCCAATGAAATGGAGAGTCTAAAAAACTGCAAGCAATATATGAGATGCCTATATAATTTCCCCTTCATTTTATATTCTTATTACTTTTGTCATCCTTATTTGAAGAAATCAATGCCTAGAATTTCTAAGAAGAAGGCTCAGAGGAAAATAACCTCTTAGTAGTTCTTACCATCTGCAAACTGAATTTTTGATTTCTAACTGTGTTAAAAAAAAAAACACAAGCACCAAAACTCAGGAGCACTGATGAAATCACAGGGAGAAATAGATTTTTGTTATTGAGTTGTTTTAATCATGACTCTTCATGACCTTATATGGGATTTTCTTTTCAAAGACACTAAAGTGGTTACCATTTCTTTCTCCAGCTCATTTTACATATGAGGCAAACAGGTTAAAATGACTTGCCTAAGATCATTCACTTAATAAATATCTAAGGCCAAATTTGATCATGATGATGACTTTTCTTTATTCTAAGCTCAATGATCTATCCACTGTGCCATCTAAGTGCCCTCCCCCCAATATGGATTACATGTCACAAAATTCTATATTGTACTTAAACTTTGAGGAATTCTCTGAGATTAATTCTATTTATGCAAGATTTTGCAAATTGTGTGGCTGTATAGTAAAGGGAATATCTTGTGGGTACTACAGTAAAGAGACAAAATAACTGCTTATACAATATAATAATTACTGGTATAGAACTTTGCAAAATACATTTTCATGATATTTTAAGGTTGAGAAGATATTTATATTTACTTCATAGCAACACAGTGAACTAAGTAAAATAGGCGCCATTTACAGGCCTTCTCTTTTCTACACTCATGTCCCTAACTCAGACCTCCCTCCCTAACCTTACCCCTTCTCTCAGGAGATGACCTTACATGTTTTTTTTTTTTAAACCAAGGAAATCAAAGACATCTACTAGGATTGGTTCATCTCCTCCACTCAAACCACAAAGCCTTTCAACATCCTCACCTATTCTTCTCATCTTTGTTCTTCTCCTTGCTAAGACTAACTCTTCTACCTCCTCCAGGAGTTTACCTGATACATTTCTCCCTGTTTCTTATTTTGAGTTTCTCCCTATCTATAGGCTACTTCCCTGACTACTCCTTTTCCCACCCCTACTACTAGAAATAACAATATCAATAGTCATAATTTTCAAAGATAAGATCACTGCTACTGGAAATTACAGAAAGAGCAGACATTGATTAATTCAGATTTTGTAAGGAAAGGATAAAAACTATGCAACATAGCATGGCAGGTTGCTCAAACTCTAGATATTTACAAGAGATCAAGTGGCCAAAATTATGTCTGAAAATTATATATAATTAAGATTTCACATCCTTCACTAACTAATAGATAATACATCCTCACACTATGAAAACAAGCCCCACAATGTCTTTGAGAGTTCAACAAATGAACCATACTATAACTGAAACATTGTCACTGATAAAAACGATTGCCTGTAACATTGACCCATAACAATTTTAAAACATATTAAATAGATGTTGTAATTATAGTTTTGAAAAATGTATAGGAAATACACATACCCTTCAAACTAATAGAAAAAAACTCTCAAAATACAGTAACTTGGGGAAAGAAATTAGGTTTGTCTCAAATCAGGGAGCCTAAAGAGCCTAAAGCTTAATATTAAAATACTTTTATTATTCAATTACAAAATAAATTCCACTTATTCTAACAGCTTCCCAATTAGTAACAGACTCAAGGAGGATAAATAATTTTGCTTAAGTCATAAAAGTAGTAAATTTCACAAGTAAGATTTGAATCCATACCCTTTGAATCCAGAAACAGTGCTCTTTCTGCTCTACAAGCTGCCTCCCTTACCGAAGAATTTGGTGTACCATAAATAGATTCTAATTTCTCCTCTCTCCAATCCGTTCTCCTCAAAGCTGCCAAAAATAGTCTTCCTAAGGCAGTCTGATCACATCATTTCTTTGTTTAAAACTTCCAATGATTCCTTACTGCCTCTAGTATTAAAGGCAAACACCTCAGCCCAGTCTTTAAAGATCTCTCCCTTGCTCTAACTTCTTTCAAGCCTTATTACATATGGCTCCCTTCCACACACTCTGTTCTATCCAGAAGGGACTATTTTTTCTAAATTGGACTTCCATTTTCTGACTTCACAGATTCACTCAGCCTGATACTCATCCCTGGAATATATTCTCCTTGTCTCCTGTCCAGATCCTTATGTCTCTTCAAGGCTTAGCTCAGAGGCCACATCTTCCATGAAACCTTCCCCAAATCAATCCAGTTAGTAAATTTATTTCTCTCCTTCAGTTACCATGAATCATCTTTGTATTTGTACATATTATTTCTATATTCTATAATTGTCTTTTTAGAGCAGCAAAGTCAAACAGTGGATGGAGTACCTGCCATGGAGTCAGGAAGACTCATCTTCCTGAGTTCAAATATAGCATTATACACTTACTAGCTGTGTGTGCTGGGCAAGTCACTTAACTCTGTTTTCCTCAGTTTCCTCATCTGTAAAATCAGCTGGAGAAGGAATGGCAAACTACTCCATTATCTTTGCCAAGAAAACCCCAAATGGTATCACAGAGAATCGAACATGACTAAAAAGTGATTGAACAGCCTCTTTAGACTTCTCAGTAATTAAATGCCTTAACTTTGCCTCTCTTTTCCTTCCTCTCCCTCAATAATTCTGAATTAAGCTTTTCTTTATATTTACTATTAAATAAAGGATAAACTGAGAACTAGATTAAGTAATTGAAAAAAAAAAGATTAGAAGTCCTAACACATTTCAACTAAGTCAAGGCTACACAGGATTTTTTGTTGTTTCATTCTGTTTTTCTGAGTGTATGTTCCCAAACTCCCATGGGCAAAAGCATTGTCATCACATTAAACAGCACAAGTCTGTTCATGTCTCTTACTGCACAATAATCTTAAAATGCACTTTTGAGACAGAAGTATTGAAAGAAAAAAGGAAAAAAGATACTCACAACTATAAGTGGTGGTTACAGTCATGCACAAATGTCAAACTATCTCTGCTCTAAATAGCATTTGTTAAAGCTTTCTTTATATTCTACAATCTCATTCCTAAAAAGAGAAAGGGGAAAGAAATCTACAATGAAGGGCTGGATTTAGAGCTTTTCTATCTTCACTGAGTAAACAGCACTTAGTGCTGTATTATTTGTCCAGTAGGCACTTACTAAATGTTTGTGGATGATTTTTGTACCCTTATTTAGAAAGAGACAAGGAGAGGTGGGGGGAAGTAGGGAGGGAGGAAGAAAGAAAAGGAGGGAGGGAGAGAGACCGAGATAGAGACAGAGAGAAAGAGAGAGGGAGGGAGGGAGGGAGAAAAGGAAGGAGAGAGGAAAAAGAAAAGGGAAGAGAAAAGCAAATCAATGAACTGAACCCTTTCCAGAAGAAGCCCTTGAAAAGGATTAAAATAAAGAAATGTGTAAAGTCAATAAACTCTGCCCAAAAGAGATACTATCTCATTAAAAAAAAACCTTATATAAATATACATTTTAAAAAGCTAGGAAAAAAAAGATTTTAGCCTTCTTGTCTCAAACCATGACCTTTAGGGTATATTTTTGAAGGCTGAGTAAAACAAATAAAATATTCCCAGTGCTTAGCTCAGGGTCAGTACATAGTAGGTGCTTAATAAATGCATGCTGATAACCTGATTTTTAAGCTTCCTTTCCATTCTAAAGTGCTATGAAAATCCATTATTATATTCTTCCTCCAAAAGAGGTCCTTCATAGAGACAAATGTTTTCACACACACACACACACACACACACACACACACACACACACACACACGCCTCCTCTGAAAATGAGGGAATGATTTAGAAAAGGAGTGGAGCACAATTCTGTATCACCTCTTTGTTTTTATCTGTTCAAGGCTTATTGATCAAATTAAGTATAGTTTGTCAAAATCAATTTCATTCACTTTTGTTGAGAACACATAGAACATGCATGCAAGACAGCACAGCCTGAGATATTAGGTTATCATTATTAATTCCTACAGGCTTTGAGCGTTCCTCATCTGCAGCATAAGCATGAAATAGAAAGTTAGATGGCATTAGAATTTTGTCAGATAACTCAGAAATCCAAAAACAAAACTCAGCACTCCAAGACATCTGACACTCTCCAGGGAACTTTGGTTCTAGAAATCAATGATTGGATTGCACCCATCTAACTGAAAAGTAGGTTTTGTTGTTTTATTCTGCAACATATCAAGATATTTGTTTCATAAGCATTGATGGGGGAATTTATCTCAGGATATTAAAAATTCTCTGTAGTTATTTGTTATAATATCTGAATGGTGAAATTTGGTACCACGATAGAAAGTAAATTTTATGCAAAAGGTTTTTTAAAAATAATTATCAAAGCCTATACATATTTAAGAACTTCCTTTCTCTTTCATACACATTTACCATCCCAGTACCAAGTTTGCTTGATCTCTACAGACTTCTTATGTGTTAGGATAGAATGAAAGAAAAAAAAAACCTACTACCTCCAAAATCAAGTTTAGACATACTACAAGGAAGCAGCAGGTAAGTGAGGCTATCCATATTTCTTCCATAAGTTAAAAGTTATTATGGCTTTATATTCACAGCACATATAAAAAACTTATGTCCTTTATACTGGTTTATCCTACAGAATGAAGATGTCATGATAAAAAATCTAGAATGTTCAATTTAATTTTTAAACTGCTTATACTATGATACTCTTCTGTTGTGTTCCTTTCTTTACAGACTTTTATAGTATTGAATAAAGGGAAGGCAATCTTCCGATTCAGTGCCACTTCTGCCCTGTACATTTTAACTCCCTTCAATCCTCTTAGGAAAATAGCTATTAAGATTTTGGTACATTCATATCCTTTTTCAGTGTGTTGATTTTGAATGTCATTCTCTCACATCTGTTCTTTGTAGATGTATTTTTAATTTGTAGTTCACAAGGAGAGGTTCTCATCCTTTTGGGTTGGTTGATATATTAAACTATTTGGTTCCTTTTAAGAACCATGGGTTCCACATTTGACGAGTCAAAAAAAATGCCATAGAAATAAAAGAATCTTTAGAAGTTACTCAGATATTTGACCTCATAGATTTACAATATGTATGTGTTCAGAAATTGTGACTTCCAACCCAACAAATTGCGTTTGTTTGTTGTAGATAGGCCAAATCTCAGCGTTATCACTTATTAACTATGTCATTCTGAGCAAATTATATAATCTGTCCAATCTTCTTTCCTCATATGGGAAATAACAATTGAACAAAATGAATTTCTAAGTCTAGAAATCTCTAAGATATGAATCCCTTCCCCTGAAATCAATTAATCAGCTATATCTCAGTAATTTTCAGAATTAATCTAGAGTATGGGGTTACTTGAAGTGTTGGAGAGGTAAAACGACTGTGCTCATAGTCTCATAATTACTAGTGCCAGAGTTAAAACTTAAACTCAAATCTTTGTGACTGCACTAATGACTAGCTCTCTTGACATTATACCAAATTGCTTCTCAGAGTTTGCTAACACAAATTTTGTACAAGATTGTGCTGTCAATACCATCTTTACGGAATATTCATAATTGTTGCTTAAAGTTTGCCTTGATTTTGGCAAACTTTCTTATACAGTGTCCTAAAAGTTTTTGGGCAGGTTTAAGATGCTTTGTACTACTAAAGCTTTTGTTAATAGGACTCCTAAGATTAAATCTGTTTGTATTCCTGTGAGAAACCTCATTCTCTCTAGTGTTGAACATTTCACTGAAAGTAACTCAGTTATTGGTCATTTTAATGGTTAATTTTTTTAATATAAAATTATAATAACTTAAAATTAGAAGAAATTTTAGAGAAAATTTCTGAGCATATGTATTTTTCAAGCAATAATTAATCAACTAAAATATGTACAACATTAAAAACAAATTTTAAAACATTTAAACATTTAAAATTAAAAACATTTTAAAATGAGATTTGTCATAGCTCATCTCAACACTAAATGTCTCCTTTCTAAGCCTCAGTTTCCATGTGTGTAAAAAAATGAGGGCATTGTATTAAATGACTTCTGAAGTCCCATCTTTAAATCAATGATCTTATATTATTCACACTAAGCATTCAATTTCATTTTTAAAACTTGTAGCTGTGTGATTTTATTGGTTACATAATTGTATATTTCATAAAGGTAATAAAATAACTTACAAATCAAAAGATTGTGTTGGGGGAATAGTGGAAATTTTCTTTCAGCAATTCAGTTCTTGGCGCCATCGTGTGGCCATTTTCTAAAAAACAAAAATTCTTTTTCTCCAGAAAAAAAGAGAGAAAAACAAAATGGTAGGGAAAGAGTATTATTGGTCCAGAAATCAGTAGGCCTAGATTTTAGTTCAGACTCCAAAACTAACGTGGCAGACTATGATTTCAACCAAATTATTCAACGTTTTCTTGCCTTTAGTTTCCCTGAAAAGATGAGCACTTATTTTAATCTTAAACTAAATGATTTTCAGACTCCCTTTCAGCATTATGATTCCATGATAAATCTCTGTGGTCTCCATGTTATTATTCTAAGGCTAGGTCACCATGAAGTATTCATGAATACTGGACAGAGCTGAAATATGGATTACCATTACTGATTCTGTTATCTTTCTCTTTTCTGGGCACCTACTTGTTCCCATGGCTTCAACCTCCATTTCTTTGCATATGACTCTCACAACTATGTATTTCTAACACTGACCTTTTCTAACCTGTATCTCCAAGTTCTTACAAAACATCTGTAACTTTATGTCCCCACAAACTCAACATTAGTCATTAAGCATTTATTAAGCGTTTTTTTGTTTTTTTATGTGCCAAACACGGTACGAGGCACTGGGGATACAAAGATAAAAATGAAACATATCTTATTCCCCCTCCAAGCCTGATGCTTCTCCTTCTGACTTTAATATTTCTGTCAGTGACTACTATTTATTCACTCAGCAATATTTGTAACATTTTGGTATATAACCAGCCATCAAATTAGGTCTCCTTTATCTCTGTGACAGCTTTTATGTCCATTCTTTTCTCTTTATTTCTATTTCTATCAGCAAAGTACAAGTGCTCATTATAAACCATTTGGACTATTGTAACATTCTCCTGTACCCTCTCTCCCAATTTACTTTTCATAGTCTTAACATGTCAATCTTCCATATTCATATTTATGGACATGCCCTTTTATGCTTTAACAAAAAGGTCAAGGTCCTTCCTGAGTAAAATTTAAACTGCTTCCTTAACATTTGAAGCCCACTATAATATAGCATCATCCCACATTTCTGACCTCTTTAATATTACTCCACTCAGTGATTTCTGCTTTGACAAAAATAACTGCTTGTATTCCCAAAATATGCCTTTCATTTTCCTAACTGTGTCTTTTTTTCTTGCTTTCTCTGTTTCCTTTTTCTATTTCCACCCATTTTCTAAAGCCCGACTCAAGTGCTATCTCCTCCATTAAACCTGCCCTTAGGTCCCTTCTGAGTAACAGTTTGTTTTTCAGACTTCACATAGAACTTTATTATAATTCTCAGATCAACTTCTGATGTATTATTGTTTATTATTGTTGTTGTTGTTGTTGTTTTTATTTATGTTTGTATCTGTGGAAATGTAGGCTCCTAGAAGATAGGGAAACTCTCTTACCCAAACCTTATATCTCCCTTTTCACCTAAAACAATGTTGGTACTTGAGAAATATTTATTGAATGGAAATGTAATTAATAGCAAAGTACACAAAAGAGTCATTGTTTCTACTAGCCTGGTAGTTTTTTGTTGTTCTTTTTTTGTTGTTGTTGTTTTGATTTGTTATTTTACAGACCAAAGGGAAAATAGACTCACCTAATTTCAATTGTAAACAAATCCTCATTTATTTGAATAAATGTGTCTTAAAAAGCATATCTCCAAAATTCGTATCATACTACCCTTTGACTATGGGTTTCTTTAATTTATTAACCTGAATAGGATAAATCTTAATTTATAAACATCAACCAAAGATAAGAGGGGGTTAGTATCCTCAACATTTACTCTTTTGTCCTCTGAATAAGTTAAAGCTATTTCTAACTGGTGGGAAACTGTCCAACTCAGTCTTGCATGTACAGTGCCTGTTAAAATTGCCTTCCTTGAGAATTTGATGTAATTTCTTTGTTGGCTTTATGTAAAAGCTATGTCTATATTATTTTGTGTTTTCCTTAACTATTACCTACATTATTCAGCATGCTAATTATGTGCACTATTTTGACAAACTGCGTGTTTATGACAATGAGTAATCCTCCGGACTGGACGAAGAATGTAGAGTAAGTCAATGTTATCTTATATCACTTCCATAATTTGAGTATATATTTTTAAGACATCATTTGGACCTTTTTATTATGTTTTTATGGATTCACAAAAATTCATTTGAGAGATATGGCTATACCCCCAAAGTGTCAAACAAAAAGTATCTGATAAGGAGCTAATATGTGTTAGACATGGTGCTAGACACTTTGAATATGAAGGAAAGGTGAAACAATCCTTGTCTCCAGCAGACAGTTTAGTTGGGGAGAAAACACACATACACACACATACATACATACATATATGTGTGTATATATACATATATGTCTATATATTGCATCTTATTTATATTTCTATGCACATAAATATATATATATATATATGGTGTCCCAAAAGTCTTAGTGCAAACTCAAACTATTAATGTTACATGTAGGTAGATACAAAATGGATGAAACATAATTTTCTATAATTGAATTTTGAATAGATTTGCTACCAATGGATTTAGTCATATGAAAACTAATTATATAGCCCACTGCCTTTTGCTGTAGCTCTCATATTGTGGGAAAGATGACTGTGAGGATAAATAAAATAAAATCTTTGGCAGCATCCTAGAAAAATAAATATTATTATGAAATTTATGAAAAACAATTTAGATTTGTTGCTGTAGAGGCTAAAGTAGCAAATACTTGATAGAATGTATTTCTCACTGAAGCCTTTCTCTTGTCTCAGAGTATCACTGAGGGAGACTTAGTATCTTTCCAGAGACAGACAATACAGGCTTCTATTTTCCCTGACATACCACTTGTTTTGTGCTATTGAATCAGAGAAAATGTCTGGTGGAGCTATTGACTTCTTTCCAATAGTTAATGCTAAAAAAAAAAAAAAAAAAAAAAAAAATTATCATCACATTTATACAGCAACTACTATGTGCCTGACATCATGCTAAGTGCTTTGTCAATGTTTTCTCATTTAATCCTCACAACCACTCTTGGAGGGCAATACTATTACCATTCCTATTTTCTAGTTAAGGAAAATGTAAGAGATTAAATAATTTGCCTATGGGCAGAAAACTAGTGAATGTTTGAATCAGGTCTTCCTAATTCCAAGCCCATCACTCTACTGCACTATCTACCTACTTCTATGAGAAAAAGAAATTTATAAACATGACATGTTTAGCAGTTGTCTTTAATTTTTATTCTGAGCTCTACAAATTGAGCTGAGTTTAATCTGAACTGAGCAATAGTCTGTGGGCTTGCTTCTTTGGAGTTAGGATAAACTGCTGCTCAAGTTAGCCACTCCTAGCCTGTTCTAAAGCTCTGTATTTTCAGCATGACAAAATTGCAGATTCCCTTTTGAACTGAGTTTCTTGCTCTCGTTTTTTCACTGCAAGAATGAGACCATGCTGGAGGCTAGAATTAACTCTCTATTCTGCTCTTACAGTCAAAGCCATACAGATGTTGCTTGCTTCTACACTTGCTAGATATATAAACTAAAGCCCTGCATTTGTCTCACTACTCCTCACCTTACAATATCACTCCTACTGATACCTGGATCCTTTCCACCCTCCACCTTAGACCTGTGACTTTTGTCCTCTGACTGTCAAGCAGATAGAACATCCCAGATAAAAAGGGTAAAAATTGAACACAACTAAAAAAATGTTGTCTATATCTAAATAGAATGGTATGATTGGGCAAGTGTCTTGATTTTACCTCAGATTACCTTTGTCATTAATTTTTTTTTTTACTCTTGGCTGTTCTAACCTTAGTGATTATGGTTCAACTTAATGCCTATATTTTGTTAGTTTTCCTATTTTCTGTGATAGGAAACATAAGTAGGAGAAAAAAAAATGAAGCTGTTTTAGCCTTGCTTTTCTTCAAGAAACACCAATGAAATGGAATTTTAGAACTCTAAAGGAAAAGTTCTATGCTTCTGACATATTATTGGCTTACTGGTATGTTTTAAGAATGCACTAAACAACTCCCAAGAAGCTCTAATATATGTGACATTATCATGCTATATTAGAACTTAGAAATACAGGCAAACTCTGGCAAAGTATCATAAAACCATAGAATTATACCTAGAAGGAGTGAAGAAATAAAGGTGAGGAAACAAAGCCCTAGGAAGTAATTAAGTTGCCTAAAGTCATAAGAAGAAAATAGAAAATTCAAGATTCATAATCATACCCTCTGTCTCCAAATCTAATTCTCATCCCATTACACTAAAGCTTCCTCATCCTGTTTTCACATAACTAAAAAAATAAAAAATAAAAACAAAACAAAACAAAAAAAAATTTGATATCATTTTTATTTGCATTTGTACACTTTGTGTCACTTTATATTATTTTATATTAATTATTATTATTAAGATTTTGTTCTCACCCAGGCTGGAATACAGCAACCACTTACAGGTCTGACCCCACTGCTTATTGATCCAGAAATTGAGGCTTGTTCTGTATACAACCTGGGATAGTTCATTCTTCATTAGGTATTCTGGTGACCCTCCTACTTCCAGAGGCCTACATTGGCTCTGACCTTACTTCATATTCCTGATTAGTTTAGTCTTACTACAGCTCAGAACCTGCCAACCCCAGCCGTAATGACTGCATTTAGCACCCAGAGTATATTAAAATCAGCTGGAGTCAGGATAAGGGAAAATCCTTGATCTTTATTCTTTGCAGAGGTGAAGAGGAATGGTGACATGAAGTGAGAGCAATCCTGGCATGAATCCGGCCAGCAGTGCCTCTGGCTCTCACACTCCACCCACCAAATCCTCTACATAATCTCCTATACAACACATCAAACTTGCACAGAGAGTGGGCAGGGCCATTCTTTCTCCAAGCATTGTCCAATTGCTAACTAGCCTCAAGTGCTGGGGATTTCAGTGCAACAACTCAAGAGCTTCAGCCCATTACACTCAGCTACTTTTGTAACTAGGCTATAGGGGTGTGGCACCATGGTGGCTATCATAGTTGTTGCTAAATATGACCTTCACCATACAGATTCAGAAACACACACACACACACACACACACACACACACACACACACACGGCCCTCTCTTCTAACAAAGACACAGTTCAGAGAAATTAATCAATAGTCATTATATTTACAAGAATATTTTAAAAGTATTAGCATATCTAGTTTTCTTAACTGTAATCTATATGAAGTATATTATCTATGATAAATTCAAATTTAAACTAGTTCCATTTTTTCCATTTTATCTATTTTATTTCATTCATATTTAATTAGCAATTAATTTTCTATAAAGAAAAAATCAATTTTTTTTGATATTTGCTTCTAGGTACACTTTCACAGGAATATATACATTTGAATCACTTATAAAAATCATTGCAAGAGGTTTCTGTTTAGAAGATTTCACTTTTCTCCGAGATCCATGGAACTGGCTTGATTTTACTGTTATTACATTTGCGTAAGTATTTTAAGAAACTTAATTGAGAATAAAATTTATATTTTTGAATGCCTTTTGTTTTAAAGTCTGGGCTTCCTACACTAAAGGAAATTTTATGATGATTTCCATATTCAGAATAACATGCTTTAAGTTTATACAAATAGGTACAATTTTAGTAAGAGCTAAGAATGCTTGAAACATTTCACTTCCCCATCAGTTGTATCACTAAGGAAAATTTCAGTTACTGAAAAAATCTATTCATAACATTTATTTGGCAATCAGTCATTTATATTCACAGATACATATGTGTACATAACCATCTGCATTCTCACTTTTTGCAAATTGACTTCAACTCCTAAGCACAACAAAAATTCTGGTTTCTCCTCCCCACCAAAATGTTGTACTTCTTACCTAGCTATGTCCAAGTTTTTCTTTAAGTTGAAAGAAAAGCATCAGACAAATATCCTCATATGGGTGTATGATATGAAGAGATACTGATGAGATGGTGATACAGTTTAGATAGACTCAGACTCAAAGACTAGAAGTCCATGACTCACTGTCATTTTAGAAGTAAGTCTCTAGTAAGGTATCCCATAGTTCTGTCCTTGGCTTTTCTGCTTAATGTTTATAGCAATGACTTGGGCAAAAACACAGATAACATGCTTATCAGCTTTGTAGGTGACACAGAGGTAGAAGGGATGGATAGCACTGGATAGCTGTAAAATCCAAGAAAAATTTAACAAAAGAATTTTGGACTAACTTGTAATGACCGCGTATTTAAAATCAACCGGAATCAGGAATTCAGGTTAAAGGGAAAATCTTCAATCTTTAATGAAGTGAAGAGGTGAATAAGGATTGCAATAGCAATATGGGCAAGAAAGATTGCGATAGCAATATGGGCAGCTGTGACAGGAAGCCAGCTAGCAGAGAGAGACCTGAGCTGAAAAGCCCTCGCAATCGCAATCGCAAAAATGCTAGCAGTGTCTCCTTCCCCTTCCTTTTCCATTCCCCTGCCTCCACCCACCAAAATCGTCATTTCCTATATAACACATCAGGACTTGCACAAAGAGTGGGCGGGGGGCCATTCTTTCTCCAAGCTTATATATTAATAGAGTATGGTCCAATTACTATTTAGCCTCATGTGTTTGGGACCTCAGTGCATCAACTCAAGTCTCAACCCATTACACTAACTCTATGAAAATAAAATTTAATAGGAATAAAAATTAATTGTCTACCCTGGGTTGAAGTTTTTCATTTCAAAAATACAGTATGGTAAATGTATGGTTAGATAATTTATCCAGAAAAAAAAATGGGAATTTTATTGAATCACTAGCTCAGTATGAATCATCAGTACAATATGCCAGTCCTTCCCCATAAAAAGAAATCCTTATGCATTAAAATTAATTGATGAAACTAAAAGTGTTTAGCCAGAAGAGAAATTAAGGGATAATTTGACAGCCCATGTTCAAGTAGTAAAACTGTTACATGAAAGAGGGATTAGGTTTAGTCTATTTAATCTCAACGAATTAAAAGAATGGATGAAAGATGTAAAGAGGCAGACTTAGGCTTTGTTGCTACGCTACAAAAGTGAAATGAGCTACTCAGGGAAGAATAAGTTCTCCTTCTAAATAGCATGAGTTGGAGGTTCAGTGATCACTTATTTAGGATGTCTGATTAGAGATTCTCAGTCAGATTTGAATTGGATTACATGATCTCTGAGGTCCTTTCCAACTCATGGATTCTATGATTCTGAGTTCATAGGCATCTGCTTATAATAAATATTCTGATCAATCCAATTAAAATAAAATTGGTAAGAGAGATAAATTATGTTATATCTCTATTACATTACTTAATTTTCTTCTGCTTCTGATTTCATCCTCTTTAGTTCTCTTTTCATTCTTTAGTGAGTTATTTTAGACTTTGGCCACAAAGACAAGTATGTACTTCTTTATTATAATTCTTTCCTTACAATCTCTTCTCTTCTCTTATCTTCTCTCTCTATCTTTATCTCAGTCTCAGTCTCTATCTTGGTCTCTGTCTTTTCTCTGTCACTGTCTGTGTCTATCTCTCTTTCTTTTTGGCTCTGTATGTGTGTGTGTGTGTGTGTCTTTCTCCTCTCTCTCTCTCTTTCTATCTCTTTTTTTCTCTGTCTATCTTTTTTCCTTCCCTCTCTCTGAAAGCATCCTAGATCCTTTTAATCTACTTCATCATCTTTTCAACTTGTCCTTTTTTTCCAAAGAGAAACAGATCTATGAAAATAATAAGAGGTACCTTAGGAATAATCTGAAAGTGATGGGCATTGTGTACTCCCTCTTGTCTTAAATAATGAAGTCTAGAATTGGAAGATGCCATAGAATTTTTGTAGTCCAACCCCATCATTTTACAATGAGGAAATTGAGGCCCAAGAGAGTAACTGACTTGTTTAAGATAACAAATGCCATCCATCAATGGCAAAACCATGATTCCACCCCAGGTTTGTTTATTCCACATCCAGCATTATTTCTCCTGCACCATGTTGACACTTTAATTGTGAACATTCTTATTCTTTCTGGTATTTAAAAGGAGAAATGAGGAATAGTGAGGAAAGTGGTTTGCAACAGAGTTAACCAAGAAGCTGGTGAACTAAGGGGAAATTTTAGAGAAAAATTTAGAGAAAAAAATTCTTTGAATTTATCTTTCTACTTTCCAAATGTATATAGTGGTAAAAAAAAATTATATAGTCATGGTGACATTTTAAACCTTAGTTACTGATAAACTAACTTCATTCCTTGCCTTTTTTCTAACCAGAATTAGATCCCAATGAATTCAATTCAACATTTATTAAGCCCTACTGTGTTCAAGGTCAATGTACTAAGTCCTGGGGACACAAAGATAAAAATGAAACATCTGTTAGTCTGTCTTCAAGGTATTTACGTTCTCCTGGAGCCAAGCATTTTGACCTAACTCTATTGAGTAATGACAGTGTTTTTACCATTATTATATTGCAGTTTCAAATGAAGTTAGTGATGTATACTTCTGTGAAATATACATTTAACCACTAACCTTAAAACACTGGAGGTGAACTATAGTGACAGTGACTTTAATTTCTGATTATTGTTTATTAAACTTATTGTAAAAAGTGCCAGAAAAAAAATATCTTTTTGAAAAACCCCCAAACAAGTAGCATAACTCTGGCTTAAATCCTGAATAACTCTGATTTAATTCTACAGGTATGTAACAGAATTTGTAAACCTAGGCAATTTTTCAGCTCTTCGAACTTTCAGAGTCTTGAGAGCTTTGAAAACTATTTCTGTAATTCCAGGTAAGAAGTAATTAGTGTAAAGCATAAGGCCCCTTGTACCTATAGTTATTTCTTTGTATCCTGTTATTGTTTGTGTGTGAACTCCCCTATACAGATATGTGACAGAGTTTGTGGACCTGGGCAATGTCTCAGCGTTGAGAACATTCAGAGTTCTCCGAGCATTGAAAACAATTTCAGTCATTCCAGGTGAGAGAGTGTTTAAACATCAAGGCTGATTATCTCATCATCGATTCCAACATCGGCCTCATCACTTGCTATCACTCAATGTTACAAGAAACCAAGAATCATAAAAAATGTGTTTTATAGAACTATGATTCTTGGAGTTTTTGACATAATATTTTTGACTTTCATTCTGAATCAGCCTTGGAGTTTAATGAATCCCTGCATGATACATGAAAATATATAGTTATTATGATTTGCATTTTATGATGCAAAAAACCTTTTTCCTCTAATACAAGTCAATATGAAGGGTTGTTTAACATGGTACCCCACCAACATGTTATAACTTCCCACTTATTGCAGATATTGATGACTAAGAACTATAATCAATTGAAAAATATTATTTGTTTAACAAATATTTAAGCAAATTAGTTAATACAGAATAGCATGGTCCTGCATGGGGAATTTGTCATAAAAAGTGTCTTCATTATCCAAACTACGTCAAGTTTTATGGCAAAATCCTTGTAAATTTCCTGACCCTCATTTGCTCTTTTTCTGTAACTGGGATTTGTTATAGAACTGATACTAGCATGAGTTTGGAGCTAGTAGTGTTATAATGGAGGAGTTCCATAAGGAAAATCTGACTTGACATGGAGCTCATGAAGAACTTTAACTCTTTTATCTCTTGCTCAACTTAGATGGAATGTGAGCTATTCATTTCCATTCATTTAAAGTGACCATACACTTTCATCAGTTCATATCCATGAGCTTCTTTACTACTCTATAATGATGTTCTTTCACGAACATTCCAACTATTTTACTTGGGTCTTTGCATGAAAAATCTGTATCTTAGAAGAAACAATGTAAACTGTTTTTCAAATCCATTGGTCCTTCATAATAATGCCCTTTTCCATTTCCAGGCTTGAAGACTATTGTAGGGGCTCTGATCCAGTCAGTGAAGAAACTTTCTGATGTCATGATCCTGACTGTGTTTTGTCTAAGTGTATTTGCTCTTATTGGACTACAGTTGTTCATGGGTAACCTGAGGAATAAATGTGTGCAATGGCCTCCTGCCAATTCCTCTTATGAAGAACATAGTATTGAAAAGAATATTACTATGGATTACAATGGCACCCTTGTAAATGAAACCATCTTTGAGTTTGACTGGAAATCTTACATTGAAGATGAAAGTAAGAATTACTATTGATTGTTGTATACAATAGATAGAAAGGTGATGTTAAATTGTTGAATAACAAAA
This sequence comes from Antechinus flavipes, assembly GCF_016432865.1. NCBI lineage: Eukaryota > Metazoa > Chordata > Mammalia > Dasyuromorphia > Dasyuridae > Antechinus > Antechinus flavipes. Next base: position 426,499,034 of record NC_067400.1, read on the forward strand.
CAGAATGTATTCTTTTAAGGGTTAATTAATTAATGTATTTTAAAAGATTAAAAAAGAATACCCAACTTATATTTTCTTCTTTGAATTTTAGATAACAGATAGATACATTCAGATTCTCTAATTATATTTTGTGATCTCTAAAGTGTACATAAATACTTAAAATCTCATAAATAAGGAGTGGACCTGGGATTTCATTAGGATAGGAAATCTCTGATTGAGGGTATGTCCTCTCCAATTTAGGTTGTCACCTTCTGTTCAATTTAGTGTACTGGAGTGTTGTCTAAATCAGTGAGAGTTAAAATGGCTTCCCCATAATCACAAAGCCAGTAGGTTTCAGAAGTGAGACTTCAATCTAGGTCTTCTTGGAGCTGATGTGACTCTCTGTCCACTATGCTTTCCTGCCTCTCACATATATATAAAACTCTCCCTGTTCTGGCTCCTAAATGTTGCTTGTGTCATTACATTGAAGAATGATGAAGCAAGTTACTATAAATTTAAATTCTAAAAATTATTTACTTATTTCCAATTTCATTACATCATGGTATGAGAAATACAATAGTATGGTGTAGAGATGGAGGGAAAAAATGTATCTAACAACAGAATCAAAGCCAGAAAGAAAACATTTGGATTTTGTGACTGTATCTAGTAGATGGGAAAGTTTTAAAAACCTATAAAGAAGTAGGCAATTCTATACTTGAAGTGGTAAATTGTTTCCAACATTTCAACAGCAACTATTTAAGAAAGTCAGGGATGATAAAGTTATCAGCATTACACAAAAGTCAAGACCAAAAAATACTAAGAAAAGAAAATGTATAGACTTAGAGTGAGTGGTTCCAGTTGCATGGTGAGGTTAGAAGTCCAACTGGAATAGATTGAGAAGTGAGTTAAAGAAGAGGAAATGGAAACAATACCTGTTTCCTTTTAGAAAAAAAAAAATTATCAAGAGACAGAATTTCATTTTAGTAATGACTGTGTGAGGATGACTACTCTTGTAAAACAGTGATGGATTTGGAGTTATTGATTTTCTCTTCCTTACCCACATCCTTCCATTTGACTCTCTATACTAATAAACAAGAATGTAAAGCCATGACATAATAATAACAAGTCATCCATTTCTGGGGCATAGTAGTAGGATTTACTGCCAGAGCCTCAGTTTTCTCTTCTGAAAAAGGAGACTTATGGTACTTGTAACACTTTTTTACAGGGTTACCATGTGGAAAGTTGATTCAATAGACATAAAATGATATATAAATTTTAGCTGCTATTGTAAGACTTCTTTGGGTTTGGGTAATTTAAAATGAAGCAAAAGGATGATATAGTTTGAGAATGCTAAGATTGGAGTAAGAAAGATCTAATATTAGACTTTACTTCTGATACTATCTGTGTGACTCTGAGTAGGTCAATTCTGTTTCAGATTTGCATCACAGTAGAGAGACTTCCCCTATCCAAATTCTTTATTCAATGGGTCTTGCTTAGATTGTAGCTACCAACGGAATATCAGCATTAAAACTAAAGGTTCATAAATAAGTAGAACCAGTTTATCAGTGAGCTGTAATTTGTGTTCATGCTGGATATGTTTACCTTTGCAACATATAAGGCTTGAAATTGACTCCATAAACAAATAAATGGTATTTGGTTTACATCTCTGATGTATCATCATTTTTTCAACCAATCTCATCTTATATACATACTTAATTAAAATTGATAAATAAGAATCTTTTCTTTAATTTCTCAAGTATCCAATATGATGACCACCATGGCTAGCTAGTATGAGTTCTGAGAAAACATTTATTCCATGGCAAGCAGGAAAAACGACCTTTATTAATAAAGCAAACTTTCTTATGGCAATCCCATGAATTCAAGGAATTTGTCAGCCTTATTTGCATACCAAGAATATCCTTCAAAAACAACATTAAAAAGGATACATATAAAAATGTATTTAACAGTGATTCCTCAAAGAAGCATGAATAAATAAAAATAAATTCAATTGTTTTAATCTTTAATGAAATATATTTGAAATGACTTTTATAAAGTTATTCAAAAAGGAGTTGAGTTCTTTTAGAAGGTGACTTAGAAGATAACTTAGAAGGTACAATGAATATTGTGCTGGACTTGGAACCACAAAGATGCAACCTCAGATCCAGCTTCAGACATATTACTAGTTATATAATCTTGGAAAAATCACTTAACCTCTGGCTACCTCAGTTTCCTTATCTGTACAATAAGGATAATAATAGCACCTACCTTCCAAGGTTTTGTGAGACTCAATTCGGATAATAATTGTAAAGTACTTAATTTGGCACTTAGAAAACACTATATAACTGTCAGCTATTATCATTAATATTGTTGGTTGCCTTTTTTAAATTATATTTGCTCCAAAGCAAGACTATCATTATGTTGGTAAAATCACCAAAGACAAAAAAATTTAAAAGTTCACATCTGCCCATGTTTAAAATAAACTTGTAAGAGTTTGTTAATAAAACTGTCACATGATAAGTACTACACAAATATTGATTCTTATTAACTTTTGTTATCATTTAACTTAAGTGGCAGTATAGTTAAAATGATAAACTAAAGGAATAATACACATACTTAGTCTGACATAGAAATGTATCTTACTCTATCAGAAAGTAAAAAGTGACAGAGGTAATAAAAGGAGGAATGGAAACTGATAAAAGGGAGGGTACATTGAGGAAGGCAGTGATAGAACATTTGTGAAAAGGGAAATGAGGGGAAGTTAAGGGAGAGAAGGGATAAACAAGCAAAAAATAACAAAGAGAAATATATAGTCAGTTATCATAACTATAAATATGAATGGATGAACTCACCCATAAAACAAAAGCAGATAACAGAATGGATTAAAGACTAGAATTTTACAACATATTAATTATAAGAAACACATTTGAAGAAGGGAGATACACACAAAGTAAAAGTAAAGGGTTAAGGCAGAATCTATTATGGTCCAAAAGAAGCAATGAAAGCAATCATGAATTCAGACAAAGCAAAAGCAAAAATATATTTAATTAAAAGAAATAAAAAAGCAAATTACATCTTTCCAAAGGGTACCATACACAATGAAGTCATATCAATGCTAAACATATGTGCACCAAATAGTATAGCATCCATATATTTAAATAGGTTGAATGAGTTACAGGAGAAAATAGATAGTAAAAATTATACTACTAGGATACCTCAACTTTTCCTTCTTAGAACTAGGTAAATCTAACCAAAAAATAAACAAGAAGGAAGTGAAGGAGGTAAATTAAATTCTGGAAAAGTTAAACATGATAGATCTCTGGAGAAAACTGAATGGGAATATACCTTTTCCTCAGCAGTGTATGATACCTAAACAAAAACTGACCATGCATTAGAACATTAAAAAATACAGAAAAGCAGAAATAGTAAATGCATCATTTTCAAATAATAGTGCAACAAAAATTACATTCAATAATGAACAATTGAGAGATGAAAGATTAATAACCTAATCCTAAAAAAAAAAAGTGGATCTAAGAACAAATCATGGGAACAAACAATAATTTTAATCAATTATTTCATTAAAGAAAATGACAACAATCAAAATTGCCCAGATTAACAAAAGAAATAAAATACTTAAGAAAACTAATTTTAGGAAAATTTAGGAAAAGAAATTGAATAAGCAAGCCATCAATGAATTTCTTAAGAAAAAAATCCCCAGTTCCAGATGGGTTCACAAAAAATTACCAAACATTTAAACAAGTAATATCAATACTATATAAGTTATTTGGGAAAACAAAGAAGGAATTCTACCAAATTCCTTTTAAGACACAAATATGATGTTGATACCAACTTCCTAATGAATGCTGAGGCAAAAATTTTTAAATAAAATTTTAATAAAATAATAAATAAATAAAGTAATAAAATACTACCACAGAGATAGCACCAATATATCACAAGGATCACATATTATGACCAGGAAAGCAAAGATGGTTCAATACAAAGAAAACTTAACAAAATAATTGCCCACATCAATCATAAAACCAACAGAAATCATATGATTATCTCAATAGATACAGATAAAGCCTTTGACAAAAATACAGTACCATTCCTATTAAAAATGTTACAGAACATATGAATAGATGGAGTTTACCTTAAAATGATAAACAATATCTAAAACTATGAGCAAGCATTAATTGTAATGTGGGTGAGCTAGAAGCCTTCCCAATACAATCAGGGGTGAAGCAAGGATGTTCATTATCACCTCTATTCCTTAATATTGTCCTAGAAGTGTTAGCTATAGCAATAAGAAAAGAAAAAGAAATTTAAAGGGATTGGAATAAACAATGAGAAAATAAAACTATTACTCTTTGCAGGTGATATGATATTAAACTTTAAAAATTCTAGAAAATCTATTTGAAATTATTATCAACTTTATCAGTTGCAGGATGCAAAATAAACCTACAAAAATCATCAGTATCTTCATTTATTACCAACAAAGTATAGCAGTAGAGATGGAAAGAGAAATTCAATTTTAAATAATTGTAGATAAAATAAAATATATGGTAATTTACCTGCCAAAATAAATCTTGGAATTATATGAACACAACTAAAAACACTTGCACATGAATAAAATCAAATCTAAACAATTTGAAAAATATTAATTCCTCCTGAGTAGACTGATCCAATATAATAAAAATGACAATTCTACCTAAATTTATTTATTCAATGTCATATCAATCAAAATACCAAAAATGTTTTATAGAGCTAGAAAAGTCATAATGAAATTAATCTGAAAGAACAAAATATCAAGAATATCAAGGGAATTAATGGTGGGAAAATGTGATGGAAGATAGCCTAACTCTACCAGATATCAGACTATCTTATAAAATGATAATTATCAAAACTATCTTTTATTAGCTAAGAAATAGAGAGGTGGATCAGTGAAATAAATTAGTAGATATTAGTAAAAAAGCACAGTTATCTAATATAAGATAAATACAAAGACACAAGTTTTTGGATAAGAACTGACAAAAATTTCTTGGAAAACTAGAAAACAGAATGGCAGAAACTAGGTAGAGACAAACATCTCATCCTATATAATAAGATAAGGTCAAAATGAATACATGATTTACACATAAATGGTGATGCCATAAATTAAGGGAACATGGAAGAGTTTAAATGTCAGATTTATAGATAAGGGAAGAATTTAGGATCAAAGAAGGAATAGAGAGAATTGCAAACTGCAAACAAGATAAGTTTAGTTATTTAAAAATTTCTCAAATATATAGAGAACTGAATCAAATTTATAAAAAATACAAGTCATTCCCCAAGTGACAAATTATCAAAGGATATGAACAGGCAGTTTTCAAATAAAGAAATCAAAGCTATCTATAATCATATGAAAAAAAAATGTTCTAACTCACTATCAATCACAGAAATTCAATTTAAAAGAATGCTGAGATACCAACTCACATCTATTAGAGTGGCTAAAATGACAAAAAAAAAAAAAAAAGAAGAAGAAGAAGAAGAAGAAGAAGAAGTAAAGAAAATGATGCATGCTGGAACTCTAATGTTGATGGAATTGTGAAATGATCCAACTTTTCTGGAGAATAATTTGAAAGTATGCCCAAAGGACTATAAAACTGTATTTTTTATTCAGTTATACCAATATTAGGCCTATATCCCAAAGACATCCCCCCAAAAAGAAAAATGGATTCAACTGTACAAAAAGAATATAGCAGGTCTTTTTGAGGTAGCTAAGAATTGGAATTCAAAGGAAAGTCTATCAATTGGGGAATGGTTAAACAAGCTGTGTGACACAATTTTAATGGAATATTATGCTATAAAAAATAACAAGAAGGATAATTTCAGAAAAATGTGGACTTAAATAAACTGACACTGAGTGAAGGGAGTAGAACCAGGAGAACATTTTACACATTAACAGCAATGTTGTGTGATGATCAGCTATAATAAACTAAGCTCTTCACAGCAATAAGTAAACCAAGACAATTCCAAGATTTGTGATGGAAATGCCATCCACATTCAAGAAAAAACTATGGAGATCTAATGCATATTGAAACATACTATTTTTACTTTTTTTTAAATTTGTTTTTTCTTTCTCTTTCTTGTGATTCTTCGCTTTTTTCTGATTCCTTTTTTCATAATATAACTAATATAAAAATATGTTTAATTTGATTGTACATGTATAGCCTATATCAGATTGTTTGCTGTCCTGGAGGGGGGAAAAGGAGGGAGAAAAAAAATGAAAGTCAAAATCTTACAAAAATAAATGTTGAAAACCATCTTTACATATAATTTGAAAAAAAATACTGTTAAGCAGATTTTTAAAATATGTTGTTCAATAAAGAATTGTAAATGACAGCTATTCTCAGCAATATAATGATCTATGATAATCTCAAAGGACTAATAATGAAACATACTATTCACCTACAAAGAAAGAATTTATATTGTTTGAATATAGACTGAAGAATGCTATTTTTCACTTGCTTTCTTTCATTTTTTTTCTTTTAATCAGTTTTTATTGTACAAAATGGCTACTATGGAAATGTTTTAAATAATTACATAAATATAATCTATACCTGCTTAATATCCCAATAAGGGTAAAAATGTTAAGAAATGGGGGGGGGGAAATAATAGACTGATAGATATGTAATGCTTTTTATTGGGCTGTAAATTCAAGAACAGTTATTGTGTATAGTAATAACTAATAGCTACCATGTATATTGTGCTTAAGTTTTACAGAGCATTTTACAAATATTATTTCCATTTTATCCTTACAAAATACTGGGATATTAGGGCTATTATTATCTCTATTTTATAGATGAGGAAACTGAGGCAGACAGAAGTTGTGACTTACCAATGGTCATACTAAGGAGTGTTTGATGCAGGATTTGCACTCAGGTTTTTGTGACTCCAGGCCCAGTCCTCTATACATGATGACACATAGCTACAGGGGGAAAGTTAGTTTCAAATCAATCACATAAGCTACTTAAAGAAGCTTGCTTATTTCAAGTATTGATGCAAATACTTGATATCTTTGCTAATATTCCATTATCGAAAGAGTGAAAGAATTAGTGTCAAAATCCCTTTCTTTTTGATAGGAAAAAAAACTCACCTTTTCCTTTTTAATTTTATTATCTTCAAGTGCTAACATTTGAAAAGAAAAGGTGAGTTACAGCATTATTTATAGGAAAAGGAAGATACTTTTAAGGGAAATTATGAACACATCTAATGATTTTTAAACTTTAAACATTCTTGAACCCTAGTTTCTTATTTTCTGAAATTACTTAGTAAGAAATTACATTAAAATATTGGTTCATGGTGCTGAAGTATATAACTAATAAGGGATTTGTGATAAACAACAATAACAACAACAACACAACAATAATAAAAGAACAGGAGTTTGATACAAATCAATAGTTAAATATATAAAAAGGAGAGTTAATTAGCATCTTCTTGCCTTTAGTTTAAGAAAGGGTACTGGTTTGGGACAAACTATCTTTTATAAAATACAATAATATTAACATTTAAATGCAATTATAACTTAACTTTTATTTTAAAATGGCCATATTAGGCAGCTAGGTGGCACAGTGGTTAGAGCACTGGCCCTGAAGTCAGGAGAACTTGAGTTCAAATGTGACTTCAGATACTTAACACTTCCTACCTACATGATCCTGGGCAAGTCACTTAACCCCAATTGTGTCAAAAAAAAAAAAAAAAGGCTATATTAGGATAAATTGGAAGAAATTAAGAATTAAGTAACCTAATAACCTTGGCTCTTTATATTTTTTTCATGTTTTCATGTTGCCAAGATACTAAAATGTGTATTCATTAAAGATCTTGTAGTTGAATAGCAAATATGAAAGTGTCTTTTCTGGATTTTTTTCCTCTAATGAGAATATACAAGATATATTACTAATTAACTACCTATATGTGAAAGCACATGTCTCTAAACCAAATAAAAAACATATGTAGTAGTTTGGTTTTATAAGTAATAAAATTACTTATAAATAAATAAATAAATATTCCATTATCATAAATATAAAATTCATGAAAAGTCAATTAATAAACATTAAGATCTTATGTGTCAGACACTGTGCTAAGCAAAAGCAAAAAGACAGATAGTCTCTGTCCTCAAGCGACTTCTATCTAATGGGGGACACAACATGCAAATAACTATTTACAGAGATGCCATATATAAAATAAATAGGAAATAATCAATAGAAGAAAAAAATGACTTAAGGAGGATCAGGAATGACTTCCTATAGAAGGTGGAATTTTAGGTGGGACTTCAAGAAAGCCAAGGAAGCTGAGAGGTCTAAATGAGTGAAAATAGTGCATACTACAGACTGTTTAAATGTAGAATAGAAAAGTATTATACCATTCTAGATATGGACATCTTTAAATGAAATGATAAATATTATACAATATTTTGACATCTAATATTGAAATTTTCATATGACCCATAAAAGTTATCTGACTCTGCTTTTCATTTCAAGTTAAATATTTCTGGGCCAATATGTTTGTTTCCACATAAGAAAATTAAGCTATTGGAAACTTTCAAGACTGTTCATGACATTCTTAAGAAACCTTCAGTGTTTATATTTAAAGATAGGACTATTTTATAAAGTCAAGAAACTGTCTTTCATTCTTCTATTTTGACATAATGGTACTTATTGTGTTGTGGAGAGAAAATCAATACTTAAAAAAAATTTTTATAAGTAGCTGTAACTATCACCCTTCTAAATTCGTACTGAAGAAACAAAATTAGATATTAAAAAAAAAACCTGCTTGATACAAGTTGATGGAAAATGAGGGGAATTTCACTTAGATGTACAGTATGATTTGAGAATCACTTTTGTTTAGTAATGGTTTGCTTTTGAAGCCTGGAAAATATGATCTCAGATCCTGCCTCTGACATAGACTAGTTCTTTGCCTCTGCTGGTCACCAGTCTCTCAGTGCTCTGAGCAAGAGGTGTCAAACTCACAGCCATGAGAAGGAAGTGTGATCTGAACCCAATTAAAGTAAAATTTGGAAATATTTAACAAAATAAATGAAAATATAACACAATATAGATAATGCTAATTTGTAGTTTTCTAAGTCAATATGTTTCTGAGTTCAGCATCATGGCTCTACGCGGCCTTTTAATTTGCAGAGTAAGTGCTGACCTGCATCATCAAAGAGAATTTTCTCATCCAGTTCACCACCACCCCCCCAAAAAAAATCATAAGTCCATTCCCTATCCTTATGACTAGACAATTTTAATTTAATCTTAACATCTGACTCTGATACATTTATTTTCCTTTTAGTCATTCTATAACTATGTAAATTTTCTCCATTTAAGTTTTCCTTTCTTTGAATCTTCCAAAACAGAATATTTTTATTATCTGGAAGGATATATGGATGCACTCCTCTGTGGTAACAGCTCAGATGCCGGGTAAGCCAATATTATAGACAATATAGCAAAAGTCTTAGTGCAGTTTCAAATTTATTGTTTAAATGTTTTTCTTTTTATAGAAAGTTTTTTCACATGCTCCTTATTTTTCTATGGAAAAGCTTTTTGGGAGTTCAATATTAAAGTGACACCTGATTTTGAACTTAATTTGGTTAAATGGATCTTTTTTAATAAGAGGATTCTTACTATGGAAACATAAGAATTATTAGCTGACAAAGAAGCAACTAATAACAGGTGAACATTTTTAAGCTCAAAATATGATAACTGTGATGAGATATCAGTGGGGAAAGATAAAATGGAGCAAGTGTATAAATTGTTAGTATACATTTTTGTATCAAAAATGGTTAGAGAAAATGAGTTTTGTATACCATGGTTTCTGTTTCTAAATACCATGTTATGAATTGATAGTATCAAATTATGATGGCAATACAGGTGATCCCAAAATCTTAGGAAACACTTTAAGCTTTACCTTTAATTTAAAATGGTATTGAGAATTTTTGAACATCCTGTAATATTTTGCTACAGTAGTTGGCTTCTCAACTATCTAGGATTATTTTCAGTAATGCATATATATTTCTGGCCAAACTGTTAGCACAGTGCTTTCTCAGCATAGAGAGATTGCAGAGTCCCCAGTAATGCTTCCTTTTTTCCCCTATTTGTAGCCAGTGTCCAGAAGGATATATGTGTGTGAAAACTGGCCGAAATCCTAATTATGGCTATACAAGCTTTGATACCTTCAGCTGGGCTTTCTTGTCCCTGTTTCGATTGATGACTCAGGACTTCTGGGAAAACCTTTACCAACTGGTGAGGATCTAGAGAAACAAATGCTAAGATTATAAGATTCAACTAAATCTATGTGCTCGGAATCTCTCATGACATCAAAAGAATATTGTGATAGAATTTAAAAGAAATTAGATGGACTGAGTTTACGTCATGGCTTCCAATGCTGTTTTTCTATGGGCAATTCACTTCATGTCTTGGAACTCCATTGTCCACATCTCTTAAATATAAAGGGGTGATTAAGTGGCTTTGGAGGCTCCTTTCAGCTCTAAAGTCTAATATTCTAAAGGAAATACTAAATCTGCTATATATGTCACAGGATTGGTGGATGAATCATTAAAATAATATATGTGAAAATACTTAGAAATTTTCTTGGTCCACACCTGTGTTGCTGGCCTGGACCTGATGGTAAGTATGTACATAGAGGACTGGATTTGAAATCAGGAAAATTTGGATCCCAACCCCACTTCAAATACCTGTCAACTATATATGTGACTTGGAACAAATAATTTAACATGTCTTATGCTCTTCTCTGTAAAATGAAATTAGACGCAATGGTCTCTAAAGTCCCTTCTAGCTCAAAAGTACTCATGATCCTAAGAAACACTGAAAATTGTTACTCATATTTTTGTTTCTAGACACTACGTGCAGCTGGCAAGACATACATGATATTTTTTGTCCTGGTCATTTTCTTGGGCTCTTTCTATCTTATAAATCTGATCCTGGCTGTGGTTGCCATGGCCTATGAGGAGCAGAATCAGGCTACCTTGGAAGAGGCAGAGCAAAAGGAGGCTGAGTTTCAACAGATGCTGGAACAGCTTAAGAAGCAACAGGAAGCAGCTCAGGTAAATTCCCCTTAGGAAATATCCCATCAGTCTGACTTTATTCTTCTTTCTCTTCTTCAAGTTTAATAGTATTGCCTCCAAAATTCCCCCAAAGGAACAAATTGGTTGTGTCCAAGAAGAACAACGATTTGGGGGAACTACAGCAGGGACAATGGGAATGTCTAGATCCAGAATTAGACAACAATACTAGTCAGTATCTGAGGAATTTTGAAGTAAATCCTATCAAGTCTTTAGATCGCAATTCCCTAGTGTTAGATGGCCCAGCTTTGAAGGTCATATCACATTCCTGTGCCTTAGCTTCCTAATAAGGGGTTTGAAAAATGTTCTCTAAGGTTTTTCTGAATTCTGTGACATCTCCATCTGGCCTTACTCTTGGTAATATTGCTTTATAATTCTAATTCCTCACTTAGCAAAAAGAGATTTGGAATTAAAACAAACCTCTCTCAGAATAATATTGGAAATATGGAGGACATGAAATGTGTAAATCACCTTGAGATTTTGAGAGAAAAAAGGTTCAAGTAAGAAAGTCTAAAATAGTATTTTTGTATTTATTTTATAGAATAGAAAATATTATGCAAATCAGTTGCTGACTCTGTATGCTACCCATTAGGAGAACATCCAAAATAAAATCACTTTTTTTTTGAGATAGAGCATCATTGGGTATGATAAAGGAAGATATTTCCCCAGTTCCTTTTGAGCTGAAAGTCTTCTGTGTATACATGCCATTCACCAAAACTCTACCTTATTTACATAAACAAGGAATAGATAATGTAACAATATTGTCAAATACTCAGTTATCCAATAGTATTCCAATAGGAATTAATATTTTTCATTGCTGTGCCTTTGGATATGCTTTTGAATAAATATGGTCTCCCTCCTCATCTTGGCCTCTTGGTCTCTCCAGCTTCCTTCAAGATTCTATTCAAATCTCACCTTCTTTGTTGGCCCCACTCAGTTGCTAATGCCTTCATATATATGAGATCACATCCTATTATATATCTTGTATATTTCTAGTTATTTACATATTGTCTCCCACTAGACTGTAAGCTACTTGAGGAGAGAGATGGGCTTTGGATTTCTTTGTATCCTTAATGTTTAGCATAATTCTTGGCACATCCTAGTACTTAATAAATCCATATTAAATAACTTGCTGACTAGTTAACTATGGCAGTCATGTAACCAATCATGTCATCACTGGTGAGCTGAATAGAACAGATGATATGAATATTTTTTTAGGTCAGAGTTTTTTGGGGTTTTTTTAGGTAGAGTACTGTCAGAGCCAATGAAAATATTTTCTCAACTAAGAACAGTACATAACACATTATATAATAAAGAATATTTTATATTCTTCCCTCTCTGCCAATAGGTAGAATATAGTTTGGGAATGCTGCTATGAATCTTGCTAGGACATCATAATCCATGTATGTCCAGTGACCAATAGTGGTCTAGCCAATTGAAAGAAAACCTTTATTCTATTGTTTTTCCTGTCCTTCCATAAAATTTAATGGGAAACATTAATCATGTACCATTCTACAATTGCATTGTCCTTTTGAGGATAAAGAAAGAGATGGTAATTAAATACTAATTTTTAGGTCAAATCATTTAATACACTAAATAATGTGTGTTTACATCCTTGCTGATGTCTGACTGATTCTCTTTGAACAATATTTTTCCCTGGGAAGCAAATACAGACATAATAAATGTGGACATAGAAAATTACATTAGCCCTGAAATCCTCTCTTATATTTACAAAACTATTATAACCCTTTAGACAGACTTCAACTAACAATTGTTTAATTTTTTTAAAACCCTACTTGAGTCATTAAAGGAAAGAATAAAAATCTACTTATAAAATATTGAAGATATATTTCATGTAATATGCTGCTACTGAGATAGAGTTCTACCAGGTCTTACCATCAGTCCTGCATCTAGGCCCAGCAGTGTGGACTCTCATATGACTTACTGATGTAATGTAAGGACTTCTAGGTTTTGCCATCTGCCCTTTTCCTGAACCTTAGAGAATTTTCAGACTTTATTCTTCATCCAATAGTTGAACTTTCGATTATTTTTTGGTTCCCCCAACAACTGCTGTCCAGTTTTTTTTTTCTTTGTATCTTAGCATTTAGCATAGTTCTTGATACACTGTAAGTGTTTAATATATGCTTTTAAATTCACTTATTCTTGAATGTGACAGACGGCAGCAGCCACTGCCTCTGAGCATTCCAGAGAACCCAGTGCAGCAGGTGGACTCTCAGAGAGCTCGTCAGAAGCCTCAAAACTGAGTTCAAAAAGTGCAAAGGAAAGAAGGAACAGAAGAAAGAAAAGAAAACAGAAAGAACAGTCAGGTGGAGAAGAGAAAGATGAGGATGAATTCCACAAATCTGAATCTGAAGAGAGTATTAGGAGGAAAGGCTTCCGCTTTTCCATTGAAGGGAATCGATTGACCTATGAGAAGAGGTACTCCTCCCCGCACCAGGTATGGCAATGTTTTCAATAAAGTGATATCTAAAGTGATATCATAAAAGTGATATCTTTAGATATCATACATGATATATAATATCATACATAATAGCCAGAAGGTGAATCAAACTAAGATATTTAAAGTGGCCTCATTAACTTTAATGCTCTGAAGTAAAATATGTATTATTTCCTTAAATCTGTCCTTTTATTTAGAAAAAATTTTGAATTAGATTGTATATGAATGCTAGATAGCTTTATAGTGAATTCTGCACTTTGAATTAGAAGACCTGAGTTCCAGTCCTTGCTATGCTGTGAGACAATAATCTCTCTATTTCATTTCTTTTCTTAGCTTTTGGAATAATAGCAATTAGGCTACCTACTTCACAAAATTATTATAAAAATTAAATGAAATAATATAAATAAAATACTGTCTTGTTTAGTAAGAAATGAATCAATGCTTGTTGAATTAAAATACTTATTTTGTATAAAACAAATATATATATGTAGATATTATATAAAGCATATTTTAATCATTATCATTTTTATTATTACTAACTTGTTTAAAACCTTGAATATTTAAGATAACTTTTTACCTAAAGGTAAATATGAAGGAGATAATATTTCATTTAGTCTTATTTCCAAGTAACACTTGAGACATTCAAGCAGTTCAATGAAAGGAATGTTGACTTAAAGTCAGGAAAACCTGAGTTGGAATCCTGCCTCTGACACTTATGTTTTACATAACCCTGGGCAATGTAAACTCTGTCTTAAATTCTTCATATAATAATAGCCCCCATCTCCTTTGATTGTTGTGAGGATAAAATAAGGTATAATTAATATGAAGCACTTTGAAAACTTAAAGTACTTTATAAATTTTAGTAGTGATGATGATGATGATGATGATGAACTAAAGTAAGAAGCGCTTGAAATTTGTAGGAAAAGAGAGGAAGTCATTAAAAACATGTCTGACTTGGGAGAACAATTAACACGTATTTACTGGATGCTTATATATTATGAAAAAGTTTATACAGTTTTTGTTGTTGTTGTTATTTGTTTTCTGCTTGAATTTGGAGAATATAATGGTTCAGGAATCTTTTTTTCACTTAGGTTGAGTATGGTGTAATCTAACTCTTCAATCCCAAATCCAGGCCTCAGTATTTTCCTACCCATATCCACACACATATAATTTGTAATTATGAATAAAAACATGATGGATGAGAGATCTTTATGTAAAAAATGAATTACAACTTTTCTCTGAACCTGACATTTCTTTCAAATCAATATTTTAATATCAAGTACATAAAAAGGTGCTATATATGATAATTCTCATTTTTGTGTCAATTTTTTAGTCCTTGTTGAGCATTCGTGGCTCCCTGTTTTCTCCAAGGCGCAACAGCAGAACAAGCCTTTTCAGCTTTAGAGGGCGAGCAAAAGATGTGGGATCTGAGAATGACTTTGCTGATGATGAACACAGCACATTCGAGGACAATGAAAGCAGGAGAGATTCCCTCTTTGTCCCTCGTCGCCATGGAGAACGACGCAACAGTAACATAAGTCAGGCCAGTAGATCATCCCGGATGCTGGCGGTGTTTCCAGTGAATGGGAAGATGCACAGCACTGTAGATTGCAATGGTGTGGTTTCCTTGGTTGGTGGACCTTCAGCTCCTACATCGCCTGTTGGACAGCTTCTGCCAGAGGTGATAATAGATAAGCCAGCTACTGATGACAATGTAAGGAAGTTTTAAATAGTTTAGGCATGGCTGGCCCATTCCTTCTGCACCAGCCAGTGTTTCTACAGAATGGAATCCCTTGAGAATGATCCCTGGTTGGTCAAGCTGTGAATGCAGATGCATCTTGTAATACTTTTAATTGACTAACCAATTAACTAAAAACTTCAAGCTTTTCTCCCTAATATAGCAACTATGAATTTCTTTACTTATAAACATGCTTATGACAAATGAGGCATTAAAATGAATTAATACTCTCAAATGAGAATGTTTGTTATATACCCATACTGAACCTTAGATCTTAGAAAGTTCTATGTGGCCCTATTATGGAAGAGAAAAAATAATTGTGACACACAAATATAAAGGGTATATAATAAATTTTAACAACTGGATTTGATCTTTATAAATATGCTTCATTTCAAAAGATTTTTAGAGAGAACACTGTGCTTAATTATAGATAGCTTCATTCTTACATTGATAACAATTTCTAGTACTCATTCATTCTTCTTAAGAAAACTGCTGATATGGGTCACTTCAGAAAGAAAAATTAAACAAAATGGAAAGGGCCTTGGAAACCAAAGAACATATTTATGCAGAATGATATGAAAATATGCTTGATCTAAATGTCTTATATGCATATGCATATAGGATAGTACTAAAAACTATTTCGTCTCTTTCTAGGGTGCCCACTTACTTGGAATTATATCAGCATGTTGAAGCATGACTAAGTCAGGCTTAGATTACTATTGCTTTGCCATTTTGGATGAAACTGTTAAGCATGGCATTGGTTTGGCTCTTCATCCCTCACCACCCTCCCATATGCTTATTAATGTTTGGTAAAAATAATCCACTCCTGTGTACAAAAAACAAAAATTATCAACCCATTGTGTTTTTATCCTTTACATTTGAGAAAAGAAGAAAGAAAAGGGGACAAAAAAGAGGTACAGAAAAGAAACAGAAAGAGAATGGGAAAGGAAGGAAGGAAGGAAGGAAGGAAGGAAGGAAGGAAGGAAGGAAGGAAGGAAGGAAGGAAAGAAGAAAGGAAGGAAGGAAGAAAGGAAGGAAGAAAAGAAGGAAGGAAGGAAGGAAAGAAGAAAGGAAGAAAAGAAGAAAGGAAGGAAGGAAGGAGGGAGGGAGGAAGGGAGGGAGGAAGAAAGGAAAGGAGAGAGGGAGGGAGGAAAGGAGGGAGGAAGAAAGCAAGGAAGGAAAGAAAGAAAAGAAGAAAGAACAAAAGGAGAAAAAGAAAGAAGAACACTCTCAAAATAATATGTGAGAAATATTGGACATGGCCTTTGAGTCTGAGTTTTTTTTATTATTTGAATAGAAATATTTTAAAACTTTATTGTAAAAACTTTTTGACTTAGTGACTATTTCTAGTTTACACTCTCTGTATTTTTATTAATTTTATCACATTTCATAGCACACTATACTTCATGGGTTCAAAAAAGTATCACCCATTATCACTAAAAAACTAAAAACAATTTATACATTCCAAATTAATGACACAATAAAAAAAAATTTAGAGACACAAACTGATTAGATATAAAGAAGCATGGTGCATGTGTTCCATGAAGTCTGTTGCTTCATAATTTGATTACTGGATTATTACTGCTCAAAATGGTCATTTAATACATCTTCATTTTCCTTACAGGGCACAACTACTGAAACAGAAATTAAAAAGAGAAGGTCAAGTTCTTTCCATGTTTCCATGGATTTTCTAGAAGATCCTACCCAAAGACAAAGAGCAATGAGTATAGCCAGTATATTAACCAATACTGTGGAAGGTTTGTAAAATGTTTCATTTCCATTTATATTATTTGTATATTCATTCATTTATTCCACAAACATTTACTAAATATCTACATTGTGCTAGATGCTGAGACACATGGAAAGTTTAAATAAAACATGTCCCTGTTCTTTAAGCTTGTATAGTAGAAGAGATAGAGCAAGGACACAAATAATTATGATATCAAATAGAGCATGATAAGAGACTATTAATGTACTGTGAGAACTCTGCAGAAAGAAATTATTTCCAACTTAAAAGACTGGAAAAGAATTCTTGAAATAATTGGCAGCTAGGGTTTATCTTGAAAATTTGGACAGATTTTGTTTTTTGGGAAGCGTTATTATCTTCAGTCATGTTCAACTCTTTCTGATCCCATTTAGATTTTTCTTGTTAAAGATACTGAAGTGGTTTGTCATTTCCTTTTCTAGCTCATGTTATAGATGAGGAAACTGAGTGAAACAGGGTTAAGTGACTTACTATGGTCACACAGTTAGTAAGTGTCTTAGGGAAATCAATCTTCCAGACTCTGGACCCAGCATTCTATCCACTCACTTAGCTTCTTTTATTAGCAAAAGAGAGATTGAGTCAAAGGAAGTTATTTTGGATGGAAAAAAAGCATGGGAAAAGTAAAAGATCAGAAAAGATTGAAGTATGATTTAGAAAAATAAGTAATACAGTTTGATTGGAACATAAAGTACATGGCAAGGTGATAGAAGAGTTTAAGACAAGGGTGAAAGTGAAATCTGCTCCCCATTGTCTTTTTATGCCAGTTGAAGAAATTCAGATATTATTCAGTACTGAGTAGTCAGGACCCTGAAAGTTTTTAAGTAGTTGAGTGATATGAAAACATGAGAATATGAGCATACAATATGAGAATACACAGACAAGTTTGGGAAATGTGAAGAAATATTGAAATCAGCAAGAAGAACAAGTTATTATAAACTTAACACTGAGCAGCAATATAATTTTCAATCTTGCTATAAAACTATTCACCGTCCCACTAATTTCACTACCAAAAAAAAATCATAATCTTTCAGTCATTTCCTCTAAGAGTTCAGCAGTTTTTTTATTTGTTTGTTTTGTATAGTGTATATGCTCTTCTGTTGGTTCTGCTTTTTTTTTCTCTTTCTATTGTTTCATAAATCTCTTTGGATGTCCATGTATTTCTTATCCTTTTCAGTCTTAGTCACATTATAGTATCCTACCACATTAGTGATGAAACTTAATAGTTCTCCAATTGTTAGACACTTACAGTTACAAATAATGCTGGTAAAAATCTTTTTTAACATATCAATCTTTTGATGTTTTTATGTTTAACAAAACTTTAACTGTCTGTTTCCAACAATAGAATTATCATCTCTTACTCTACTATCCTAATTGATCTTCCTACCTCCAGTTGGTCCCTTCTTGAAACCATGCTCAATACAGCTGCAGATGTGATATTCCTAAAGGATAAGTCTGACCATATCACTTCCAAATTTAAAAGGCTCCAATGGCTCTCTATTTCATGTACAAAAAAATACAAAGTACCATATTTTTTTTAAAGCTCTTTACAATCTCATTCTAGTCTATATTTCCTGGTTCATTTCACATTATTTTCACACACACACACACACACACACACACATATGTGTGTATAAATATAAATATATATATATATATATATATACATGTATGTATATATATATATATATATATATATAGTCTAAATTCTAGGGCTTGTTCACTTATTGATCACTAATCATAACATTCCATCTTTTGTTGATATGCATTTCTAAGGTTGTCATCCATTCTTAGAATGCATTTCTTCCTTATCTTTTTGTCTTTGAATCCCCAGCCCTCTTCAAAGATTTGTTTAAATCCTATCTACCTGAAACTTGATGATTGTCTCAGCTTTCAATGCCCCCCACCATGGTTTTTCACTTACTGTGCATATAATTGGCCTTCACTTACATATCTATGAGTTGTTTGCCCTGAAGAGAATATAAATTCATAGAGGGCAGGAACTATTGTTTTATTATTTATTATTATTTATTTAAATTATTATTAGTAGTATTCTCTATATTTGAAACATTTAACACAATGACTAGCACATAGTAGGTACATTTGCTTATTGATTGAGTTAACATATATAAAATATACTTATAATAATTATTACACATGCAGAAATTACCCTCTAAAAAAAGTTCTACAATTTTTCAATTACATCAGCTATGAAAAAGTGTACCTGCCTTTCCACAGTAATTTAAAGGTTTTTTTTTTCTGAATAATTGCATGTAAGATATTATATATTTCATTGATTAATTTGAAGTTGAGTTTTTTTGCAAGTGATTAGTAACAAATTTTTATCTTTTGCAAATTGTTTATATTCTTTAATAATTTGTCTATTGTAGACTGATTTAGGCTCTGCATATTTTAAATATTTTATATATTTAAATGATAATTTAAATGTCATGTTTGCCATGGATATTTTCTTAATCTGTTTTTATTTTTCTTTAAATTATAACAGTTTTATGTGTGGAATTTTTTTTTAATTTTCAGTTGTGAACATAAATTTTGTTCCTAGTAATTCCACATATCTGAGTGTGTTTTTGGTCAATTCCAATTCATTCAGTATAAAATACACAATCAAAATGTACAGCATAAAATGTTTTAATAATGTATATTATGTTATGTTTTTCTGTCATTATGCCATTCTGAAAGACTTCTCAACTTCTCTTAAGATTTAAGACTTAGAAGAAATAAAAGGTCATTCCTCTCCACCAAAATTAGAGAGACTTTTGGTTTATATTTCTTTATAATCCCCACTCCATCAAGTACTCCAGAGTCACAAGAATGTTAGAAGGAATAGGTCCAAAATTTTTCTCCTTGCATCTATTAGTCATGCTTTGGGAACTTTAGATCCAGAACTTTATGAAAAGATCGTGTGTAACCACAAGATCATTGTATGAGAAGAAACTATTTTCTCCCAATGCAATGAGATAGAGTGTATGCCTATGTAAAATCATCTAAAATTCACCGAATTCCAAACATATTGTAACTTCTATAATTCTTCATTCAAATCCTGTAGGTGAAATAGAATGAAAAAAGCAGCTTCTTTTTTCATGGTAAATAGAAATGCATCAGTAAGTAAAGAGAAAATCCCAACTGTATTTTCATTGTTCTTCTTTTCTGTCTCCAGAACTTGAAGAATCCAGACAAAAGTGCCCACCTTGCTGGTATAAATTTTCCAACATTTTCTTAATCTGGGACTGTTCCCCACACTGGTTGAAAGTGAAACACATTGTCAATCTAATTGTGATGGATCCATTTGTTGATCTGGCAATTACCATCTGTATTGTCTTAAATACTCTGTTCATGGCCATGGAACATTACCCAATGACTCCTCATTTCAATAATGTACTTTCAGTAGGAAACTTGGTAAGCATGTTGAAAGGTAAAAGTTTTCCTTCCTCACAATTATTGTTTCAAAAATCATTTTCCTTCAAAAGCCCATAGCAAGAAATTATAGATAGATAAGTTTTCAGAGCCCAAAGGAAAATGATGTTTGATGAGACTGTATATGTTAATCATGAACAAACAAATGGGGTCTTGTATTAAAGCTTCTATCTCACAAGGATGTTGTGAAAATTGCTTTGCAAACCTTCAAGTACTACAAAAATAGTTAATTGGCAACAATCTCATTCTAGTCTTAAAGATCGAAATAAATATTAATAAATGTTTTAAAAGCAGTCATGGTATTTCATTCTCATCTTTCTTGATGGGATCAGCTTAGAATGGTATGAGTCCAGATATCCTCCAATCAGTATTCTGCATTTAATGTTAAGTATTTTTATCCAAACATAGAATAACATCAGGAATGTTCTGATATAAAGGTAGTTCATTGACCAGCTTTTTAAAAATCT
This sequence comes from Antechinus flavipes, assembly GCF_016432865.1. NCBI lineage: Eukaryota > Metazoa > Chordata > Mammalia > Dasyuromorphia > Dasyuridae > Antechinus > Antechinus flavipes. Next base: position 426,519,989 of record NC_067400.1, read on the forward strand.
CTAATGGATAATATCTGCTTTCCACTAGAAAGGACAACCCTTGAAGTCACAGAGAAAATTAAGAAATGAAACTATTTCTATATTCAAGGATAGGCCAGAGAAAAAATAATATTTTCATAGCACTGATATAGTTCTTATCAAATGTAAAGATCCTAAAGCCCTACTTATTCCGTATAATCTTTAGTGGGTATCTGGTTTTGATGGTTCAGTTAAATGCTTTTCAACTTTGGTTATATAGTTGCATTGCTACAGAAAAAACAAATAGTCTCCTCTCCCACCTTTTATTTTTTAACCCAACTAGCTACTGTTGCTGGCTTAGAATTAATAAAAGATATTTTCATAGTCCATAAATTGTCTCAGGCATTTCCTCTTAAAGGCGCTCAGTACTTGTGTTGTTTTATCCTTTTATATTAAAGCCATGAAATATTGATAACCTACAGTACACTGTGTAGCAGATATTTAGCAATCCCATTTTTGGCGAAGGTTACCACTTATGGTTTTTCCTCCATTTTATGTTTCAGAAAAATAAATTATTTAGGTGTTTGTCAATTGAATCTGGATAGTTTTGGAATATTATACTATTATTTGTTTAAGGAAACAGACTTCATGTTCTTAAACAATTTTTGCATTTTTCCTTTTAGTTTACTTTGGGGTTTGAGAAATTTAGATAGGAGGAAAGCTTTCTGTTTAATGTTCTTCATTTTACCTTTTGTGTATTTGTGCTTGTTTATGTATTTTTTAAACAACTGAGCCAATATATAAGCAGGTGTTTGTTGTTAATCTAGCATCTTAAGTGCTCCTGCAAGAGAGGATGGGAAGAGGGGGCTATACAATATTTCCACTGAAAATTATATGCAATGAATTGATGCTAAGTGAAGTGAGTAGAACAAGGAAATCATTATACACAGCAACAACAAGATTATATGATGATCAACTCTGATGGATATGGTTCTCTTCAACAATGAGATAATTCAAACTAGTTTCAATTGTTCAGTAATGAAGAGAATCAGCTATACCCAAAGAGAGAATTATGGGAAATGAGTGTAAATCACAACACAGCATTTCCACTCTTTTTGTTATTGTTTGCTTACATTCTTGTTTTCCTTCTTAGATTTTTTCTCTTTCTTTCTAGATCCAATTTTTCTTGTATAGCAAGATAACTGTATAAATATGTATACATATATTGGATTTAACATATACTTTAACATAATTAACATGTATTGGATGACCTGCCATCTAGAGGAGGGGGTGGGGAAAAGGAGGGGAAAAGTTGGAACAGAAGGTTTTGCAAGGGTCAATGTTGAAAAATTACCCATGCATATGTTTTGTAAATAAAAAGCTATAATAATGATAATAATAATAAAAAGAAAATTATATGCAAGACAGATGCAAAGAAAGATACAGAGAGGAAGATGAGTATTGATATAGAGTTATATGGAAAGATGGAATAAAAGCCACGTTATTGTGAAGGGTATTTAATAAGTCATATAATTTTTTTAATTACATGTTGATATGCAATTATTATAGAAATCATATATACCCTATAGGAATATAAACTTAGAATAACAATTACTCTATATATTTGAATAAGGAAGGTACTCCTTATGGTAATGAAATTATTATGTGTTCCAATAGTGAGTGTGTTGCTTGAAGTCTGGAGAAAAGAAGTAACTTGAACATCACAGGTGAAGAGGACTTATAATTTCCTTACCTAGCAATATTGTTTGACAGCACATTAACTTTGTTTCTGGTCTTAGGTCTTTACTGGGATCTTTACAGGAGAAATGTTTCTGAAGATAATTGCCATGGACCCCTACTATTATTTTCAAGAGGGTTGGAATATATTTGATGGTTTTATTGTAACTCTTAGCTTAGTAGAACTTGGACTGGCCAATGTGGAAGGATTGTCCGTTCTCCGTTCTTTCAGACTGGTAAATATGTTTCCATTAGTTTTATTTTAGATAAAGTTTCCATTATCTTTTCTCCAAAGAAGGTTGTCATTTGTATGGTCTGGTATGTTAGCCAGTTCTATTATATCTGACAAAACATTGCCTTAGCAATTAATTCTTTTTCATTGCCAAATCTGGAAAAGGAAATGTGGCTAAAAATGTCACTTTCTATTACTAGCTTTAGAAAAAATTAAGACCTTTATAAGAAAGGATGACAGTCTTACACAAACTGGGTCTGTTGATGCATATTTCGTGATAGTTATTATAGAAATGTAAAATAATATGTTTGCTCTCATACAATCCATACAAAAAAAATTTTGAAATTACTAGGTTTTCATGTTCATATATCAGTCCTCCAAAATGGAAAAAAGCATATAGTTTCTTTGTATTAGGTTAATCATAGTCTTATGATCTTAGACCATGTGCTTGTGGGGGGATGGAAACATCTAACTTAGAATAGTTATATAGAATATATATATTAATAGAATAGGGGTCCAAAGGGCCCTAAATATCATGAATAAATATGGAATTGTGAAGAAGAACCAGAATGGGGGGAAAGAGAAGTGTCATATTAGATATCACTCTCCCCTTACTTAGTCTAGGTATAAGAGTAGAACCTCACATAGAAATAAAGATATCTCACCATTAAAAAGGATTATAAATCCATGGCATCTAGATTCAGTCCATACTCCATACATATGATCTATCCAGGATGTTAGAAGAGATAAAAAAAGAGAACAAAAAAACTATTCCCATATTTCTATCAGGAAAAAAATGAACTTTTAGGACAAATTCTTAGTATACTCAGCTGCAAATTCTAGTTGTATAGCTTTAAAACAGTGCATAGTAATTGTCATTTTTTGTTTTCCAGCTCCGAGTTTTCAAGTTGGCAAAATCTTGGCCAACATTAAATATGCTGATAAAAATCATTGGCAACTCAGTAGGAGCTCTGGGAAACTTGACATTGGTGTTGGCCATTATTGTTTTCATTTTTGCTGTGGTTGGCATGCAGCTCTTTGGTAAAAGCTACAAAGACTGTGTCTGCAAGATCGCCCCTAATTGTGAACTTCCACGCTGGCACATGCATGACTTCTTCCATTCCTTCCTGATTGTGTTCCGGGTGCTATGTGGAGAATGGATAGAGACCATGTGGGATTGTATGGAGGTTGCTGGCCAAGCCATGTGTCTTACTGTTTTCATGATGGTCATGGTGATTGGAAACCTAGTGGTAAGTACACACAGATAAATGTAGATATTTTTACCTGATGCATGACAGAATCCATTAATAATTAACAGCAAACACAAAGCAGGGAAGGACAACTTACTTATTGGATATTTTTAAAATCTTGATGGACGGGAATATTGGGTCAAAGAATAAATAAAAAAGAATAAATGAAAAGCTTACACTTAGATTCAAAAGATCAACTTCAAAATTACACAATGACATAGCTAGGAATTTTACCTAAAGAAAATTTGTGGGGTTTAGAGGACTGCCCACTCATTATGAGTAAATGATGAAATGTAACAATGTGAATGAGACCTTAACATTCAGGAAGAGAAGTCTGGTGGACAGAAAAAGGGGGAAGATAATCCCACTGTACCCTTTCTTAGTAAGACCTCTTTGGGAAGTTTAATATTTGGTTCTATCCACCCATATTTTAGATCAAGCCTTGATAAAATGGTGAGCACCAAGAGGAAAACATCCAGGATATGAAGGACCTCAAGTTCATGATATGTGAGGAATAGTTAAAGGAAGAAGGCATGAGAAGACTGGGAAAGAAAAGTGAAGGAGAAAAATAATAGCTGGTTTCAAGTATTATTCTTCTCCTTCTTGGTCCCAGTAGGAAGAATTAGGAAAAATGGACAGAAGTTGCAAACTGATAAATAAACAAAACTCCTTTCTAGCAATTATAGTTATACAAAAACAAAAAATAATGACTTCTTCACTGAATGCCTTTTAGGAAAACCTGGCTTTAAAAAATGGCTAACCATTTGTTAGGTACATTACAGATGGGATTTTTTTAAAATATAAATTGAACTAGATGATCAATGAGGTTCTTTCCAACTCTGAAATGTTATAATTTATTTAAAATCTACTGTGTGCAGGGCCTTGTGCTGGTACTGGGGATACAAATATGGAAATCAAAAATAGTTTCTGTCCTCGAGGAGCTTACATTCTGGAGAAGTGAATAAAATGTACATAGTATAATACAAGATAATATGATACAGAAAATAGCACTCATGAATAATAAACTTTTTAAAGTAATTTTTGGATATTCATGAGAAAAAATTTTAGGTCAGGGCTTTTTCATTTTCCTGCTATTGTAAAATAGGTTAGTATAGTGATATTCAATAACATTCTATGCTCAACAACATTGTAGTAATCTTATTTGGTCAAGATCACAAAGATAATAGCAGAGCTGGAATTCAAAAGCAGATCCTTCTATTCCAAATCCAAAACCCTTTCCAGTGCACTATACTGCCCCCTCCACTCCAGGCTTGGAAGCAGGGCATAAGTTATATAGTGGAAGAATATTATCTTGAACAGAAGTGAAGAAAAGCTTATATTTAAAGGAGTCAAACATCACTTTCACTTTCCAAGGCCATGGCTCAAGGTAGTTACTCTGCCATTTTCTCCACCCTAACACCTTTAGCAAAAAATTTCAACAAGTTATTCCAAGATTTCTAGCCATAGAAATGGGAAAACGTCTCATACCCCTCACCACAAATGGATTGTCTCAGACCCCAAAACTGATATATAGAAACTCTTCTCATCACCAGAATCCAAACATATAAAATAAGAATCCTAATTCTCTCTCTCTCTCTCTCTCTCTCTCTCTCTCTCTCTCTCTCTCTCTCTCTCTCCTTATTTTGTGTCCTATGGCAGATATATTATGTAGACAGCTCTAGGTTAGTCAGTCCTCTAGCTATATTTCAAAACTAAGGAAGACTAATTCTGCTAGAGATATCTAATGGAGTAAATGATTAATCCTTTCCAACCCTCTAATGTGAATTTGGTTTATTTCTATTTGCTGTACAAAATCACATAATATACAGTAAACCAAAGCAAAAAAACATACACTAGCATACCTGTTGCTCACAAAAATACTAATAATGAAATTCTTTTCATAAGTAGCCATTTTAGCTGAAACTGACAGACTACAACAAAGAAATTTTTTTTAAAAATAGAAAATTGGGGAAATGAACCTGAATGTCTCAATTAGCATTAATTTAAGATTGAATTACTAAGTTATCCCTAGCATGTTTCTAATCATAATTTTTAAATAACACAAAGAAGATTTGTAGTTCTTTTTAGCCAAATTATATGCTTTATTATTTCCTGGCTTTATGTTAAACATATATGCAGTATCCCAACAGACTTATTATAGTTTAAAGTTTTAACAGCAATTTTAAACTACACAATATGTGTAAACATATATATGTAAATATATATACACAGATCTATATATATATATATATATATATATATACTTATTTTTACATATATACATTTTTCTCCCATAGACTCCTTTAAGCCTACATTTTGAAGAAGAAGAAGAAAAAAAAAACTTTAAGGTCCTTTTTTGGCAGCTGGGAAACTAACTTAGGAAAGTTTAATGAATTGATTAGCGAAAGATCATACATTTGTTTAAAAAAAAATTTTAGTTGATTATAAGTCAATTGCCATGTCAAAGAATCTAAAAGAGTAAAGAAACTGCCTGAGCCAGAAATCATTTGATCTCTTAACTAAAGAGATGAGGCACAAAGTTCATCTGTAAGACATTTCAGAGGACTGCAGAAGACTGACTGTGAAATCATCTTGCAAAGGAGACAAAAAGTGGTTATAACATCACCAAGTCTTACCTGCTATAAGACTGATCTTCCAGGGCCTCACAGGACACAATAGCAGTATCTTCAATCACCTGCCTCTCTCAATAGATATCTCTTGAGCTAAAAATAAAATTACTAAAAGGGAGTTAATCAAAATAAGTCACAAATAGTAAGAAATCATCTAGCTCCACTTAATGAGTTCAAGTCACCAGATTTTTATGAATGTCTTTGAATGCTAAAAGAATTGGTGGCTATTAATATTTTTCATAACTATAGAAAATCAGAGAAAATAGGATTGAGATCATAGGATTTAAAAAGGGCAAATATTGTTTTGATCTTTTTTTAAAAAGAGAAGAGAATGGAGTCTGCAAACTACAGGCCAGTGTGTTTGATTTAGATTCCTGACAAAAGTCTTGGACATATTCTTAAATAAATTGTGAATATCAAGGGAAAGAGAAAGTAAGATCAGGCCACACCAGACTAAACTCATTTATTTTTTAAACAAGGTTGCTAGACTAATAGATCAGGAGAATACTTTAAATTAATTTACTTAGATTTTAGGAAAGCTTTTGATGAATTATATTTTTGTAAAAAAAATAATAAATCAATAAAGAGATGTATAGGCTTAACAATAGAGCAATTATGTGAACTTAAATCAAAAAATTATCAACTTGGAAAGAGGTCTCCAGTGTAATACCCCAAGCAGCCTTTTGCTGTTTGATGTTTTTATTAATGACATGGACAAAGACCTAGATGATAGACTTGTGTAACCTGCCAATTATACAATGTTTGCAGAGCTGACTAAGACAGTGCATGGCATATTAGGCTTTTTAGTATCCCTAACACTACTCTAACCTTGTAGCTCCCCTTTTGGGCTACTCTAACTGCCCACCCGGGTGTAGCATGTCTAGGCCACACCTACCAGTCTTTGGGCACCAAACCAGATCTCACAGAGACAGACCACCAGGAGATAGGGGTGAAGCAAAAGAAAACTTCATTCTTAGGTAGCACATATTTATATCCCCCTGAGAATCCAGGGGAAGGGAAGGTCCTCTATTAACTTGGGCAGACAGGTCATAATGGGATTGGCCCGAGAAGAAGGAGGGAGCATGGTAGGCTTTGAGAGCACTAAGGAGGAAACATGGTACCTGGGATCAGACACTGCCTCTTGGGGCTGTGCCCCACCTCCATGTAGAACTCGCCTTGGCCTCAGTACCTCTCATCCCTCATATCCTCCCATACGCCTTGAACTGCATTCCTTGCTCTTAGAGGCTTTTTAACCCTTACAGGCTTCAAAAGTCAAGACACAGAGGCAGATCTAATAAAGTGATTTTTTTTAAATTTGTCAATATTTATTTGAAACTAAATACAAAATAAGAAAAAAATAGAAAAAGAAAGACAGAAAAGGAAATTTTTTTTAAAAAAATGTAATGTACCTAACAGGGAGGATTCCAAATATGTAACAGTAAATTTCCCTGTCAAGAAAGCTTATATAATAAAAGAGATTATATTCATAATTGTTCATCTTTTCTTTGCTTCCTAATAAGTTATTCTTTTGTTCTCTGCTGTGAACTATTTACTTTATTCTTTTTTCCCCTTTCATCCTCCCCACATCCCCCAAGTAGGCTACAATTAAGCACAGATATAGATAGATAGATATACACACATAGATATATTCACACATATATGCATACATCTCTATAGACACATATATACACCTTCATCCATCCAAACACATCTACACATAATAAATTTATACATACAGATAAATTTACACATATGTAAAAATGTATCTAAAACAATATTAATATGGCTGGCATAGAATATAAATTTCTTTCTTGATTGAATCTTTAAATCTGACTTTGAGGTCAATTTTTTAATTTTACTCCTTAACTTACCTTGTTATTACTTAACCTCCCCCCATCCATGGATCCCTCCCTTATTTTTTCCCCCAACCCTTTCCTTTCTTCTTTATTCTAGTTCCATTAACCTACATAATTTATCCCACTCCAGTTAATCTAAACACCTTTGGTACCCCCATCTCTTTCCCATTGATCTACACACCTTGGGCCACTGCCATAATTCTACAAAACCTCCTATATCCCACTTTATCTTATTTTCCTGTCCCCCTTATTTCTTTGCAAATTTTGGGGAATGCTGAACACTTCATAGTATACATATATATGTGTGTGTGTGTGTGTGTGTGTGTGTGTGTGTGTGTGTGTATACAGTGTTCCCTATATATATAGTGTTCCCTATTAAACCCATTCTCAATGTGAGTGTGTTTTCAAAACTACCAGCCCTCCTACCCTCTAATGCCTTCCTACCTCTTCTTCCTCTTCACTTCATTCACATAACATATTTTTTTTTTTACCTTTTCCTAGACAGCTTTGTTTTTTAGAGTCAGATCATAATCAACTCTGCCCCAGTCTTTCTTTTGAGCTACCCAATTACTTAGGTCATTCTTAAACATGCAGTATACATTTCCATGCAAAAAACACAATTTGTCCCTGTTGAGCCCCTTGAAATTAATCTTTGATGTTGGCTCTTATGTTAAATTTTCTACTAAGTTTGGGTTTGGAGGAGACAAAGTCCTGAAAACTGCAATTTCATTGAATGTCCATTTTAAAAATTCAATATTATAGTTAGTTTTGCTGAATATGATATTTTTGGCCATAGATCTAGTTCTTTTGATTGACAGTATGTTTTATTTTAGGACTTGCAGTCTTTTATTATGGCTGTGGATAAATCCTGTGCAATTCTAATTGTAGTTCCAGCATATTTGAATTGTTTTTTCTCTTTGACTTAATGGTTTTAAAATTTGGCAAAAATCTTCCTATGTGTCTTCCACATAGGAACTCTTTGAAGTGGTGAATGGTGGATGTTTTCTATTTGTGTTTTCCCCTTATGTTCTATCACTCTGTTACTATCAAAGAACAATTTTTTAAAATTATTTCTTGTATTATTGTGTCAAGGATCTTTTTTTCACAGCTTTCCGGTAGTCCAATTGTTTTTATATTTTCTCTTCTTGATCTGTTCTTCAGATCTGGTGTTTTTCTTATACAATATTTCACATTCTGTTCTATTTTTTCATTCTTTAGATTTGTTTTGTTGTTTAGAAACATAGTTTCACCATCTTCCTCTTGTCCAATTCTAATTTTCAAAAAACTATTTCTTCTTCAAGACTCTGTATCTTCTTTTCTAGTTGGTTGACTTTTTTTCCATAATCTTTTTTTTTTCTTGGATGGCTCCTTTTTTAATTTTAGTTTTTCTTCAGTTGCATTTAATTTTTTTGAAGTTTTTTTTGTTTGTTTGTTTGTTTTTTTCTGAGCTCTTTATATTCTATCTGGCAGGTAGCTATTTAATGTTACTCTTTGGAGTAAAAGAAACTTTTTTTTTTTACTTCATTATCATCCTTTGAAGATGAGTCTTCCCTATTCCTATAGTAAGTTTCTATGGTGAGGTTCTTTCTTCTTCGCCTCTATTTTTTTTTAATGATAACTATTAGTGTCAGTATTTCTAATCCTGAGGTGTGGGGGAGGGGGGAGGAGGGGGAATTGGTGCCTCTAGCCTCACTTATCTCTCCTCTTTGACCTGGAACCTCAAACTAAAAGTTCCAGCCTCCTGCAAATGCCTGCAACCAGCAGTGTCACTTCCCCACTGATTTTGCATTTTCAAGGTGTGCTGGTTCCTTCTAGCCCAAGGCAGTGACTCTGCAGCACAGGTGATCTTGGGCAGTCCCCAACAGATGTTTGGGAGGTGAAAGTTCCTGTGGTTTGGGCTGAGGCTCTAGTAGAAACCAGATAGCCCCAGGACTCCTCACTTGCTATTTCTGCAGAGCTAGCTTGGAATTGTTTACACATCATATGGGTTAAATGCTGAGCTTGAAGTCTTTCTTTTATATTTTTTTCCCAGAAGAATCCCTATTCTGTCTCAAATCTTGTTTTTCACCAGTTTGTGTTTGCTTTGAGGCACAAATTTGTTCTGTTTGTGAAGAAAATCTGGAGAATGTGAAATTTTTTTGTTTACTCTGCCATCTTCTCAAAATCCTCCATAAAATGAAATGTAATAGAAAATAACAAATCAAATTTTAGTACAAAATATTTTCACAAGTATAAGATTGAAGAGAAATTGGGTTTACAATTCAAATGAGAAAAATCTAAAATTTTTAATGGTTGTGAGCTCAGTATGAATCAAATAATATAATGCAATTTTAAAGCTGAATTAAAAACACGCATAGTATTTCAAAAGGGGTGGTAATCTCTATCTTGAATAAACTAATTACCTGCCTCTCTCAAACTATTTTTCTTGAATTCATTCTTTAAGCCAATACACTCCCATTCTGTCATATTCTGCCTATCACAGTGATCCTGAAATCCTGGCAACTGATATATGAATCCCATTATCTATCCCTAACCATCCTTCTCCTTAAACTTATTCATTTTTAACTCTTACCCCAATCCAGATCTTCCCACCCCCTCCAGTATGCCCTCAGGATTGCCTGCTCCAAAATCAACAGATTTCTTTTATCTTAAACCTCTTGCTTTCTCATTCCTTCCATCTTCTAGTATTCACTGAATTTTGGCTCCCTCTTGATGATAGGTTTCCCTCACCATTCTTTCCTTTAGCAACTATGTTTTCTCTCATATATTCTTATCACCTAACATTGTGTTGAGAAAGTCAGAACACTCCTTGAACCCAATTATAACTTTCAGCTTCTATCTCTGTCACTCAGCATTTTCTCTACTTTTGAGATTCACACTTTTCAAATGTATGATTCATTTGAGATTCTGGTAACTATCCATCTCTCCCCATTTTCAATCTCCCTTATCCAACCAAGAATATTCTTATCTTTCCACAATGATTTCAGTGACTGAATCACAGCATTTTTATCCACCACAACTCTTGTTCTCATAATAGAGGATTTTAGCATATATGCTTCTTCAAGTACTCAAATTTTCCAGTTCCTCAATTTACTCAATTCCTGTGACCCTACTTCTCCATTACATCTTAGCTATAAACAAAGATGGTTATATACATGATCTTGCCATGTTCCACAAGAGTTCCATATGTATGTTCATGAACTCTTAAATTATTGTCATATCATTATATTTTGTCATTTCATCTTTCCCTATGTCTTATGAGCTCCAACACTGATAGCTGTCTTCATTACAACCTCCAATTCTTCCACTCTTTATTCTTTTCAACATTATCATCACCTTCTAACTTCCTTCTCTTGATAAATTGAGGAACCAGTTCAACTCTATACTAACCTTTGTCCTTTAAGACTTTGGCCCCTTGTTCTATTATTTATCATACCTTCCCAAACTTTAACCCTGAATTAATACTACCATCTATCTTCTTTGTTCCTATTCATACAATATAGAAAGAAGTTAGACAAAATTACAAAACCTATTGATTGGGTCCATTGTAAATTTATGTGTCCTAATCACAACTGAGTCTTTACTGCATCGAGTCAATATCCTACTTCTTCCTGAGAGATACACTAACTCATTCTCCATTACGATTTTTCCAAACCTTTTTATCTCTCATCAGATCTCATATAGTACCTCCTTTCTGGTTGTTTTTCCATTTTATTCTGATTCTTCTTTTACAACATGACTGATGTGGAAATATGTTTAATTTGATTATCCATTATAACCCTGCTCGCTGTCTTGGGGAGAGAGTAGGAGAAACAGGGAGAAAGCCTCTCAGATGAGTATATCACGCTATATTTCAAGAGAAAATGGAGGCAACTCACCAAGAATTCCTTACTCCTAATATCACATGACTATAATCAATTATATCTAGTACTTAGATAGTGCTTTAAGTTTACAAAACATTTTACATATGTCAATTCATTTGATCCTCACAACACTGTGAGACAGCTACTATTATTATCCCCCTTTTACTGATGAGAAAAGGAGAGATTAAGTAACTTGTCCAGGATCACGCAGCTAATATGTCTGAGACAGACATAGATAGTTTTCTTGACTCTAAATCCCAGAGGCAGCTAGAATGCCTGTCACATTGCTGAGTGGTCTTTCTCTAATTTCTCCTCTACATCTGTCTCAAGCAAAAAATTGTCCCTTCCCTCCAATTGATAAATGGTCAATGGAAATAAATATGTATTTTTCAAATGAAAAAATTAAAGCTACCTAGAATCATATGAAAAATATCTAAGTCACTAATGAATAGAGGAATACAAATTAAAATAACTGGATCTAAGTCACTAATGAGTAGAGGAATACAAATTAAAATAACTGGATCTCACCTCAAACATATCACAATGGCTAATATCACAGATAAGGAAAAATTTTAAATGTTGGAGAAGATGTATTAAAAAATGAAACACTAATGTATGGTTGGTGGAAGTCATAAGTAGTCCTACCATTCTGCAGAACAATTTGGAAGTATGCCCAAAAGGCTCTACAATTGTGCATACCTTTTGATTCAGTAATATCACTACTAGTTCCATACCCTAAAAAGATCATAAGAAAATGAGGAAAGGACCAACATATACAAAAATTTATAGAAGCTCTTTTTGTGGCAGCAAAGATTTGGAAATTGAAGGGTTGGCCATCAATTGGGAAACTGGCTAACCAAATTAGGGTACAATACTGTAATGGAATGCTATTGTGCTATAAGAAATGATATACAAGCTAATTTCGGGAGAAAAAAATGTGAAAGGCTTAACATAAACTGATGCTGAGTGAAGTGAGAAAAACCAGGACAACATTGTACATAGTAACACAATATTGGATGATGATCAACTTTGACAGACTTAGCTAATCTCAGGAACACAATGATTTAAGACAGTTTCTTAAAGACTCCTGAGGGAAAATGCTATCCACATCCAGAGAAAGAACTATGGAATCTGAATACATATTGAAGCATACTATTTTCAACTTTTTGTTGTTGTTTTTTTCTTTTTCCCTTTTATTCTGATTCTTCTTTCACAACATAACTAAAGTGGAAATATATTTAATATGATGTTACATAAAAAACCTATATTAGATTGCTTACTGTTGAGGAGAAGGGGAAAGGAGAAAAAAATCAGAGCTAAAAAAAAAACTTATAAAAATTCATGTTGAAAATTATTTTTATATGTAATTGGAAAAAAATAAAATACCACAGGGAGTGAGGGATGATGTTCCTTTACAAAAAAAAAAAGCCCTTTATTCCATGTTCTCTTATCTGAAGATTTCCCCCCTTAATCACATCTACTTTCTCCTCTAATCGTTTTATTTAATTTTAATCAATTAACAGATATGAATTTTTCTTTTCTTCCATCATCCTCTCCCACTGAAAAATAGAAAAAACATAACTACATAACATGTTCAAGCATAACAAATTCTCATATTGGTCATATCCAAAAATGTATGTTATGTTCTGTATTCTAAGTCCCTTACTCTTTTATAACATGTTTCATCAGACTTTTGGAATTGATGTTAGTCATTGAATCCAATCAGAATCAGAGTTCTTAAATGTTTCAACTCCAATATAATAGATTTTGTTACATTTGAGAGAGCAAAGTAGTATAGTGAATGAAGTGCTAGTCTTGGAGTCAGAAAGGACCTGAGTCCAAATTAGGCTTTAGACACATTACCTATGTGACCCTGGGCAAGTAATTTGACTTCAGTTTACCTCAGTTTCCTCAAATGTAAAGTGGGAATAATAATATCACCTTTCTCACAGAATTGTTATGAGGCTCAAATGAGAAATTTGTTTTGCTTTTAAAGTGCTTAGCATAGTGCCTGGAATACAGTAGGTGCTATATAAATAGCCATTTCTTTATTCTTCCTTTCTTTTCTGTTTCCCTATTGAATTAAATATATTCATGTACCTAAATATGTGTTTCCCTCCTTTGACCATTTCAAACAAAAACATGATACAAGTGTTTCCACATTTCTTTATCCATTTTTCCTTGTTTTCATTGTTATCTACTTACAAATTATGATTATTTGAGCTGATTATCCTCATTCTTCCTCATCTTTTCCTTTTTTTATTAAAACATAACAAAACCACCCCCTTAGTGTTTATCTTATTAAATTTTCTCATAATTCATGACTATATTATCATGAGATCTGAGGGGACACATGTATCATTTCCCATATTACAATATAAACACTTTATTCTTAGTTAGACTCTTATATGTAAACTCATGTTTACTTCTCTTTGCATTTCAAAGCTTCTACTCAGATTTGCTCTTTTCATCAAGATTACAAAATGACTTTTCTAAAGTATAGATCTGTTTATTTTTTTATGCAGTATGATATATATATATGGAAATATGTATAGAGGAATTACACATGTTTAACATATACTGGATTACTTGATGTCTAGGGGAGAGGGATCAGGGGAAGAGAGGGAGAAAAATTTGGGACACAAAATTTTGCAAGGGTGAATGGTTGAAAACTATCTTTGCATGTATCTTGAAAATAAAAAGTTATTATTGAAAATAATAATAAAATGCAGTATAGATCTGATCATGTTAATCCTCCCCCATAGTCATAGAGTTAGAGCCAAAAGGGATATTAGAGACTTTTGAGTACTACATTCATTTTACATATAAAGAACTGAGGTACAGCAGTAATAAGTTACTTGCCCGCTTCATATAGCTTCCAAGTGTTGACACAGGAATTGAACTCAGATCTTCCTGACTCCAAGTCCATTATCCTATTTACAACTTCATTTTGTCTCCTACACAAACCAATCACTATTCAACAATAGTCAGTGGTTCCCCAGTTACTTCTGTAACCAAATATTAAGTTGTCAATCTATATCTAAGATTTGTCACAATGTGGCCTCTTACATTTTTAGACTTCTTATATATACTTCAATTCTGTTTGCACATTCTCCCATCAAACTATACTGACCCATTTGGTATTCCTTACATATAATACTTCATTCACCATTTCAGTGTCTATTCACTGGTTGTCCCCATTGCCTGAAGTTTTCTCCCTCCTTCCTTTTATGTCTTTGTTTCTCTGGTATCTTTTAATACACTGAAAAATGTTAACCCCAGACAGTGCCTAGTATCCTACTCATTGTGATAAACTTCCATCTACTCTGAATTTATATTGCATTTACCTATATTAACGGATGTAAATCTCTTAAGCAAAGGAACTGTTTATTCCTTTCTTTGATTTCCCAGTCCATAGCACAGTGCCTGAAACATTCAATACTTAGTGAGTGTTTGTTGACTAACTGACAATTTAGGGAGGACATGAATAAATTGAAAAGCATTTAAAAGAGGATACCCCAAATGGTGAATGGCCTTGAATTTATGCCAAATGAGAATGTTTGATGGAATGGGAATATTTTGCCTGAAAAGAAGAAGACTTAGGGATAACACAATAGCTGCATTGAAAAACTTGAAGCATTTGAAGAGCTGTCATGGGAAAAAACAGATCAGAATTGTTCTGATTAGTTCCAGAGGATAGATTTAAGCAAAATATATGGAAGTTGAAAAGAAAAATTTAGGTTTACATTTGGAAAATATTTCTACAAAATGAATTATTCAAAAATAGAATGGATTTCCTTTGAAAATAGAGGGTTTCTTCTTTAATGGAAGTCCTTAAATAAAGACTACATGACTGCTTCTTAGGTATATTCATATATGATTTTCACTTGGTGGCCTTTGAGATCTATTGTAATGAAGCACACAATATGATAATAAAGAAAGCCAGTTTTATTTAGAGGTCATGTTTATAATACTAAAGGAAAGAAGTCAGAAATAGATTCAGTCTTTTGGAGCTCTGTTGAAGTTGGATTAATCTTGCTGGAGCCTTGAAAGAGGTGAAGTACTTTTCTTAGATCAAGTCACTTCTTACAGTGGTCTTATCTGGATCAAATTGGACCTTGGATAGGTAAAAGTGAATAAGAAATCTGAAACTGGGAACTGGCGCCAATTCATGCTAGTAACTCCCTAGTTCCTGCAAAAGAGACTTTGGATTGCCACTGCTGGTTTTTATCTGACAGGATAACTCCAAGAGCTTCCCTAGGGGCTTCTTCTTTTAGTGGGTTGAGGTTGCTGCTGGAGTCATAACAAGATACCTTCAAACTTTGAAATTTATATTACATTCTCATTTCTTCTTTTATGGAAAGCACTTTATAAACCTTATAGAATTATACAAATATAAGTATTAACAACTCATTTTTCTTATCTTGATAAAGTTCAGATAAAGAATCTTGGGATAAATTAATATTCTGTCTTCTTCTTTTATGTTTTCTATTCTATAGATTGTGGCATAGATGGCACCCTTTCTGTAGCTGAATAAAAGTATTAGTGATGCTATTTGAGTGGTCTAGATTAGCAGTTATAAGAGAGTTGTTAAGAATCCCCTTTAAATTGGCCGCAGGTTTTAGGAGTGAAAGAATTCACTCATTCCCAAATTATTAGTTGCAAAATGAAAGTTTATTGTTAGATAGAAATCAGTTTACCAAGAGACTGACTTCTATAGTGGCAGATCTATGGAAAATGGAGTTTTGCACTGAGAATGCAGTTCTCAGTGGACAGAAGATCCTGGCAGCAAAGGGAGCTACCTACATCCATTTGCAAAAGACTTTTGTTGAAGGAAGGTGTTATATTGGGTGTCTTGGTGGGGGTTGGGACAGCCTGAGCAGTCTGATCCAGTTGGGGCTAGTGGGTGGAGTCCCAAGTTGGCTCCTCTACAAGCTGGGTTTCCACTTGAGCTGGAATTTGAATAGAATTGGATGAGTTTCTTTAATTGAATAGGGTTGGAATTATTTTGCTAAGGACTGACCCATCCCCACCTAGATAACAGAATGAAACTATTTGTCTTATTTCCCTTGGATGGGGTCTCTCATTGAGGTAGAGTTGAAGATTTTCTCCTTCAAGGAGTTTTAAAGTTTCAGGGTCCCTTCTATATTAGGATGTAAATTCATTTTCTGTAGAGTTAGTAAGAGCATTCTAAGTCAATACCAGTACAAGACCATGAGACCCTCATCCTCTACCCACACAATTTTGGCTTCTTTTGCTAGGCCTCTATTTTGGAAGCTCTTCATTCTAGGTAACTTGGAGATTATTTGGTCTGGTGAAATCTATGAAAATTCTTATTTTAAATTGTTAATGGATCAGTGTTAATAAGTACTTGTGGGCAACAGTTTGCTCTGAGATAATGTTCCATGATATAATTTTTTTAGCTTTTAAATTTATTTTAAACTTAAGTACAAAATAAGAATATTTCCATATATATAGCAGAACATGAGAAAGTATTCAATATAAAGCAATAAATTTCTAATTAAAGAAAACATGTAATAAATACTATACATTGTTTTCAAAGATGTCCAGCTTTTCTTTGCTTCTTGTAGGTTCTCTTTTGTTCTCTGCTGTATGGTTTTTACTTTTATTTTCTCTCTCCCCCCCCACCATGAAGGCTACAATTAAGTGCAGAGAGAAAGATATAAATACACACATTCAAATATATATAATATATATATACCAGTATAATTTATGATAATTTTACCATCCTGGGCATGTGAAAAAGTAAAATTGGAATGTGGATTCCAAATAGAAATAAAAATGTATAGATTTGTTTACTAATTTTATATCAATCTATAGTCATCAATGGCAATGAAACCATCAAATTTGGACTTCAGCAGCTCCTTGCTTAATACAAGAATTAAAGAAATCAAAATGGCATTTAAGAAGATGAAGTCAGGAAGAACAGTTTCAAGTACAGGCAGAATAAATCTGTGTTAAAGGCAAAACAATTTTAAGGGCACACATGATTAAGTTTCAATAGATCTCAAAGAGAGAAAGATTTCAAAAAGAAAAAAAAAATTAAATTTTAAAAATAAAGGAGCAGAAGATATTAGCCATGACTTCTATACATTGATAGAAGAAAGTTCCTCACCATGAATCCCTTACACAGCTTAAATCACAGGTAAAGGAAAGGAAAAAAAATCAATTAAAAAATTACAAGTGTGAATCACTAGCCACCTGATCCAGAGTAATAAAATCAGTATATCACAAATCCATCAAGTACCAAAGGTCTCACAAATCATTATTTGGAATCAGAACTAATATTCAGGACTTATACTACTCAACCCACTACTCTTTCAAGTAAATTATGATGCGTTTTGTTCAATTGTTGAGATTTTTTGCTAGGGGAAGGGAAAGTTATATACTAAAAGAGAAAAAATGTTTTTCAATTTCTGGCTCTGGCTTTCTCATCTGCGTGTATATAAAAAAACATCCACTAATCTCTCTAAACCTCAGTTTTCTCATTTATAAAAACAAAATGATAATATTTGCACTATCCACTTTACATTGAGATACTTATTAGTAGCAGTAATTTCTGCCTCATTTTTCAAAACATATAGTCATAATTTATTTTTCTTTACCTTGAAGAGTTGTAATTTATGTATTTGTTATCTTTTAAAGGTATTGAATCTGTTTCTGGCCTTACTCCTGAGTTCATTTAGTGCAGACAACCTTGCTGCTACAGATGATGATAATGAAATGAACAATCTCCAGATTGCTGTGGATCGAATGCATCGAGGCGTAGCTTATGTGAAAAGGAAAATATATGAATTCATTCAACAGGCCTTTGTCAGAAAACAGAAGGTTTTAGATGAAATCAAACCACTTGATGATCTGAATAACAAGAAAGATAGCTGCATGTCCAATCACACAACAGAAGCAGGAAAAGATCTTGATTATCTGAAAGATGCCAATGGGACTACAAGTGGAATAGGGACAGGCAGCAGTGTGGAGAAATACATAATTGATGAAAGTGATTACATGTCATTCATAAATAACCCCAGCCTCACAGTAACAGTACCAATTGCTGTTGGAGAATCTGACTTTGAAAATTTAAACACAGAAGACTTCAGCAGCGAATCAGATCTGGAAGAAAGCAAAGAAGTAAGTCTTATAGATCCAGATAGGTATAGGTACATGTGTCTACATGATGTCATGTGTATCCATGATAAGAAATGTTCATGGAAGATAGCCTCATATCAATCTTTCTAATTTTGTCTAGTGAAAAGAATATAAAAACAGTGAAAAAAAAAATGAAAAGGGCAGTGGCTGTGCTTTTCCAAACCAAATAGCATAATATATGGTTTAAATGTTATTATTGATTATATAAAAGGTCAATTAAAAGTCAGATATACTTAAGTAAAGATGTCAAATGACACCCATTTTTATTTGTCACCTAAAATAGAATAATATATATTTGTCAGATAAAGATGACAATGATATACTTGGAATCATGGAACTAACATGATATTCAACAACATATTTAAAATGTATTTACTCCTTGGTCTGTACAACAAGACCCAAAAAAGGGCTAGCTTTTTTTTTCATGGTTATATTGTAAGGAGCTTGCTAAGAAGTACAGGAACAGGGAGACAAAAGATCATCTAGGGGACTTTTTTCCAAAAGATTTTCTATTTGTTCTAAAATTTAGATTTGGATTGAATATCAAAATAGATACATTTGCATTTAATAAACATTCATAAAAGGTAAAATAGGAATATGATATTCTCATTATTTACAAATTATACATATGAGGCAATTTTGTATTTTGTTGTGGAAGAATTACTTTTTTATATTTTATTCATATATGATTGATTCTTAATCAGGGAAAATCAGTAAGTATGGGAGCTGCTAACCTAGTTCCCTCCCCCTACAATTTTTAGTTCATTGAGGAGACTACAAAGGAGAAGTAAGGAAAAACCATGATAGTAGCTGTCTCTTCAAATCTTCATGTGCTAGACAGAACAACAGCAAATATTTAGGCAATAATTTTTAAAGGTTTCCAGATTGAAAAATCTGTGTATCTTCCTAGATTTACCTCTTTCCAAGACTTTGGTTCCATGACGTTGTCATAGACTTTACCAATTTACAGTGGGAGCTAATGTAATGCCAGAGAAACTGAGACAAGATAGAAGTTAGAGAGCATTTAATAATTTATTTAAAAGGGAGAGATTTACTGGGACCAAATGGATCCATGGTTTGGTTCCAGGGCTGAATGAGACTATCGGCTCCTAGAATCCAGCAAACAATGTGAGTTCTCAATGATCTATGTACATGTGGCTCAGATTCAGGGGACAGACTGAGGCAGAGGCAGAGTCATGGTGCTGAGAGTGGGAACAGGACTCTGACAGGGTTGGGTGAGCCATTGGAGATGGGATGATATAATGGGGGGAGGAATCCCAGAGATGGGGAGAGACATCTTGATAAGATAGTGTCTGATATTCTGATAGCTTGGGATGGGGAGAGGCATTCTGATATTTTAAAACAAAAGATCTTTTATCCTTATCAAATATTCTGATAAAGAGGGAGGGGTGGTTTCCCAGGACTGAGCAGAACAATTATAAACAGAGGCAGAACAATTAGGGAAACTGAGACAGGACTGATAATTAGGGAAACTGAGGGAAAAGAGAACTGTGGCATAACACTAGTATGTTTTGAATTATCCTTCAATTTAAAATTGGGTAAGAACTTCTACTAAAATGAATGTGATAATTTTTTCATGATCCAGTTGATGTCTGATTCTTCAGAGTCATTTTTAATATTTAATGAAAGCTGATAGATATTGAATATTACTTGGTTAAGCTTTAAAAAAAAAAATTACTATATTCCAGTCACCTACTCAAAGAAACTTCCAGAAGTATCATAGCCAAAATCCAGAGCTTCCAGGTCCAAAAAAAATATAATACAAACAGCCAAAAATGAAGAATTCAAGTAACAAGGAGCCATACTAAGGATTGTACATGATTTAGCAGCCATCATTACAAAGGAACAGAAAACTTTGAATTTAATATCCAAAAGGCAAAGGATATAGACTTATAGCCAAGAATAATTTACTCCCCAAAAATGAGTATAATGCTATGGGCGGCGGGGAGAGACAAAGATGGTAAATGTACTCTTTATAAAATAGATGATTTCTAAGCAGTCCTGATGAAAAGACAAGAATTGTGGAAAAACTCTGAAATTGAAACACAAAAGTAAAGAGAAACACCAAAAGGCAAAAATGAATGAAGAATAATAAAGGAACAAATAAGTATGAATTACTTACATTTGAATATGGAGATATGACACATTTTCCTCTGAACCCTATCTTCTTCAACATCCATAGATGGACTCCAACAAGACCTGAGAGTAGTTCTATTATGTCTTGATAATATTCAGAGTGGAAAGTTGGGGAAGAGAAATATATGGGAAGAAGGAAGAGATTGAGAGGAGTGGCTAACACTCTACCCCTGTTCTCCCCCCACTCTTCCTTTCTCTCTCTTAAATAATAATAACTTTTTATTTCGCAACAATAGTTTTCAACTATCAAACAAGGAAGCCAGAAATAGTCATGACTGACATAAAAATAATTGTTTTTGCTCCCTGTCAGCATCCTAATCTAACCCTCCTCTTCTTGGGGAAGTGAAAAAAATTCAAGCCAATATAGGAGATGTGCTAAAGTTGGAGAAGCTTTCAGTATTCCCTAAATCATACTATAAAACTATCAATAAGAATTTGAGTTTGGAGTTTGAAAATAGAAATGTCATATTGCAAAACCTGTAATATTTCTTAATGTAATTGGTAATGAATATAGACAATTTTAAAAATAAGAATTTGGCTATGAAACAGGGGAAAGATACTGGATAATGACTTGAAAAATAGTTGATACAAGTCAAAGTTTCTTAAACATAGGGGGGATCAGGACATATTTGTAAGCACCAAGAAAGGGGCAGTGAATAAGAAAAAAATAATAATATTATGGAAAGAAAAAGAATAAGTGAAAAGGGCATGCTGACAAGAGAAATGTGCCACTCACGAGATCACATTATCATCCAAGACTAGCACAAAGGAGACAATGAAGATGGTGTTTGGGTGAATAGATGTATGAATTGAGAAGAAGTTTATTAGAATTTCAAATTTTTTCACTGTTGTACTGAGAAGGAGGAAGGGAAAGGTGAAGAGAGAAGTATTAAAAATGGCTTTAGGAGAAAATAGAAATTTTGGAACAGATGCTATTGGTTGGACTTTATGAAATAATTCAAGAAAGAGTAAAAGAACTGGTGTGCAGCAGTAACAGCCTATATAAAATTAGATAACACAAATTCAGTAAACTAACTCAAGGCAGTTGTATGACTTCCCTAGCAGCATGAGCACATAGAAATATATAGAAAGCAGATCATGGTTTTCCTGGGTGGAGTTCAAGAGGGAACTAACAGGGGAGTTGACATTCACCACAAAGACCAGAAAATCTGTTCTAAGGAGCCCAAGAGTCAGGATATTTACCTGCAGCTGTTGCTAAAGCTGTGCCACAGCACTAACTCAATTTTCAATGAGATTGTCCTGGAAAAGGCTGTTCATGAAAATGCCAGACCAATTGCCTCACACCCTACTCAGACCCCTGTTCTTGTCCTGAATGATCAGGAAAATGAAGCCACCCAGAAGAAAAAAAAAAAAAACAGCCATAGTTGTTGGGACTGTGACAGATGATATGAGGATCCAGGATATCCCTAAGCTTTTACTAGAAATGCTCAGCGAATCCTCAAGGTTGGTGGGAAGATCCTCATCTTTGACTGGCTGGCCAAGACCTCACCCACAGATCAGGGCACTGTCCTAATGTCTGGTACACAGAAAGGCTACTAATTATGCAGATATTTTGAGAAGGCACCTAGCCCTCCCCACAGCCACACCAAACCCTATGTGGTTTTCAAGGGCAAAAAATTCAAGAATGTCTGGGGCCACTGTGCTAGCTCAGACTGCAAAAAGATTTTTGGAAGACAACAACAAAAAGAATAAAGATCATGGGAATAATCAGACCTGGAATTTAGGAAAGGTATGAGTTGCAATGGGACAATGAGACAAGAGGTATAATACAGTGTAAAGCTGAACAGGTATAACCAAATGGTTAAGATTTTGGAGAGTAAGTTTTAGAAGGAACTTAAAGGATAGAAACTTTTGGTCAGATAGAAGAATTATAGTTAGAGATTGTGACAGAAGAACATTTGTGAATGATAACAATCAAAGGCCTGATCATCACTGCTTGAGACTGTAGAATTAAGATCATAAAATTTGAGAAGGTTGGTGACCTGGGAAGCAAGGGTATTTGGAAAGATATCAGCATGTCAATAAAAAACTCCAACATAAAGGTTGGTATAGAGAGGAAAAGAATCAACCTAGTACTCAACTACTTGAGGAAAAAAAGGAGGAAATAACCTAAGGGATGATAAAAACTAGTCAACAGGCCCTATTTTTTTGTTGTTGAGTCTTTTTTCAACCATGTTCATCTCTTTGTAAATGCATTTGGAATTTTCTTGGTTAAGATACTGAAGTAGTTTGCCATCTCCTTCTCCAGTTTGATGAGGTTAGGCACAGGTCAGAGAGTTGTGGGAACCCCTTCTGATCGGTACAGGTCCTTCATAAAGATTCACAGACCCAAAAATCAGACTGGCAAAAGAAGTTTATTGTTGGCACTGAAAAGTCAGCTTTTGCTAGGAAGACTGACTTCCAAGTGACAGAGTCCTGGCAGAGAGATATACAGGAGTATAGAGAAATCCTGGCAGAGAAATAAAGAGGGGTATGAATTCTGAGAAGAGGGAGTCTCTTCACAGTGGGCAGGGTCCTGGCAGGAAGCTATGCTAAGAAGAGACAGAGACAGAGAGAGAGAGAGAGAGAGAGAGAGAGAGAGAGAGAGAGAGAGAGAGAGAGAGAGAGAGAGAGAGAGAGAGAGAAGTTCCTTGACAAGACATGGTCCTCCTCCTTTGGGCCTCTGCAAAGAAATGAGCCTCCAAATTGCCCTTTAAATAAGCATCTTTAAATAGGAAATCTGAGACTGAAGTTTCAATTGAAAGAAATTACTTCCAATGTTGTCACTGCCCCCAGGCCTAGATTTCTGGTTGAATGAGACCACTTACTGGGAGTGGTCCTGAGCCAATTTTCAGCTCAATAGAGTTCCATAGAAATATCAAATCTAGATCTCCAGCTAAATGAAACCACTTAAGTTCAGGCTAAGTAGGAATGGTCCTGGACTCAACTCAATAGAGGGTATAGCTAGTCCCACCAAGATAATAGAATGAAACCACTTTATTTTGATTTCCTGAGGCAGGCCTGTCCTAGTGGAGAGTTTCTGAGTTCAAGGAGAGTTTCTCAAGAGTTTCCCAAAAATTCTTGGGGATGAAGTCAGAGGACAGCTTCAGGAGTCCCGCCATCAAGTTTACTTTATAGATGAGGCACTAAGGCAAATAGGGTTAAGTGATTTGCCCAGAGTCATACATTTAGGAAGTATCTGAAACCAGATTTTAACTCAGGAAGATGAGTCTTCCAGACTCCAGGCCTGTCACTCTATCCACTGATATCTAGCTACTCCATAAAATCTAGATTAAAGTACTACAACCAGATAAAGAGACGCTCAAGGAAAAAAAGGTCATTGATTGAAAGTGGTAGAGGAAGCTGTGGAAATGTTAAGGATAAACAAAAAGAATATTTCACTCCTCCTGTTCCTCTTGGCTCATTATGATGAGGTAAGGTATACCTAATGCTGGAAATGATTTTGGTATTTTCTATGAAGATCTATATTTTTATGATTGCAACATGAAAGAGCATGAGAGAAAGAGGTCTAAATATGAAGATTAATTTGTCAACAATAGAACAAAGGCTGCAGAGGAATCATAGGTTTAGAATTGAAAGAAACCTCAGAGACTACTTTATAGATGAGAAAACTAAGGCCTGGACATATGAGTAATAAACATCAAAGACAGGATTTAAAGCCAGATCTTCCAGTATTTTCCACAACACTCTGCCGCCTCTCCAGTGAAAAGGGGATGAAGAAAAGAGGGTTAACTAAAGATCCAGGAGGAACTGGCATATCATGTATATTGGAAATGGGGAAAATGGATAGGGAAAGGATCCCAGACCCAAATTCTCAGTCACAAGGATTCTGAGAAGAGTTTTGGGGCAGGAGATTGCCGTGTTTTTTCTAGGAGCAGTGTTAATATTGATATTATTCCCTGAGGAAAAGATAGAAAATTTTGAAATAGTAATGTAGCATCAGAGCAGATAATGAAGTATTTATGCTGGCTGCGTTCTTGGTGGAATATCTGTATGAAATGAGGCTAAGTCTGGGGCCTAACTTCCAATCCACAACCAGAACAATTCTTTCCCAGGGTCAATCCCAAAGTTAAATGATCGATTCCAAGTATGAAGATAGGACCTGTATTGCATCAAAGGGTCACTAATCCAGGTGGTAAAAGGGCAGTGGTAGCAAGACAGATGACAAGAACATCTTATGTGGTCAAATTATATATTAGAATGGGACTTAGATCATGGAGGTCTGCCTGGCACAGAGCAAAAATAAATCCAATACATTAAATAAGCAGTATATACCGGTTAGTTTTGAACCACACACTCTCAAGGAAGCCTCATTGAAGACTGAAAGAATATTGTAGCGGAGAACTGAACTTGGTTGAGCATCAATTGGAATACAAAGGACAGCAATTTCCACTGCTCAAATGTAGTAAGAATGGAAAGCTTTGACTCTGTATCTCTAATCATAAATTATTCTCTAGGGTAAAGAAGTCATCAAAAATGAGACTCATATAAATCCCTCAGACTAGAATTTTCTCCCAGGTGAATTCATAGTTAACGCTAGGGTATAAACTGAATAAAATAAAGAATTAATTTGGTATTACAGTCAGGAAGTCTTAGATTTTAGTTCTCCCTTTGACACATATTGCATAACTGCCAAAATATTTAGTTTAATTTCTCTGTGGCCTAGATACATCTCTAAGAATGTAAATTATTGACAAGTTGTCCATCTGCATGACTGAAGGAAATCACCATCCTGGTAATACCAATGAAATAATCCATCTGGATCACATCATCCCATCAAAATGAACTGAATAACTTACTAATATCAGTAATATAGTGAAGTTAACCTAGAAATAAAAAAAAAAAACTTGGCAGAAATATTGTTTCTTGTTCTCACAGAGATCATCTTTAGATTAGTAAGTCAATAATACATTAGTTTATTAGTTGAAAGTCTCTGTATAAGTATAAATCTTAATATCCTTTCTTTTGATATTTTATTACAATTTCAGAATTGATTTTAATTTTTAATATGTACACATATGCACTAGAATGAATTATTTACTGGTTTACATTGGACATAATAAAATTAATATTAATGTTTTATAAATTTTAGTGAATCTCATTAATTTATAATATATAAATACCAACACATTTTTAGATTAGAGTATACAAAGCTTTAAAGTATTCCTACGATGATATGCTTAAGTTTTTGTTAATGTTTTAAACCAACCTGAAACCATATCATGAATAAATACTGAACCATTTAGAATGCTTTAATTTTTTCAGTTTTATGTTCATTATATTTTCTCTTACTATGTTTCTAGTTTAACTCACAGTAAAAAAAAAAAATTATCCAAGGTAGAGGTGCAGTGTCCATTCATTATCAGATCAACACTGAAGCTTTAACTTGCTCCCTTTTGCTCCTAGATTGATTCCTCCCTCCTTAAGCCACCTGGCAGACCCCTGGCCCTAGGGACATGCCATATTGGAACCAGACAGTACAGAACATGAATCATCTTTAGTTCATTGCAGCTCCAAAATCATGAATTTAAAAATCAACCCCCCCCCCAGCCTTGCAGCAGGAATTTCATGCATATACTACCCAGCCTAGCCAAAACATTGGCTTTAGAATAAAAGCATATGTCTGTTGAGAGAATAGGGAAAACTTTTGTTGTTTAAGTATTGTTGAGTGAAATTATCTTGCATCCACCTTGAGGTCAAAATTATCTACTAGAGTAGACAACTTTTATTTTTCAGAATCAAATGTAAACAAATTTATTCAAGAGAAATAATTCAATAACTCAATGCATCAGTTGTTATCATTGTATGCTTGTTGAAAGTCCACAGGGAATGAAGTCAAGTATAATCCATAGATGTAATGTGGTATCTTTGCTTCAGAAAGTTTACTTATTAAATCAAGCTATCACAAATATTTATACAGTAATGCTAAAGGCTATATGCAGATACCTATTTTCAAATGGGCCAGTTTCTGGGAACTGCCGACTAGAACTTTTCTACAACTGATATAAATCTTAACTAAAGACTGACAAAACAGTGAAGTTACTTTCTTATTATAATTGTTGAGATCAAAAGTAAGCAGCATGAAAACAATTAGATTAATTAAAAAACTATTTTATCAAATTAACAAAAAGTTTACCTAAGTGAAACAAATAGGAAAAAAACTAACAATTCAAAAAAGTGAAACTTTTAGTGACAATTTTATTTCAACTCAATAAAAAGGTTTTTGCTTCACTGTTTTCCATCTCTTCAGGTATAACTAAGAACTTAGTATTCTATCTAAACACAAATCAGTTAATTTCACTTACTAATATGTATGGAACCAATTATACAAAAACAAAATTAACTTAAGTACAAATAATATACCTTTCTTTATCTTAAGCTATGAACAGCTCTTTCTCAAAATAGCGTTTTGTTGCTATTGTTATTGTTTTTATTTCTCTACTTTCAGTCAGTGACAGACCATTTTCATAGCTTGGTTAGTTAATCAGTCAATGAACATTTATTAAGTACCTACTGCCACTGTACTAAGCACTGGAATTTAAAAAAAAAAAAAAAAAAAAAAAAAAGGGAGGATAGTCCTCTCAGGGAACTTACAATGTAAAGAAGAAGACACCATGCAAACAAATATGTAAATTACAAGCAGGATTAATAGGAAATTATTAACAAAGGGAAGGTACTGGGAATTAAGGAATCCCAGTAAAAGATGTGGTACTAGGTGGGACTTTAATGAAGCAAAGTCAAAAAGAGCCTTCATTGATAGTTCAGAGTAAGATAGAAGACAAATGTGAAATTCATATGAAAAATCTTGCTCATTCTTTTTTATAATTCTAATTTTTTTTTAAACTAAAAAGTCCAGGCATTTCAATTGACAATGAAATTTATTTGATAATAATTATTTTTTCTCCTATCTATGCAAATACAGCTTAAAACATTAATTGCAAGCAGATAATTTTATTTTCAAATAAAATTGTTCATCTTATCTTATTTTCTTTTCTTATGAGTAAAATAAAAGTCACTACATCAATTGATATGGCTTGGTCCTTCTGGGTATTCTAAATTCCAGTCTTCTAAAGGAGAAGAACATAACAGTACTATTTATACCATCCACAGCTCTCTTTCTCTTGCTTCTTCCTTTTGCGCTGAACATGAAACAACAAATCTTTTCAAAGAACACGGATAACTGTTCTTTGATAACTGAAAAAAAATAAAAATAA
This sequence comes from Antechinus flavipes, assembly GCF_016432865.1. Taxonomy (NCBI): domain Eukaryota; kingdom Metazoa; phylum Chordata; class Mammalia; order Dasyuromorphia; family Dasyuridae; genus Antechinus; species Antechinus flavipes. The sequence continues at coordinate 426,548,074 of NC_067400.1, forward strand.
AAACAAAGCAAGATCCAAAGAAAGTTATTGTACATTTTTAAATAACCTGGTTGCTGAGACTTTGGGAAGACTTCTCTGCATAGATGGGATGATTTACTTTGAACAATATGATATTAGCTAGCATTTATATATAGCATTTTAAGGTTTGCAAAGAACTTTACAAATATTATCTCATTTTGTCCTCACAACAACCATGGAAAGCAGGCTCTATTATTATTGGCATTTTATAGTGTAGAAAAGCAAAACAGAGGTTGAGTGCCTTAGCTAATGGCTATCTGAGGCTAGATTTAAATTAGGCTCTTCCTGACTGGAGAGAAAATGAGATTAAATAGTTAGATTTGAGTCAGGTTTTTGGAAAGCCATGAAAATCAGTCTGAGAAATTTGAACCCTTGATAAAATTTGCTCAATTTTTAAAAATCTATTCTGGTTCTGTTTTTTGAAACCTGAGAAATGGAGAAGAGGAACCAACCTCCAATCAGATGGAGCTATTCTCAATTTTTGTATTAGTATTGCTCAATTCATTAAGAATAAAAAGGAATTAACCCATATGTTTGCCCCAAAACTTTAGATACAGGATGACCCTGAAGATTCCTTTGGGATTCGAATCTAAATTAATCTGAAATATGGTGAGTAGTTTGCTCATTTTTTTGAGCCTGAATAGATTTCTCATCACATTCACTCAACTCAGATTAAAAAAAAAACTATATACATAAGAAACTAAATATTCCCTTATCATTGAATGGGATAGTAGTTGCATTGCTGTCAAAAGCACTTAACAAGATCTGTTCTATCTCTCCTGTCTCAAAAGTATTGTCTCTGGCTGTTGTATTATGGCCAGTATTATTGTCATATCTGAAGAGTACTAAGCTATCTCAGCTGTTATTTACAATTATAATTGATAGTTATATTGCTTACCTTCTTAGTGGGGGAGGGGGACTAGTGAGAAAATTCAGAATTTGAAAAAATTAAAAGAATATTAAAAATAAATACATAATCATTATTTTTTTTTAAATATCAGAAAAGCTCAGTCTCCTTTCTAATTGAGTGCTGGAAGCCATTCTGAGAGATAGTATAAAATAGTTGGAAGTCTTGGGGTCAATAAAGATCTGTATTCAACAAGATTTTGCAAGGGTGAATATTGAAAATTACTTGTATGTGTATTTTGAAAAAAAGCTATTATTTATATCAAAAAAAAAAAAAAAGATGATATGTGTTCAAATCCTATCCCACTCACACATATGAACTATGTGAGCCTGGGAAAGTCACTCATCTCAGAGCCTCAGATTCCTAATTTGTAAAATAAGAGTAAAAGCTTCTATCTCTAAGGATTGTTCTGAAGATGAAATTAGATTTTTATGTAGAATGGGGAGAAGAGAGAAGAGTATTGTAAAACTTTAAATTGCTATTGAAATGTGATCCCTGTCCAAGTCTTGGGCCTTTAAACTCTGCCACAGAGGAACATGCTTTCCTACTATCCCGCAGCCAAAACTAAAATACCCTAGAGGAGAAGGGGATATCTAAAATCTAGCTGACTGTGGCAGGTTATTGATCTAAGTTCTCACATAGCTCTTTGATTTGTAATACTTTAATGCATATATTGGGTGATACTGTATATACTAATTATCTTTGTTTGTGTCTTAGCCTTTACTAAACTGTCAGCATCCTAAGGGCATAGACTAACCATTATCAAAATTTTGGATATCTTTCTGGCCTAGCATAATGTTTTGAACACAGTGAGGAATAGGTATAGGGTCTGTACATATAAGTCAGTCAGCATTTAATAATATATGTTGAGTTTATATAAAGAAAGATTGACTTTCCTGTTTCATCCTTTCAGTTGAACAATTCTGTCCATTTCTATAGGTACATTCCATCTAAGTGTCTCCCAGGAAATAATCTTTCACGTTCATTTTTTTCCAAATATTTTGAAAATTCTCAATCATTATATATATATATGTATATATATATATATATATTATATAAATTATATCAAAACTGACATATGACAAGAGAAGTAAGAAGAGGTATTTTACACTGTCATAGTTGTTTTTTTTTTTCCAGTTGCAATCTCAAAAACTTGAATTTGCCACCAGAGAACAAGTTCCATTTTCAAGTCAAATTTTAGTACAGTCCTGATAACATACAAAATCTGCTGACTGAAGGATAATTTATGTAAAGAGAAGATGTGTCAATATGTCATTTTTTGGGTATTAAATTCTTTGACTATTCTTTAGTTTTGATTTCATGACAATCCATGAAACAGAAAAACTTTAAATAAGCTCCATCTTTATAATTATGCAATAACAATAGCAGAGTGGCAGAAATAAAGATAGAAAGTGCTAAGAATCATAATTTAGATCATTGTTGAAATTTTTTATAACTTTTATTATTCTAAAGATGAGATTTTTGTCCAATGACCAATGAGTTGGCAATGAGAACTGAATTGTCAACATTAATATTCTTTAATTATATGGAACATAACAAAATTGTAACTCATTAGAAGGATGGCTTAAAAGATCTCCCTGGAGAAAGGAAAATGGTCAATAAAATTAGTTTTCTGATGCAACTAAAAACCATAAAAAACATAATTCCTTTGCAACATCTTCCCATGTCTCCTTGTAATAGCATAAGCAATATATATATATATATATATATAGACACTTTTAGTTTATGTATCAAACTCTATTGTAAAAAATGAAGTTGCAGAAAAATTTTGTGAAGAACTTGACAAAATTCTCCTTACCAAGTCAATTAAATCATTTCAATGGTTTGTTGGGCATATATTAGAAAATATGAAATATAAAGTTCAACTTCCTGTAAAATGGAAAGAGTTCTAGACTTGGAGTTGTGAGTGATCCAAGCTAAAACACCACCTTTATCTTTATTAATTGTTGTAGCTGGAGCAGGTCTCTTAACTTCTCTAAATCTCACAATCATCATTCATAAAATAGGATTACAACTAGGTAGTGCAAATAATGAAATCCCCTGAAGTGATTATCTGTATTTGAATCTGTACTATTCAAAGGTTTCATTATGTAAAATGTGATGATAGGTTCTAGCCCAATGAAAGTATGCAATGCAGATTATAATATTTTGACCATTACAATTGGGGTTTAAACTGTATAATGTTTCTAGTTTCTAACACATTGTGTCAATGTGAGGAGCAAAATATAAATGTTAGCTATCATTATTATTATTGTTATTATTACCTCCCATGATTATTATGAGGATCAAATGAGAATAATTGTAAAAGTTAGTACAGTGCCTGGAATATAGTATAATATAAATGTTGCTTGTTTATTATTATTACTATTATTAAAATGACAAAAATGTTATAGTCCTTGCTCTTGAAGAGCTTATGTTTTATTGCTCTTAATTAAAAAAAATTCTGATCATAAGTATATTTAAATTAATCTGTTCCTTCCACTAAATCCTCACCCCATTTAGAAAAAAATTACAAGGTACTGTAATGCAAAATTTACAGGTACTTCAATACATATATCAATATAATCTGGAAAAACACTCCCACATTACTAATATCTGAAAATACAGGTCTCTTTCTGCAAATCCATCCCTTCTCTCCCTGGCAGGTAACAAGTGTATTTCTCTCCATGTAGATCCTTTCCTCTGTCAGCTTACATTGTAGTATACCAAGTTTTAAAGGATAAAAACATAATGGTTAGAATCCTCTTTTCCTTGTGAAAAGTCAGTCTGATCTAAAGAGTATCCCTAAGAAGATCTAACATAAATTATTCATAACACTTAAATTCTACACGAATTTATTTTGCCAAAGATTAAAAATGAACTTATCAATTTTATCTAGCTTAGAAAAGCCATATCTTTTTGTCACTTAGAAATATATATACATATATACATGTATATATATTTAAAGAATATTGTCCTACTGATTATTATTAATATGTTAATTTTATTTGTATGGTCCTGCTTTTAAGTTCTATATCCATTACCAAATCTCTGATTACCTACCATATTAACATGCTTCTGTAAAAAGAGTGAGATTTGCAATTCCAAAGTGCTTTACAAGGAAGAATGGAGCCCAAGAAGCCAGAACAGAATCAGCAGAAATAAAATAACCAAGTTTTATGAGGGATAATATTTACAAGAAAAACAATCAAGGATAATGAGAATGTTAGAAGGGAGCACTGAGATCCATCCAATGTATTTTTATAATGTACAAACCAGATATCAGGGAGGTTTGCTGTTGCAAGTCTAGAGTACAGATTGAGATTCCAAGATAGGTCCTTATTGACTGGTAGAGAAGATACCGGTATCTGATTATACAAACTGTTTTGCCATTAATGTAGGCCTCATTTTGAGTGATTTGAGCCTTTTCTTTAGCTTCTTGCTTAGCAGGATGAAGAGGCCACTAAGGTGCTTCTACTATATTCTCTGGTGAGCTATATTTTGAAGTAAATACATTTGATTTTGTACTATTTAGCAAAGGTATGTGTTCTCATTATTTCCCAAAAGCCATGCCAAAGAATGGTGAAGTAGCCACAGCACCATAACTGGAGTCAAGAAGATAGAAATTCAAATCTGGCTTTAAAACACTTATTAGTAATGTGATCCTAGATAAGTCATTTAACTTCAGACTCAGTTTCCTCATTTGTAACACCCAACTTAAAGAGTTGTTGTGAGCATAAAATAAGACATGAAGAATTTTGCAGATCTTAAAGCATTCTGTAAATGCTACCTATTATTATAAGTATCTTTTTTTTCCCCCACTCATGTCTATCAAGCATTCTCTTAATTTTTGAGGATATAATCTCATATAATCTGTAGAAAGAGTAATATCTAAAATTTGTGAAAAGTTAACAAGAAATATGGATAGATTTGTTCAATTTTATATTATTAAACAATGTATATATTTAACTAGCTTTAACTTCCCTTTTTATAATTTTCTCTTGCATAATATATTTACAATAAAAATATAATTAGCAATGACTATATTATCACACTGTTCTTAAGCTGTTATTTTAGAGAGTAAAGTAATTATCTCACTAAAAGTTTTAAAGTTCATAGGATCTTTTAAAATTTTATAATCCAGGGTTTTTGTAATATTGTTTTCCATCCAAATAGATAAATGTATGTCATTCTGTTTCAGGCTTTTTAGAAGTTTTAGAAATAGCTATATGTATTTCATTAATGCTTTCTACAATTGATGCAATTGTTGGTCGGTTGCCTTTTTCTGCCCATTCTAGGTTCATAGAGCATGTTAAATGCCTTTGAAAACTTCTTGTGTTCTCTATAGATAATTTATCATAGAACAAATTGAATTTTCTCATCTACTATGCTTGAAATTCTCAGGTTTGTGTCATTACAATCTTTAATCTACATGTAAGAGAATTGGACTTAAGCAAAAGAAAGTTAAAAAAATTAGGTAAACTTGCAGAAATCCATTATAATAGTAAAATCCTACTGTATCAGAGAATTTATTGCACATGTAGTGATAGGAAAGGGAGGAAAACTAGACATAAAGCTTAAAAAAAACTTTTAAAAATCTTGAAGTATAAGCTTTACTGTTTATTTGAGCATGTCAGTCCTTATAAGTCTCAATTTTCTCATCCACAACATTTAGAACCTGAACTATATAAATTCTAATATCCTTTCCAGTTTTAACATTCTAAGATTCTATTCATCTATCTAGGGAAAGTGAAAGTAGGCCACTGCATTTATTCATGAGATGAAGGAAAAACTCATAAATTAATCATTAAAATGTAAAATAACATAACTAATGTCATTCTCAAAAAGGAAAGTCTTTCCTCCTTCCTCCTCCCCTTCCTACTCCATCTGTCTCTCTCTGTCTCAATCTCTCTGTTTTTTTCTCTGTGTCTCTTGTCTCTCTGCCTGTATGTTTCTGGCTTTTTCTGTCTTTCTATCTCTGTGTCTATCTTTTTCTCTATCTCTTTTCCTTTTTTCCCTCTTCCCCTAATACTTCTTTATACAATCTATTCTACATCATGATCACTGAGTAAATGATGTTGACTAGCATTTTTGTCACTGATACTACAGAATTTTGAAATAACATCTCTCATTATTCTGATTAAAAGCCAATCACCTTCTCATGTATACTTCTGAAGTTTTATGACATCCTTTAACTCTCTTAACTTCTAGGAAACTTCCAGAAGAGGATTTCACAGCTTAGCACTAGAAGGATACATTCATAGCAGTATTCCTTCCTCCCTAGGTCATTTGTTAGTTACCAGAAATAAAGTGGTTGGTTTAATTATGTTTATTTTAATAATACCCTTTTTAATACAGAAACTTAATGAGAGCAGCAGTTCATCTGAAGGCAGCACTGTAGACATTGGACTTCCTGAAGAGGAACAGCCTGTAGCAGAACCTGAAGAAGCCCTTGAACCTGAAGCCTGTTTCACTGAAGGTAAATGAGTCAACCATCTGTTTTATTCTGTGAAAAGGAAAAGAGAAGGAACTGAGTGCTTAGTAACCTAGGATATTTAAATGGTGACAAATGAAGAAACAAAACTACCCATCTGTCTACCTCCTCCTTCACAAAGCCAAGAACAACTTAGTTATATTCCAATTAGAATAAACTAATGTTTATTAAGCATCTACTGTGTAAAGCACATGGTGCTAGGTGCTGGGGGCAATACAACTTGAGAGAAGACACAGTCTTATCTCTGATAGATCTGGTATAAGAAAAACACAGGAACAATCAAATAAGATTTGGTGTTGGAGCTTAAGCTACCATTTCCTTGCCCCAGGGCTCTCCCAGATGAAGAAATTCCCTTTTCAACTGCAGATAGATACCTTCTCAACAATATAAGTCTAAGAACAGGGAGTTTTTAAACTGTTTTGTGTCATAGACCCCTTTGCTAAGAAAGTGAAATCACTTCTCAGAATAGTTTTTAAATGCCTAAGATAAAATATATATAATTAAAAGAAAAAAAATTAAATTGAAATGTGGTTATAAAAATATTTTTAAAAACAAGTAAATAGTTTCTAGGTAAAGAACTCATTATGAAGCGTGTTGGGGTCCCAACTGTATTTCCTATTGATCTGTGATTCCTTTCAAATTCCCAGCCCCTCCTGGCTGAGGCATATCCTCCACAGTCCAGGATGCCAGAGTCTTTGATTCAATTACAAATCCTGGTCAAAAGCATCCCTTTAAATTCCAATAAGAAATAGTTTCTTAAAAGGACGTCAACCACTTCAATTAGAGCACTGAGAGATTAAATCCACCTGCTCAGGGTTACTTAAAAAGATAAGATTTGAACCTGTGTCTTTCTGCCTCTGAGGACAGCTATCTATGCTATATGATATACTGTGTCCTATTTAATTATGAGATCCTTGTGTAAATATTATATAATAATATGGAATATTTAAATATAAAAGTTTATTAGTTGAATTTATAAGTATCTATTAAGTATGTAGTTGTTCCAGGTGCTAAGTTTATAAAAACAAAAAACAAACAGTGCTTTTTCTCAAAGGGCTGACATTCTATTGGGGAAAATAACACAAAAAGATAAGTATACAAGAAATATACACAAAATAAATGTGAAATCATTTGGAGGGGGAGAGAAAAATGCTAATAATTGGGGAGGATGTCAGGAAATATATTCAAAGAGAGTATTAAATGAGGCTGGGAATTCCTAGCAACAAAGGGAAGGAAGGAAAACATTTAAGGATGATGAATAGGATGTTTAAAGGCACAAACATAGATAGTGGAATGTCATGTATCTGAAAGCAAAAGTAGGCCAGAAAAAAAAAAAAAAAAAAAGGAAGAATAATGTTAAATAAGACTAGAAAGAGTAGTTCTAGTCAGATTGTGAATGGCTTCATATATCCCAAAGAGAAGTTTACATTTTATCCCAAGCAAGGTGATACCAGAAGGAGAAATCATTAAGTATTATCAAATTACTAGAAGCAATTTCTCTTTGATTTGGGTTTTAAAAGGAATTTTGTAGGCAGAGGGAGAATTTAGGCATATGAGATAACTTGAACAAAAAAAAAAAAAATAAAGACAAGATGACTCAAAAAATGCTTGAGGGATAGAGTCATCCAGTTATCTGGAGTATAGAATAATATGAACTGAGTGGACTAGATTGAGGCATAAGAAGGATGAATATGTTAGTGGAATGAAAGCTAAATTGAAGAAAGGAGAGACAGACCCATTAGAATGCTTTTGCAATAATAAGGACTGTTATCATATAGCTAAGGGTAGTAAAAGCATTAGGAATTAAGGAAGGATGTTCTACACCATAGTAATGGGAATAGAAAGAAGAGAGTGGATGAGAGGTATTCCAACAGCATGGTCAGCATACAGGGATTGGTGACAATTTGAAGGTAAGAGGAGAGAGAGAGAGAAGAAGAGTCAAAGGTAAAACCTATATGGCAAACATAACATATCAAGTGATTGAATGGTGCTGCCACTCTATATACAATTAAAACAGTACAAAATAGTTTTAGTAACATAGTTAAGAATGGGCTTTTTTGGTTATTTTCCTTAGCTGAATTATTAAAATATATACTAATGATGCTTAGCAGTTAATAAAAGGTAATATGTATATGTACTTTAAGGTTTATAAAGAGCTTTGCAGATAATATTTCACTTTATTCTCAAAAAAGCCCAGAGAGATAGATGCTATTATTTTTGACTTGATACAAATAAGGAAATTGAAGCAGACAGAGTTAAGTGACTTGCTCAGGCTCACACAGCTAGTATTGATGAGGTTTAGATTTGGGGAACCCAAATGAAATTAAGGTTTCTGGTGGTCAGGGAGTTAAATGAGGTCTAGTGGCAGATTCGGGGTTCAGGGAATTAAATGAGCTCCTTTCAACCCCTTGGGATTCGGTGCAAGCATAGGTTCTCTATAAAGGAATTTACAGACCCGAAAACCTAGATTGATAAAAGAGATTTATTATGGGGATTGGAAGCATAAAGTCTGGTTAGGGAAATAGGTGAGAATAAAGAGAGGATGGCACTGGAAAAGAATATTATTCCAGTTGGTAGATCTATGGAAAATGAAGTTTTGCACTGAGAATACAGTTCTTAGTGGGCAGAAAGACCTGGTAGTAAAGGAAACTGCCAGGGTCCATCTGCAAAGACCTTAGTTGATGAAAGCTCATTATATTGCTTGTCTTGGTGCAGGTTGGGAAACTCGAGCAGATCATCAGAATGGGGGCAGGGAGAGCCCAGTGGCTCTGATCTGGTAGGGATTGGGACAAACCCGGATCTCCTATTGGAACGCAAAGGGATTCTTTTGACCAGGATTTGTGAATCAAAGGTTCTGGCTTCCTGACCTGAAATGCCTCAGCCAGGAGGGGCTAGGAATAATCTGAAAGGAATCACAAATCAATAAGAAATACAATTTCTTAAAGGGACCACAACCCTCTTCAGTATGTGAGATTTGAACTCAATCTTCTGGATTCCTCGTCCAGAACTCTATTGCCTCAGCTAGTTAGCTCTAAATATTAAGGTCTAGATTTGGGGTACCTAAATGAGATTAGGGTTTAGTTGAGGTCTAGTGGCAGGTTTGGGATACAGGAAGTCAAGCAAAGATCCCCTGCAACCCCCTTGGATTCGGTGCAAGGATACAGCAGTAAATGGGACCTAGTAGCGGCACAAGTCCCCAATAAAAGCATTTATTGGCCCGAGAGCTAGATTGATAAAAGAGGTTTATTATTGGGTTTGGAAGTAAGGAGATAGGTGAAGATAGAGATAAGGAGGGCACTGGGCAGAGGGTCCAGTGGACAGAGGGTCCTCATATGGCTAGCATGTTTGGAATCTCTGCAAAGAGGGGTCCCAGTGTCTCCCTTTTATAATGGGAGATTTAGCTCGAGGGGCTTTTGGGTGTAGCTCCAAAGTTGGCTCAGATCCAGGTGGGGCTGGGACAGGTCAGATCTTTTATTGGAATTCAAAGGGACCAGGATTTGTGAGTTAAAGAGTAATTTACATTATTAACTAGGAGAGGGTGGGAATCTAAAAAGGAATCTTTCCCACATCATAAAGAGATGATCCTTTTGAAAATAAAGTAGTACAATTCTGATAGATGTGACTCTTTTCAACAATGAGAAGAACCAAATCAGGGCTATTTGTTCAATAATGAATAGAACCAGCTACACCCAGTGAAAGAACTCTGGGAAATGAGTGTGAACCACTACATAGCATTTCCAATCCCTCTATTTTTGTCCACTTGCATTTTTGATTTCCTTCACAGGTTAATTGTACATTATTTCAAAGTCCGATTCTTCTTGTGCAACAAAATAACTGTATGGATATGTATACATATATTGTATTTAATATAAACTTTAACATATTTAACATGTGTTGGTCTACCTGCCATTTGGGGGAGAGGGTGGGAGGAAGGAGGGGGAAAATTAGAACAAAAGGTTTTGCAACTGTCAATACTGAAAAATTACCCATGCATATATCTTGTAAATAAGAAGTGATATAAAAAAGAAAGAAAATAAGATTTTCATGGGTTTTGGGTTTTCATGAGAATTTGAGTCTATTGGATCTTTAGAATTTATGAACCAGCATTCTTCTTAGTATTTTCTACCTTATATTATTTTGTCACTCCAGAATGATCTTCTTTCTCTTCTCTGCCTATCCACTCTCAAGACTCAACTTTCATCCCATCATCTACATATGAACTTTTCCTAATATTCTCCTGTTGCTTTCTTGCACTCTTATTTAAATGAGCTAGGTGAGATAGTGGATCCAATAATAATGTCAGGAAGACCTGAATCTGAATCTGTCCTCAGATCCTTAGAAAATATGTGACCCTGGGCAAATCACCTCTCTCTGCCTTAGTTTTCTCATCTGTTAAATGGGGATAATCATAGCACTTGCCTCACGGGATTTGTTGTGAGGATCAAGTTAAATAGCATGTTTAAACCATACTGTAAACCTAAAAGTTCTCAATAAGTGCTATAATAAATAACTATTGTTATTATTCAACTTTTGTGTCCTTATTCCCTGCTCCCCTACTCATACATCATACAGAGTGTCCAGTACATTGTAGCATGTCTTTGGATGTAATATGTGCTTAGTAAATATTTTATTGACTTAATTTTTATATAATAGCAAAACAAACAAGAAATGAGGGGAAGGTGCTGACAAATATGGGCAGTGCTAGTGCCAATTATATTTTTCTGAGCCATGCAATTTTGTAAAATCACTTACAAGGCTTCCTTAAAACTCTCATAAGGGAAATCCAAATAACAGAAGGATGCTAGCTTCAGTTATAAGACCTGGATTCAAATCTTGTCTCTGTTCTTTATGTCTGTATTTTAAAGTCACTTTTCTGTGGTCTTCTATTCTCTCATCTTTAAAAATGAGATTATACCAGGGATGTCTTCTCCAGTCCCTTATTGTCTATATTCTAAATGTGACAGGAGTAGTTGACTTTATTATTGTAAGTTTTTCTTGAGAACTTATTTTTAATGATTTGTTTTTATTACTTCACATGCCATAAATTTTATGGTAAATAATTGAAAGTGCACAGATAATTACATACCAGAAAAGTTCATGTTAGTTAAATGATTAAAAAGAAAAATGTTAAAATTATTTACTTTGCTAATGAGATGTTTCAGATCTTCATGTTTGAACCTGTTCTCTACAGGCTGTGTACGAAGGTTCAAATGCTGTCAAGTCAGCGTGGAAGAAGGTAGAGGAAAACAGTGGTGGAACCTGAGAAAAACCTGTTTCAGGATAGTTGAACACAACTGGTTTGAGACTTTCATTGTTTTCATGATTCTTCTCAGTAGTGGTGCTCTGGTGAGTGAAACATCAAACTAAATTATTTCATATAAAAGAAACTTCCCAGAATTTTCAAATTAGAAATTTATTTCCAAATTATCTTCACACCCAAAATGTTTTTTAATGTAACCACACTTCAAATCTTCCATCCTATAAACTTCCATCTTACAATTCCATTTCTGGGCCTGCATTTCCCAAGTCTGCTCTTTGAAATAATTCTTTATTTCTTTGGACTTGAAGTAGTTAATCCTGAAAATATATCCCTAAAATGTCTTCACATTCAACCAGTGGATATAAATGATTAATTTTTCTCCTATATTTTTAGGCAAATAAAGAAAACTGTGAAATTATAATAATACATGTAATAATATGTATGCTGTGTGAGATCCTAGTTCAAGAATATATTCAGAGTTGTGCTCTTAACAATTTAGGAGATAGAGTCTCTAAGTCCTTAGGGGCCATTTCTCAATCTATTAAGTATTTTGTTCAGTATTCTCCTGCTACTCAGGAAAACAGTAAATGTTGATGATAATAAACAATGGGCAATATGCCTAAGTAGCTCATTAGAAGATTTTATTTCCCTTTAAAGTGCAAGTGTTTCATTCTTATCAAAGTCAATCAACACTTTGAATTAGTTATATTTTTCCTCTCTAAGAATTTCAAGGGACCATATTGCAGAAAACATTAGAGGGGAAAAAGACCATTTAAGTAAAGGCCAAAATAATTTTTGTTTCTTCATCTTTAAATTAAAGGAATTGGATTATATGTTCTCCAAGATCTAACAGGCTTGAAGTTCTAAACCCCATGATTCTGTGAATAACATCTAAAATATATATATATATATATATATGGTTTTCTTTCAATGAGGCCCAGCAAAAAAGCCCATAGAATTATATGAACATTTTTTTCCTTTTTAAGTTAATAATTGTGATAGAAGTCTATGATTTAAGGACTTCAAGCTGTCTACATTTGAATGTAATCATATCTGAAAGTCCTATCTCCAGGGTTTCATCTTCTGCCAGTGACAAAAATGAAATTACTCCTATGTAGAAAACATGAAGGCAAAGTTCCCAGATATGATATGATACTAAGGATCGCAGATGATGTGTGATTCCAATTCATAATGGCAAGTCATGCATTCATCTCTACTGAGGCATAAAAACTATCAGTTACATTAAATGAGTAAAAAAAAAAAAAAAAAAAAAAAAAAAAAAAAAAAAAAAAAAAGGCTAGGTCAGGCCAGTATTTATCAAAGGAGGATGAGTAGCAATTATTGCTTTATGAGGACATAAATCACAAGATATTCATTTCCTTTACTTGTTCTATTTATTTTATGATAGTACTAATAAGCAGCAAAAAGGCCAAGAGATGGATAGCAAAAAAGGGGAAATTATAATCCTCCAATTTTAAACCTACATAACTGAGCTCTCATCTCATCTCTACTTTTAATTGATTGGTAGGAGCCAATCAAAACTTGAAGTCTAGAGTATTCTCTTAGTTAAAGCTACCAATGATAAATTGATTCAGTGAAAGCCTACCTTTTTCTTCTTATTTCTTGGTTTTTCTCATTAAAAAAAAGACATTTCAACCCAAAATATTTAATGCTGGACATCTGCAGGCCTTTGGACAGAAAAGAGCCAACATTAGCAGGCAGCCCTCCTACATTCCATCTGTTAATGGAGTAAGTGGAGGCTAAGAAGTAATCCAAAAGGAGAATTTAAATATGAAAATGTTATAGACTCTATACTCTATGCTATATGATACTACATAGTGCCATTCTATATCATGCCATACCATATCCTAAACCATTCCAATTTATTTATCTCACCCTACCTACCCTATTCTAGCCTGCTTCAAACTACCTCATCCTACTTTACTCTATCTTAACTATCATACTATACTTATACTGTATATATTGTAGTGTATTACATCACATTATAGAATACTATATCATACAGTTCTATACTAAATTGAATCATATGATTCCATATAAGCAACTGGTGGCATAGCGGATAGAGGGCTAGGCCTGAACTCAAGAAGATTCATCTTTCTGAGTTCACATCTGGCCACAGACTCTTAATAACTGTCACTTAACTCTGGCTACCTTAGTTTCCTCATCTGTAAAATATGTTGGAGAAGGAAATAGCAAACTACTTCAGTATGTTTGCACAGAACATTTCAAATGGAGTCATGAAGAGTCAAATATGACTGAAAATGACTGAACAATAACAACAAAATGTTACCATACTATACTGTACCATGCATATATATAATGTATATGCATATGTATATATACACACAGACATATACACACATAATAGAGAAAATGTGGTATAGTGAATAGTGGAATGGACTAAAATACAAAAAGATCTAGATTCAAATCCCAGCTGACCCACTACCTATATGATCGTGATCAAATCTTTTGACCTCTCAGGGTAAAACAAATCTCAATTTCCTTGTCTATAAAATGGTATTAGCAATGGCTCCTTTCTCACAGAGGCATAGTAAGACTCAAATGAGCTAATATATAAAAAATACTCTACAAATTTTGAAATGCTCTATCAACATAAGTCATTATAGATTTTTTTTCATTTTCTCCTAATCATTCAATCTAGTTTACAGATCATGTTATGATATGAATACTAAATTGTAAAACTTTTTTTTTACAGGCATTTGAAGACATTTATATTGAACAGCGAAAGACTATTAAAATCATGTTGGAATATGCTGATAAAGTTTTCACTTACATCTTCATTCTAGAAATGCTTCTAAAGTGGGTGGCATATGGTTATCAAACTTATTTCACTAATGCCTGGTGTTGGTTAGACTTCTTAATTGTTGATGTACGTATTCTATGTGTTTATCTTTTCATCTAAAGAGTTTACACATTGAGCTTGTCATAAATGTTATTTTTTTTTTATTTTTTATTAAGTACTGGAATACTCTACATCAGTTGGCTAAGTACAACTAACTAAGGATGGAGAAACTTGAGTAATGATTTTTCAGTGTCATTTTTAGATCAGTGACACCTTCCTGGCTATGCACCAAATAGTACATGGTGAATGGTGAAAGAATAGTCACACTTAAAATTTGCCCATCAGCAAAATGAGAACAATAGTATTTATGCTATCTTCTTCCTTAGGGTTCTTGTGATTAGAATAGTTGCTTTGTTTGTTGTCCTTCATAATTAAAGAGGATCAAAATGATATCACCATGTTGAAGTCAGAAGGCTATGTAGACCTTAAAGCACTCTAAAAATGTGAACTGTATAATTAAAGGGCATAATAAATAATAACTTCAAGGTTGAATTTTATTTTTTCTTAAAAGAAAAAAGACTTTGAAAATGAAAAGATACAATACTGTCTTCTACCCAACTCAAAAAGTTTTATATTTTGGCTTCTTATTAATATGAAAGAATTTAAAGTAGATTTTTATGATGGGATGCCTTTAGTATATACTGTTTATATACTAAAGTATTATTTTATTCTCTCCATAAGTTGAAATAACTTGTCAAACACAAGGTAAGGTTAAGCAGTATACAGAATTTAATCACTGAGAAGACTGGGCTAAATGTAAGTTTCTAAATAAAGATAGATTTGTATCTACTGATGAGTGAATGTAGTATTCTTGTAATTTCAATTGAAATATCAGTCCTTGTATTTTGCCAATGTGCTACAATCAATTTAATGAGATTTAATCAAGATTTGAAGAAATAAGGAGCAGAATGGTAGCTAACTTTTTCCAAAAAATTACAATTTTTTTCACTTTTTTCTTTTTATAGGTGACTTCTATTAGTAAATGTCAGTAGACTATTTTAAAAGATACATGACATACCAAGCATTAATTACTCAGTTTTCTTTTTCAAGTATTAACAAATTTCTTTTTCTTAAAGAAAAAATTCTTTTCTTCCATGACTTCTTGAAAATATTCTACAATTTTTTTTAGAAGCCAATAATCATATTGTCATGTCATATGTGTAAAAGTCATTCTAAATTAAAAGAAATACATTGTTTTTCTCTTTTGTACAGGTCTCTTTGGTTAGTTTAACAGCGAATGCCTTGGGCTACTCAGAACTTGGTGCCATTAAATCCCTCAGAACACTAAGAGCTCTGAGACCTCTTAGAGCCCTATCAAGATTTGAGGGAATGAGGGTAAGATAAATGAAGGAAAGTAGGGTAATGCATGTAATAGAAAGAGCTCATGCATGCATAAGGAATGGCAAATTTTTGCAGAAATGCTACACTCCTCCTTTTATCTGTTGCATATTTACCATTCAGAGATATGCAAAAGACTGGACTTTCTTGGTACTAATAGTAATCACACATCACTGGGCTCATCCAAATTGCTTTAATCACATCCTAGTCAGTTTTTCTGTTAGTCAATATACTTAACTGTTATAATTATTTATTCAGCCTGAGTAGTGAAATAAAGAGAATTCTAAACCATATGCTTCTTTCTAGACAATGATTTATTAATGCTTGTTGTTTTAGGGTTTTCTTGTCTTTTTCTTTCATGATCCAAAATGAGAGGCAGAGTAATATAGTGGTTAGGCAGCCAATCTCAAATTCAAGAAGATCTGTGTTCAAGTTTTGCCCCTCTTTATGAATCAAGTAAAGTCACTTGACCTCAGTACCTATGCAACTCACTATGATAATAAATAACTGAATAATATCAAATCTGCCTTAGAAGGGAGAGTTTCCTCACGTGGTGCTTCTATAATATGAAGAGAAGCAAAATCAAAGAAATCTAGACCAAAAATTCAAAACTAACAAAAACCAAAACAGCTGATGATTGGAAAGATCCAGGTGTTGACATGGTTAGGCTTAAATACAGATTGGGATTTTTAAAACCTTTTCTCTTGGATGTTTTGATGCTGGCTACAGCTTAAGTTACAACTGAAATATAATCCACTTTAAAAAAAAAATCTAAAATTTACATCCCTTTTGGGAAGTGCCCATATTTTGCTGTCATAAGCATATATTTTTTTTAAATATCTGATTCCCTCATCAGCAAGTAATAGTGAAATAATTTGAATAGGTTTTTTTTTTAATTTTGTCACTGAATGATGACTCTTAAATAACCCAAACATATTCTCATGGAGCAAATATCATATAAATAATGATTTTCTTTGGCATTCTTTTTGAAGACTCTTTGCCCAGGATCCTGGTCAGAAAAAATAAAATGTTATATTTTTAGCTTATTTGTGTTCCCATACTCCTTTCATTTACTGTAAAGGTATATAGTCTTTTAGAGGGTCTTTATGGTGCTGTAAAAAATCTATTCCATTTTAAGAAAATAAAACTTACAATTCCATAAAGCCATGGGTGAAGTAGTTTGATTTCCTGTGGATCAATCTCTCTGCTCTCTAAGACTTAAAAATTAACAGTAATTTTAATTTCAATTTTTATTTAATTAATAGTTTAGAATGTGACCCTTAAAGTCTCTTTAAAAATTAATTGAATAATATTATAAATGTTGGCTGATCAGATTTAAGAATAGAGAATTTATTTTATATTCATGATTCATGTAAACTCATGAACTAATTTAGGCAGATCAGAAAGATACTAGCTTTTGAGTACAATGAAGATAATATGAATGTCTTGCTCACTTTAACATAGAGTTAATCATATTTTCGTAAAGAATTGTGTATGGAAATTCTGACAGTAATGTGTTTATCCATGAAAAAAAAATGACATTATTTACACTTAAAATCTGTTTCTTATTTTATTGCGGATTGACAATTTCTTTTTTCTGAAGGTAAATTTTCTACCAGAAAAAAATCAATTTTGTATAGAATCTGAGTTTTGTACAATATTAAAAATTTGAAGCTGTCATATCTTAAATTTTATATATTCTAACCATTTTGTTCAAAACCTCAAATTCTTTTAAACTCATGAGTCTAATGTTTCTCTTATGATATG
This sequence comes from Antechinus flavipes, assembly GCF_016432865.1. NCBI lineage: Eukaryota > Metazoa > Chordata > Mammalia > Dasyuromorphia > Dasyuridae > Antechinus > Antechinus flavipes. The sequence continues at coordinate 426,565,742 of NC_067400.1, forward strand.
ATTGCTAGTAATATACATGCTTAGATATTCACCAAAAAATGACTCAATTCCATTTTACTTTTAAACACTATCTTTAATACTGAAATAATGGGTAGAGTTGAATTTAAGTTTAGAAAAACCTAGATTCAAATCCTGCCTCAGGCACTTACTAGCTCAGGAATCATGAGCAAGTCTTTTAAGGTCAATGTGTCTCTCTAGGACTTATATACCAGATAGATGGCTTCTGATCATATCTCTGTAGGTTATCTTTAGTCACAATATTTTCCTTGCTGTTCATCAATAAAGAACTCTCTAAAATGTATCTGCTTTTAATGATTGTATAGGTTTAACTAATGGGAATTTTAAAAAAGTAAACTCTTAATAATTTCTGGTAAGAAAAGTAGAGAAATTATTTAGTTTCAACCAGGGTCAGACATATATGTAGCCTCATCTAGTAATTGGATCTTTGTACCACTAAAATTTCCATTCATTTCAGCTCACTATTATTTGGCATTGTCAATTGACTAGGGTTTTGTTTTTTTTCTCTTTTCAATCTCTTGCAATTATTTTCACTGTGGAGACCCAGATAGAGATGATGATGATTGATGATTCTACTCAGAAACTGAGCTTTGAATATATTCAGTTATTTCTTTTTAATTCTAATTCTTATAGCACAAAAAGAAGTAGCTGCAAAATTGTATGCTAAGCATAAAAAAGCAGCTTTTTTTGTTTGCTTGCTGAATTACACTTTGGTCATTCCAAAGCATGTGCTTATGTGTAGCATCACTGAATAAAGCATGCTTTACAATGCTTGATAAGGAGACATAAAGTGATCTATCAATTATCATCATACTGGCACTTTCAGTTTTGCATGATTGACGCACATTTCTGGCTGACGGCTTTATACATTTATTGTATTTCAAATTTCCAGTCCAAATTCTTTAACATGTAAAATTGAACTGAAAGAATTGATGTCTTTAAATATCTATAGTACCATTAAATTTGTATTATTTAATTTCCGAATCTAAGAAATCTGTTAAGATAAATGCCTTATTTTTCAAAAGTACTCTAGACTTCATTAATAGGGAAACTGACAGCATCATATACAACAACTAACACCAAATGTTCTGTCATATCGGGTTCCTAATAACAAACTATATATTTCTATTTTATATAGGATAATCTTTCTCCAACTTGGATGGGGTGGAGCGCTGGTTCCTCCCCTCAACCCTTTATAATGGGTACTGTATTTCCCCTTTTGCTACCTTTAATCCTTTCACTGTGACTAATTAATGTGCAGTGGGGTGGGAGGGAGTGGAGAGGTTAATTTGAGTGTCACAGTAGGACATTCTAGTCAGATTTTTCCATTCCAATCCCTTTTCGATTGCTTTACATTTTCTCCAAAATTTGCCTTTGGGGCCTGAATTTGCTCTGTGTGATCCCTAGTCCCAGTTATTAATATATTGGGAAAAGTTCGTTAACATTGATTTAACAATTTGCAAATTAAGTAATCCATACTTGGAAAAAACATGTTCAGATACCTTCTGGGGGTTGGGGGAACCCTTGGGCAATCCATATACAATGGTTGTTATAAAACCTCAAACTTGTCATAAAAGGATGACCTTTGCTTCTTAGAAAGTTGTAGTCATGGAAATTGCAAATTCAAATAATATGCAGTAGATTTCATGTCCTGCTGATTTGAGCAGGCACAAGTGTCCAGTGTGCTAGGCTTCATAGAAATGGATATTGATTGTGTAACCATTCTCATTCTTTGTTAAATGTATGTTTATTGGAGATTCTTTTCAAAATAAATATGTAAGAAAATAGAGAAGTATACAGTGAAATTATGAGGTTAGTGTTTTGAGAAAATAAGAAAACTCATTGAATTATTAAAAACATCTATTCTCTTGGGTCCACACATATATTACAATTTTACAATTTTAAGTCTTTAAATATCTTCTTGGTTGTAAATTAGGCAGAAATAAAATTTCCTTTCTTGAATGAAACTAAAATCCTGAAAATCTTAGTAAGTTTTACACTATTTTTTTTTCTGATTAGAGAGATGTCATTACTGATTGATTTTCTAGTTTTTTGAAAGCATATATATATATATATATATATATATATATATATATACACAATAGTCAAAAATTTAAAAGCAAATAAATTTAAATATTATTTTATCCTGAAATAGAAAAACATTAGTCAAGAGTATAGATTCTGTTTTTAAGAGGGAGGCAGGGATATTAATTGTGAGCTAAGAATAAAAAGATAATATTGCCACTCTGCTCCAGACTCTTTATTAAGTGATCTCTTTTTTTAAAATATCATATTCCATAAAAATTGTCAATCCAACATTCAATTTTCTCAGTTTGGTATCTTTTGCTTTTTTTTTTTTTTTTTTTTTTACTGTTGCACTGGTCAATTTAATACTTTTCTTTTGAGATTACAGAATTATTTTAACTCATGAATGTAATTGATTTTAGAAAGCATTTATTCAGGAAAAGAAGTTGAATAATCTTTAGAGTAGGATCTATTTGTTTCTTTAGTCATTTTTTTGTGAAAATTAATGATTGGATGATTTTAATGTGCAATATACTGGAAATGGGAATCAAGAAGCATGGTTTTAGTATAGCTTTTCTATTCACTTGGTTTACTGTCCTGGTCAAGTCATACCATCTCTTTTTCCTCATCAGTAAAAAGAAAATATTCAACTAGATGGTCTATAAAGTTCTTCTAACCTTAATGTATTATGATTATAGAGATTTAATCATGCCACTTATATAAATTAGACATATTTATTTTAAAGACATCAGAAAATTCAAAAAAGTTTTGCCTATTTTCTGCATTGGTTTCAAGTTATTTAGCAATCCAGAACTATAATGGGAGAAATGGCACCAAAATTATTTATGTGAGAATAAGTCTATATGCTTATAGAATTTTTGGTTTCCTTGAATACAAAAATAACAGGTAATCATTAGATATAATGATTGATTGATAATTCCCTATCATTCAGAAATGTTATTATATATGCTAAATATTTAAAAGTAAAATAATTAAATACACCTAGTTAACTTAGATTAAACATGGGAGATATCAATAATCTTATTCAAATTACAAATTAGAATATGAGATTGTAAAAAATCGGATGTTGAGTGTTTGAGGTTGTTTTTTTCCCCTACAAATTGTACATCTTGTAAATTTTTCCAGAAAGTACTGGACTAAAGAAAGCATAGGATGACATTTAAGATGTCAAAGTAGAAATTTTCATTCAAAGAGAAGCACATTTTCAGTTTCTCTTACCTCATCTAAGATAGCTCCTCTCTTGGACCTTTCTTATATATAGATTGTAACCTAAATCTGCTCCTTTCAACATACAGAGATACCTTCTTCTTTCTTGCTTTCTTTCCTTTTTTCCTTCTGTCTTTCCTTTCTTTTTTTTCTTTTTTCCTTTTTTCTTTTTCTTTTATCTTTGTATCCCCAGTGCCTAACACATGCCATGATTATACATTAAAGGCATACTAATTTTTTTTAATTGAATTAAATTAGATCTTTCTCCCCAAAAAAACCCTATTTTACTTTTTTTTTTACTTTACTTGAAATTATACAGATTACTGTTTTTTATGAACTTCATGCCTTCCTGGAACTATATCCAAGAGTATTTTTGTTTAGTGAATTGAGAGTGCTAAAATTCTACTATGTGATTTCTATAATAGTATTTTTTTCATTGCTTTCCCAATGGGTAGGGGAAGAAAGAGGTGGGAGAAAGAGAATTGGAAACTAAAAATAAAATAAAATTGGATTTATGATAAATACATATATCTACTATATAGTAAAGCTTATATATAGTAGATCTTTAAAGATATGATTGAAGGCAAATTTATATGGAAATAACTAGAAAATAGCTGAATTTGTTTTTGTTCTGCTGGTTAAGAAAAGGAGAGTTTTACAAAATTTTTATCACTTCAGATAATATATTCAAAACAGAGCTGAAAGAGTGCACATATATTGTCCAATAAAGTCTCTTCATAATTCAGAGGCCTGTTTTACCAGACTTTTCAAGAGCTATGTCAATAAGAAGAATTAAATAGTAACATATCCACAGATATAGTTGAATGTGACCAGTTTTTTTTGACTTAACCCAAATTGCCTCAGATAATTCAAAGGAAGTGGATGAACAATGGAGACTTGAAGACACCAGGGATAAGATAGATTCTCCATTGGTTTAATTGGATATTATACTGCCCCATCTGATATGCCTATAACATATAGGTCCATATAACATATCTGTACTGTATCATTATTTGTTTGATATTAAACCAATCACTTAAGCAATCAGTGGCTTATTTTGAGATGGAGTATTTTGTTCATGGAACAACCAGGAGGCCAACATCACTGAATTAAAGGATACCTATTGAGTAATAAGGTGTAAAATATAAAGGTGAGAGGAGGATAGGTTATAAAAGTCTTTGAATGCCAAAAAACAAACCAAAAAAACCTTCTTTATTTGATGTTTGATCAGATGTGCGCATTAGGAAAATCATTCTAATGACTGAATGGAGAATGGATTAGTATAGGGAGAGACTTGAGGCAGAAAGATCCATGAGCAGGCTCATGGTCCTAGTATGAGGTAATAAGGGCCTTTACTAGAATAGTGATTGTAAAAGAGAGAAGGGGGATTATAGGAAAAATATTACAAAAGCACAATCAAAAGGCCTTGGACAACAATTTGGATATGGGTAAGAGCTAGTGAGGAATCCAGTAAAACTTCTAGATTGTAAGCCTGGGGAGCTGAGAATATAGTGTTATCCTTTATTTTAACAAGGAAAGTAGGAGGGAAGGGAAAGTTTAGAGAGGAAAAATAATATTTTCCTTTTTGGATACATTGAGTGCAAGACATGTACTGAACATGCAGTTTGATGTAAGATTTGTAGTCAACAGAGAGTTTGGGCAGGATAGGTAGATTTGAGAAGTAATGACAGAGATGGTAATTTAGTACATGGAAGCTGATATGATCACCAAGTGAAGGAGTGCAAAGGGATAAAGATGGCTCAGAATAGAACCCTGAGGGACATCTGCAGTTAAAAGGCATGTTCTAAAAGAGAATCTACTGAAAGAAGCTGTCAGATAGATAGGATAAGAGTCCAAATAAGGTAGTGTCCTGAAAACCTAGAGATTTGAGAGTATCAAGTAGGAAAGAATGAGAAACAGTATAAAAATGCAGAGAGGTCAGGGAGAATGAGGATAGACAAAAGGCCACTGGATTTGGCAGCTGGGATCATTAGACACTTTTGGAAGAGGTGAAGAGTGGAATGAATGATAAAGTCAGAAACTGGATTGTAAGTTCCTTAGAAAATAAGAAGAGAGAAAATGAAGGCACCTAATTGTAAATTCCAGAAATAATAAGATAAATTTGGAAATTTATTTATCCAGTTTCTAAAGGATTCTGTTTTGGATTAGCTATTAATCTCACTGAAGTACCTATAATGATGTATATTATTTGCAAATTCACATGGTTTAAGGAATAGAGATTCTTGAAATCAATAAAGCCTGAGTTCAAATTTATGCCATTAATTGCCTATATGATACTGGGGAAAGTCATTTAACTTTTTTTGACCTCAGTTGTCTCATCAATAAAATAACAGGAAAGAATTGCTTTCAAAATATCTTCTACCTCTGAAACTTTATTCTATAGACTCTCTATTTCACTGTTACCTGGATAACATATGTTAAATTCAGAATTTTCTGAGGAATAAAACGTAATTGGAAAATGTTTTTTTATATACCATATAAAATATATAATATTAAGTTGTGGCTTTTTAAGTCAATATATAGTCCATAAGGACTGATCCAGATGGTTGTTCAAATATTCAGATGAGGAAAAGTAAATAACAAATTAACTTCAAGGTTAAAAACAGAATTCATTAAATTCTAATGCTATTATTTTATAGTGGCATTGGAGGTAACCCTATGCTCTCAGAAAGTATGCCAGTTATTCCAAGCTCTCTCTGATGAGAGCAAACTTGAAAGGCTTCGAATAGAGTTTAGCACTTAGCCAAGGACTAGCTTAAATTCAATGAAGCTTCTCATCAGATTTTGGCCAGTGATATTTTTGAAAGAAGAAAGAAAGTCACAAATATTCCTGAAAACCATTTCCAAAGTATTGAGGAAAGGGTTGAAATTTTTCCAGTCATATAGACCAACAATTAGCTTGAACCTCTGAGCTAGTTTAGCAATGAACCATTGTGCTAGACAACTAAGCTATGATGTTTATGATTTGATTCTGAGTAGCACAGCCTAAATTGTTTTTCATGCTCATTCCTCATTGTCTTGGGTAGTTTTAACATCTGTGAAATCATTTCTCTCATTGTCCTACATCTTCAAAAGAATAAATCCAAACTTGCACATCATATCAGATTTCAAAGAGATCATAAGTGGCTCGGGAGCATTATAAAGAGTTGGCAAATAGATCTTGTTTGGAGACTAATTTTCAAAAAACTTACCCAAGGAAGACAGAAAAGTAGCAGAAATTATAATAAGAAAAATATAAATAGATGCCAGTGATGTTCTTTTTATTTCTTTGATTGATTCCTAGCATTAGCAAAATTAGGAAGACATTAGGTAGATTTATATGTCTAGTTATTAATATTCAATTCCAGGAACATCTTCTGTTTTCAGTTATATATGCCCACTTCAAAGCCTAATTTAGCTTGCAGCGACTCACATGCAAATCCCTTGGAAATTGTGTGTGAGCAGGCAAGGGCAGAATTTAATATATTTCAGCCCACACAACAATGCTAAACATAAAAATTCAAATTTCTTTTGTCTTTTAATAAATTTTCTGGAAGGAAATCAAGATTCTAGAGGGAAAAATGAGTATTATCACAGAACAAAGCTTAATGTAATTACTTCAAATTTAAGAATTTACCACACACACAAACCCCTCCTCTTATCATCTTTGCCTAATAAGGCTAATTTTATGATGTTTCATTTAAATTAAGTTTATTGAATTAAACTCAGTAAATGAAACAAATGACATGACTGGAGCTTGAAATAAACTGTTATGATCTTAATGAAATACATAACGCAAAAATGTCTTGCTTTTTATGCAAAATTATTATTAGTCTTAATAATAATGCATGAATAATTAAGGTCACAAATATATTAGGTATTTCAGCTTTCAATAATATTTTGAATTAGGTACTTAGGTTTTAGATCATGATATCCGTATTTTTTTAATTTTACATAGGAAAAGTTTGTTGATGCAATCAGCCCATTGTCAATTTTTTTTTGTTTTTTTTGTTTTAATTATTTGATGTGTTGCCTTTTTAATAAGTTAATTTTCTGTATTATGTTTTCCCATTTCTCTTTTTTCTAGAAAGCACCAAATATTCTGACTTCATCTATCTTCCAGAAGGTTTTTCTGATTTTGCTTTCCATTTACACTTTTCATGCTTGTGGGTTTGTTTGTTACATTCCCTGTTTGTTTCCCTGAATAGATATATTCTGTTAAATGTTTTTAAAAGACTTTTTTTGTTTATTTGGTTTTTTAAAGATTTTCCATTTTATATTTTAAAAGCCTCAAGTAGTTGTGAATAGATAAAGTTAGATGGACTAAAGATTGGTTGGTAGAAAAAAATGTTTCATTCTTTGACTGATTAAGCATTCTAACATTTTTTTCCTTTCATTTGTATGCCAGGTGGTTGTGAATGCCCTCTTAGGAGCCATTCCCTCCATCATGAATGTGCTTCTGGTTTGTCTTATATTCTGGCTAATTTTCAGCATCATGGGAGTGAATCTGTTTGCTGGCAAGTTCTACCACTGTGTAAATACCACAACTGATGATATGTTTGACATCTCACAAGTCTATAATCGTTCTCAGTGTTTCGAACTTATAGAAAGAAATGAGACTGCCCGGTGGAAAAATGTTAAAGTAAACTTTGATAATGTAGGATTCGGATATCTCTCTTTACTTCAAGTAGTAAGTAAAAACTTTCTGTCAATATTTCATTATTGTGCATGTTAATGAAAAAATTTAAAAGACAGTTACTTCTAATTTAGTCACTAAGAAAATGAAACCATTTTTTTTGGTCTATGTTTTTAACATTAGCAGAAACTAATGATAAGCTATTAGTGTGTGGTAGCCAAGAATATGCAACATCTAAAGAGTGATTTAGCTGTCTGTTTCTTCCTCAATTCCCATCTTTAAGTTTGACTGCTTTAACTTTTTTTAATCTTATATAAGCTTTGCATATGCTAATATATGTTATTATTTTTTACTAAAAATTATAGTCATGAATTCCACTAGTATATTTTATTAGGAAGAAAGAAAATTGTAGAAAAACAATAGATTGATCAATTAAACATGTTATATGAAAAAATACATTAAATGCATATTGACTGTTTTAAATATCTATTAATATAATATTAGTATATAGATCAATATATCATTTAAGTCATCTATAAAACATTGTGTTCTTGACATATTTAAAGATTTTTAATATCAAAGTTAGACATATATATCATATTTACAGGCCACATTTAAAGGATGGATGGATATTATGTATGCAGCTATTGACTCAAGAAATGTAAGTACCATCAATGTACTAAATGTAGTTTTTGGTGTTGTATAAGTCCTTATATGCAACTACTAGAATTTGTATAAGTAACTGAATTATATAATGAGGAGAATGAAGAGGGAAAACTGTTATAATCATTATTAAGAGAAGATTACATGAAGTACATAAATTAAAGAAGTAAAAACAAAAGAAATCCCTACTAAAATTATATTCTGAATTATTTTATGTACTAAAATAACTGATAAATGCATCATGTTCTATTTAATACTTAGATGGAATGAGCCTGGTGACAGACTGTATGTCTGTTATCCAAGGATATGGCTAATTTCAGAAAGACTCATTATCAAGTTGTCTAAAAAATGATGAATTTTTTGACCTGAGAAACTCTTGAAGATTATTTATTAAGTTTTAAAGGGGTTTCAGTATGAATCAACAATTATCCTTAAAGTATTGATACAATACTTCTACTTACATAGTATACATATATACATGTCATAAATTCACATCTGTCTATTGCTTCTAACCATAATAGAAATCATGATTAACTCTATGGCCAAAACAATAACACAAAAACTTGTTCATCACCAGACAGACACAGAAATTATTGGAGATTGAGACAGAGAAAGAAATAAAAGAGAGAGGAAGAGAGAGAATGAGAGAAGGATGAAGAAAGTGACAAAGAGAGAGGTCACATTAAGTCAGACTAATGTTCATTGGATCCAGTAGCCTCTCTCTAATAACAGCTAAGATGAATTTTTTAAGATACTGTGGCTGTAGACTCTGGGGGTATTTTAAAAAGTAATTTAGATAATCCATATTATCTTTATCCTATTTTAATACTAATTTAATACATTGACATTTGATGTCATCAGTTCTCATCAATGGATCACAACACACGTGTGTGCATGCATGCAAGTGTGTGTGTCTGTGTATGTGTATGTGTGTGTGTAGTGTGTGTGTGTGACTCTCATTCATATCCTCTTGAAAGTTCACAAAGAGGGTCAATCCAATGTGCTGAATTTCTCATAATATTTTGAGGACACCAGTGAAACCCTCAGCTCTAATCTCTTGCTCTAATTACATAAGCAACCCAATTTTTATTTCTGCCATATAATTCTTTAACAACATTCTTTACTTCCACTCTTTTTGGAGTCTGGAGTTGGTTATATGCTGCAACCTACTCACACCCACCATGTGCCTTTCTATTACCTTCTGTGTGATATTCCTCTTTTATCTTTTTGAAGATAGTGTTGCTTGAGGTCTTGTTCCTATACAGCAACTACTATTTTTAGTACTGTCCTTAAAGTCCCATAAATTTACCTAAACATTTCTTAGAATTTTACCACTGATTGGGAATTTTTTAAAAGTTCATTTGTAAAACACTAAAAAAAAATGACAGATTATGAAGAGAATCAAATCACAAAACATTGGTTGGTATGAGGAAAAGGAGCCTGCAGAGGCCTATTTTTATATACAAGTAAATTAGATTTTCCTGAGAATATTTGTCGATTCAATTGGGAAAAGGACAACAGGTAGGTATGAAGTAGAATAAATCTGCTGATTTAGTTCTGTGACAATCTGTTCTCATCCACAGAGGTAAATGAGATTGAATTCTTCACATTTCTTAATACCATTTAAGAGACCATTTAAGTACCATTTAAGAGACTAGGAGTGACCCTTAAAATTAAATTGAGAAGAGGAACTGCTTTAGTCAAATGTAAGAAGATGAACTCCATATGAGAAGGAACACAATTTTGAAACAGAATGAGGGGGAAATGACAGGTGATTCTATTACTTTACAGGAAGAAATAAAAGCACTTGCATCTACTAAAAAAGTGTTTTCTTTCTCAGTGCTACAAAATCTTTATGAGAATGGTCTTTGCACATGTTAAGAGTATTCTTCTTGAAAACAAAAGAAAGCAACAGACAAAATTCTCAGCAATTATTTTCCATAGCAGATTACTTTATTATAATCATATTTCAAACAAAGAAAAATAGAGAATCAGGTTCCACAATATGTTTGTCAAAAAAAAAAAAAAATCATTTGACTCAGAGCAGCAAAGTGAAATCTTTAAGGTTCTTTTCTAACAAGATGGGTATTACATAAGATCAAACAAAACTATGAACAACCATAGAGAAAATTTTGTTCCACTTGGGACTGAGTGGCAACATTGGACAATAATCACCAGAATTGTCTGCCACTCACTCAGCAAGTTTTTTTTGCGGGTTTTTTTTTTAAATGCCTGTGTGGTGCTTTGCACTATGGATTCAAAGACAAAAATGAGGGGAAAAAAACACTACACTAGAGGATGTGCCATTTAGTTGGGGAAAACAAGTGTACATCTAGCAACTGAGACAGGACCTGGGAATTCATTGCTATAGAGAGCTCCTGGTGAGGAATTTAATGTACCAGTATACATCAATACTTTCTCCTCAATTTATATTGTTAGAGAATTGCCTAGAGCACTAAGGGTCTAGGCAAGGTCACATAACCAATATGTCACAGGCTAGTTTTACTGGCTACAAGGACAGTTTTTTATCCTCTCTGCCACATTACCTCTCATACACACACACACATACATACACATACTATATGCAAAACAAATATAAGGAATTTGGAATGAGGAGGAACTATTAACTTAGTGAGAAGGGTATCAGGAAAAAGCCAGTATAGGAAATGGTTTCTGGATTGAGCTTTACAGGAAACTGGGACTTCTTAGCAGAAGGAGAGGGAATATTTTCCAGAAATTGTTACATCTATACAAATGTACAGAGATAAGAATTGGGAAGTCACATGCAAGAAATAATGAAAACTAAGAGTAGAAAATTAAGCCAAAATGTGAATGTCTTTAGGTGGTAAACAGGAATCCTAGAGGTAACAGGAAGCCAAGAGAGTCTTTTTGAGGAAGGCAGTTAACATGATCAAACTTTTAGGTGCTTTAGGAAAATCATCTTGACAGTTATGTGAAGCATGACTGAATTCTTTGAGAACAAGAACTGAGTTTTTTTCTTTTTTTGTATCCCCTACACTTAGCATCCTACCAAGAACATAGTAGGTACTTGTTAAATGCTTGTTGACTGACTTAGACTGGAGGAGGGAGTGATTTTAAGATAGACAGTCTAATTAAAAGCTATTGTAATTATTACAGGGAAGAACAGGGAAAAAATCTGATCTAGGCTGGTTGTTTTGTGAAAGAAAGAAGGAAATGGATGAGATAAAAATTGTGGAGTTAGAATCAACAAGATATGGTAATTGTTTAGATATGTGGAATAGGGGACAGAGTGAGGAGTCAAGGATGACCCCAATGCCGTACACCAGGGTAACTGGAAGGAGGGTGGCACCTCTACAGAAATAGGGAAATTTAAAAGAAGTATTGATTTTGCTAGAAGGAAGATGAGTTCTGTTTTGGGCATGTTCATTTTGAGATGTCTATGAGATGTGCAGTTCAAAATGTCTGGTAATAATTAATGACACAAGACTGGATCTCATGGGAAAAAGAAAAAAGAAAACTAAGGTTGGATTCTCTGAATGATACTAGAATAAATCTGATAATTAAACATATGGAAGTTGATAAGGTCACTAAGAGAACAGAAATAATCAAAGAGGGCCCAGAGCAGGGCCTTGGATATGCATGTATTGATACATCAAAGGAAAGTGGGTAAAAACAATTAACCAGGTAAAAAGAAAATAAAGACAGAGCAGTGTCAAAAACCAAGAGAGGAAAGAATATTCTAGAGAAATGTAGAGGTAGTTAATATATCAAATGTTAAAGAAGACAAAAATGAAGACTGTCAAAAGGACATTAGATCTGACAATTAAGTGATCATTCTGGAGAGTGAAATGTCAATTGAGCGATGAGATTAGAAGATATATTTCAAGAAAATTAGAAGCAAATGGAGTCCCAAAGGAAGCAAGTATTTGGCTGTAGTAAAGGCCTAGTTGAGATTAAGTACTATGAATTTGGTGTGGAATCCATCAGAATAATTGCATTACTTTCACAGAAGTATAGAAGCACAAATGAGAAGAAGGATGGTAGGAGTCCATAAGAAGACATATTGCAGGGGAAAGGAGATTCTAGAGTAAATTATACTATATAGTAGAACTAAGGATAGCTAGGTGTTATAGCAGATAGAATCCTGGGCTTGGAGTCAGGAAGATCATCTTCCTAAATTCAAATCTGGCATCAGATGCTTACTAGTTGTGTGGTCCTGGGCCAATCACTTAACCTTGTTTGCTTTAATCTCTTCATTTATAAAATGAGCTAGAGAAGAAAATGGCAAGTCACTCTAATATCTTTGCCATGAAAATCCCACATTGAATCACAAAGAATTGGATTCAACTTTGAATGATCAAACAACAACAACAAAGTAGAACTTGGTTAACTACTGCGTCAAATTAGGAAAGGAAGAAAATGAAGAAAAAAGAGGGAGTGATAAAAAGTCAGGATTAGAGTGAAAGGTTCCACAAATTTGTATCAGTGAAATCTAAGAAAATTCACTCAAGAAGATTAGCTTATCAATCCATATAGAAAGAATGAAAAAGATTTAATGGGCATTGTCTACTTGAACAGATAGATAACTGAGTTGGCCTATGATGCAAAACTGAACAGAGGACATCTGAGTTGATCAAAATTGTAACATTCTACAGTTCTTTCAATAATTCCAAACTATCCATTCATTGCCCCAAAACCTGCCTTTTTTTACACACAACTATTTTTCCAGGGATTCTATGTGAATATAAATCATGCATCACCACAATATGGCAATAAACACA